>NC_092136.1:114261696-114896696 GCF_043159975.1 Macaca nemestrina | reverse complement strand
GCTAATTTTTGTATTTTTAATACAGACGGAGTTTCACCATGGTGGTGAACTCCTGACCTCAGGTGATCCGCCTGCCTCAGCCTCCCAAAGTGCTAGGATTCCAGGCCTGAGCCACCGCGCCCAGCGAAACCTTCTGTTCTTGCTGATCTGATGGCTAGCTGAGGGTTGGCTGAGCTCATCTGGCAGTTCTGCTGATTGCACGTGGCTCACTGGCATGACTGGGGTAGTTGGGGTTTGGGTGATTTAGCAAGATGCAGCTGGGGCAGTTCACCTCTGTTCCATATGTCTTTCATTTCCTTTCTGTGGACTAGTCCTATGGGACTAGTCTGTGCCTATTCTATTCAAGACAATGGCTGAGGTGCAGAGAGCAAGCCCAGGTGCTTTTGGAGCCTGTAGACATTATGTTGGCTAACATCCCTCTGGCTGGAGCGTACCACATGGCCAAACACAAAGTCAGTGAGCAGGGAAATAGGATTTGCCTCTTTGGTGAGAAGAACTGCAGAGTCACAGGTGAAGAGGTGAAGAATTGGGGCTATTAGTGCATGAAGGCCCCTGTGTAGAGGACACAGCATGACCATATGTTGCAGCCCTGCCTGGCACAGAGGTTCTTTCTCAGCCCTGACTTCCTGACCCAATCTGAACCTTTGCATTCCATTCTGTGTCTGCCTCAAACCTGCAGCCTTCATCACTTATAATGTGAGCATACTTCTGTCTTTCTGCTTGTGATTTTTGCCTCTTCAGACTGGTTTCCTGACCTTGTCCCCTGGCAGATCATCCTCTGACCACTATAGTGTGCAGCTGCACCTCTCTGGATCCCGCCTCTACCAACATTTCCCCCACCCAGCTAAAGTGATGCCAGGACACGATGTGGTACAAAGGTATGTGTAGGAGAAGCAGGAACTAGAAAATGAGGAACAACAAGGAGTTGAGAGAAGAAAGCACTTTTCAGAGTACATAGATTTGAAGATTTAGTGCATTTTTCCAGTCTGATGCAAGCACATATTTGAGCTACCTTGGAAAGGTCACTTTTCTAAGTCCATCTCCAAAATTCCCATCGGCCGTGTGTCTCAGAAGTTCATACATATGATATCTGAAAGTTCTCCCTAATACCTCACTCCAAGGCCCACTGTCTTTGAAATCTATTCTAATTTTGCTCAGCATTATTGCTGTTTTTGTTGGCCAGGTGCTTTTTTATGTTTAAACCAGCCAATTTTTCTTTTATCCTGAAGAAGACATGCACTCGCCAAGTGTGCGTGATATCCCCATTAAGGAAAGAAATGGAGACCCATTCTTCCTGCAAATGCTTCTATTGTGAAGCAAAGAATCCAAACATTTAATCCTTGATGCCTGGACCCCACTTAATGTAGACCCTTATTTTGTGCACTTACCTTCTCTCAATACACACAATTCCTTCTTGATGGAAACACTTGTATGTTTTCTCAGTGGACACTTAGGGGAATCAGGCCCTTCATGCTGCTTTTTGGGTTATTACTCTGTCACATTTTACCACTTTGCAGAAAGAACATATTAAGCAAAATAGAGTACTCAGGAGCAGGGATTGCTATTGTTAGTGAAACAATACTTGCGAAATAATTCCCCCCAATTTCATCTTCATCTTTTCTCTGCTGTGCAAAGAGAGGAACAATTTATTAACAGGAGGCAGACAATGTTACTACTGCTTATGAGCAATGGAGGTTTATGGAGTCCACGATATATGTAGTTTCAGTGGCTTAGAAAGCAAGGGACTTTGGGAGCTGCAAGAACAACAAAAAAGAATTCCCAGTGGGGAGAGTTGCTAAGGAAAAAAAGTCTCATTTGAATTTCACAAAGCTTTTGAAAATGGTGACAGTGGTGCCCTCCTGTTTGTATTGCAGACCTTTATTGTTTCGACTGCATTCAGGTGGTGGAAGAAGGAGGTTTTAGAGTGAGGGAAGGTGGCAGCTTCCTGATTCTGCCTGCCTCCACCCCATGCCCATAGCTGGACTGACCTGTGCCTCGAGCAATGTTTATAGCAAATATCCTAGAGTCCACTGCCTTAGTGAAGGGCTTAGAAAGAGCTGCCCTCGCTCTTCTCTGCCTTGGACACTCTGGCTCCTGACTTTGGTTTTGCCTTCTTTCCAACTCCAACCTTGTCCTTGGACTTAGTGCTAGATTTCAGTTTTTAGTTCTGGCAGTCACCACTGTTTCCGGAAGGTGGATTATGCCCATACTTCTGGCTCATCATGCTTTGGGCTGCTCAGGAGCCGCCTAACCTAACAACTCTAAGTCCAGGACTGTGTCTTGGCTGTGGCTCCTGTGACCAACCTTTGGCATAGGGCTAATTTGTCCTAGCCCTTTTATGGGGGGTGACAAATGCTTGGTTCACATGTGGAGGGGAGGTGACTTCTGAGGGGCCCAGTAAGTCGGGAGAGACTTGCGTCTTAGACTGTAGAAAACAGTTGAATTGAAAGTGAACTAAGCTACAGGTATGAATTTTAAGGGAAAATATGGATTCTCAAAACTGCCTAAGGTTTTCTAAGATATGCACTGCCTTCCATCGGCACTGGAGCCATGTCATTAAAGTTAAACAAGCACGTGGAAGGCATTTTGATGCTAACTTTGGTCAAACTGGAGATGTTGGACTGGGAGAGGTCAGAAACAGGTGCACCTGGGGTCTGCCTGTAGTTTGCGGCTCAAAATGCAGCCCAGCATAAATGCAGCTCCGCCAAGCAGACGTGTAGGCAGAAATCTTACCCAGCGCCATAGGAGGGGCTTGTGTGACTCTATTAATGAAGCAAAAGATATTGGAATCCAATTGTTGATGGATCATCACACGCCGGGAAAACTCTTAGCTGCATTGACTGGGCGAGCAGGGGGTATTGTTTTGAACTTCTGGAGTTAATGAACTATGGCCTGAAATTTACAACCTGGCCGTGAGTGTTATGGATTTAACTCCGGAGCACAACTCTGGGGAGCCGGCACACTCCTCTGGCCTCTGTGCGGGCCAGAGCCCTCCAGGGTTTGGCTTCTGTATTCCCCCATGTGTCTGGAGCCCATTAAAGGTAGCCCAAGAGGCCTCAGCTTCGCAGGGCCGCTTAGTGCTTGTTGGTAGGAGACATTACTTCTTAACCCTGTTGCTACTCTAACAGCACCGGGCAGAAAATGAAAAAGGTGAACTATAGCTATAGTCCTACTTGTTTTGGTTGCCTTGAAAGAATTTAGAAAATCATTTCGTTCCTGTGGAGGTTGGGTGGGGAGGCCTCTCTCAAGACTCTAATTTAGGACGCATCACTTAAATTTTTTTCCATCTGGACACATTCATTGAATGGGTTCAGTCCACAAAGAGGATTTGAGTTCTATGAGGGGGAAAAAGAAATGAGAGCTTACTAACGTTGTGCCCTAATCTTTTTTGGGAACCAGTTATGTATACAGATCCCCAAATTGCACTCGTTCTAAAAAAAAAAAAAAAAATCTCACAATATAAAATGAGAGCCAGGGCTGGTGATGGGGGAATTTCTACACATAAAAACACAATACGTAAGTAGCAATCAATAAGTATGTTATTATATATAAATAGTAAGTATAACAATATTTAGTTTTAAGAGTCATAGTAAAGACTGTGGCTTCTGTTATAAGTGAAATTAGAAGAGTTATGTTTTGATTCCTGTCTTTTCTTTTTCTGTTTGTTTCCATTTGTTTTTAATGCTTAACTTCAAGAGAAATCAATAGTTGCTGCTTCCACTTCTTAATTGGCCATTGGTCTTGGCTCACTTCCTACCTTGCTACTAAATTTGCTCTTTTGAAAGTGACCAGTGCTCTTTCATTTGCCCAATATAGTGGTCCTACCAGAGCCTCAACCCGCTCCATTTCTTGGTACTGCCCACTCATGTGTCTTAAAGTTTTCTTTTCCCTGGATTTTTTTTTTTTTTTTTTTTTTTTTGAGACAGGATCTTTCTCTGTTACCCAGGCTGGAGTGCAGTGGTATTACCACAGCTTACTGCAGCCTCAACCTCCCAGGTTCAAGCAATCCTCCCACCTCAGCCTCCTGAGTAGCTAGGACTACAGGCACATGCCACCATGCCCAACTAAATGTTTTAAAATTTTTTTTGCAGAGACAGAATCTCACTATGTTACCCAAACTGATCTCAAACTCCTGGGCTCCAGTGACCCTTCCACCTTCGCCTCCCAAAGTGCTAGGATTACAGGCATAAGTCACCATGCCTGGCTTTCCCTGGAGTTTTATAATAAAACACCATCTTGGTCCTTCCCCAGGCTTGCCATCTGGGCATTTCTTGGCCTTATTTGTTGATTCTTCCTCTACTTGTCTCATAACTATTGATACTGAGAAGAAATTCTGACATCAATTTCTCTTTGCAGTCTGGCTTCTTCCTCTACATCCTGTTTGGTCGCTTTTAAAGCTTCAAGCAGCATGTCTAAGAACAGGACTACTGATTCTGTATTTGACCTTTCTCCCAGGCTCTAGGTTTATGAATTTGACAAACATGTATTGAGCACCTAAGAAGTGCCAGGCATTTTCCCTGGTACTGGTAATAGACCCACTGAACAAAACACACACACTTCCTTCCATAGGGAAATTTGTATCCTAGTGGGAGATAATATAATAAGCAAAATAACCTGTAGCTAACACTTATAGAGTGCTTACTTTATGCCAGGCATTGTTCTAGGTTATACACATATACCAACTCATTTAATTGTCACGACAACCCCGCTTTAAACATGAGAAAACCGAGGCACAGAAAGGAGAAGTTGCACAGCATCACACAGTGATCATGGAGTTGGGACCCAGCCTAGGGAATCTGGCTCTAGAGGCTATGCTCTTGATCTGTAAGAGTGTCATCTCCATAGAGCATGTTAGATGGCGCTAAGTGCTATTCAGAAAATAATCAAAGTAGGGGAGCTGATGGGGTACAGGTGGGCATGTGAGGCTGCAATTTTGGATAGGCTGGCAGACAAGGTGACATTTGAGACATGAAGAAGGCAAGGGAGAGCCTTGAGGACTCTGGGGAGAGGGGATGCGAGAAAGACTGTTAGGTGAACAGATGCCTAACTTTTCCCAGAAAGGGTGGTGGGGTGGGTGTCAGGGAAGGAGTCAGGGTGGGGTGGGTGTTAGGATTCAGGGTCCTGAGGAAGCCTGTGGGCCAAGTCAGTTAGGGCCTTGGAGGTCATGGCAAAGATTTTTGGCTTTTGAAAGTGAAATGCGAAGGTGAGTTATATTTGGACAAGACCAGTCTGGGTGCTGCTTTGAAAATGGACTGGAAGGGTGCTGAGGGTGGAGAGGCAGGGCCCACCAGGAAGCCACTGCAATAATGCAGGTGTCTTTGAACTGGGTGACAGAAGTACAAGGCAGAGGTGGTTGGATTTTTGGTCTGTTTCAAAGGTAGAGCCAAATAATTTCCCGATAGATTGGATTTGGGGTATGAGAGAACGAGGAATTAAAGATGATTTTAAGTTTCTTGGTGTAACTAACTGGAAGTTGCCTGAAATGGGAAAGATTACAGGAGGGAAAGATTTAGGATAGTAACATAAACAGCTTTGTTTTTGACATGTTTGAGGGGTCTATCAGATATAAAAACGGAGGCAATAAATAGGTATTTGGATATACAAGTCTGGAATTCAGGGAAGAGTCCTGCCCTAGAAATATAAGTTATTTTCAATACACATGCGCATAAATGTTCTATAGAAACCTAGAAGAATATTCTGATTCTTCCTCTTCCTCCTCGTCTTCCTCAACATTTGAATGTTTATTGTATATCAGGCTCTTTCTCAAGTTTTTTTGCATGCTTCAGTTTGTTTAATCCTGACACTAATCTTGCTATGGAGGGACTGTTGTTATTCCATTTTACAGATGAGGACACTGAGGCATACCTACTCTTGTCTACCATCAGACCTCCAAAAAGAAAGTGAGGTAGCTTACAATAAAATACATGGATAAAAGATTCTTAAAGCTATTCATATAAGGATTTATTTATTGGGGGTCGAATAATAAAGAGGGACTATAATTGTACCAGAATATTTAAACTAAGTATAGCAAGTCTTCTACAGAAAAAAAAAAAACATAGCCTTGAGCTTCTTGGCAGCAGAAATAAAAAGGCAAACAGCATGAACATCAGTTCATCAGGAGGGATGAATTTTTCTTAAGTGCTTAGTTATTTAGTTTTTAAAATAACCTCTCCCGGGGGAGTAAAGTATATTCTTGGAGGGATTCTTAGGAGGCAAAATAAGTTATAGAAAAGATTGAAATTGGTAGGCCGGGCGCGGTGGCTCAAGCCTGTAATCCCAGCACTTTGGGAGGCCGAGGCGGGCGGATCACAAGGTCAGGAGATCGAGACCACAGTGAAACCCCGTCTCTACTAAAAATACAAAAAATTAGCCGGGCGCGGTGGCGGGCGCCTGTAGTCCCAGCTACTCAGGAGGCTGAGGCAGGAGAATGGCGGGAACCCGGGAGGCGGAGCTTGCAGTGAGCCGAGATCGCGCCACTGCACTCCAGCCTGGGCAACAGCGTGAGACTCCGTCTCAAAAAAAAAAAAAAAAAAAGATTGAAATTGGTTAATCTCTTTTTTTTGTTCACCATGTTAGTCAGTAGTCACTTATTAAGCAATTATATATGCAAGTCTATATATAACTGTGCTAATATTGTGATAAATCCAAAGATGTATTAAACATGGTATTGGCCTTCAAGTATCACAGGACATAATTTAAAGATAAAGTGCAGGGACCAAAAATGACCAACAATGAAGCAGCCACATGAAAAATGGACTAAGGCAGGTTGTCACAGAAATAATTTGATTCTGGGGCTTATGAGACCTGAGTTTTAGAGCCAGACTTCCAGCTTTAAATTCAGGCACCACCACTTACTAGTGCTGTTTCTCAAGGTAAGTTACTTCACCTCTCTGTGCCCAGTTTCTTTATCTAAAAAAATAAGGATAATATTAATAGACCCTACTTCAAAGAGTTGTTGTAGGATTAAATGGGTTAATAGTATCTATAAAGTGCTTATTGCCATGAATGGCACATAGTAAGCACCATAGAAGTATTTGCTATGGTTATTTTATTTTATTTTTGAGACAGGGTCTGGCTCTGTCACCCAGGCTGGAGTGCAGTGGCAAAATCTCAGCTCACTGCAGCCTCCTCCTGCCCATCTCAAGCGATTCACCAACCTCAGCCTCCCAAGAGCTGGGGCCACAGGCACATGTCACCATGCCCTGCTAATTTTTGTATTTTTTGTACAAACAGTGTTTTGCCATGTTGTCCAGGCTGGTCCCAAACTCCTGGGTTCAAGCAGTCTACCTGCATCAGTCTCCCAAAGTGCTGGGATTACAGGCATGAGGTACCTGGCCTGCCATGGTTATTTGGAATTGTAGGGATAAACACAGGTTAAGAAAGTACTTATGTCACTCATCAGAGGAGAGAGAGAGAGATCCATTCACTGTGAGTTGTTCAGAAAAGCTTCGTGGCAGTGGAAAGATTTGAATTAGCTCCAGAGGCTCTCTAAGTGTAGATATGGACATCCTCCTGGCCCTTATGACTGGTTTGATATCACCAAAGTCTTCACCTGTATCACCAAAGTGATAGTTACCCAACTTTTCTAGCTGGGTCTTCTGGTAGCATCTTCTGGAAGGTGATGGGATATTGAAGTGATCTTGTTAAATGCAGCTAAGTAAGGGAGGCACTATATTAGATCCGAATCATTTTGCAGGAGTTTAGTGGCATCTGAAGGTAACCCAGCGATGATAAGGAAAAGAGTTAGTTTCTCCTTTGAAACCAGCTCCAGTTCCCTCCTTTTCATGCCTAAACTACAGACAATGGAAAAATTCACAGTGAGACTCACTGTGTACAGACAGTAGCTATCCAGAGCTCCTAAGTCTCAGTCCCAATACTTCCAGGCCTTAAATGTAAGAGGGTTCCCATCATTCCATTGCAAAGGGCTTCAGCCTCAGGGTGACCAGAAGTCACAGATATATCCATCCAAAAGGCACAGTCATTGTCAAAGTCTAACTGGTTATTTTGTTCAAAGTCAGAGAAGACTGTATCATAAAGCAGGACCTTAAACGGACAAAGAAGGGGAGAAAGGAGTGCTAAGCTCAGGGTGGGCATGAAGCAGAGGATGGGGACAAAAACCAGGATGTGGATGTAGGAGGAGAAGGAGTTTATCAGGGGAAGTGGGCCTAGAATAGCATTTTCTGGAGTCTCAAACATTGCTGAGAGTAATTTGTGTCCTTTGTCATAAAATGAACTTGAAAAACTGTATAAAGAGGGACTGGAAATATGGTGCCTTTGATGAGGGCCATCTGGTAAGATGCCAGCTTACTTTCTCCCATGCCCTGACCCTCACAGGACATAGGCCCTGTCGTGGTGCTGGACACTGCGCTCAGAGATGCCCTGCTTGGCTCTGATTCTCTGCAGCAGGAATCCTGTATGTGGCTCATTGAAGACAGCTGCTCGGGCGGTTCCAGAAAATGGAAAACATACGGACAGCAGTGACAGACGGAGATGCTTTCTGGAACAGAGGACCTTCTGGAGCCTTTAGCTGCAGCTGCAAGCACAATTAGGGGCTAACATGACCTTGCAAATAAGTGCTGAGGACATATCAGACCTCCAAAGAGCCAGGTCACACTAACCCTGGAGGAATGACAAAAAGGAGCCAAGAAAAGGCAAGTGGGATTTTTTCAACTCTTTTTCCTGAGATCATTTCACCTTCTAGGAGACTTTTCCTCTTTCTTCCTTGTCCCTCTTAGGTGGATGTTGTACACCTGTGGCTGGGGCAGGGAAATGAGGACTACGATCAGATCTAGCCTGGTAGGTTTTGCAAGAGGCAGTTTTGCAAGGTGGCTCTACCCCTACTCCCCACTTGCATAAATCCTCAGTTTAAGGTAGTCCAAGCAGAGTGGATCAGAGCTGAGGTTTGCACATCAATGGGAAGACCAGGTCAGGGTATTCTGTGGTCTGGAGTAGATTCAAACTCCCAATTTCAGAGTTCAGATGGGGGAAATTTATAAATCAAACACCCTGAAGAAGAGATAAGTATCAGAATTAGTGAGACAGAAAGCCCAAAGGTCAAGGTAAGAATTATAGCATGGCATGGAGCCAAGGTCAGGAGCCAGATTAAGGCAGAACCAGGATGGTGTCCATCTGGGATGCTTGTTAGGAATAATGAAGGGGGTGCCTCTGTCTGACTTCATCCCTGGAAATTGGAAAGTGGGTGTGGACAGGCTTAAAGGCACAGTGGTGGGGCAGTTGTTGATACCAGCTTAAAATGTATACACAATGCTTTCGATGGATCATGTCTGGCCACTGAGAATCAAGGCTGTGGAAGTCTGGCCAGCTCCCCTCCCACCCTCCACTGTGCTGAGAGTCAATAGCAGTTTTAATTTTATTCATGGAGCTTGTACTTGTTCTGTGCTGCAGCTCCTCAATGAATACTAATGGAACTCCAGATTGTTTTAAGTGAAGATCTGAGCAAGACACCTCCTTTCATCTTGTCAAGAGCTGTCATTTCCAACAGAGGTTTTTGGAGTTCCCTTTCTAACAGATTCAATGCAAACTCCTCTTCACACAGCACTGCAATATGTATTGCTGGAACTGGGCAATTGCAAAGCAGTCCTTGTGGAAAAGAAATCATGCTTGGCCTCTTGCCCCCACCATGGTCACTGTCAGCAGATAATTCTCCTGTAGGAGGACAGAAGGAATGGAGAAGGAGGCCAGCAGGGAGGCAGTTCAGAGGGCACCTCTTAGAAGGCGGTGGAAGCTGAGTGTCTCTTTGGTTTGCAAGGTTGTTTTGATCATTTGAAATATCATTTCCATGATTTTTATAGCCATGAGGCCTTTAGGGTTTAGAAGAATGTCTTCCTGGACATTTGAACTGCTTTCTTAATTCTCATCTTTCCTTGTTCCAGTCCACTTTGCCTACAGTGGCTATATAATTATTTTTTTAATCATGATCTCCCCTGCTCAAAACTCCTCAGTGGTTATGGCAGTTGAGTTAGCCTTCTCTGACTGACCCTCTAGTCCCCGTTCTACCCCACTGTCCTCATCATTCCAATCTCTCCCACACATTGCTTCTGCCTGCCCCTACCTCACCCAGCAGCAGAGGCTGAAGACAAGCTTCTTGCATGCTCTTGCTGGTGTGGGCTTTAAACCAATGAGAGGCACACTGCAGCTAATGGATTTGCTTTTCCACCAGTGAGCACAGTCTGGATTAGTCCTTTTACATAAGTTCAGAGGGCCTGGGTCATCACCAAACTGCTGCCTTTCTACCCCTACAACAGCCTTCATTGTCCTTAACTTCATTGTCCTAACCCCAAAATCATTTGAAAAGACCCCAGCCTAAAGTAAATTTAAGCTTTTTCCTGATTGTCATAGATCATCCAGCTCAAAATCTGCTTCTAATGTTGTGGGAAGTAGTAGAGCGTGATGCTTAAGAGCTGGTAACAAATGGTTCAATCCTAGTGCTCAGATTTCATTGTCATCTTGGGCTACTTATTTAATCCAAGTTCCATCTTCTCATTGACAAAATTAAAATGATCATAGTACCTACTACATAAGTTTGTGTTGATTAACTGAGATAATAGATATGAAGTCTTAGCATGGAGTGGGGCACAAGTGTGGCAATTACATATAATTCAGTATTCAGTGAATGTTAGCTATTGTTACACTATGTCTCAGTTGGTGTTGATTGAGCCTATAAATGAAATAGGCAAGGCTTAATGTATGCATAGATAGGTAACAACGTATTGTGATTTCACAGCGCCTTTCTTTCTTCAGACAACCCACACCAAGCAAAAAAACAAGTATATTCTTTTCTGACCTACCACTGTGCAAGAAGTGGTTTTTTTGTTTTTATTTATTTATTTATTTTTGTTAAAGGCATTGCCTCTCTGGTCACCCGTTGGCCTGCTGCTTGGCCACCATCTATCCCATAGGAGACACACTCCCTTGCCTCTTCCCTCCCCTTGCTCTTGGTGACTGTGGGGAGGGAGGTGTAACATCTGCAGGTGATCTCCTGGGGCCAGCCAGCTGCCCCTGCAGCAGAGCAATGTTCTACTGTAAAGGCCTACAACATGATGACTCCCAGGGGCCTCTGGCAGGGGGTGCCTGCCAGGACTGAGTAGGCTGTGAATGCTCAAGGGCAGTGCTGGGTGGCTGCTGGCCAGAGTGGCCCATCTGTGAGACTGGCCAGAGGGCAGGAGACTGGCATCATGCAGCCCATTCCTAGGAAGACACTTTCTTTGCTTTAAAAAATCTCGTTCCATAGGTGGATGCAAATCTAAATTCTGGGTATAAGGTATGTGGAGGCCACACTTTGCCAGTGGGGTTTAGCTGTTGCATTCAATTGTAAGGGAATGAGTCTAGGTTCTATCGAAGACATAGTCTGAGGATCAGTCTTTCTTCAGAAATAACATGCCTCTATAAAGCCCAGAAGTTTCATGTATTTGTTCAGGGTTGAAATTTCTCTTTCAGGCTTTCGTCTCTGGAGGACTCTGACTCTCATTTTCCTATCTACACGCAGCCTTCCTGTTTCTTTTCCCTTCTCTGCCTCCCATTCCAATCCACAGTTAGAAAAGGAGCTGCGCCAGATAATGCTAACTTCTTCAAAATGTCATTTCCCCTTCTCCGTATTGTGTCTTTTTGCCTCAAATCATCCATGAGTGCATTTTCATTAAGATGAAAACAATATAAGAGTAAGTAAAGCAAACATGAGAGTCGCCGAGTTCCTCCTCACCTGCCATCTCACTCTGGTCTCCAGAGGCCCTGCAGTTAACAGAGGTAACCACTGTCCACGGTGCAGCATTCAAACCTCCCTCTATCCATTTACATCCATATGTCTACACAAGCAAATGCATTTTGTGTGTGTGCGAGGTTTGTGTTTATAGAGTCTTATTTTTTTTATCAGTGTTTTATATGCACATAGTTTAGAGAATCAGCAACTCTAAGCTTATTATGTAAAACTGAAGTCCTCCCTGCTCTCCTCCACTGTACTTCTCTCTCTCCTGAAACAGCCACACTCGTCTCTTGGCTGATTCTTCTGGCATTTACCTCCCTGTTGCTAAGCACATTTCTCATATTGCTACTTGAATTTTTTGTTTCAGGCATAATCTCTTGATTCCCCACGTGTAAAATGATGATTTGGTTATCTCCGGCCAGGGTTCCCCATCTAACACCTATATTGATGTTTTGTGTTTACTTTACTGTGATGGTTAGCAACCATGAGATACACTATATCCACTCTCCCTCTTCTGTAGAACATGTTGTGTCCTGGAATTAATAATTGCCATGTTTGTCTATTTTTTCCTCTCATCAATAACTCAACCTCACATACTTCCTCAGTTGCATGGATTTCCTTTCTGTGTTTAAACATACAATTGTTTGACTAAACAATTGTATCTGCTATGGATTGTATGTGTGTCTACCCGACTCCACTCAAATTCATGTTGAAATCCTAACCTCCAAGGCGATGGTGTTGGGAGATGGGGCCTGTGGAAAGTGAGTGGAATGAGGATGGAGCCCTCAAACATGGATTTAGTGCTATTATTAAAAAGGGGAAACTCAGCGAGCTTTCTCACCCTCTTTTCCCCACATGAGAACACAGTGAGATGTCAACAGTCTGCCATCCAGAAGAGGGCCCTGAAGAACCCAGGCATGCTAGTGCCCTGGTTTCAGACTTTCAGCCTTCAGAACGGTGAGAAATAAATTTCTGTTGGTTATATGCCATCCGGTCTATGGGACTTGGTTATAGCAGCCCAGAGACTAAGACAGTATCATCATCTTGACAAAATATCTCTGGGGCCTTTCAACCTTCTCCTTTGTGCACTGGTGACTTCCAGGCATGGGGCACAGCTGTCATCGTGGGTTTTTCTTTCCCCATCATCCTACGCATGCCCATTGCTTCTCTCTCATATGTGATCCTGTGGGACTTCATGTTTCTTGAAACCCATGTATTTCTATTATTTGATTTGTCTCTTATTTTGGGAGTGTACATACTTCAGATGCCTCCTGAAAGAACATACATAGAATTAAGCCACTCATTCATTAAATTTCATTGAACACTTATTAAGAATTCTAGGAAAAACTGTACATATTCTAGGGTCTTGAGTTATAGTAGTGAGCACAATCCAAGATCTCTGCCTTTGAGAACCTTATATTCTAGCAGAGAAAGTCCAATAATAAAAACAAACATAATGGAGAAATAAATTACATAGTATATTTGGAAGTGGTAAGTGCCAAGGAGAAAGAAGAAGTAGAGAAAGGCGAGGGGATCAGACAGATTTACCTCTAGCATCTGTGGGACCTTGGAGAAAGAGTTCAGGTGAGGACCCATTTAACTGGCATCACTCTTGCCCCATGTTATGCCTGGACCTTCAGCTATACAAATTTAAGAGCAACATGGATCATTTCACATTACAAAACATTCCTCAGCTGACATTTGTGACTGCTGTGAATATCTATTGAATTTGTGTGTACCTTGGAAATGCAAACTGGAATTCAAAGAGAAGCAAGGAAATGGATCCATCACAACACTAAAAATTGTTACTTTCTTCTGTGAGAATCTATTGTATTCAGGCTATCTGAGAGAAAGAATTTGAAGAGTTAAATTGTCTCTTACTTAAGTGTTCTTGCTGCTCAAATCCTACTTGTACTCCAAAATAGTATTCCTCTTTGAAGTTGGCCATGCCCCAATCTGCACACCTTTGTGGCATCCACACACAGTTTCCTTTTATTTCCAGGACTTCTGGAAAGAGATGGAGAAAAGCATTTGCCTGGTGCCTGAATGGTGTTAATCATGAGAATGGAGGTTTATAGTTATAGGTAGTGCTGGGCCAGCCTGGAGGGCCAGATTCCAACTGACAGAAGTGTCCAGATATTCTTTAACAATGTGTGTATTCATTGTATGTCAAGTACTACAAAACCTAGGGCCCAGGTTAGAGGCCCTCATGCCTGGATATTCGTGGGGTACTGGGATCAGGAGCTTTAATGTAGAATTGGAGGAAGTCAGGGTAGGCCTTGGTGAAAAAGTGACATGTTAGAAAAGACTTAAAGAAGGGGCAATAGTTACTTATAATGTTATTTTGGGAAAGAACATTTCATAGAGAATAACTTCAAGGTATGTTTATAAGTGTCTTTCGCAAAAAATTGACATTTAATTAATACTTTGTGTGTAGGATTCTAGGAAGGATTTTTTTCAGAATTTTGAATAAATTGTTCCATTGCATCTACCTTCTATTATGGATGTTGAAAAATTAATGATATTCTCATTTTTGGCTCTTTGTAAGTGACCTATTTTTTTTCTCTGCAGAAATGTATAAGGTCTTTTCTTTGCCTTCCTCCTGATTATATTCTTCTTGGTGTGAACCTACTTTCATCCATTGTGTTATGCACTCAGCATTCATTTATTCAGTCATTCATTCCACAAATATTTATTGAGTGTCATTATGTGCCACACACTATTTTATATGCTGATGATGCAACAAAGAACAAAACAGGAAAATACCAGCCTTCAAGGAGCTTACACTCCTATCAAAGGGAAAGACCACAAACAAAATAAGTAAACAGTTAGCGTGTTAAATGGTGATAAATGCTACAGAGAAAAATAAAATGGGGAAGATGGGTAGGAAATTCCAATGGGGGAGAGTTGGGGTGGTTGCAGTTTTAAATAAGGTGCTCAAGGAATACTACACCAAGAAGGTAACATTTGAGTTAAGACCTGAAGGAGCTAAGGAAGCGAGTGATGCTGATTCCTGGACAAAGCATGTTCCAAGCACATACATAAAGACCTGCAGGACAGATGTCCAATGTGTTCAGGGATGACAGGAGACCGATGTCATTGGAGCAGAGTGAGCAAAGGGGTCAGTAGAAGGGATGAGGTATGAGAGGTAAGAGGCATCCAATTATGTACAACCTTGTATGCTATTGAACAGATTCTGCTTTTTTTAACTTAAAGTGATCAAGGAAACATTAAGCCAAATTTTGGTTCTCTTTGAGGTTGGGACCAGCATTTTTTTTTTTTTTTTTTTTTTTGGTGTTATAGATGTAGGAATGTATAAGAGAGAAAAGATAATTGATTATAATTAATTAATTTGTTTTTGCCTGGGCAACTGGAAAGAGGAAGATGTTATTGAATGAGTTGGATAGTATTTCAGGAGTTGCATGTCTGGAGGCAGGTGGTAGAGAACAGAAAATTGGCCATTGGAGTTAGCAACCTGAAAGTCATAGGTGTCCTTAGAGAAGAGTGGTTTCAGTGGAGTTGTGGGAGCAACAGCCCTGATGGGTGCATCCAGGAGAAAATGAGTGGGAGAAATTAAAGCCAGTTGAATTAACTCTTTCAATGTGTTTTAACTATAAATAACTAAAGAGAAATGAGATGGTGATGACAAGTGAGGTGGGGTTAAGCTTATTTATTTATTTTTAATTTGAAGGAATAATAGGAGGTTTGCAGACTGGTAGCAAACTCATCCCTTCAGTTCTGTATAATTTTCTTATGTTGTTATTTTTATCTTAATGATTACCTTCCCTTCATGGTCTTTGCTTTTTCCTTTTGAAACTCTATTATCTGAATGTCAGATTCTCTAGTTTGTTCATATTTTTCTCCTCTGTTTTCTACCTATTTGCCTTTTCGCTCTAATTTCTGTTACTGTTTTCTCCTATTAAGTTTTAACATTTTCTCTATGCTCCTTTCTTATAGCATTCTCTTCTTGTTTTATGAATATAATGTAGTCACATTTCTCTGAGGATATTAATGATCATTTAAAATTAATGTTTGTTCTCTTGAGTTGTGTCTGTTTCCTCAGTTACTTTTCTTTCTCTCTTCTTTTAGTCCATGTCTTTCACATTACATGCTGTCTCAAATGGCTCATAATCATTGTTCATCTCCTCTCATTTAAGTCTGGAACACTTAGCTTATGTGGTGAAACTTCTCAACTGTGGCTTTTCTGTTAGTGTGATCTGTCTAGGCTGTCATCCTGGTTGAGGGAATCCCCTGTTTCACTTTCCTTAAGTTTCTTCTGTTAAAAGAAAAAATTGTCTGAAATAAATTCAAAAGAGTTTAATTGAGCAATGAACGATTGATGAATCGGGCAGCCTCCTGAGCCAGAGTAGGCTCAGAGACTCCAGTGCAGTTGTGTTGCGGAAGAAGATTTATAGACAGAAAAAGGAAAGGGACATGCAGAAAACAGAAATGAGGTACAGAAACAGCTGAATTGGTCATAGTTCTGCATTCGCCTTATTTGAGCACAGCTTGAACAGTTGGCCACATTTGATTGGCCAAAACTCAATGATTGGCACAAGAGGAGGCTACAGTCTGTATTCAACTCGATTTGAGATATAGTTTACAATATACAGAGAAACCTTTATTTTTAGGCCAAATTTTAAGTATGTAAGGAGGCAGCTTTAGGCTAAACTTGATTTAACACTTCTTTGGGCTGGTCACATTAGTGCGCTTTCTTCCAATTCCCTGTCTGGTGGGTAAATATGTTACTGCCGGCTTACTGTAAGTTCAGTGAAGAAAGAAAGTTGGAGGTTGGCTGTCAATACTCTGATGTAAATTTTTATTTAATCTCTCTGTTTTCAGTATGGCACTCTTACCTTTAACATGCTTGTTTTAAGCTTTCCAGAGAAGAAACTTCCAGTTTATGGAGAAGAGTCAGATTTATGGCTATGAAGAGTGGAAAAGAGATTCTGCTTTTTTAACAAACTTCCCTGCCAGTTCCCCTCTTTCAGCCCCCACTTATGTTGCCAATTCCCGAGCCTTTGAAGAATCTGCAGTGTAAATTGAATTGCTTCTTGGCTTTTCTCATCACAGTTTAAGATTCGGCACTCTCCCAACTGTTGGGTGAGGTACTATCAACCTGTACATCTGATTTTAATACTGAAATATTATTGTAGTTTTTTCTTCAGTACTCTTTATCCTCACAGATTTATTCCAAAAACTAGAATAAAATAAGTCTGTAACCTGGGAGACAGCAGAACTAAATGTGTATGTTAAATCCTTTATCTTGATCTGGAAACTCTAAATGATAGCCTTTAAATTTTTCAATATTTATTTAGTGGAGATGTGAAGAAATTGAGTTTTGTTTATTAAAATCATATACTTTTTCTTAGTGCTCAAAACAACATTTTTAAACCTTTTTTCTGATTTTACAGTTTTGGTATTGTTCCTAAGTGTAGCATCAGCTACTCAGTCATTTATAAGAGAAGTAATTTACATGGCTGTAGTTACAAATCATGTTAACATATATTTATATTTTTCATCTTCACTCATTTACAAACCTATAAACTATTTCTAATTTTTGTATTTTTTTCAAGTTTTTATTTCGAGAAAAATCAAACCTCATAGAAAAATTGCAATAATAAAATAAATATCAGTATGCCCTACACTTGAGTTAAGTTTATCAGTTGTTAATATTCTGCCATATTTGCACTCTCTTTCTCTCTTTTTCTTTCTCTTGCTTTTGCTGTCTGTGTCTGTCACTATATGTGCATATATTTTTTATTTCTCAATCATTTGAAAGTAAGGTGCAGACATCATGACACTTCATCCCTAAATTGTCATCATAATTCTTATAAGAATAAGATTTTCCTGCATAACCTCACCATTATTACACCCAAGAGATTTCACATTAATTCAACAATGCTATTTAATTTATAGCCCATTTTCAAGTTTTTCTAATTGATCCAAACATTTCTTTAAAAGCCGTTTGTCCCCTCCCCACCCGCCTCACCATCCCAAATCCAGTCATGGATCAAGCACTACGTTTGGTAATTATTCATCTTTAGTCTCTTTTCATCGAGAACATTGCCCCATCTGTGTGTGAATTCTGTGTATATTATGACATTACTGTTTGAGGAATCTAGGCTAGCTTCTTGGTAGACTATCTCATAATTTGCATTTGTATAATTATTTCTTCATGATTAGATTCGCAGTCAATATCTATCTATCTATCTATATACATATTTAGCAAGGGTTATACATAGTTGATGCTGCGTACTTCTCATGTGTCACATCAGGAGGCCTATAATATCAGATTGTTCCATCATTGTGGTGATGATAAATTGGATCAGTTGGATGAGGTGTTGTCTTCCAGATCTATTTTAAAGGTACCTCATTATCTTTATACTTAGGAAGTAAACTGGTGGTGAGGGATAGGTGTTACTTTGAAGACAGGTGAATGTATAACAATCATTAACCCAATGGTTTTAGCTTCCATTGATGATTCTTGCCGGAAGCAATGATTATATTCTAATTCTATCATCCTTTCTGCCCTTGTTAGATAGCTTTCTCCTGTAATAAAGAACTTCCTCCTCCCACCACCACACTCTTTTTTTTCTCTTTCAGTATCACTATGAATTTAAGGATTTTAAAATTCAATATTATAGTCCATTACTTTCATTAGTTATTTTGATGCTCAAATTGTCTGACATTTTTCTCATCAGAGTTCTTTCAAGCTGGCTCCTGTGTCATCTGGATATATCCCCTTCAGTCTTTGTGCCTCCCTTGTTGTCTAGCACAGAAAATGTTCTAAGCTTAGTTTGTAATTTCTCTGCCTTTGATTTGGAATCAGTCCTTTCTTTAAGGAATCCTAGTTTGTTTCACTGAAGACTGGTGTTTAGAAATCAAGTACTGGACATTAAATTTTAGTACATGCCAGTTTTTGTGTAAGAAAGGAGAAATATAAATGTTTCATGTATATATGTGTATGTTTGCTTATTTTGTAGAATGAAACTTGGTAACAATAGATCAGTAAACAATGGGAATGGTTACCTATGGGACGTAAGTGGGAGTGAGGTGGAGGAATAACAATTGAAATGAAGCTTCTCTGAGTATATAATTTAATACGCTGTGCTTACAGTGGACAGAGTTAGGAAACATAAAATTCTGAGTTTATATGGATATCTATAATCAAAACCCAGCACCACTCATTTTCACCATTTCATATTAGATTCTCCTTACTCCACAGTGAGAACCTGTGCCCTTAAACATCACTATATTTATTTGTTTAAATATTTACTATATTCAACAAATAGTTTCAGAATTATGCCAATACTGCCTCTAATAACAAATATATGAAAAAGTTTAAGATTTCTTTGCTATTAAAAAAAAAATCTTAGCGATATGTTTTGGCTGTGTCCCCACCCAAATCTCATCTTGAACTGTAGTTCCCACAAGTCATGGGAGGGAACCAGTGGGAGGTAATTGAATCATAGGGGTGGTTACTCCCATGCTGCTGTTCTCATGATAGTAAGTTCTCAAGAGATCTGATAGTTTATATGGGGCTTTTCCTTCTTTGCCTGGCACTTCTACTTTCTGCAATCATATGAAGAAGGACGTATTTGCTTCCTCTTCCAGCATAATTGTAAGTTTCCTGAGGCCTCCCTAGCAATGCGGAACTGTGAGTCAATTAAGCGTCTTTCCTTAATAAATTATCCAGCCTCGGGCAGTTATTTATAGCAGTGTGATTTTATTTTTGATTATGTAAAAGAGTTACATGGCTCAACAATGAGAACCATATAAGAAAGTTATTATATACTTAGAGAAGTCTCATTTCTATCCCCATCTCTTCCACTCTATTCACATATATCCACTGTAAATAATTGTATTTGTTTCTAGTTTGTCTTGCTTGGATTTGTTTTTCTAAAATTAAGCCCCTTATTTCATAAAAACAGTATTTTAACATGTGCAACGTAATATATAAAACAATATGTACTATATAAAATTTTGCACTTAAAAATTAAACTTTTAAATTTAACAATATATCCTAGAAATCATTCCATATCAGTTATTAGAGATCTTTATTCTTTGCTTCTGTTGTTACCGGAAAGGGATCCTGATCCAGACCCAAGAGAAAGTTCTTGGATCTTGCGGAAGAAATAATTTAAGGTGAATCCATAAAGTGAAAGTAAGTTTATTAGGAAAGTAAAGGGGTAAAGAATGGCTACTCCACAGGCAGGACAACAGCATAAGCTGCTGGTTGGCCATTTTTCTGGCTATTTCTTGATTATATGCTAAACCAGGGGTAAATTATTCATGAGTTTTCCGCAAAAGGGGTGGGCAATTTTTGGAACTGAGGGTTCCTCCACTCTTGAGACCCTGTAAAGTAACTTCCTGATGTTCTGGTGCTATGATGTAAACTGTCATAGCACCGGTGGGAGTGTCTTTTAGAATGCTTAGAAGTTATAATTAGTGCTTAATGAGCAGTGAGGACGACCAGCGGTCACTTTGGTCACCATCTTGATTTTGGTGGGTTTTGGCCAGCTTCTTTACTGCATGCTGCTTTATCAGCAAGGTCTTTATGACCTGTACCTTGTGTCAACCTCCTGTCTCATCCTGTGACTAAGGATGCCTTAACCTTCTAGGAATGCAGCCTAGTAGGTCTCAGCCTTATTTTACCCAGCCACTATTTAAGTTGGAGTCTCTCTGATCAGAAAGTCACTGATACTGCCATATAGTGTTAAAATGTAAGTGGACAAATTATAGCTTATTTTGAGATGGAGCATGGAAATAAAGGGAAAACTTGAGGTCCTTCAAGGGAAGTTCCATACACCTGCCTAGTCCCAAGAAACAAAGTGACAAGCAAGAAGATAATAGTAGTCTAAAACAATAGCCAAGGAAACTAGAACAATGGAATATTTGGTTACCTATGGAAACTTAAGGTAACACCTTAACATATGTCTCTGAGTTGTTTTTCAGAAACCCGGATTGCCACCAAACAGATTCACCAGCACATAAAACTCAGATGAGGGAGAACTAGACACTGTATTCTGACAATTTTTCTTTGTTCTAAATTTCTTTCTGAGTGGCCTAGAGAAAGTCACACCCACAAGCAAGAGCTAACATTCTTTTCTGCTGACCCCAAATTTTTAAACAAAGCTTATTTTCCTTAACCAGTTACAAATCAGAAAATCTTTGAATCTACGTATGATCTGTAAGCCCCACATACCTCAAGATAATTCCTTTTAGGCCAAAACCAATATGTAATCTCCATGTATTGATTTATGATTTTGCCTATAACTTCTACTTTCCTGAAATTTAACCCTGCCTCTAAAAGTCCTCACCTGCAAGGTACTGGAGAGGTCAGAATTTAAGCATTAGCTGCCTGATCCTCCTTGTTTGATGCCCTGCAAATAAATACCTCACTTCCTCTTGCTGCCAACCCGTTGTCAGTGTTTGGCTTTGTTGTGCTGGGTGAGTGGATTCCAGTTTGGTTCTATAATAATGTATCTATGTCTTTTATGGATATACATTTAAATTGCTTCTAAAATTTTGCCATTAAAAATAATGCTTCAGTTCATGCATATGTTGTTTTGTATTTGTAGAGGTATATCTTCCGTTCCTTTCTCTCTTCCTTCTCCTTCTGGTATTCCCACTATGCATATGTTACATATTTTTATAATTGTCCCACAGTTCTTAGATATTTTGTTCCACTTTAAAAATAACAACTTTTTTTCCCTTTTGTCTTCCAGTTTGGGAAGTTTCTGTTGACATACCTTCAAGGTCATTGATTCTGTCCTCAGCCATGTCCAGTCTATTGATCAAAGGCTTTCCTTATTTCTGTCATTGTGTTTTTATTTCTAGCATCCTTTTGATGCTAGCAAAAAGCATCCTAAAATCTTTTTGATGCATTCTTAGACTTTTCATGTCTCTGCTTGCATTGCTTATTTGTTCTTGCATGTTTTCTACTTTTTCCTTTAGAGCCCTTAGTATATTAATAATAGCTATTTTAAATTTCTGGTCTGGTAATTCTAAAATCTCTGGCACGCCTGAGTCTTGTTCGGATGTGTGTTCTGTCTCTTCAGATTGTGGGTGTTTGTTTGTTTGTTTGTTTGCCTTTTAGCGTACTCTACAATTTGTTGTTGAAAACTGAACATAGCAGGTAAAAGAACTGAGGTACAGAGGTCTTCAGCTTTTATGTTTATCTGGATGGGAATTGGGCTATGTTTATTGTTTGTTGCCGGTGTCAGAAGCTAAAATGTCCTGTGGTGTTCTTGTTTTTCTCTGCCCTGTTATCTTTGGGTTTCCCTAGAGACTTCTACAATAAGGTCTCAGGACTTGCAGTTCTTTCAATTGTGTTCTCCAATTATTATATAGGGGCTCCATTGATGTGGTGGTGAGGAGTAGGGGAGAAAAGTGTTCTATACCACTAAGATTAGGTCTCAGTCTTTTAGTGAGCCTGTGCCCCTGGGCTGTGGCCTTCATAAGTTCTTCTCAGCTTGTTTTCCTTTTTTGGAGGTGAGACAAGAAGTCTATAGGTGGCTGAAATGGAGTACTTCCCTTCTCCCATGTAAGTTAAGCCGTGGTAAAATATGCGTCCTTGAGGGCAGACCTTTGTTTAAAAAAAGAGAAAACTGTAGGTGTATTTCAAAATGATTACTTTCCTCCTCCCCATTCAGGAATCAAAAAGGATTTTTTTTTTTTTTTTCAGATCTTCACCCTGAGAAACAGGGATTCTGAAGATGAAAACTCATAAAAGTGTGGGACCCCTTATGGATGCCTCCCAAGATATTTTTTTCTCAAGCTAGAACACACTACCTCCAACAATTAGTCAATTACCTTTGTTTTCTTATCAATTTCCTACAAGTTGCTGGCTCCAGTGGCGGTTTCTGTTATCAGGAGGCTATGATTCTCTGCATTTTCTTCTCCAATGTTCAGGGCAGTGGCTTGCTCTAACCTTAATTCTCTGGTGGACCTAAGAAAAGTGTTGGTTTTCAGTTTGTTCAGCATTTTTTTTTCTTTTTTTCTAAGTGTTTTACATATTGGACTGGAAACCGGAAGTTTATATAAATTCTGGAGGTGCACCTTAAAGATAAAATCCTAGAAGTGGTATTACAGAGTCAAGAAGTAAGATATATGCTATTTTGTTCCATACTGCTGAATCCTCCTCCACTGGGCTGTGCTATTTTGCATTTCTACCAGCAATGTGTAAGAATGTTGTTCTAACAGAATGTTGTTAAGCTTTTGAATTCTTGGCAATCTGATGGTGAGAATTAGTGTCTCAATATAGTTTTATTTTTAATTTATCTTATTGTGAGTGAAGTTGTGGATTTTTTAATGTTTAAAGGGCATTTACATGTATTTTGTTGTGGACTCTGTTTATACCTTTTGCTCCATCCTCCACCTTTTAAAAAATAGGGTTTTGGTATTTTCCATCAGAATTCAAGAATATATTATATATTAGGCAGATCAGTCCTGTAAATGTGATGTACTTTGTAATTGTTTCTTTACTAGTTTATAATTTGTTTCTTGATTTTTCTTTTTCATTTTGACTTTGCAAAATTTTTTGTATATATGTAGTTTATTTTTATCTGGATTCTGAGTCATAGTTGGCAATATATTATTTTCTCATTATAATTTATTAAAAATTTTCTTACTCCAGTCATTTGAGATGCAATCTTTTTCATATGCTAAACTTTTAAATGTACTTGGGTTTAGTTCTTGATCTTCTATTCATTTCCATTGGTCTCTGTACTCATGACCTATTTCCATAATATTTTAATTACAGTGGCTTTGTGGTATGTTTTAATTTCTGGTATAGCTAGTCTGCCCTCACTGCTCTTTTTTCTAGGGTTTTTTATTTCTCCTAGCTATTTTTACATAAATATATTTTAGAGGCAACTTGTCTAAATCTAGAAAATAAAACTTAAAAATATTGTTTTTGGAATCACATTAAATGTATTTTAACTTTGGAGAACTGACATTTTTAATGCTGTTGAGTCATTAAATCTGTATTAGTTTCCTGTTACCGTAACAAATTATCACCAATGTGGCTTAAAACCACATACGTTTATTATCTTACAATTCTGGAGGTCAAAAGTCCAAAAACAGTTTCATAAAATCAAGATGTCAGAGGGCTGTACTGCTTCTGGAGACTTAGGGGAGAATCAGTTTCCTTGTTTTCTCCATCTTCCTTGGCTTGTGGGTCCTTCCTCCATCCTTAAAGGCAGGAGCACAGCATTTTCAAATCTCTCTCACCTCTGCTCTCATGGTGCCTTCTCTGACTTTGACCTTCCCGACTTTCTCCTACAAGGATCCTTGTGATTATAGTGGACCCACTCAGGTCATTCAGGACAATCTCCGCTTCTCTATATCATTAATGCAATCGCTTCTGCAAAGTCCATTTTGCCACACAAGGTTGCATATTCACAAGCTCTGGCAGTTCGGACCTGGGCATCTTTGCAGAGGGGTAGCTATTGTTCTGTCTACAACACTATCTAAGAAAATGTGATCTTTCCATGTTCAATTTTATTTTTGTGGTTTCATGACTGTTTTCAATTTTTTTTTCCAACATGTTTTGCACATTTCTTGTTAAGCCTAATTCCTGATTTTTTCAATGTTTTGTAAATGAAATATTCTTCCTCATTATATTAAACTGGTTATTCATGCGTAAAAGCTATTGATTTGTATTAATTCAATATTCTGGTATCTTATTGAAGTATTTTATTGTTGGTGTTGATTATCCCTTGACATATACCTTTAGGTATATTATCACATTAATAAAGATAGATTTGTGGCCTGGTGCAGTGGCTCACACCTGTAATCCCAGCACTTTGGAAGGCCGAGGTGGGTGGATCATGAGGTCAGGAGATCAAGACCATCCTGGCTAACACGGTGAAACCCCGTCTCTACTAAAAATACAAAAAAATTAACTGGGCGTAGTGGCGGGCACCTGTAGTCCCAGCTACTCGGGAGGACAAGGCAGAAGAATGGCGAGAACCCAGGAGGCAGAGGTTGCAGGGAGCTGAGATCGCGCCATTGCACTCCAGCCTGGGTGACAGAGTGAGACTCCGTCTCAAATAATAATAATAAAATAAATAAATAAATAAAGATAGATTTGTTAATATTTCTTTTCTAATTCTCACATCTAAAATTTTTCTTTTGTCTGATTGCATTAGTTAATACCTTTAATACATAGTGGGAAAACTTACCTTGTTTAGGACTTTAAGGGAATGCCTCTAGTGTCTCCCCTCTGAGTAAGAGTCTAGCTTCAGGACTGAGATACGCATTTTGAAAATCTTATTCAGCAATATCCATCAACCCTTACCTGGATTGTGTTTGGAAATTTATTAAAGTTTGGAATTTTATTTTATATTTAGGATCTTTGGAGAAAATTATATTCATTTCCTAGTTGCCTCTATTAATATGGTAAATTATATTAATAGATTTTTAAATATTGATCTATTCTTTCATGCCTGGAATAAATCCTAGTTAGTTATGATAATTCTCTTTTTAATATGATCTTTCAATCTGTTTGCTAATATTTAATTCAGTAGTTTTTACGTCAATATTTGAAAAGGACATTTGTTTACAATTTTGGGAAGCTGCTATTTTTACCAAATTTTGGTAGAAATGTTATATTTGCTTCATTAAATTTTTTAGAATTTTTTTCTTTTTCTGTGCCTCGAAACAATTTAAGTGGTATTAAGATTTTTCTGATCTTTGGACATTTAGTAGAATTTACCTGTGAAATCATTCAAGCCTGATGTTTCTTTTGTGGAATAGTTCTATTATGACTTTCTGGTTTTTTTCTATGGAAATTGGTTTCTTGAAGCTTTTGATTTCTACGGAGGTCAAATTTGATAAATTGCATTATCCTGTGAGTTTATCCATTTTATTTAGATTTTTAGTTTATTTTTATATTATGCTAAGTAGTCTGTTATTTTTAATCTCCACTGTTTCAATAGTTATTTACACAGATTTATTATTGATTTCTACATCTTTGCTTTATTTTTTGGTAACATTTATCTTTACTTTTTTATTTTACCATCTTAACCATTTTAAATGTATAATTTAGCATATTAAATGTATTCATAATGTTGTGCAACCATCACCACCATCCGTCTCCATACCTCTTCATCTTGTAAAAATGAAACTCTACACCCATTAAACAATGATGCCCCATTTCCTCCTCCCCTCAGCACCTGGCAAGCACCATTCTATTTTCTGTCTCTATGATTTTGAGTACTCTACCTCATTTAAGTGGAATCATACAGTATTTGTCTTTTCGTGACTGGCTTATTTCACTTAGCATTTTATCCTCAAGATACGTTCATGTTGTAGCATATGTCAGAATTTCCTTCCTTTTTAGGGCTGAATAATATTTCATTGTGTATATATGCTACATTTTGCTGATTCTTTCATCTGTCAATGGGCACTTGCTTCCATATTTTAGCTATTGTGAATTATGCTGCTATGAATATGGGTATACAAATATCTCTTGGAGATCTTGCTTTCAATTCTTTTGGGTGTATATACACACACACACACACACACACACACATACACACACACATATACATACATATATATATTCAGAAGTAAAACTACCAGGAGTCATATAGATAATTCTATTTTTAATTTTTTTGAGAAACTGTCATGCTGTTTTCTACGATAACTGTACCATTTTACATTCCTACTAACAGTGCACAAGGGTCCCAATTTCTCCACATCATCACCAATACTTGTTATTTTATGGATTTTGTTTGTTTGTTTGGTTTTAAGTAGCCATTCTAATGGGTGTGAGGTGTTATGGCTTGTAGTTTTGATTTGTATTTCCCTAATGATTAATGATGATGTGCATCACTTCATGTGTTTATTAGATAAATTTCTATTCCAGTCCTTTGCCTATTTTTGAATCAGATTCAGTTTCTGTTGAGTTTTAAGAGTTCTGTATATATTCTGAATATTAATCCCTTATCAGATAGCATGATGATATGGTTTGGCTGTGTCCCCACCCAAATCTCATCTGGAATTCCCACATGTTGTGGGAGGGACCCAGTGGGAGGTAATTGAATCATGGGGGCAGGTTTTCCCATGCTGATCTTGTGATAGTGAGTAGTCTCCTGAGATCTGATGGTTATTATAAGAGGGAATTTTCCTGCACAAGCCCTCTTCTTTTGTCTGCTGCCATGTGAGATGTGCCTTTGCTGTTTTTCAAGATATCGGTGGCTATTCAGGGTCCCTTGAGATTCCGCATGAATTACATAGAACAAGTTTTACTGTTTCTGCAACAATTGTTTTTGGGATTTTGATAGAAATTGCATCAAATCTGTAGATTACTTTGGGTGGTATTGACATCTTAACAATAAGCCTTCCAATTCATGAACACAAGATATTTCCAATTATTTATGTCTTTAATTTTTTTCAGCAATATTTTATAGTTTTCATTGTATGTCTTTCATGTCCTTCATTAATTTCAAAGCATTTTATTATTTTTGATGCCATTGTAAATGTAATTGTTTTTGTAAATTTTTTCAGATTGTTAAACTGAGTTTTTAGTGGTAACTTTGTATTTTGCTACTTTGCTGTGAGTGCATTTATTAGTTCCAACAGATATATTTTTTTGAATCCTTAGGGCTTTCTACATAATATCCTCTGCAAAAAGAGCAAGAAGTAAGTTCATTTATTCTTTTCCAGTTTGGATGCTTTTTATTTCTTTTCTTTTTTTTTTGGCATAATTGTTCTGGCTAGAACTTCTAGTACTATGTTGAAAAGAAGTGGTAAAAGCAAGCATCCTTGCCTTATTCCTAATCTTAGAGGAAAAGTTTTCAGTCTTTCACTATTCGGTGTCACGTTTGCCAATTTTTTTTGATGATTTTTGCATCAATGTCAATAAGGAATATTGATCTGTAATTTTATTTTCTCGTAGTGTCATTGTCTGACTTTGGCATCAAGGTAATGCTGTCCTCATAGAATGAGTCAGGAAGTGTTCTCTCCTATTCAATTTTTCAGAAAAGTTTGAGAAAAATAGATATTAGTTTTTCTTTAAATGTTTGGTGGAATTTACCAGTGAAGCCACAGGTCCAGGACTTTTTGTCGTTGGGAGCTTTTTTATTACTGATTAAATCCCCTTTCTAGTTAATATGTCCACTCAGATTTTCTGTTTCTTCATGATTTAGTCTTGGTAGGTTTCATGTTTCCAGGAATTTGTTCATTTTGTCTAAGTTATTTAATTTGTTGTCATACAATTTCTCATAGTACTCTCTTATAATCCTTTTTATTTCTATAGAATCAGTAGAAAAATTGTCACTTTCATCCCTGATTTTAATAATTTAAGTCATCTCTTTTTTATTAGTCCATCTAGCTAAGTTTTGTCAATTTTGTTGAGTTTTTTTAAAAAATATTTTTGGTTTTATTGATTTTCTCTATTGCTTTTTGATATGGTTTAGCTATCTCCCTACCCAAATCTCATCTTGAGTTATGGCTGCCATAATCCCCATATGTTGAGGGGGAGGGACCTGGTGTGAAGTAATTGAATCATGGGGGCTGGTTTTTCACGTGCTGTTCTCATAATGATAAATAAGTTTCATGACATCTGATGGTTTCATAATGAGTAGTTCCCCTGCACACACTCTCTTCCCTGCTGCCATCTGAGACATGCCTTGCTCCTCCTTCACCTTCTGCCATGATTGTGAGGTCTCCCCAGCCATGTGGAACTGTGAGTCTATTAAACTTCTTTTTCCTTGTGAATCACTCAGTCTTGGGTATGTCTTTATTAGCAGCATGAGAACAGACTAATATACTTTTCTATTATTTATAGCATTTATCTCTGCTTTAATATTCATTATTTACTTCCTTCTGCTAGCTTTGGGTTTAGTTTGTACTCCTTTTTCTAGTTCCTTAAGTTATAAAGTTAGGTTGTTAATTTTGGATCTTTCTTGCTTTGTTGTTCATTAGTGGAGATTTATGAGATTTTAGTGCACCTGTCACCCGAGCAGTGTACACGGTACCCAATATGTGTCTTTTATCTCTCACTCTCCTCCCAACGTTCCCCCTGAGTCCTCAAAGTTCATTGTATAGTTCTTATGCCCCTGCATCCTCATAGCTCAGCTCTCACTTATAAGTGAGAACATGCAATATTTGGTTTCCCTTCCTGAGTTACTTCACTTAGAATAATGATGTCCAGCTCCATCCAAATTGCTGCAAAAGACATTTATTTCATTCCTTTTTATGGCTTAAATAGTATTCCATGGTATATATATGCCACATTTTCTTTATCCACTCATTGTTTAATGGACACTTAGGTTGGTTCCATATCTTTGCAATTGTGAATTATGCTGCTATAAACGTGTGTGCATGTGTCTTTTTCATATAAGGACTTTTTTCCTTTGAGTTTTTTGCTTTTTAATGTAAGCATTCATAGCCATCAATTATTATCTTAGCACTGCTTTCACTGTCTTCCATAAGTTTTAACATGTACTGCTTTTGTTTTGATTAATCTCTGTGTATTTCCTAATTTACCTTGTGATTTCTTCTTTATTCCATTGCTTGGTTGAGAGTGCTCTCTTTAATGGACAAATTTGTGAGGTTTTCAATTTTATATCTGTTTTTGATTTCTAACTTTATCTTGTGATCAGAAAAAATATTTTGTATATCTATCTTTTAAAATTTATAGAGACAATTTGTGGCATAACATGTGGTCTATCCTGGAAGTGTCCCTTGTGCCCTTGAGAAGAATGTGTGTTGTTGTTTTGTATGTCTATAAGATTTAGTTGATTTATTGTGTTTAAGTCCTCTATTTCCATACTTATCTTCTGTCTGGTTTTTCTGTTATTGAGAATGGAGTATTAAAGTCTCCAACTATTGTTACATAACTGTCTATTTCTCTCTTTAATTCTGTTGCTTTTCACTTCCTATATTTTTATGGTGTTTTATTGAGTATGTAAATATTTATAATAGTTATATCTTCTTGCTGTATTTAAGGTTTTATTAATACACAATGTCTTTTTTTGTCTCTTGTAATCTTTTGATTTAAAGTCCATTTTGTCTAATATTAGTACAGCCATTGCTGCTCTCTTTTGGTTACTATGTACATAGAATTTCTTTGTCCATCCTTTCACTTTCAATCTGTGTCTCTGAATCTAAGGTAAGTCTCTTGTAAACAGCATATATTTGGATCAGGGTGTTTTTTGTTTTGTTTTGTTTTGTTTTGTTTTTAATCCATTCTGTCAATCTTTGTCTTTTGAATGGAGAGTTTAATTCATTTACATTTAAAGTAATTACTGATGAAGAGGGACTTACTTCTGTCATTTTACTATTTGTTTTCTTAGTACCTTACAGCATTTTTTGTCCTGAATTTTTTAGATTACTGTCTTTTTTGTGTGTTTAGTTAATTTTTTGAAGTGAAATATTTAAATTGCTTTCTAATTTCCTTTTATGTATTCCATGGCTATTTTCTTTGTGGTTACCACGGTGATTATACTTAATATTCTAAACTTATAATACTCTAATTTGAATTTGTAACAGGTTAACTCCAATAATATACAAAAAACTTTGCAGCTCCCTCCCTACCCCTTTTGGTGGCTGATGTCACAAAATTACATCTTTACACATTGTATGCCGCAAAACATTAACTAACAATTCTTTTAAATACATTAGTGTCTTAAATTATGCAGAAAACAAAGCGTGGAGTTATAAACCAAAGTTACAATAATATTAGCTTTTAGAGTAATACTTTTGTAATATACTAGTTTCTTAAATCATGTAGAAAACAAAAAGCAGAGTTACAAACTATTTATATAATTATAATACTTTTATAAATGCCCATGTATTTACCTTTACTGAGATTCTGATTTTTTTATGTGATGTCAAGTTACTATCCAGTGTCCTTTCATTTTATAATGAAGGACTTCTTTGAGTATTCCTTGCAGGACAGACCTACTGGTAACTAACTCCCTTGGGTTTTGTTTGTCTGGGAATGTACCAGTTTCTCTCTCACTTTTGAAGCAGTTTTGCTGGATCCAACAATATTAATTGACAGCTTTTTTTCTTTTAACACTTTGAATATAACAGCCCATCACCTTCTGGCTTCCAGTTTGTAATGAAAAATATGCTTATAATCTTATTGAGGATTTCTTATATGTGATGAGTCATTTCTCTTTTGCCTGCTTTCAAGATTCTCTCTTTGCTTTTTGAAAGCTTGATTATAATGTGTCTCCGTGTGGGGTCTTTTTTTCCATTGAAGGTTGTTTTAAGTTATCTTACTTGGGGTTCTTTGAGCTTTTTGAAAGTTTATATTCATGTTTTATCAAACTTAGGAAGTTTTTAGCAACAATTTCTTCAATTATTCACTTTGCCTCTTTCTCTTTTCTTCTTCTGGGACTTTCACAATGTACATGTTGATCTAATTGATGGTGTCCCACAAGTCCTCCCAGGCTCTGTTTAATTATCTTTAATCTTTTTTCTTCTCTTTCTCAGAAACAATGATTTCCATTGTTCTATCTTAAAGTTCACCAATTCTTTCTTCTGCCTGCTCAAATCTGTCTTTGAATACTTCTAGAGAATTTTTTATTAGTCTATTGTATTTTTCAGCTCCAGAATTTCTGTTTGGTTTCTTTTTAGATTTTCTGTGATTTAAACAATATTTCCACTTTCCCCATACACTCTTTTCTTGATTTTCTACATATCATTCATTAGTTCTTTGAGCATCTTTAAGATAGTTGTCTTAAAGTCTTTGTCTAGTAGATTTGCCATCAGTTCTTTTTCAGCAGCAGTTTCTGTTGACTTATTTTTTCCTTTGAATGGGCCATAGATTTTTATTTTTTTGTTTGCCCTGTGATTTTTTGTTGATAACTGGGCATTTTAATATAATAATGTGGTAACTCTGAAAATCAGATTCATGCCTTTCTCTAAGGTTTGCTGGTTTTAGAAATTGTTTCTTTTATATTTTTGATACTTGTTATCTGTTGTTTTATCAAGAATCAGCTTGAAGTATAAACTTGAGGTATTCTCAGGTATGTTCTGAGCCTGCACCTTTCCCTGGACATGTAGTCACTTTCTAACTTTTTCTGTATATATAGTTGTTTTCAAATGTTATTATCTTTTATGTTATAACCTTTTATGTCTGGCTCTCAAAAAAAAAAAAAAAAAAAAAAGAAGAAGAAGAAGTCTGGGTGCAGTGGCTTGTACCTGTAATCCCAGCACTCTGGGAGGCTGAGGTAGGCAGATCGCTTGAGTTTGAGACCAGCCTGGACAACATAGTGAAACCCTGTCTCTACTGAAAAAAAAAAATATTAGCCAGGCATGGTGGTGCCTACCTGTAATTCCAGCTACTTGGGAGGCTAAGATGGAAGAATCACCTGAGCCCGGGAGGCCAAGGCTGTGGTGAGCTGAGATTGCACCACTGCACTCCAATGTAGGGAACCAGAGTGAGATGAAAGAAAGGGAAGAGAAGGGGAGGGGAAGGGGAAGGGGAAGGGGAAGGGAAAGAAAGAGAGAGAAAGAAGAGGTAGGGGTACCAGTCCTTTAAATCCCCTAGGAAGTCACTTTAGCCAGAGGTAGAGAGGCCTGAAGCAGTGGGAGGAAGTGCAACAATGGCCTTCTTCTTCTTTGCACCTCTATGATTAAAGCAGCAGTCATTGATCAGAACACAGATCCTTGCTATTTGGATAACAGGGCCATTGTTGCCGACTCTGGCTCCCACAGACTGTGTGAAGAGTGCTTCAGGAACATGTGCTTAGCTCTTTGCCATGGGGCTAGGAACAGAGAATGGGTAGCTGCTATTGTGCTAAGAGCTAAAATTGACTGAAATTAACCACAATTTACCCTCTAAGTCTTCTTTGGAAGTTATAAACAAACCTTAAATCGACCTCAGTTACAAAATAGTTAAAACAAACAGATTCTGCCAGTGCAATTGTTGTCTAGATGGGAAGACAGATTCCTGATGCTTCCTACCCTACCATCTTCCTGTGCTTTATTTCTTTGTATTGATTAGATTAGGTAGTGGCTTGTCTATTACACTGATTTTTTTTTCAAGCAAATAGAATTTTCATTTATTTATTACTTCTACTGTTTTCTGTTTTCTATCTTAATAACTTCTGGTTTACGATTTTTATTCTTTCTGCCTTCTTTTTGTTTAATTTGTTGTTCTTTTTCTGGACTTTTGGAAATTTCATTCATTTATTTTCAGGCTTAGTTTAAAAAACATCTTGAAATTGAAGTAAGACATATATAAAGTAGACAAATATTATGTAAGTGAATTTTGAAAATGGACAAACCCTGGTAACCACCATCTGATCATGGTCTAGATTAGTACTAGCACTCAGAAGCATCCTACATGTCATCATTTATTCAATATCCTCTTCCAGTTCTGCTTCTATTACTATAAATTAGGTTTGTCTACTTTTAAATTTTATATAAATGGACTGCTATAGTATGTACTCTTTTGTATCTGGCCTTTTTGCTCAAAATTTATGCCTAGGAGATGATTTCACTTAGCTATGTGTTGTCTGTATTGTATTCTTCTTTATGAATATACTGTACTTTAGGTATTTATAACATAATAAGAAATATATATTTGTTATTTGCCTTCAGTTCCTGACACAGACCCTTTAAAGCCCTTGTAATTTCCTGAATGATGGGGGTAATTGGGATGTCTGATATACAGCTTCTAAATAGACAGGAATTTCTTGAGTTATAGGAGCATCTTTTGTTTTAATGAGGTGACTCTTGGGCTCCTGGATAGCTTCAGGATGGAAGCTGGTTAACAGAAAGACCAAGCCATAATCAAAACATTGGAACTCTCAGCTCCACTCACCAAAGATCTGGAGAGGGGTGAGGGGCCAGATATTGAGCTAATAATCTTGCCTACATGAGGAAGCTTCCCTCAACCATGGAGTTCAGAGACCTCCTAGGTTGCTGAATGCATCTATCTCCTGGGAGAGTGGTTCACCCTAACTCCTTAAGGTAAAAGCTTCTGTGCTTGGAATCTTCTTGATCTTGCTCTCTATATCTCTTCATTTGTATCCTTTATAATAAACTGGTAAATAAAGGTAAAAAGTGTTTTCCTGAGTTCTAGGAGATATTATAGCAAATTATCAAACCTGAGAAATAGTTGTGAGGACCCCCAATTTGTAGAAGTTGAACAGAAGTGTAGGTAATCTGGGAACCTACTACTTGTGATTGGCATCTGAAATGAGGAGCAGTCTTGTGGAACTGAACCCTTAATGAGTGGAGTCTGCTCTAACTTTGGACAATGCCAATTTAAATTAAATTGTAGGGCACCCAGTTGATGTCCACAAGTAACTGGAGAATTGCTTTGTGTGGAAAACCCACCCATTTGGTGCTAGAAGTGTTGTAACAGAACAGTTTTTCCTTTAGTGTTCCATAGATGTTTGTGTTCCTTTCAGTTTTAGTCTATTATAGATAAAACTGCTGTGAATGTGCTTATTCATTTTCACATGTGAACATATGAATACATTTCTGTTGGATAATACATACATAGCTAGGAGACAATTTCTAGATCATGGAGTATGCAAATATTCAGGTTTAGTAAATACTGCTTACATGGTTTTCCAAAGTGGTTGTACCAATTTCTATACCTACCCTCACAGCACATGACTTTAGTTTACTCCTCATCTACTCCAACAGTTTGTATTGTTAGTTTTTAATTTTTAGTCACTCCAAAGTACACACAGCTGTCCCTGGGAACCCATGGGGAATTGGTTTCAGATCTCCCTCCAATGCCAAAATCCATATGTGTTCAAGTTCCCGATATAAAATGGTATAGTATTTGCATATAACATAAACATATGTACATCCTCCCATACACTTTAAATCAACTCTAGATTACTTATAATACCTAATACAATATAAATGCTATGTAAATAGTTGTCATATTCTTGTTTAGAGAATAATGACCACAAAAAATGTCTGCACATGTTTAATACAGATATAATTTTTAAAAATATTTTCAATCTGTAATTGATTGAATCAATCCATGTAGAACTCATGGATACAGAGGGCTGACTGTATACAGGTAGTGCCTTACTGTTAGGCATTTCTTCATATGTTTATTGATTATTTGGTAATCCTGTTTTATGATTTACCTGTTGATTTAGTTGCCCATTAGAAAAAACCATGTTGTTCTCTTCTTGTTAACTTAATGTTTTTCTTCAAGTGAATTTTTGGATCTTTTTTGGCAATTATTTTGATATGTAGGAAGTTTTGCTTTGTTTGTTCCAGTATTCATCTTTATACTAATAATTATTAGCGTCTGTAGTCCCCTCTGTTCTTACATAGGCTATTACTATTGAGTTTGTAAGACTTAACGGATATCCTTTACCTCCTACTTACTTTATATATGTCAGTCAATGAGATTTTTGTTTTCCCCATTTTCTTTTCCTTCTCCATTCATTTTAGTTGTTTTATTTTTACTTTGTAATATTTACAAACTATTTGTCCACTCTTGTGTTCACCATTATAGCTTTAGTTCTACATTTAAATACATTCAATGTTTACCATCAGCCTTTTGCCCAAGATTCTTCAGTTATCTATTTACTGGATGAAGCTTGTCCTCTAGTAGACTCCTCACAAGGCTTAGAAATACGGTATTCCTTGATTTTTTGTAGGCTTAATGTAAGTTTTCTAATACTATTAATAGCATTTGTCTATTGATTGTGCTAGGTCAATTTCCCAGGTATATGCTCTTAGACATTATTTCTTCAAATATTTCTGCTTCATTTTTCTTTTCTCTCTTTTTGGTAGTCCACTTACATGTATTAATTAGACTGTTGACATTGCTTCACCCATCTTGAATGTCCTCTTCTTGTTTTTTATCCCATTTTGTCTTGTCTTTGTATTTCAGTTTGTATACTTTCTTTTGTACTTGTCTTCCAGTTCACTAATTCTTTCCTTGTTTGTGTCCCTTCTGCTATTAAGCTCATCTAGTATTTTCTTCAAATTTGATATTATATTTTTATTTCTAGCATTTTACTTAGTTCTGGTTTATAGTTTTTATGTTTCTGCTGACACATTCACTCACTTCATTGATTTTATGTATATTTTACATCAGTTTTGTTAGCATTTTTACTATAGTTATTTTAAAGTTCTTTTCTATCCTCTAGGTCATCTCTGTATCTGTTTCTATTGACTATTTTCTCTCTTGACCATGTGTATCTTTTCATTCTTTTTTATTTTGTGTGTGGGAGTTTTGATTATTTTCTGGATTTTTTTAATACAAGAAAAGGAGGAACTTAAGTAAACAACATTTGTTTTCAGAGAAGGCCATACACTTTCTTATGTCAGGCCACCGATCTGTAATTGAATTGAGTCTGGTCTTTGTCACAGTTTTAGTTTGATTCAATTAATCAGTGACTTCAAGTATTTTAAGGATGGAATAAGGACATTTCTTTCAATGGTGTTTGAGCTTGGAGAACAGATATAAATTTTCTGAGCTGTGGGATATCTCTCCTTGATTTATAGTTCAACTGCTTATCCTTTGGATCTCTCAGGAGTTCTCTTTTCTCATGAGTCCAGTTCTCATCTTTCTGATCCTGGGTATATTATTTTCAGTTCTGGTACTCCACCTTTGGGTACTCTTAGGGCAGCATTCCCAACCTCTGTGAATGACTGGTAGGAATAGAGAGGTTTCTTTCAGATCTTCTGCCTCATGCCCAGTCTTTGGTAGTTGAAAGCCTAGAGTAGAGTTCCTTAAGATCTTTATTAAGCTTTTCCTCTCCACTCCAATCTCCCTTTGGTTACAGTCTGGAATGCCTGAGGTGCTAGTTGTTTCAACTCTTCTCTTTGCCTTCAGCCTGAGAGCCTAGAGTGTTTCTGTTGTGTTTCTCTCAGTTCTTTTATTATATCCCTCCCCCTGATTTCAACTGGCATATGCTCTTGCATTTGGTAGTGGTCTCATTTGTTGCATAGGAGATTTCTCTCAGCTCTCACCCTTTCTTCTTGGCATACGATGCAATTCCTCAAAAGTGTGTGAAGACTTATGGGATTGGTGGGTGGGTGGACACTTACTCTGTGGCTGCAGCTCCTTTGGATTCTTATCTCCCATGTCAGTATACATATAGCCTTCACAAGTTCTTCAGAATTTTCTTGGAAGTTCTATTACGTTTTCAGGGATTTTACCTCTTTCTGCCATTTCACTAGGAATAAGAGTAGCAATAAATCTTCTCTCCCATAAAGGGATCCTGATTTTTCTGGAATTTGTTTCATTTTTTTTTTTTGTATTCTCCTTCTGTAATGAGTTTTTAAAAATCTATGATTTTATAGCTTATCTGGCCTGTTCTGATGATTAGGCCGAGAGTGACGTGCTTGCAAAATTTTATATCCAGACTGAAAGTAGAAATGATATTTTTTTGGTATTTTTTGATTACTAGTTTTAAAAAAATTATTTAAAATTATTCAATCTGTAAAACTACTTAAGAGACATATTAATGTGTTTTAAATGTAGATAAAACATAGATTCCAGAATGTAGAGTGAACACATCTTTATTTAAATTTAAAATAATTTACAACAAAATTTTAAATGATTATAAAGAAATAAAATGAGGCATTACCCCTACCCAGACACACACACACACACACACACACACACACACACACACACACACACACGAGAATAAAACAGAGAATTGGAAGAGTTCCATTAGCCGGAGAAAGATCTCAACAAATTTCTGGAAGATGGAAAGCCAAAGAAGTCATGACTGAGAAGCCTTGGAGGGGAAAGGCTGGAGTTGAGAAAACCCATTCAAGTGACTACAGTTAGGAAGGGAACATGTCTCCCATTCAGTGCCCCAGAAAGTCTTCAGAGGGAGATGAATCAGATAGCAAGAATTACAGTGGAAACAGAGTTAAGGTGTGTCTATGGAGTATTTGACACGTTCTACCCCATCCTTTCTTTGCCTTCAGCCACCCCAAAGAGAAGAAGATTGCAGCATTTTCTTAAACTCAGGCCAAGAAAAAAAAAAAAATCATAAGTTTCCCCCCCCCCCCCCAAAAAACTATCAAAGAGACCTAGGGTGACTTGTGTAGGTGTGTATGCTCTGAAGGAAAACCTTCCACATTGTAATATTTAAGGTCGCAATGATAATGGCTGGCTTGCTGTTCAGTCTCCTTTGCATGAAGGTTGCCATCTCAATATGCCTGGCCAAGATGCTTCCAATTACCACATTTTGTATATTTTATATATTTTTTTATTTTTATAGTTTATATTTTAAAATTAAAATTAAATTTTTTTTTGAGAATGGATTTTGAGACTGGCTAACTTTTGTATTTTTGATAGAGATGGGGTTTTGCCATGTTGCCCAGGCTGGTCTCGAAGTTCTGGGCTCAAGCAATCCACCTGCCTTGGTCTCCCAAAGTGCTGGGATTACAGGTATGAGGCACTGCACCCAGCCCAAATGCCACATTTTAAATATGAATGGAAAAACCATGTGTTCTGGTGATCTATTTATTTATTTTTAGGCTAGTTTTTAAACTTCAAACACTTTAAACTTTAGTTTTAAAGTAACCGGGGGCCTGGAAGCCATGGTCCATGAGGAATAGTTGAAAGAACTGGGCATTTCTCCTGGAAAAGAGTAGATGAAGCTTAGATTATGAGATGCCTAATAGTTGTACATATTTTCTTGGTACATATGATATTTGGATGCTTTCATATAATGTGTAAAGATTGAATCAAAGTAATTGGGATATCCAGGTGACCTATTTATTATTGTCGAATAAATGACTTCCAAACTGAGTGGCTTAAAATAATAATTTATCATTATCTCTCATGGCTCTGTAGGTTGTCTGGGATTACCTGGTTCTCACTTGGGGTCTCTCATGTAGCTATAGTCAGATGGCATGGGGGTGGAGTCATATGAAGCTCATTTGGGAGGGATGCCCAATGTGGCTTCTTTCTCCCAGCCTGGTGTTCTGCTTCTCCTTAGCCTCTCTCTCTCTCTTTGTGGTTTGGTCTTCTCACAGCATGGTCATCTCAGGCTAATCACACAAATCTTAAAAACTTTCATTAGTATCTCTCAGGGAAATTCAAGATAATATAAAGAATTGGGTGCTACAAGAAAGGAATGATTCAGAAAATAGGAAGGAATTTTTGAAATTTAAAAAGTGAGCACTGAGATGAAAGAAATGGTAATGAAGGACTGGCTTAGCCTATATTTAATTGTGTGCACTAAAAGAAACTCAACAGAGATGGGTGGAAATAAGTCATTTGCTTTATTTTTTTCTTGATAATTCTGTCTACTCTGGTGAGAAAGAAACAAATTTACATTTTGATGTTTATCTTAGAAGTTTAGTGTGAAAAATCTGAGTTAAATTACCCTGCAGTTCCAATCTATTCATCTTATGTTTTCAGGCACCTTAAAGATTACAGTGCTGAGCAGCTGGTGGCTTGGCTGGCCCAACCCTTATTGGATACTGCTCTAATTTTTTTCATTCCCGGAGCCTGTTGAATTAAGACAACCCAGTCAATAATCTCTTCACTGTCATACCCTTCCAAGATGTGTATCCATATAAAATCAGGTTAAAGTAATAGCAATAGCAAACAGGCTTAAGCAGACTAAAGTCATAGGATGACAGCGGGCAATCTTTGAAGTCTCAGGAAAAGGGTAGGGGCAGGCTAACTTTATGACCCAGCTGGTAAGAGGAAGGACAAATATAGGCTGATTGTGAGATCTGCACTTTTTGGTACACATATTGGGGGTACTGTCACATTTTCCCTGTTGACACTCCCCCAAATATTAGCTGCCTATAGAGAGTGCATTTGCTTCTCACAACTATGGTAGCAAATTATTATAGACTTGGTAGTTAAAACCAGAGAAATGTATTGTCTCATAGTTCCAGAGGCCAGAAGATGGCAATCAAGTGTTGACAGGGCTGCACTCCCTGTGGAGGCATTAGGAGAGAATCCTTCCTTGTCTCTTCCAGTTTTTGCTGGTTGCTGGCATTCCTTGGCTTGTGGCCACATCACTTCAATCTCTACCTTCATCTTCCCTCATCTTCTCCTCTTTTCTGTGTGTCATTTCTCCATCTTTCTCTTATAAGGACATCTGTCTTGGAATTAGGGCCCACTTAGATAATCCAGGATGATCTTTTCATCATAAGATCCTTAACTTAATTACATCTGCAAAGACCCTAATTTTCCAAGTACGATAACACTCAATCTTTTGACATGTAAAGTAATAAGGTAGGTTCCCATAAGGACACAAACATGTGTTTTGGGGGGTTACTATGTAACTGATTACAGAGAAGCCTCTTGAAGCATGAAGACTGAGGTATTCATACCAATTCCTTAAAAATTTCTGCTGGTGTGTCCTGCTGGGTTAGTTTGACTGTAACTATTAGGCTTCCTATGTGCAATCTTGTGCCTACATGTTTGATCTTTTTTTGTACTCCAGAGTACCAGGGAAGGCAACCTAATGAGGGCTTTAAATACCTCCGATTAGGCCAGAAAGGCAAAATTTGACATCACAAAATGAGCTCTCCTCTCTAAAGGATGGCGTCTTCTCTTCGTTCTGCCAGTACAAGATTGCTAAAGTTTAGTTCCCAAGGCACTCCTTAGCAGGCTAAATCTGAGATGGGAATTACTCTGCTTAGCAAAGAAGATTAATGTTTCATAACAAAAGGTAATTTATTCAATTGTATGCAAAAGAGGTAGTGGTAATGGCATGTATAAAGCATGCTTATTTTTGTCTATTGTATCATATGTTTAATTCCTATAAAAACACCAGTAGCTCTATTGAATACCTTTTGGAGAACCTGACCACTTCCAGGATGAATTGGATTGTGTTAATTAAATACACTTGACTTTGATGAAACTGAAACCTGATAGGCTTTCAAGGAAATGAAGCTTAGCAAGCTTTAGTGAATTTTAATAGATAGTGGATAGGATTAAATACAAGATCAGGCAGCTCTGGTTTTCATCAGTTGGAATGGTAAGAAGACACCAGTCACCCATGCCCACCTGACAGAGAGATTTACCTTTTAAGGGCTCGTATGGTCAAACAGCGAGTATGTCCAGAGGTCCCCAAAAGTTCTGTTTATGGTCCCAGCCACGAAGAAAGCCTGACTGTTTCATGTTTAAGACTGCCAACCAATATTACATACAGATGAAAGAATCATTTAAAATTATCATAACAGGTTGGGGCATGGGATTAAGAAAGTGAGATGAAACTGAACATGAAAAAATGTGAAGTCTTTCATTCAAATAGTTAATCATAAACTATAGGGGTGGGGATATCTGGCTTTGCAGTAATTCATGCAGAACCAGGAGATTTAGAATAATCACCATCTCAAATTACCCAAGAATAATGCAGCTGCCTAAAATATTGACCTTATTTTGGCTTGTAGAAATATAAGAATTTGTGCCCAGAGTATGTCCAGGCACTAATAAATAAGACCAAGTTGGGAGTAACTTGCATATTGGGTCTACATATTTAAGGAAAGTCACAGACAACTAGAGAACACCCTGGTAAAGTGACTGGGGGCCTGGAAGCCATGGCCCATGAGGAATAGTTGAAAGAACTGGGCGTTTTTCCTGGAAAAGAGTAGATGAAGCTTAGGAAAGACATAATATCGATTTTAAAATACAGGTTGAATATTTCTTATCGAAAATGCTTGGGACAAGAAGTGTTTCAGATTTTGACTTTTTTTTTTGAATTTTGAAATATTTGCATTAACTTACTGGTTCAGCATTCCTAATCTAAAGTCTGAAATCTGAAATGTCCAGTGAGCATTTCCTTTGAGCATCATATCAGTGCTCAAGAAGTTTTGGGTTTTGGAGCATTAGAATTTTGGATTTTCAAATTCGGGATACTCAAGCTGTATCTAAAGGAGTGTCATGGGAACAACAAATAAATGTATTCTCTCTTATTCCAGAGAACAGATATAGGAAAGTACAGTGTCTTCCTCAGCTCTTCTTTTAAGGTAGATGAGAGAAACCAGCTTGAATTAGTTTTGGCATCCATCATAAAAAAAAAAACCTTTATCCTTGAGGACATTGCTACCAGCAGTTTCCAGGCTTCCATTGTCCTAGATTTACCACCACAGAGGAAAGAAGTCTTACCCCAGCTCTTGTGTAAAAGCAAAATTCCAAGGAAGAGTTCTGATTGGCCTGGCTCAGACCATGTGTCTACCTCCTGATGAGTTGCAGTGGACAAGGGGCTAGCCCAGCAACTTAGATAGGCCTAGTGTCCACTCCATGGGCTCATGGAAGAACATGCCCACTCCCATTAAAGCCCTGGGTTGTAGAAGGAGGGGCATGCCATGCAGTTGACCAGAAGAAAGAAAGGTACCCTTTCTAGAACAGAGGGTGTGCTGGGAGGCAAAGCAATAACTCTCCTACACAAGTTGGTTTTTGTAAGACTGGTTTGTGTTAATGGATGACCATTTTAAGACTTAGAACTTTCTGAGTATTTATCTCAGGGTGGCCCTTCAGATAGCCATTTATGTACGTATGAAAGAGCACAACAACAGAGTGCCTGGAACCCTAGGGAAGATGCCCTGCCATGCACCATCCACTGCCCTGCCCCTTAAGCCTCACATCTTTCATCTCTTCCAGTTCCAACCCATGGTCTCCAGAGGATGATTCTGCCTCCCTGTTCTGGTAGCATTCACAGATTGCCTTGTTCAGTAGCCTTTCACATGAGACCCGCTTGACAGCCCCTGTCCTCACCCCTCCTCAAACTCCTCACCACCCTCAAACTCTTCCAGCTCCATGGGTAGGTTCTTGGGTGGTTTCTTCACCTGCAGGTTCTGGTCAGTGCTCAGCCAGGGACTCGACAGGGAGGTTTTGCAGGTCTCCGGAGTGCTCTTTGTGCAGTCCTTCCTCTGCCCTTGAACTCTCACTGCATTGGCCTCCCCAAAATCTAAACTTTGTCTCCTCAACTCACAAAGTCCTCTGGTCTCTGTCTGGGCTCCCCTTCCCTGTATGTGGAATTAAATCTCTCTTCAGACAGGAAGTTGGGGCAATCCTAGGGCTCATTTTGTCTTCTTCCCACCTCTCAGGGATCACTGTCCAGATGTCTATTGTCCTAGAAACTGTTGTTTCATTTTTTTCTTGTTTTGTTTTAAACATTATTTTTTCAGGTGGGAGGGTAAATCAGTCTTTGTTACTCCATCTTGGCTAGAAATTCCATAACCAAAGGTTAACTGTTTAAAAAGAATCCTTAGAATGTTGGTGTGTTTTCCCTCAAGTCTTCTCCACTCCTAGGTCTCTTGAGCTTTCTATTAAAAGTCAGAACAGGACTGGGCATGCTGGCTCATGTCTGTAATCCCAGCACTTTGGGAGGCTGATGTAGGAGGATTACCTGAGGCCAGGAGTTTGAGACCAGCCTGGGCAACACAGCAGACCCCATTTTTTACAAAATATCTGAAAAACAATTAGCTGGGTGTGGTGGCGCACCTGTAGTCCTAGCTACTCAGGAGGCTAAGACAGGAGGATTACTTGAGCCCAGACTCTCGAGGTTACAATGAGCCGTGATCACACCACAGCACTCCAGCCTAGGTGACAGAGCAAGACCCTGTCTTTAAAAAAGACATTTTTAAAGCCAGAAGCAATTAGAAAAAAAATTGTCTTTCATTGCCTGTTAGTTGAAGCCCTGAGATTGCATTTTCTCCAAATGGAAGTAAGTTTCGTTCCAACTGACCACTTCTCTATCTTTTCCTTGCTCCTACTTCCCTCATTCCAAATCAGTACTTTTAAATGAGCAGCATTTGCATGTGTTCATTGCCTACTTTAATCATAACAACTCTCGTTCCAAAGATGAACTCTAGATTGTTTTCTTAAAAAAGGCTAGAGTTACCAGAAATGTCAGCTTTCATCAGAATAAAAATAAAATGTGTTATAGAGGCCCAAGCAGTAGGAAAATGGTCATTATTTGCTATGAAAATTGTACGTGTGAGGATCAGTGTTACTTAGAAAAAGTGACACCTGAAATGGGAGGGAGTGTGGAGGGAAAGGCTATGTCCCTTCTTGAATTTTTTCCTGTCTCCCTTTCTCCTTTCATATGTGCTTCAACAGAGTTGGGTTAAAATTTTCCCTTAAACCAGTTTGAATATGTTAGAAAAGTGTATTAAAAATTGGCAAGTATGTTAATTACTTACTTGTAATAAAATCAATTTCTTAAAAGCATCAACTAAATTAAAATTTTAAACAATTTTCAAATTTTCAATGATTTGAACTATACTTTGAATTAAAGGCTTGCTTTCCTGTGTAGATAAGAATCATTGTAATTAGCACATCAATTATTAGTATGTAAGTGACTATTTCTTAATAAGAGTGAATGGTTCATTAACTTAAATAGCCTCCTCATAAATTTGTTTTAACCTCCCTGTTATTTATTTTTTTACAGCACTGATAAAAGTAAATTTCAGCTTAGGCCACTGATGGATTATCATAAACTCTAAGTGAGTAACGTTCAAATTAATGAGGCTTTACTATAAATTCATCTAGGGGCATAGTAGGCTGACTGTCCCAAGAGAGAGCAGATGTGCAGTTGGCAGGAGGGCCCCTGAGAAATCGTATTTATTGACGGTTTACATGTGCCAGGCACTTAGCTAAGTGCTTTACATGCATGATCTCATTTAATGCTCCCAACAACACAGTGATTTAGGTGATGCTACCCATTTTAAATGATAACACAAAGGCTCAAAATGGTTTGATAATCCGACCAAGGCACATTTGTAAGGAGTAGCCATGCAGAGATTTCAACCCGGGTCTGCCTAGTGACAAAGCTCCTGCTCTTCAGCCTGGGGCACATGGCAGGTCTGGGCTTCATGTGCTGCCCTCCGTGCCTCTCCCCGTGCATGAGTGTCGAGCGTTGGCAGTGCTTTCTCCTCTCTCTGCCTTCCCCCTCTTCTCAGCAGCCCTCTCAAACTCCCCATCCACCCCCAGCCTTTTGGGCCTTAGTCTCTTGGGGCTCACTCAAGCCCATTGCCAAAATGGAGAGTCTAAATCAGCCAGGGTTATTGGCTGTCGAAGGCCACGGAAAGTGTTATGTCTTTTGTGAAAATGGCAGTTAAGTTTCTAAATAACAGCAATGGAGGATATTGGAGACAGTTTGAAAAGGAAATTTGTTGGCTGATTTACAATCAACTTTTGAAATGAAATTTAATAAATCTAGGAAGATGTATAAGCCTTCCAGTGCTTGTTATGCGAATTGTTTGTAAGTGATTTTTTTGAAGAGTCTCATATCAATGTTTTCTATATATTTTGTGTATTCTTGGAAAACGAGCTCTAGGAATGAGAGCCCCTGTGTAGCCTGCTTTGTCTGTCTTGCTTCTGGACAAATACAAATCATGTCATGTGAGACAGAATTGTCTGTTGTAAGGAAGGAGAGGGGGCAATGGGGTTTGGAAGACTGAGCCTCTAGTTTTTCCTGCCTTGATATATGACTGTGAGCGCATCATGTACTTCTTTGAAATGCAATCTTCATCTGTTTATCTGCCTCCGTCTCCCCCATTCCATACACCTCCACCCCTTACCAACACACTTCAGAAGTAGCGAGGATGAACCTCTGGCTCAGCATAGCCAACAACCTCTCATGTAATCTGTTCTGTCACTTATGCATTCACTCTTCAGATGTTTATTGAACAGCTGTTAAGTGCCAGGCACTGTCATAGGTTCTGGAAATACAGTGGTGAACAAGGCAAACAGAGGTGCTGACCTCATGAAGCTTTCACTACAATGGGGTAAATAAACAGATAGTACACACATAAATAAATTTGTAAGATAATTTCAATTCATGACAGATTCCATGAAGAAAACAAGAGAAGAGAATGGAGTCATTGGGTAAGCGGGTGGGCATGATTTTATTGGGAGTGAGGTCAGGAGCAATTTCTTTTTGTTGGAAGAACCCATGAAACACAGGAAACAGCTAGTGGAAAGGTCCTGAAGTAGAACTCGAGTTGGTACCAAAAAAATAAATAAATAAATGTCATTGAATTTAGAATATAGTAAAAAGTAGTCCATTTTATGTAGACTTTTGTAGGTCATTGTTATTTTGAGTTTTATTCTAAATGCAGTGGGTAATTTAGACATTGTTTTAAAAACAATAGCTGACTGCCTGGTGATGAATGAATGAAGTGTGAAAGTGGCTCTTGTTGTGTCTTAGGCGAGAGAGGGCAGTGGCTGGGATTAAGGTAAACAGGGACCATAGTGCCAATTGGTCAGAACAGAATCAGGGATTTTTTTTTTTTTTTTTTTTCTGAGACAGGGTCTCACTCTGTCACCAAGGCTGGAGTGAGGTGGCACAAGCTGGCTCACTACAACCTCTGCCTCCCAGGCTCAAGTGATCCCCCCACCTCAGCCTCCTGAGTAGCTGGGATTATAGGCACGCACCTCTGTGCTTAGCTAGTCTTTTAATTTTGTAGAGATGAAGACTCACTGTATTTCCCAAGCTGGTCTCCAACTCCTGGGCTCAAGCGGTCTTCCCGCCTCAGTCTCCCAAAGTGCTGAAATTACAAACATGAGCCACTGCACAGCCAGGAAATGGTTTCAAAGTATTGTTGATGGTCTTACTAATGCATGAAGTGTGGGGGAATTGAGGAAAAGAGAAGAATCACCTGTGATTCCCCACTAAAATATACATATATATGCTAGACCAACCAATAAACAAAGCTGCCAAAATGCTAACCACACTCAGATTTTTGTTTAGGCTATCCCCAAGCTAACTTCATCTTCACCTCTAGGGATATGTGATTCTGTGCCCACATTATAATGATGGTTTTAAGAGACATAAGTCAAACAGTACATGGAATGTCCTTGGTCAAAGGTGGGCCAGAGTGAAGCTCAGGTTTTTTGCTCAATGATTGTAGGAGGTGATGCCCTTTCTGTGTGGATGCATAGGATGAAGTATGCAGCTCTGACTGGCAGCTGTCCTAGGGAACCTGCCCAGTGAAGAAACTGACATGTGAGGAGGGCGGAACAAGAGAATCACTGAAATCTGGAGCTGTGCTTTGTTCAGAATGTTCTGAACTGCTTTGCGACAGTCTAAGTTGGTTTAAGTATTGTTTACAACCCAAAACATCCCAAGTATTACAAGCTGCTGTCTGCTTTCATTGGGATGCAAGAACATGGTATCCTTGAAATAGGACTGGAAAGCCACTGGGAAAGAATGAATTTAGGTGAGATGATTACATAAGGATATGTGACAAAAAGAAAAACAGGCTGAGTTAAGGAAGGATTCCAAGGACACTAACATTTCAATAGAAGAATTAAAATCACATTGGAAGCAATGAAGAACAGAAATGACTCTGTGGAAAATTAAAACAGCAATGCTTAGGGGGAAACAAAACCCTTTAAAATATCTTTGATGGCAGAGCAAGTTTAAAGAGAGTAATATGGAGGTTGAAGACAGAGAGTAGAGCTCTGCCAGGGTCTTCAGGGTACAATAAACATCCAGTGCAATAGAAGCAATGCACAACATGGTATTGAAGAAAACTTTCCAGCAATGAAGAACAAACTGAATATGCAGATCCCAAGGTCTTACTCTGTTCTAGGAAATGATAAGGGAAAGTGCATCATACTATGACCTTAGCAGCTTCCCAGGAAAACAAAGCAAAATAAACCACTACCAACACCACCAATACCAACCATCACCACCACCACCAATGAAACAGGCTGCTGCCAAAGGAACAAAAATCCTGTTGACCTTTGATTTCTTCTCAGTAACTCTAAATACTAAAATTTTCTACATGGATTTCCTGTGGAAAATGTTGCCAACACAGTAATATTTACCCCAGCCTGTTGCTGTGGATGTGTATGGAAAAAAGAAAATTCTCAGACATTCAAGGGCTTGTAAATTGCATAAAATGGGCGCATTGATAATAGGCACCTTATGTGGAACTTCAATATCATGTAGTTATTTTGAATTTTAAAGGATATAATCACATAAAGCATTTAGAAGGGTGTCATATATCTATAGGCTCTAAAAATGTTAGCTAATAATAATAATAATTTCTCCTTGGAAAAAGTTACTTAAAGATGTACTTCATTTGATTAAAATGAAACAGTGCAATTCAGGAATATGGACTTTATTATACAAAAGGACTCTATAAGCATCAGAACTATCTGAACATATAAGTAAAGGCTATATCCTAAGTAACTGGAACTTGTGAGCAAATTTAAATAATAATAAAGCAATTTATTATAATAAGTAATTATAATTACTGATTTTCATACTTCTTTCAGAATAATATAGATACATTTATTTCATTTTCCCCCAGATTTACTGAGGTATAAATGACAAATAAATTGTATATATTTAAAGTATTAAATATTGTGATGATTTCATGTATGTATAGGTTGTAAAACCCTTACCACAATCAAGTTAGTTAGCACATCTACTACCACTTCAGTTACTACTTCTTTTTTTTTTTTTTTGTAGTGAGAACACTTAAGATCTATTCTTTCGGTAAATCTCAAGTATTGTCACCATGCTGTACAGTAGATCCCCAGAACTTACTCATCTTAAAACTGAAAGTTTGGGCTCTTTAACAAACATCTCTTCATTTCTCCCATTCCCAGCCCCTGGCAACCACCATCCTATTCTCTTTCTCTATGAGTTAAGCTTTTTTTATATTTCTCATATAAATAAGATCATACAGTATTTGTCTTTCTCTGTCTGGTTTATTTCATTAGCACAATGCCTTCCAGACTCATCCATGTCATTGCAAATGTCAGGATTTCATTCTTTTTAAAGGCTTGAATAGTAGTTCACTGTGTGTGTGTGTATATATATGTATATGTGTGTATATATATGTGTGTGTGTGTATATATAGTGTCTTGATCCATTCATCCCTTCACAGACTCATAGATTGTCTCCATGTCTTGGTTGTTGTGAATAACACTGTGATGAACATGGATGCAGATGTCTCTTTGACATAGTGATTTCATTTCCTTTGCATATATACCTAGAAGTGGGATTGCTGGATCACATGGTAGTCCTATTTTAAGTTTTTGAGGAATCCTCATACTGTTTTTCACAATGAATGACTGTCCTCATTTACATTCCCACCAACGGTGTACAAGGGATCATTTTTTCCCACATCTTCATCAACACTCTTAATCTTTTGCCTTTTTTGATGATAAGCATTGTAATTGGTATAGGTAACATCTCATTGTGGTTTTGATTTGCATTTCCCTGCTGATTAGTGATATTGAGTACCTTTTCATATATCCATTGGTCATTTGTATGTCTTCTTTGGAAAAATATCCATTCAGGTCCTTTGTCCATTTTAAAAATGGAATCATTTTTGCTATTGAGTTAAATGAGTTTCTTATATATTTTGGCTATTAACTCTTCATCAGCTATATGGTTTCCAAATATGTTCTGACATTCTGTAGGTTGCCTTTTCATTTTGTTAATTGTTTCCTTTGCTGTGCAGACGTTTTTAGTTTGATATGATCAATTTGTTTATTTTTGTTTGTGTTGCTTGTAGTTTTGTTGCTTGTTGCCTGTAGTTTTTGTGTCATATCCAAAAAAATTATTGCCAAAGCCAATATCATGGAGCTTTTTCCTCTGTTTCTAGAAGTTTAACAGCTTCGAGTCTTAAATTTAAGTCTTTAATCCATTTTGAGTTAATTTTTGTGAATGATACAAGATAGGGCTCCAATTTTATTCTTTTGCATATGGCCATCCAGTTTTCTTATCATTTAAGAGAGACTGTCCTTTTCCCATTGTGTATTTTTAGTGCTCTTGTCAAATGTTAATTGGCCATACATGCATGGGTTTATTTCTTGGCTCTCTTGTCTATTCCACTGGCCTATATATCTATTGCTATGCCAGCACCATGCTGCTTTGATTACTATAGCTTTGTAATATAGTTTCAAGTGAGGAACTATGATACCTCCAGCTTTGTTCTGCTTTTTCAAGATTGCTTTGGCTATTTGGAGTCTTTTGTTGTTTCATATGAATTTTAGAATTGTTTTTAATATTTCTTTTTAAACTGCCATTGGAGTTTTGATTGGGATTGTATTGAATCTATAGATCATTTTGGATAGTGTAGATATTTTTACAGTATTAACTTTTTTCAACCCATAAACAGTATATATTTCCATTTGTCTCTTCTATTTATTTTACCAATGTTTCATAGTTTTCAACGTACAGATTTTTTATATCCTTAATTAAATTTACTCATAAGGATTTTATTCCTTTTGATGCTATTATAAATGAGATTATTTTCTTAATTTCTTCTTTGGTCAGTTCATTGTTAGTGTATAAAAACACAAATCAGTTTTGTATGTGTCCTGCAACTTGACTGACTTTGTTTGTTAGTTCTAACAGATTTTTTGAATTTTTTCTTTGTAGAGTATTTAGGGTTTTCTATGTATAGGATCAAGTAATCTGCAAACAGAGATAATTTTGCTTCTTTTTTTCTAATATGGATACCTTTTGTTTCCTTTTCTTGCATAACTGCTCTGTCTAAAAGTTCCAGTAGTATGTTGAATAGAAGTACTAAGGTATGTGCCCTTGTCTTGTTCTTGATCTTAGAGGAACAGCTTTCAGCTTTCCATCCCTGAGTATGATGTTAGTTGTGGGCTCCTTATATATAGCCTTTGTTTTGTTGAGATACCTTCTTGTATATTTAATTTGTTAAAGGCTTTTATCATGAAGGAATGAATTTTGTCAAATGTTTTCTGCATCTACTGAGACAATTATATAATTTTTGTTCTTTATTTTGTTCATGCAGTGTATCACATTCATTGATTTACATATGTTGAATCATTCTTATATTCCAGGAGTAAATCTCACTTGATCATGGTGAATGATCCTTTTAATGTGCTGTTGAATTTTGTTAGCTAGTATTCTGGTTTTTTTTGCAGAATTTCAGAAATTCAGAATTTTTGCATCTATGTTCATCAGGAATATTGGCTGGTAATTTTCTTTTTTTGTAGTGTTCTTATCTTAGTATCAGGGTAATGCTGGCTTTGTAAAATGATTTTAGAAGTATTCCTTATTCTCAATTTTAGGAAGAGTTTGAGAAGATTAATTCTTTAAGTGTTTAATTAATTCTTTGTTGCCCAGGTTAGACTGCCATGGCATGATCTTACTGCAACGTCTGCCTCCCTGTTTTCAAGCGATTCTCCTGCCTCAGCCTCTTGAGTAGCTGGGATTACAGAGGCGTGTAGTACCATGCCCGGCTATTTTTTTTTTTTTTTCAATTTTTTGAGATGGAGTCTCATTCTGTTGCCCACGCTGGAGTGCAGTGGAGGGATCTCAGCTCACCACAACCTCTGCCTCCTAGGTTCAAGTGATTCTCCAGCCTCAGCCTCCCGAGTAGCTGGAATTACAGGCACGTGCCACCACACCCAGCTGATTTTTGTATTTTTAGCAGAGACAGGATTTCACCATGTTGGCCAGGCTGGTCTCGAACACCTGACCTCAATTGATCTGCCTGCCTCGGCCCCTCAAAGTGCTGGGATTTCCGGTGTGAGCTACTGTGCCCGGCAGTTTTCATCATTTTAAATAAAAGAAATATAACAATACAGACAAAACTAAAGTTTCCTTTTTCCCTCATTTTCTGTTCAATTTCTCACACTCCTTTTCAGAGAAAACCTCTATTGTGAAACTTCTCCATATTCTTCCATTTCTTGTTTTAATACTTTCTACCTAAAATTATACTAATAAAAATGAATACAGTATTGTTTTGGGTTTCAAATATTTGTATAAATATTTTATACTGTACATACCTATGTTATACTTTTTAGATATTTTCATGTCAATACCTATAACAGATCTAGCTCATTCTTTTAACGACTGTATTATATTCCATTGTGTGTGACTATGAAATATAATTTATTCACTTTCTCTACTGATGGACATTTGTTTTTTTCCCCCTAATTTCTTACTATATCAAGCACTGCTGCAATGAACCTCCTTGTATGTGTGTATGGGATAGTCTTCAGAGTCTATGGAAGAAAATCAATTGCTATACTATACAGTATGTACTTTTCAGCTTTATCATACATGGCCAAATTGTTTTCCAAAGTGGTGGCATCAACAAACACGAGCCCCATCAGTAATCTCAAGAGCTGTCCCTGCCTCTGCCTCCTCAGCCTCTGTGGTCTTCCTCTTCCTGGCTCTGCATCTCTGTCCCCGATGGCTTCCATTAACTGGTGGCTTCTGCTTACTCATGGATTCTGATTATAACGCCCTTTCCCTGATTTCATCTTCAATGCCGCCCTTTCAGAAAATTCTGACTGATTAGGTCCATCTGCACTTTTTAATAATTCTTACCACAATTGTAATTCATAAATGATTGTATATTCATTTGATATTTGTCTTTCCTATTAGACTCTAAGCTCTACAAAAGAAGGACTTTTCTGCCTGATTTATTTCTCTATCCCCAATGCCTACTATGGTCCTTGATAAAGAGTTTCTAAAGAAATGAATGCATTTAAACTCCCTAAGACTCCAACTGTTGTGCCCAGTCAATATGGGGTGTCTCTGTTGGGCAGAGTGCAGTGAGATGCAGTACAGTGCAGTGATTATGAACAGGAGTTTGAAAGCCAGAGACTTGGGTTTGAGTCATGGATCTGCAACTAATTAAATATATACAACGTTGGGAGAATTATTAAAACTTTCTAAGTCACAGTTTCAGTCTTGGAAGCAAGGGGGCCAATTGTATTACTTAAATCATAAGGTTGTTATGAGAATTGAATGATGTAGCACATATAAAGCACTAAATATGATACCAAACATACATTACATATGAAAAGAATGTTAGCTATAAAGATATAAACTGCCAATTTACAGAGAAAGAAACCCTAGAGGTTAATAAGCATATAAAGAGATGCAGAAATTAATTAGTGATCAAAGAAATGCAAATTAAAACAACAATGGCACATTAAATCTATTAGACTGGCACAATTAGGATAATGCCAAGTGTTGGTGGGAAGGTAGGATGATTAGAGTCCTTGTGCATGGCTTCAGGGCCCTAGAGTGCCACAGTCATTCTGGAAAGCAGTGTGGACATTCTTGGATCAATCACATATAAGCCTACACTATGTCCAGCAATGTCACCTTTAGAAGATATCCAAGATGTATTCTCACACTGATCCATAAGAAGACAAGTGAAGATATCTATTGCAATCCTATTTGTGATGGAGAGAGTTGTAGGAAATCTGGGTGTTCATTGCTGGGAGTATAGGCAGATACGATGGGGCAGATTCACACCACAGAGTATCAGGCAGCATTTAAAACAGGAAGCTGGATAGATTCATGAAGAGATCTCAAAAAAATTGCTAAGTGAAAAGAAGAAAGAGAAGGAAGTAAAGATGTAATGAAATACACATTTTAAATGACACAAAGAACAAAAATTTACTCAATAAACGCAGGAGTCTGGCTACTATGAGGTTGGAACTAGAGTGGAAGTGAGGAATTGAAAGGAGGTAATTTTTTTTTTAAAGACACAATAGAGGGCCCTGCACAGATGATAGTGTGATGATATGCCATACACTGAAGGCTCAATCCCATATACCCTAAATATTAAAAACAAAGATAGCAAGGGGGATAGCCTAGCAAGATCATGGGATAAAAGTAAGATGACCTATGTGGAATACAGGTTTCACTTCCAGCATGACAGTGTAAGAGATCATGGACTTACCCACCCCACTCACCTTAAAAACTGGTGAAAATTATTTTATAAAGCAACCATGTAAAAATCTCTGGAAATGGCCCGAATGGTACACAGCAAATGAAGAAATAGTGGTTCAAGAAAATATACTAAAACTTGATAAGAAAAGTGAGAGTCTTGGTATTTGAATTAAAATCTACCTGCTCCCCCTGCCCAGCCCAGTGAAACAGAAACTTCACTCCTAACAGGTGCAGTTGAGAACAGAGGGCTCCCGCTCTCCAAAGCTCCCAGTGGAGGGCTCTTTCTTGTGAGGGGCTGAACATCAGCAGCTCTCACCTTGCTCCCAACTACCTGTTGCTAAACCTAAGTTCAGCCTACATGGTTCTTAGTTTAAAGAATAAAAGGAATAAGGAATATTCTTGGGACCTCCATTGTCAGGTACTATTCTAGGTCCCAGATATAAGCATGAGCAGAGGAGGACAAAGTCCCTACTTTTGTGAAACTTATAACTTCAATGGGGGAAGGATATAATAAACAAGAAATGAATATATAAATAGTATAGTATTGTATTAGTCTGTCCTCACACACTGCTAATAAAGACATACCTGAGAGTAGGTAATTTATAAAGGAAAGAGCTTTAATTGACTCACAGTTCCAATGGCTGGGGAGGCCTCACAATCATGGCAGAAGGTGCAAGAGGATCACAGTCACATCCTACATGGCGGCAGGCAAGAAAGCTTGTTCAGGGTAACTCCCATTTATAAAACCATCAGATCTCGTGAGACTTATTCACTACCATGAGAACAGTATGAGGGAAACTGACCCCAATGATTTGATCATCTCCACCTGGCCCCACCCTTGACACACGGGGCTTATTACAATTCAAGGTGAGATTTGGGTGGGGACAGAGCCAAATCATATCAAGTATCAAGCAGTGGTAAATGCTACACAGAAAAGTAAAACAATGCAAGAGACAGAAAATCATGGAGGAGAAGGGTTGTTAATTTGGATAGGATGGGCAGAGAAAGTCCCGTCATAAGGTGCCTTTTAGCAGATACCTTATTGAAATGAGGGAGGGAAACATGAATAACTGGGAGAAGAGCATTTCAGACACCAAGAACCATGCTTTCAAAGGATCCAAGGCAGGAGCGTGCTTGGTGTGTTGGAAGGCCAGCAAGGAGGAGTGTGGCTGAGGCAGAGTGGGAGACTGGCCAAGTGGTCACAGGTGTCATAGATGAGACCAGAGAGTAACTGAAAAACAGGTTCATTGTGGAGCCCTTGTAGTTGTTTCAACAAGAGATAATGATGGCTTGGACATAGACTGTAGCAATGGAGGTGGGAAAGTAGTCTGGCCTTATTCTTAAGGTAGAGTTGACAGGATTTGCTGACAGTTTAGATGGTAGTGGAGCTGGGTGAAGGGTGTGGGAGGAAGGCAGGGGTCATCAGCAAGAGTCAAGAGTGAAAAAAAGGGAGAGAGAAAAAGAAGAATGACTCCAACGGTTTTTGAACTGGGTATCTAGGTGAATGGAGGAAACATTTGCTAGGATGGTCCTACCTGGGGGAGAGTACTCAGTGTCAATGTGTACATGCCCATCTGAGGCCAGCCTGATTTTTCCTCTTTGCATGAGTCTAGCATATTTAGGAATTTGATTTTGGCTATGTTGAGTTTGAAATGCTTATTAGTCATCCAATTGGAGATGCTGAATAGACAGTTGGGTATGAGTTTGGAGTTCAGGCAAGAGGTCAGACCTAAAAATATGAAGTGAGGAGTGATCAGCATACAGACGACAATTAAAGCCACAAGACTGGATAAAATTAGAAGAGGTCTACAGCCTGAATGCAAGGGCACACAATCACTTAAAGGTCAGGGAAATTAGGAAGAATCAGTACAGAGAGTGAGAAAGAGCAAACCTGTGAAGCAAAAAAAAAAAAGAAAAAGAAAAAAAAGTTCAGTAAAAAGAGTATTGTCCCAGAAACCAAGTGAAGACAATGATGAACTGTGCTGAATGCTGCTCAGATATCAGGCAGCATGGGTTCTGAGAATTAACTCTTGGATTTGGGAAGGTGAAGGTCATGGTGACTTTGATCAAAGTACTTTCATGATGCTGCAGAGATGAAAGCCTGATGGAATTGTGTTCAAGAAACCATGGGAGGAGAGAAAATGGAGAGTTTGAGAACAGACACCTGTTAAGCTAGGGAGTTTTCTGTAAAGCAATAGAAAAAAAAAATGTTATAGGAGCTGGAGAACAACGGGGTTTTGTGTTTCTTTTAAAATATGAGAGAAAGTGAAGCATTTGTATATCATATGGAGTGATCCTTTGGAAGGGGAAATAATGATGCAAGAGAGGGAGGGCTAACTGCAGAGACGAAGCCCTTGAATAGGCAAGAGAGGTAGGCTGCAGTGCACAGGTGAGGAAAAGGAACGGTTCAGCTCATCTGCTGTCAAGGAAGTGATGGTGGATGATGTACGCACAGATGAGGATGGGTTGATAGATTTGGTGGTGGGTGGATGTGGAAATTCTGTTTTGATAGCTTATCTTTCCTATGTTAAATAAGATTATCAGTTGAGAGTAGGGATTAGGAAGGGGGTGTTGGAGATGTAAGGAAAGAATGTCTATTGATTAAGATATTATTCTGTGAGTAGCAGACACTCAAAGTAGTAACAGCTTAAATAAGTCAGAAGTTTGGATGTAGGCTACCAAGAGCAGATGTGGAAGCCCTACTCCATGAAGATCTTGGAAGTCAAGGCTCTTTCCAGCTTTCCAGCAACAAGAGAATCAAGAATGGAAAAACGGGAGAGAGAAAGAGGAGTCAAAATTGACTCCCAGGGTTTTTGAACTTGACAGCTAGGTGAATGGAGGAACCATGTGTTAGGATAATCCTGCCTGGGGAAGAGTACACAATGTCAATGTGGACATGTCCCTCTGAGGCCAGCCTGATTCCACTTCATCATTCCTAGGACATAGCCCTCATCTTCTTGGTGTGAAATGAAGCTCCAGCTGTAACATCCATGTTCCAAGCAGCAGAAGGAAGAAAAGAGAAGGGGGAAACTGCTTGTGTGTCTATAATCTTTTAAAGAAAGTTTCCAAAAGTTGCCACATAAAAATTTCATACAAATTTTATTGGCCAAAATTTGGCCATAGGCCCACACATAGTTGCAAGGTAAACTGGGAAACGTGGTCTTAATTCTGGGCAGCCATATGTCCAACTAAAAATTCTATTACTAAGGAAGGAGTGCAGATGTTGTGGGATGACTGTCAGTCCATGCCATGGTGTGAAATAGTTACCTTGGAGAATGGGGTAAGGAATTAAGAAAATGTAGTAAAAATTGTAAGTAACCATGTCTTACTGCTTCAGTACAAGTAAGTAGAGAAAGTTTTTTTTTCTTTTTCAGATACATTTAACAGAAAAAGAGAGCAAGGGAGCTGAAAGTGTGTGCAAGGGAGAGATTATACTGATGAAATTTGTAGTCTGAGCTGGGTACTAAAAAAGGAGAGGGCAAGAAAAAATGGAGAGAAGTTCTAGAGAGCAAGAAAGTAAGAAATCAAGCATAGAAGTTATTGATGAGGCTCAAATAAGCTTGGAGTGGTGGTGCTGAGGTAAGTGAGTGGAAAGATAGGAGTAGACAGCGGGAGAGTGGAAAGGTGACCCAGTTATTGGGAATGACAAAGTGTAGAGCATGGGTAAATTTGGAGGAAATCCCCTCAGTTTATTGGAAGTGAGGAGTTCAAGGATATGAAAGGGTTGGGTGTTATATGGATCATCTGTGTGAACAATGAAGTGACCAAGAATAAATGACAGTAACAGCAAAGTAAAGAGAATAACTCCAGTGAGATAACAGGATGGCTGGTAGGTAACTGCATCAGGGATAACAGAAAACATGTCCTTTAGAGGAGCGGGAGATTTAGAGGAATGATGGAGGAGAAATGACCTGGAAGCGGCAATGAAGAACAAGAAGGACACCTGCTATACTCCAGTCTGTGGGTCGTGGAAGCACAAACAGCTACCATTTGAAGAGGCTCCTGGGGAAGCAGTGTCTCAGGGAAAAACCTGGATTCTGAGCAAGATGTGATGGGAACTTTCAGTGAAGAGCCCATGTATCCTCGCTAGGGGATTTTGCATATGGTGGCATGAGGTCGAGAGGCTAAAGGGGAAGGGTCTTGTGGGTATGGAGAGCTGGGAGATTGAGCTGCATTTGTACTGCAACATTTTCACGTGGGGATATGAGTAAGGTAGAAAGAGAGGGAAACAGGGCTGTGGAGCCTGAGGAGTTTAGTCCTGAAAGTCTTTAGGGGAAGATGTGTCGGGAGTTTTACACGTACTAAGTCCCTCCTGTGGGATTCGCTTCCTAGGTAATGCCATCATGACAGTGGTGAGTGTCCTACCAGGGACAGATGGAGCTCTAGGGGCTTTCCTTAACTCTTCACAGCCGTTGGAGAGCTGTTCAACAGCAAGTAGACCTAGCTTCGGGGGCCTGGAACTCGGAGGCACTCACTCCTTATAGAGTCCATGGGGTGGTCTCACAGCAAGGGTGTAGTCAAGCCCGGATAGTCCTTTTTGGGATCATCTCAGTAGATATTGAATAAAAACACATTTGACAAATTTTGATATAAATTTCTGATTTAAATTCAGAATAGATGACTGCTTCCTTCACATAAAATTAAAATCAACGTCACGTTTAAAATTTTAAAAAGCCTTGTTGAAGTCGTGAATAAGAAAAAGATGCCCGCTATCACCACAATTTTTCCACATTGTCTTGGAGACAATGATATACATATTGGAAAAAAGGCATACATATTGGGAAGGAAGTCACAAAATAACTATTTCAAGATATGAGTGCAAACCTGGAAAAACTAAGAGAAGTATTTAAAAATTATTAACAACTAGAAAGGAATTTAGCAAAATGATTGGCTAAAGTATTTTAGTATGTAAAAATTAAGTTATCGTTTATACTAAAAATAACTGATTAGAAAATGTAATAGAAAATCTTTTATTCACAAAAACAACAGATAAAACATCCATGAGTAAATATGGTAAGAGACGTGCGTAGGGCTTATTTGAACAAAACCTTGACGTTGTAATGAAATTCATGTAGTGAAAGTTGGATAAGTAGCAAGATATGCTGATCTTGAATAAGATGATTAAACTGTGTAATTACATTAATTTCCCAGATTTAATCTATACATTCACTATGATCCCAATCAAAACACAAACAAGATTTTTTTAGGAGGAATTTGACAAAATAATGCTGAAGTTCCTCTAATGAACAAAGCTTGTGAAGCAGCTAGGAAAAGTGTGAAAAGAAAAGAAGCATTATAAATAGAGAGTTGGATAGTGAGACACTGTTAGAAATTAAATTATACTATGAAGCCAAAGTAATTTAAACATTTGGGGACTAGAGTAGGAATAGGAAACTAGAGTCCAGATGTAAACCCAAATAAATATGGGAGTTTGGAAAATGCTGAAGATGGCATTTTGATTAAGTAGTGGTGAATTATTTTAAAAACAGGCTTCAGGCCACTGGCTAGACATTTTGGCCTTAGGAGGAACTAGAATCTACCTGCTCACTATGCATATTGGCTACAAACGGGTGCCCTGACCCAGTGCTGTTTAGCCTGATAATCTGACAGTAAAAAAAATTGGATTCATTTTTGACCTTTCAACACTGGGAGATTTTGTATCAATATCATCAATATCCGTCTTTTATATAGGGCGGTCAGGAAGGCCTCTGTGGCAAGGGGATATCTGAGCTGCCGTGCTGAGGAGTGGAGGTAGGAGATATAGGGAACTTGAGATGGACAGACTTGATGGCTGGAGGAGGAGAGGGCAGGTGGTGCAGTTGAAGCCCAGAGAGTGAGCAGAAGAGGGCGGCGAGGGTTTCTAGATTTTAGAGACAGGCGACTGCCAGATCACATGAAACCTGCAGGCCACAGCGAAGAGTTTAGATTTTATTCTTAAGGGCAAAAAGAAGACATTAGTGGGTGTGAAGCTGCTGGTGGTGAGATGATATAATCTGATCTGTAGTTTTAAAAAGATCACTGTGAAATGGTTAAGATGGTAAATTTTATATTATGAGTATTTTGCCATAATCTTTAAAAATGCTAATAATAAAGAAGATCACTCTGCCTGTTATAGAAACAGGTGCTTGACCTGAACAGTAACGACTCTTTTTGACGGACCCATTTCTATTGTCCAGTTCACCCCTCTGAACTCAACCCCGCTTTGATATTTTTATTCATATATGCAACATGTCTGGCTCGTGTCTGCAATCTGCTTGTACATTTGTGTTTGCAATCCTTGTCTTACAACAAAATTATTTTAGAGGACAAAAGATTCAAACATAAAATTTACAAACAGAAAGAAATATGGGGAATTGTTTTAATCTCAAAGTCAGAAAGGTCTTTCTAAGTCTGACAATGATCTGGCAACAGAAAACATTGTTTGCTATTACTATAGATACTGTAAAAACTCTGTAAGGGGGGAATAAAGGAAAAGTTAGAGAAAATTTAACAGCAGATGGGAATTAGCTAGGATTTGAATAAGACTAAAAATACCTAATGACTATTATTTATTGAGCATGTGCCATGTGCGGGCACTGTGAAAAGCACTTTGTATGTATTACTTAGTTTATTCTCACAATGATATCCTTATAATAAAAGTCTTCTTCCACTTTTTCTTAAACAGATAAAGAATCTGGCGTTCAGAGTAGTCCAGTTAGTTGTCCAAAGTCACACAGCTGGTAAACAGAATTGGGATTTGGTAAAATGTTTTAAGCCTTTTGTGTGTTCACCCAGATCCTCTCTTCACCCTCCCTTATCCTTTTAGCCCAGAGAGGTGGACTGTTAGGAATTTCATCAGTGAACCCCTTGCCTTGGCTTCCTTTTGGATTTTGCCAATGGGAGGCACTGGCAATGACTGGTATAGAGTGAGGTTAGGATATTTATTTCCCCAACTCCCTTCCCACTGGTTGCTGTGGGCTGGCTTTGTGCCTTTTCTGAAAGCCACAGTGCTTGTCCGATCTTTCTCTTTTTTCACACCTTTTCCTCCAGTTTCCCTTTTCTCATCCCTCCTGGCCTATGAGTGGCCCTGGGCTCTCCGCTGCCACTGGCCTGCTCTGCGCCATCTCCTATTAGTTTCCCTAAGGCTGCTCACATTCTTGTAAATAGTCCCTGTATTAAATTCTCTACCAGTCACCTGTTTTTCACTGTGCCTTCTCATTCCTGCTGTGCCCCAGCTGACCCACATCTGATTCTAAGGCCAAGCACATTCTTAGCAGGGGTTACCACTTGAGCACAGGGGGTGGGCATGAGTCTGAGGGCAGAGAGGGTCTGATGGAGGGGGAGCTTGGGTGGCAAATAGCAGGAGAGAGTCGTAAAGGTATCTGGGGATCAGAGGAGGAGAGTTTCGGTTGTGAGGCTGAGAAGTTCCAAGACTTTCCTGGCATTCAGAGGACCCAAACCAGCTATGTGCTCATGGACAAGAGTGGCAGACCCCCAAGGGCCACACGGGCCTGGGTGAAATGGATTCAGCATGTGTTCATTTAGGAGTGGGGGATAGAGGGCATTGCTTGGGTTGAAGAGGATGAGAGTAGAAAACTGTTTCCAACAACTCCAGTTTGCCATGCATCCTGTATCTTCTTCTGCACTCCCTGGACAACTCAGCAAGGTCTGTCCCACCCCCACCCCCAGGCCCCTGCAACCTTTCCTCTCTGGCCGTAGCATTCCAGAAAAGCTCAGCTCAAGATTGATGGCTTCATAACCGGCCCGGAGTCCTTGTGCTCCTGCCGCTGCGTCGTGAATCATCAGCGCTGCATCACCCCACTCGCAGCAAAGAGGACCCCAAGGACACTCCTGAGAGTGGGCAGGTGCTGGAACTGCTCCTGCCTGCTGGACACGGGGTCTGCGGCCATGAGGAAGCGGGGCCGGCATGTGAGGAGCTGCAGGCAGATGAAACTGCTTTCTGGGTTGTGAGGACCCAGTGGCTTTGAATCAGAGAGCTATGGCAAGGTCTCACTTAAGTGCTCCAGTCTGCCTGTCTTTTTCTGCGCACTTCTCTGGTATTAACTTAACGTTATTGCAATCACAATAACAATAATAGTTTCAGTTGATTGAATCAGGTGCTTACGTTAAATCAGGCTTTGCATACATTTTCTGGCTTAGTCTTCTTAGCAGAAATGCAAGCTTGGTCTTCTATCCCCATTGTACAGTTGGGGAAACCGAAGCACAGTGAATAATGAACCAGAGATTCAAACACGGTTCTGATTCCAAAGCCTGAGCTCTTTCTAATATGCTTTGGTAGCCATGAAAGTGGACCTCAAGTTGTAAAGAAGTCTTTTTTCCTACTGGCTGTGCTCTGTGGGCTTCCTGCTGAGATACTCAGGCCTGCTGGAGAGCCACAGGAACATGGGGGTGTAGGAAACGGGGGAGGGAAGGAGAGGACCTTTTTTGGGGTTGGGGATAGGGAATGCGGAAAAGAGAAGAAAAGCAGCAAATCCATCTGCCCTTTGCTGCCCTTGAGGATAGTTAGTGCGGTAAGAGGCTTTGGGGCTTTGCTAACTCCCTGGCATCTCCATTTTATGAAATGAGGGTTTGCAGCAGCAGTTCATCGAAGCACACAGATTACTATTAGCGATAGCACCTCACAAGCACTGTACCTATTGTCCCAGTTCACCCAGTGCCAGACAGCCCTCCCGTGGGGGAATCTCACAGCAAACCGGCCCAGCTCCACCAGCAACCTCAGTATCTCTTCCTGCCTGAGAACACGGGCCACTCAATATCCCGGAAGATAGAGATCAATCCCAGCGCACCAGAGAGGAAACCGATCAGTCGAGGAAGAGAGGGCCTTGCTTAGAGATTTGCCGATCTAGGGGAAAAAAAAAATTAACAGCAGCTAATTCAGTCACACTTAATTTAAAGTCTTCCCAATAAGAGGTTTAATCTAGATTGAATAAAGTAGGATCTGTACACTTGCTGGTAACTGGAAAACTCTTGATGCAATTTTACAGGAGTTGTTGATCATCCAGGTTTCTTATTTCCTGCATATCTCTAGCCCTATTTGATGAATATTGCTGGAGTGCCAGAGTCTGTACAAGGTTTTGCATTCGATAACAACATCGATAAGAGGGGAAGCATCATATTTGAATACAAATTACAGATTCAAGTATATATACCACTTATTTACTCCTCATTTATTATTCACTTAACAAACATTTCATAAGCAACTATTATGTGCCAGGCTTTGTGGTAAGCCAATGTGGGGGTCACAGTTATGAATACATTATATTCTGTGCCCCTTCAGGGTGCTTGGTCTGAAAATAGAATTATAAATGATGAAACCACCACGCAGAGTGATAAATGCTCTAGCAGATATTTGAGTCACGGGTTTTGGAAAATGTAGAAGCGGGACAGTTAATTCAAGGATGGCACAAGATGCTGGTTGGGAAAGCAGTCACAGAGGAGGTGATATTTGAGCTAAGTTCTGAAGGATAAATAGAAACTTCCAGTAAGACATCACTTGTTTTTAATCTCCTATTTACAATGGAGGGGCAGCAATGTGAAGTAAATTTTTCAAAGTTGCTGGTTGTAAATGGCAGAGCCAGGCTTGAACCCTGGGTGCCTGACTTCAGAGGCAACATTCCCTCTATGATTTCATTCTTGCCATTTCTAGTTCCTTTAGCCCTGAGATTAAGGACTTTTATGTGGGGAAGCTGGAGCAGAAAGCAGGCTGAGACCTGGTCCCAGAGCAGCTGCCGTGCCGAATGCCCCATGGCACCAGGAGAGGTTGCCAGCACAGGATGGTGGCTGGGCCATAGGGTCACCCCTGCAGTCCCTGTGGGCATGTGACAGGGAGGAACAGTGATCCTCAGGCCCAGACCCGGCTGCATCGCTTCCTCTAACAACTGAACTGATTAGAAGGAGACTTCGACTTGATTAGCGATTATTGTCTCAGTGCAGCCGTGGCTCTAAGCCTGCTCATTCTGGGAAAGGGGCGGGATGTTTTGAAAAAGCACCAGCAAGCATCTTAGTGTGGCTCATCTCAGCCCCTCTCCACATCTGGTCTTTCTCTGCTTTGCTTCCAAACTGGTGCTGGCCTTTCCTTGGAGAGGGTTGGGCAGGCAGGGCAGAGCCTGACTCCTTCCTTCAACCACTCCTCCATGCAAAGAGGCTCTGAAGGCACGTGCATACTGAGTCATGGAAAACCACTCTCTGTGCCCATCTACAGAATCCATAGTCACAGAAGCCAGGCAGTCCTCAGCCTGCACTAAACCCCTCCGCAAGAAATATCTGCAGAGATGATGCATGCTGTGTCCAAAGTCATCAGAATGTGGTCAGATGCATCTGGGTTCAAGGCCCAAACCACTTACTACCCGTGCGACCTTGGAAAAGTTGCCTTGGCTTTTCTGTGCCTCAGTTCCTTCATTTGTAAAATGAAAATAATCATAGTATCTACCTCATAAGGCTATCAAGAGACACGAATGAGATAGCACAGCATAGTCCTTGGCACAGAAACAGTGCTGTGTGTTCGTAATTGCTGTTAATTCTAGAAATCCCAGCTTAGCTATTGAGGATCTGTGTGGTCTTGGGCAAATCCCTCACATCTCTGGACCTCAGTTCCCTCATGGGATTGTTGTGAAGATTAAACAAGCCAGTGAGTGTGAAATATCTTGCACAGGTGGGATGCATAACAGTGCAGGGACTCCATATGCATTAGACAGATCTTTGAGTTGCGGTGGACACAGTCACTCAGCCTGCATCCAGACGTAGGTCCCCATGGCCAGAGTCCCATGGTGGCATTTACCGTGGAGGTCTCAGGAATGGGAGGTACAGTCTCTATCCTGGGGAAATTCAGACCAAAGGGACAGAAATACAGTACTTAAAGACTCGAGGGCCTCTAAACCCCGGTGCAGATGAGAAGGCCAAGGCCGGTGCTCAAGTACCAAAAAGACGTAGCGTGCAGGCATCAGCAGTGTGGGAAAAGGTCCCACAGGGACTTAGTGGGAAGGAGTTAAAGGTGCCTGACTGGGCCAATCCCTGGGTGCTTGAGAGAGGACAGAGTGAGCCTTTGCAGAGTGCCTGTGCGGCAGATGAGTGCTAGGGGCTCCTCATCCATCACCTCATCACACCCCCAACAAGTCTTTGAAGGGACAGCACTAGCCGTGAGTGGCAGTTGCAGACCTTGGGCCAAGAGAAGTTCCGGAACAGCTCCAGGTCACACTGTCCAGAGCGTGGAGCCAGGATTCAGCCTGCCTCCCATGCCTGGGTTCATGCCACGGTGCTGGGCTGCAGTTTTTCAGTTTAAGTATTATACATTGCTTATTGATCCATTTTCTTTCAGGCCTTGGGTCTGTGGCTGCTCATCTGAAACCTGGCTTCATCTTCATGTCTCAGCATCATTGTTTCCATGAACATCTTGTTCTTCTAGCACTCAGCCATGCCTGGCACTGAGTAGGTGCTCACTAAAGACATTATTTGCTACACGGGGACAATATAGCCCCCACACACATGGGTTGCTCTTTGTCGGCCCCCTCTGAGGAGAGGACATTTGTGACATTTTTCAGAGCACATAGAGGTGGTGTCTCTTCTCTCTGGCTCCACTGTGTGTGTTCCAAAGATGGGCTGACCCTGGCCCAGCCCCGCCCAGCACCGCTAGGTTAATCTTCAGGCTGTAGCGTACACAGTTTGTACCTCCTGCCCTCCTGGGCACCTTTCTTCTTCTTTCTCTTGTCTTCTCTTGTTCTTTTGCCCCTCGTCTCTTGCCCCTTAATGTTTCCCCTTTCTTCTAATTTTTTTTTTTTTTTTTTTTTTTGCTTTTTCCTCTTACTGCATCTTTGCTGGGCCTGTCCCCAGCAGGTATGGACATTGCCCTGTGTCTTTGGATACTCACTGTTGCCCCAGGGCAAAAGCAGAGTGTAGGCTGGCCTGTGGCTGGTGCACCAGCCTGGCCTGCAGCCTGGGGAGGTGGAGACAGTAGCAGATGGGGGGGCTCCTTCAGCCCAGCTGCATACCCGCCTTATGATCTCAGGCAGGCACATCAACCCCGAGTCTCATTTTCGTTTTTTGTCCACCTTACAGAGCTGTGGTGAGTCAAATAAGGCCAAGCTAGACCCTGTGATGTGAGTGGCAGAGCTCCAGAGTCACGACCCTTGATTCAAGTTCTGGCTCTGCTGCATGACTTTGGCCAAGTAACACTCCCTGAGACTCAGTTTCTCTATCTGCAAAAATAAGTATTAATATCTCAAGGGCTGTGATGAGCATTCAGTGTGGTGACAATGGAAAGTGTTGTAGAAATGCTAGAGCTCTGTTCTCAGCTACAGTTTTGTGGACAGTGCCCCAAGCTGTCATCTACGCATGTTCTCCCTCTTGGGAGAGGGCTGGCTGCTTTCCCAAGGCTGCCTATGAAGGTGCCCTTTCTCCCTCGCCCTCCCCAAGGGTCTCTGCTCTGCCTTCTCATGCCAGCCACCCTATCTGCCAGCCTGGCTGTCTCACCCTGGGGGTGCCTCTGCTGTGCCGTCCCTATGGTCGCGAGTCGAGAGGCTGGCCATGTTGTGTTTGTCCGCAAACTACCGGCAGCCAGGCCGCTGATTTATCTCCCGATGCACTCTTTGCCATCTGTTTTTATATTGCTTTCAGCACAAGATAAGTGGCTCCCATACAGCGCTGAGCTTCAGAGATTGCAAAGTTCATGAGTTTGCAGAATTTATGATAAGGCAGAGAATTGTCTTAGTGCATCATTCATGTGCGCAGGGTCCAGAACGAAATGCCACTGCTTCCAGATGTTTTTTTCCTTTCTCCCGTCCCCCTCCTTAGGAGGTAGGGATGGCCAGTCAGCATCCTCCACTCTTGAGCTTGGACCTTGGGAGGGCTTCAGTTCCTTACCAGTTTCGGCAATGACACGGTAGGGAGCATCTCTGCACAGGAAGATGGGGGAGGAGGGGAGCGCAGGAGGTGGCTGTCCGTAGTACTTCGTGTCTTCCAAGAGTGACTGGATGACCACTGCTTGGGCAGTTGTTCTAGGAGCTGGGGGATAACAAAAACCATTGGCCAGTGTTTCATTTCTCAAACTTTTGTTTTTTAAAAAATATTTCACCATCTACCATGATGATATGTACCATAAATTATAAATATGCAATTAAAAGACTAAAAGTGATTGATTAAAGAGTATCCTTCTCTATTCCACTACTCTCTGCTTTCTAGAACTTGATTATAATTAAGTCATTTCCACTTTTGCATTCACTGCTCCTTGAATGGTGTGACCAAGTGTTCAGACTTTGGAGTGAGATTACTTCGAGTTGGAATATCAGCCCCTTCACTTACGCATTCATTTGTTTTATTGCAACAAGTTATTTAGTGCATATAAGCCTCATGTTCTCCCCTTGAAAAACAGAGCTAATGATAATTTCTCTCAGATAAGTTTTTGAAGATTAAATGAGATAATACATGTAAAGGGCATAGCATTTTTCCTGGAAACAGTGTAAGCACTTACTACATATTTGCTCTTACTATTCATTATTGATTTTCTATGTACGGCCCCTGGGTACCGAAACAAGAATGACATAGCCCTGTGCTCAAGGAGTTTGGGTTGGTGGTTATGGCACGGAGAACAGAAATATGGTTGAGGGATCCGTGAGGTGACTTTGGCTCTACAGAAGGGGAGCTTGCATTTCAGGTGAGAGTTAGGGATGGTTTTGGAGGATATGGATTTGGGGCTGATGTGTGGATGGCTCAGGCTGCTCACCTGAGCTCTGTCTCTGCCCTCTTCTAGTGACTCTCCCTTTCCTCCTTCTTCTTCAAAGGTCCATTGTGATTATTCAAGGTACAAGGTTCTCTAAGCAATGAAGACATTTATACAGGTATCATTTTTAGCTAAATTGCCAAAGCAAACTCTAGGACTTCAAGAATCCTATTGATAAAAGACAAACCACTGCATCCTCATTGTACTGTGGGAGTGGGAGCTAGCCAGGTAAATACGGTGGGAATGAGCATCCTAAGGAGAGACAGCAACAAAGCATGTGGTGGACTCCAGAGTTCTGTGGTTGAGTATGGCTGGATCGAAGATAGCTTGCAGAAAGTGTGCAAAATGAGGCAGAGAAGATGCAGAGTTGGCTTGCACAGGGCTCATGTGCCAGGCTAAGGATTTTGCATTCACTCCACAGTCAGCCACTGGAGAAATCACTTCTTTATTTAAGGTAAGCTACTATAGATTGAGTAATTCCTATGTGCTAGGTATTGAAAGACACTTCACATATATTATTCCCTCATTTATATGTCACAGCAGCTCCATAAAATAGATCTTACTCTGCCCATTTTAGAGATGAGAATATTGATATTGGACCACTTGATTAAAATCCTACAAGTGGTAGAGCTGGAATTTCTATATAGATCTTTCTGACACTAAAGCCCTTCACCACTATTTTATGCCAACCCCTAAGTGTGTCAGGTTGCCCTTTGAGACAGTAAGCATCCTAATGTTATGTCTTAAGATTAGGTGGGCATGGCTTATAAATTAGAAAGACTGGTGAGGACAGGACCTGTGATGGCCAAGATGGAATAGACACTGCGTCCAGAATGGCAGGCAGGGCATGCTAGTGTAGCAGGGCATACCTGAGTAAGTTGTTGACAATGATGGAGACAAGCTCAAGCCCAAGTTGAAACGTCAGGCATTTCAACATGCAGGCGGAGGTATTTGCAAGTCGTCTGAGGTGTTTGCAAGCCATGGAAACAAGCAAGGAGGCGTTAGGAGCTCCTGTGCCCAAGAACCTATGTGGATGTTGAGTGAAAGGGTTGTCCTGGAACACACACCTCATGTGCAGAATTAGCTTCCTGGACAGCTTGACCCAGCCATGTATCATTCCCTCATTTCTCGTGGCATCTCCAGACTTCAGCTCATTCTGTTCCTTGTGCCATTAGGTCCTCAACTGGTCTTCTTGGCTCAAAGCAGTCAGCCCTTATTTTTGGACTTTTCCTCTTGACTGTTGGTTTTCCCCTCTGTGGTGGAAATGTATCCCTGGCCCCTTGGATGGCGCCCTGGCATGTGTAACTGAGCCCCTGAGACTCTTCTACTTGTGTTCACCTTTTTGGGTGGCCCCTCACACAACTTGCCCTTGTCTTACAGGCCAAATAAGACAAAGTCAAGTGACAGGCTATGAGAGTAACTGCGACAAGTCCTGAGCCCAAGAAGAAAAGAAGGAAAGAGGCAAATAATAGAAGAGGCGTTTATGGACAGGGCCAGAGGCAAAGTCCACGTCCTACAACTGGGGCCTTACGTCTGCGTCTGATGGTAGCAGTCAAGGACCCAGCTGCTTCTTCCCTTACCCAGGAATAAAAAACTCCAGGCAGGGGTAGGGGAGGAGCACAGAGGCTGAGACCAGACTCCAAGGGAAAGTCCAAGTCAGAGTGGATGTGAAAATCCTCAGATCAGCATGGGGGATGAAAACAATGCACAAAATACACATGAAGTTTTTTGTGCAAAACTTCATGATGCACATTTTTGAGATCCCCCTCAGTGCCTCCATGTTCTAGGGACATAGACACTCAACAAATCCCTGGGATAATTAATCAAGCAGAGCTCCCCAAATGGTGATGCATCCAGCAAATGCCTTCATAATGTGTCTGTATAATAGGGAGGGGATAGGGAAAGAGATAACTCTGGCGACACAGAAGTCGAGGGGAGCAGGAAGTGAACTGACACCTGTGCTGACCCCTGCATGCCTCATCTCTCTCCATCCTAATACAGTACTCCTTTCCCAGATGAGGAAACTGGCATAGCCATGGGAAAGGACTCAGCCAAGGTCCCATGAATGGTAAGAGGCAGAGTTGTGATTTGAACACAGGTTTGCCCAACTCTGAGATTCACACTTTTAACCCCAAATGTGGTTTCTGAATGTCCCAGCTGGTCTGAGTGGCAACATCAGCCTCAGCATCAGCATTCATTGGTATTTCCAAGAGGTATTTACATTTTAATAACGAGCTCTTGAAGAAAGAAAATTCATCATATCTCAAATGGCAGAAGTTTGTCTTCCTAACTGGATTTTCAGATAGGGTTTTTTCCTTAGATCTGCTGGATCTTTACTCTAATGTGGTAGCTGCAAGCTCTTGAATACTTGAAATGTAGTGAGTCTGACATGCCACAGGTGTAAAATGCAAGACAGATTCTGAAGACTTAGTGAAAGAAATAGAGCAAAATATCTCATTCATGATTTGCATAATGATTACATGTTGAAATAATAAAATTATGGATATATTAGGTTAAATAAAATATCTTATTAGAGTTAATTTTATCTATTTGTTTGTCTCCTTATGACTGTGACTACTAGAGAAACTTAGATGACGTATGTGGCTGGCATTTGTGGCTTGTGTTATATTTCTATTGGAAATATTGCTCTTGATAACATTTCTGCATTCCCTATTTTTTTTCATTCAAAACATATTTATTAACAGGGAGTACTTTTTGTTGAGGATTTGTTAGGTTTCAAGAATCTACATAGCTAATATCTACAGTGATGCCTCGCTTAACAATAGGGATATAGTCTAAGAAATGTGTTCTTAAGCGATTTCATCACTGTGCAAACATCACAGAGAGCACAAACCCAGATGACATAGCCTACTACACACCTGGATTATATGGTATAGCCTATTGCTCCTAGGCTGCAAGTCTGAACAGCACTTACTGTATGGAATACTGTAGGCAATTGGAACACAATGGTAAGTATTTGTGTATTTAAACACATCTAAACCTTAAAAAGATACAGTAAAAATACAGTATAAAAGATAAAAAATTGTACTCCTATCTACAGCACTTATGAACGGAGATTTCAGGACTGGAACTTGCTCTGGGAGAGGCAGTGAGTGAGTGGTGGGTGAATTGTGAAGGCCCAGGACATTATGGTACATCAGTGCAGACTTTATCAACACTGTACACTTGAGCTGCAACTACATGTATAAAAATATAATTTTCTTTCTTCGAGAATAAATTCTCCTCAGCCTACAGTAACTGTTTTACTTTATAAACGTGTTAATGTTTTTTCAAACTTTTTGACTCTTTTGTAATCACAATTTAAAACATAAGTATAATATACAGTTGTACAGAAATGTTTTGTTTTCTGTTTTTTTTTTTTTTTTTTTTTTGAGACAGAGTTTCGCTCTTGTTGCCCAGGCTGGAGTGCAGTGGCATGATCTTGGTTCACCACAACCTCCGCCTCCCGGGTTCAAGTGATTCTCCTGCCTCAGCCTCCTGAGTAGCTGGGATTACAGGCACGTGCCACCATGCCCGGCTAATTTTGTAATTTTTTTTTTTTTTTTAAGTAGAGATGGGGTTTTTCCATGTTGGTCAGACTGATCTCAAACTCCTGAACTCAGATGATCCGCCTGCCTCAGCCTCCCAAAGTGCTGGGATTACAGGCGTGAGCCACCGCACCCAGCCTCTTTTTGTTCTTATTCTATTAACTTTTTTCTGTTTTTAAAAGTTGTAATTAAATTTTACTGTGGTGGTGGTGTTGTTAAAAGCTAAGACACAAACACGCACATTAGCCTAGGCTTACACAGGTCAGGGCCATCGATCTCTCCGTTTTCCACCTCCATGTCTTGTCTCAGTAGAAGGTCTTCAGGGGCAGTAACACACACAGAGCTGTCACCTCCCGTGATGACAGTGCTTTCTGGAATTCCTTTTGATGGACCTGCCTGGGGTGTTTTACACTTAACTTTTTAAAAATTATAAGTAAGAGTACACTCTAACAGCTAAAAGTATAGCATAGTAAATACATCAACCAGTAACATAATCATTTATTATCATTATCAAGTATGATTCACTGTCCATAATTGTACGTGCTATAGTGTTAAATGACTGGCAGTATAATAGGTCTGTTTATATCAGCATCCCCACAAATATGTGAGTAAGGTGTTACACCAGGATGTTGTGATGGCCACAATGGCATGACGACTATAGCACTAGCTGACAGGAAGTTTTTAGCTCCATCCATTACCATCTAATGGGACCACCATTGTTTATGCAGTCCTGTAGTGACTAAAATGTCGTTATGCACATGACTGTGATTGATATATATGCGTATGTGATATATAAGTATCATTATCCCCACTGTACAGATAAAGAAGGTCAGAATCAGATTGATTAAATCCAAGCTCCATCAACATTAGGAAAGGACAGTACATAGTTACAAGTGTGGACTGTCGTCCAGTTGATTTGAGTTCAAATGTCACTTCTGCTACTTCCTATTGGTGACCTTGGGCAGGATACTTAACCTTTCTGTGTCTCAATTTCCTGTTCTGCACTTGGAGATAAAAACAGAACTTACCTAGACTAGTTAGGAGAATTTAGTAACTTCCTATGTATTAAGCACTTTCAGCAAAGCCTGACACATGTGATAATAAATGACTAGCTATTATTGTCTCCAATAGACAATATATGGTCTTAACTGGGGTCTTAACTTGCTTTGCCTAACAAGCAAGGAGGCATTAGGTAGCCTTTCCAAGGCTGCCTATTGACCACCTTTCATGTGCCAGGTGTCGCGCTTTACTGCTATGGGGTATGTAACATGAATAAGGTACGGGACTTGACATCAGGGGCTCAGTCTGTAGCGAAGATAAGACATCCATGTAAAAACTACAGTACAGGGTAGAAAGAGGTAAATAATGACCAAAAATGATATGATGAGAAATGTAGAGATGAGATTCTGCAAGAACTCAGATTGGGGCAAGGTCACTTTGATGTGAAGGCAACCAGAGGTGAATTCTTGGAGGAGGTGGTATTTGGGCAGGACCTTGAAAACACATAGCATAAGGTTAGGCAAAAATGCAGGTTAGGGTGTTGTGGCCAGAGGGAACAGCAGGAACAAAATCCTAAATGTGGGAAAGTCAAGGCAAGCCTGGAGAGTGGTTAGGAATTCTCTTCTGCTGGGGTGTGAGTTTGCAGCAAGTGTCATGTGAGACTAGGCTGGACGGTCGTGTTGGAGCTGGCTCACCAAGGGCCAGGAATGCCAGGTGAAGGAGTTTGTTTATCAAAGGCTAGGCTTCAGGACTGATGCTTAAGATCGTACCCTGATCATATCCTGATCGTACCCTGATTTGTTTCTACCTTACCCTGAACAAAGCTGCCCAGTCAGAGGAACAAGTGAAGACTGAATCCATCCACTCTCCTTTCCATCCAGCCATGCATCCTCCACCCAGAGGGGACACACGTTTTACTGACTTACATGCAGGCACCCTGAGTTCTGTCATCCTTGTCACCAGTTTGCCCCTTTACTGGGCTCACTGACCACTGGCGCTTCATGGTTTTACCTTCTATATTCTTGGGGTGATTTCTCTCCTTAACTCTTGAAGCAGTTAAAAGGCTTCTCATAGAAATATGTGCTATCCAAGCCTCCTAAGGAACAGCATTCTCCCTCCCCTCCTATAGCCATAAATGACAGCTCTGTCCCCAGCTGCTTGGGATCATTTCCATACAGGTTGGCATTGCTGATGAGCCCCAGTATGTCATGGTGTCACAGCAGGAGGAGCTACAAGGTCACCTCCCAGAGGCCCTGGCTTGTGTTTGTTTGTTCCCAATGCCAGTGTCTGCCATGACCCCAACACCGACCCTGCCCCCACAGGGCCAAACAGAAAAATAGTGCCTCGGCTGTCATCTCCCCGGGAGCTTGGCTCTCTCAAATTGAGTTACTCACTGCTCCTAACTTTACCGTCATCATTTCCTTCTGTAGCCTATTAAAACTCTATCCCTGACTAATGTAGCTGAACACACTGCTCCCACCCCATTCTTCTGCCAGCAGCATCTGTACAAAAAATCAGCTTTGTCAGGCAGGCTTCTTGCTCCCTCTCACTCCCTCTCCTCTCCTCTCCTCTCCTCTCCTCTCCAAGCGTCTACCCAGTAATCATCCTCCCCAAATATTCCAGAAAGCTCTCTGTGCCCTTGAGCTGTCCTCAGCTTGGATTCCAGGACTCCAGGGCAGGCCGCTTGTCTCTCGGCCTGGCAGGTGGCAAGGTCCTCCCCTCACCCAGCTGCCATCTCCACCAGTCCATATGGGTAAACAATATGCTTTCTATAGAAGCCCTTGTAGGTTGCATCCAACACAGCACACCTGATTTTCAGCCCTGCCTGATGGTGTTTACATGTAAGGTAGGAACAAATCAGACAGTTTGTTGACACATTCAACACATGTGGTTTGGCACTGGTTCAGATCAAATGTATGTGGGTGTGTGTGAAATATGTTTTCGATTTGCTACCTTACCTTCATGCCTCTATATGTGTAGCGTGCGTACACACACACACACACACACACACACACACACACACACTATTATAGGGCTGCATAGAAACACAGAACCACAGAATTTCAAAGCCAGCAGTCAATAGGCTTCTTTGTATATGCTGCTGCTTCTATCTCTTGCCTGGTTTTCTTTGATTTTCATGGAATTCTGTGCTAGTGAATTCTGGGGGTGTTGGCCACAGACCCTGGGAGAAAAGATAAGAGGCATGTCAAGCATGACCCAAGTTGGATAGGATGAAGGCATTTTGCAAATGTTGGAGAGTAGAGAACATGAAAACATTGCTTGCTTCCTTCTGAAGAGTATTTTTAAAAAATATATCTCATCTAAAGATAGACACTGACTAATGTCCACAGCAGGAAATAAGAACAACAAAATTTGTCAATTAGAATCCTGTTTTTGCTTCTGTTGCCCCGGTCAATCATTTTGCTAATGAGTTAATGCATTCATTCATTGATTTATTCACTTATTCATTCATTCAACATCAAATTTTTTTAAAAGAACATTGTTTTTGATTATGATAGTAATGCATATTCATTCTAATTCTTGCAGAAATTTGGAAAATCCATTAAAGCACAAAGAAGGAAATGAGAATCACCTTATTTTCTCTGCCCAAAACTAAGGATGGTCTAATATTTCGGTGCATTTCCTTTTATCGTAATCTCCCAGATGTGGCTGGGCCCCTCACACAGCCTTGCTTCCCTCCCCTGAGCAAGAATCAGCACTCGGTCATCTCCCCTCAAAGCAAATCTACCTGCACAAAGTAGAAGAGAAAAATGAAGCTTTTGTTGAAATCTTCAGGGGGAGGCAAAGGAGAAAGATACAGTACATACCACACAGCAAAACTGAATACGAAATCTCCACTAGACATCTGGGGTCTTTGCTGTGCCTCTAATTCCCATCAATGTTAACTGCCTTAATTCCCTGCCTATCATTAGACCTGCCACCCACAGCCTGTCTTGTCCCAGCTCCAGCCTCCTTTCTCTCTGCACCCTCCGTTGTCTGTCTCCACTGGGTAAATAAAGAACCCATCTTAGCATCCCCTATCTTTAAAGCCAGGAGGAGCTTGCAAGGAACATATATTTTTTTTCCTTTGTAAGAGATAACTTTTATCTGTCTCATTTAGATATGCATGTATGTACATATGTCCATATATTTTATATATATGCACACATATTAAGTATATATTTTATTAAAATGAGATTTTATTATATCTACTAGTTTTTTTACCCAGTAACATTTTCTCCCACATAACATAATTGATTTCCATTATAATTAAGTGTTCTTTGAAAACAGCTTTTCATAGTTATAGTATTTTGTTATAACATACTATAACATGTTTGACTAGTTTTAATTGTTAGTAATTTCTGATATTATATATAGGTCTGTGATAAACATACACATTTCCAATTATTTTCTTTGTGCACATCTCCAATTATTTTCTTAGGGTAAATCTTTAAACTTGGAATTCAGGGTCAACCTGAATGAGCATTTTGAATCCAGAAAAATGTTAGCATGAAACAGTATTGAGCACTTACTGGGTACCAGGCACTACAGTAGCTGCTGAGGATTCAAAAAATATGTACGACACATGCTCTGTTATTGAGGAGCTTGTACTTGAGTATTTGCTTTAATTAAATGGTAGGCTCCTTCTCCTCCCTCTAAAATGTCTGTTTGAATTTGCACTTAATGATATGGTTGAGAAGCTGCTGGCTCTGACCCTAAATTTATTTTTTTAACTATGTCTATCACAGACAAAGAAATGCTTTCTAATTCTTGAAGCCCAACCAAAAACTTTTGTATGTATTTGCCAGCTTGAAAAACATGTAGGCATATAAAATGCTTATATTTTTGTCCCCAAATCACATATTTTAAAGAAAAAAAAACCTACTTATTTATGGATTTAAATTTATATTAATTTGGTCTTGGAAGAAGAAAGGGCTATCTTCCTCCTATGGATGTTATATACTGAAAACCTCAGGAAATCCTAAATTTGGGCTCTGCAGAGCTAGTCTACCAATAGGATATGAAGTTTGTGTCTTTGCTAGGCTATTTTCCGCTGCCTCATTCCATCAGTAGCATCATCTGTTGTTTTACATCTAGGTACATTTCCTATTTAGATCACATACAAGTATTTCTTGACATTCTTACAGTGACGAAAGAGTGTAAGCAATGAATTTGGATTAGATAAGCTGTGGTAGATTATATTTTTATCACAAAATGTTTGCAGGGATTTTACACCCCTGACTCCATGACGCCAGTCTTGACTATGTGATCCGCTTTAGCCAATGAAACACTAATGACATTAGTTACCTCCAAGCATAAGCTTTAAGAACCATCACTTGGTTCTACACTTTCTTTCTGCCTTTTTGTCTCCAGACCACCATGTCGCTAATAGGAGCTGATGCTTCAGCCTGGGTGAGGGAATAAAGATAAACTCGACACCCACGTAATGTAAGTGAGACATAAACCTGCTGTGGAAGCTACCAAGATTTTGGGCACACTTGCTACCACAGCATAACGTAGCCTAAGAGGGCTATTATATATGCCAACAAGGAAGTGTAGTGATGCGGCATGGCCCTTGCTCTGTCCTTAATCCAATTCATTGAGTTACATCTGCAGCATATGGCTTTCCATTCATAATATTGGCACATTGGACTGAGTATAATTTTTGGACACTCTTTTTGGAGGGTGAGGTAGAAGAAATGCATTTTACATAGCAGGAAATTAACTATTTTCTACAAATACTGAGACTGTAATTTTATATTGGTACCACAAATTTCCAGCTCTTATCTCCAGCATCAGGTGATTACCTGAGTTAATTTCAAGCTAAAATGCAAGCATAAATTTCAATTTCAATTCAATCGTCCAAAAAAAAAAATCTGTGAAATCTGTACCTTATACTCTTCCCACCCCATCTATTTGTTAGCTTTCTGTGAAGTCTTCCACGCTTCTTCCCCTGCTAGGCAGGGTTTACCTCTGTCTGTATTTCTATACTATTTTTGACCATGCCTCTCACAGAAGAAATAACTCTATTGTATTGTGATTATGAGATTTTATTCTATTGGGTGGTTCATCCCTTGAGAACAAGGACTGTGTCTTACCCAACATTTTATGCATATTATAAATGTATTTATTTTTCCAACCATTCATTCAATAAATATTTACTGAGCAATTCCTATGTGCCACATAATATTTTTTTGTGCTGAGAATCCAGTGGTGAACAAAGCAGACATGGTCATCAGCAGTAAACAAGCAAGAAAAAAAAATCCAAAAAATGATTAAATGCTATTAAAGGTCCGGTGTGAAGTGATGAAAAATTATGGTGGATTAGTGGATACAAACTTAGAAGTGTTAGGGAAGGCTTTTATTAAGAAAGTGAATTTAAGCTGAGGTCTCAAGTTCAAGAAGGAGCCAACCTTGAAAAAAGCATCATAGCCAGAAGAAGAAGCGAGCACAGAATCTCCAAGGCTAGAAAGAGCTTGACTTATTTCTTATTTGAGGATCTGAAAGAAATCTAGTCATTATGAATAGACGTGGGGAGGAGTACAAAGAATGGAGAGACGACAAAGGCTTACAGGACATGGTAAAGAATGTGGAGGCCATTGACGGATTTGAAGTAGAAAAATAACATGATCCTGTTTATGTTTTAAAAACATCTCCTTGTGCAGGGCATGGATGAATTTGGAGGGGAGTAAGCTACTCTAGTCATCCATAGAAAACATGATTACAGCCTAGATCATGGGAGTGGCAATGAAAGTGGGAAGAAAATGATGGATTTTGGATATATTTTAGAACAAGGAATCACGAGCATTGCTAATAGGTGGAACTGCGTGAGTGGGGAAAGGAAGGAATCAAGGTGATGTCTGTGTTTTCAGCTTAGGTAATTGTGTGGTTGGACATGCTATTTACCAATATGGGTTCAATTGGTAAAGGAACAGTATTACAGTGGAGAGAAGGTAAGAGTCTTATTTTGGAAATATTGAGTGAGGTATCTAGGAGATAAGTCAGAGGAGGAGCTGTTGAGGGTGCAGCAGGATGTGCAAGTCTGTAGCTAGGAGGAGAGCTCTGTGCTGAGGAATACATTTTGGAGTTGTCAGCATATCAATGCTATTTAAAGCCATGGGAATGCATGAGATTACTGGGGGAGAAAGGTCCCATACATGTTTACTGAATGCATCAATAGATGCCAGGAGGGGGTTGAAGGACTCAGGACTCCCTAATGGAATGTGGTAATGCCAGAGGAGCACGCTTGACAGAGGGGGATGGAGAAGACAATGACATAGTTTGGGCTTGTGAGTTGGAGGCTATTCAGTTAGAGTTTTCCAGGAGGGGCTGACAAATGGGAGTGAGAGCTTGGTGGAGAATTACAGCTGAAGAGAAACATGTTGGTCTCATCAGTCTCTTGGAAGGGGTTGAACTGTTGGAATGGATAAGATGGCTGGGAAGTCCACATAGAGAGACAGGACAGGAGAGTTACTGATAGGAATGCAAAGTACACAACATCCAAGGTGGATGGGGGAGGAACATCCCAAGAAGGAACCGAAAAACGTTGGTCAGAGATGCTTGGAGAAGTGGGGATGACAGCACTGGGGAGACCCACTGGGAGAGCATTTTTGGAAGTAGTCAGTGGTCAACAGTGTCAATTGCTACAGCATACATGGGTAAGGTAATTGGATCTGGCAAATTAAAGCTGACTTTTCTGAGAGTAGTCTCAGAGTGGTGGCAGGGAGCAGCTTGCTGAGAAGGGAATAGGGGTGAGCAGGAAGAGAGGATGGCTTATTCTCTCATGAGACTTCTAGAGATGGTGAAAAGAGCATGGGGGAAGGTGGTCTGAGAGAAGACTTTTTAGTATGAAGAAGAGAGGCTCCTAACATTTATTGATTGAGGATATGTATAGTGGGAGAACATAATTGTTGCATTAACAGCTGGCACCAGAACTCCTCCTAGGGAGAGGACCTACTTTGTTGAGGAAAATACTTTGACAGGGTGTTTTAAGTGTGAAAGATGAAGCCCTGGTATGAGAAGACACAACAAGATAAAGAAATAAGCAAACTGCTCTGCATAAGAAATAAAGGAATTTGTGGATTGAGATGGGTGGAAAGAAAGAAGAGGGAGGACATGAAAGAGGAAGGGAAGGAGCGGGGAAGCAAGGTGACAGGAGGCTGGAATGTGCACAGAGAGAGACAGTGAGGAAATCCTGTCCTTTAAATGAAGGACATTTAAAAGTGGAGAAAGATGTTACAATCAATTGAGGTTGTTGGCATATCACGATGCAGACTTTTTCTGTTCCCCCACATTTATGTAAAAGCCTGCTGTACCCACAGTCTAACAGCAAGAATATTTTGGAGGAATGAAAGAATCAGAGTGGTGTCCAGTGTTAGTTTGTATAGAGCAGAAAGGGGATAATTATCTTTACATAATAAAATAAATCCCCAACTGAACTAATTCAGAGGTAACCAGAAGAAACATAAATGCCCCCTCCAAGAGCCTTTGGAGAGACTGGGTTTTCTACTACACATGGGGTTGAGGTGCAGCCAATTATTTCTTTTTTTTTTTTTTCTTTTTTTTTTTTTTGAGACGGAGTCTTGCTCTGTCGCCCAGCTCACTGCAAGCTCCGCCTCCCTGGTTTATGCCATTCTCCTGCCTCAGCCTCCGGAATAGCTGGGACTATAGGTGCCCGCCACCTTGCCCAGCTAGTTTTTTGTATTTTTTAATAGAGACGGGGTTTCACCATGTTAGCCAGGATGGTCTCGATCTCCTGACCTCGTGATTCGCCCGTCTCAGCCTCCCAAAGTGCTGGCAGCCAATTATTTCATTTGAACACTTGAATCTCAGAGGACAGGCTGACTGCACGTGACATCAGAGTTTATGAATACGCTGGGCAAGACATAGCATGCTAAAGCCTTTAATAATTGCCATCTTATTTATTTTTTAGAATGAAAGTAAAAGGTAAATATTAGAGTATTTGCTCTTATTTTCATACGAGCCTATTTTCATATGTGACTCAGAGAGGTTAAATAACTTGTCCAAGATTGCATACCATGTATTAGGGAGGGAATAATTCAAACTCATATCTCTCTGACTCTGATGCTCTTTTTATTTCACCAAACCGACCCTACTCAGACTGGGCTCGGGGAGAGAGTAGTGGTAGACATATTTGAAGCATTAACAGACTGAACAAAAGGAGCCAGGAGAGAGAGACACAGAGGGAGGCGGAGTGGGGGGTGAGAGAGAGAGAGAGAGAGAGAGAGAGAGAGAGAGAGAGAGAGAGACAGAGTGGGAGGAGGAATTTGATAAAGCGAAGTTATTTCCCTATCCCTTCTCTACCCCTACCTTCCTTCCATCTGCTTAGGAGATTCGGAGACTGGCACCACGCTGCTGGGCAAAAAAAATGAGAGCAATTAGCGGGCTCTCCCTCCCCTGTTTAATTTTGGATGCCTAGCCCCTTTATAGAGTGGTTGCTTTCTATTTGGCTCAGCAGATATGAGCAATGTTAATTCTATAATTGGGCCTACCACCCTCAGTGCTTGATAAGCATTAGGTGCCAAACAAAGTTGTTCCAACTAAAATAGCCTCTCCTTAAAGCTATCAGTGCCCATGTGCAGGCCCTTAGGCCTTTACATGCTTCAAATAGGCTTAAACTGCACACTTAGTATTTCACAGCAGGAACTCCAGCTCCCCGAGCACTTTGTTTTTGCCCAGGATTACTCTAGGTTATGCTCTGGCTTATTTATGCTAAATGATGATTCCCCTGTGCCTGGATGTGGAAACACGGTCTCGATTCATAAATCTGCTGCTTCTTGGTCTTCGCTACAGTTTTTAGGTCCTTAGTCGTCATTGATGTGATGTTTGGAAATGGCGCCATGGTGTGCCAAGCAGAACTTGGGAAGTTGGAAAATTTGGCTCATTGTCCAAGTTTGCCACTAAAGAGCTGGCCGAGGCACTTCCTTCATCTGGGCCTCAGTTTCTCATATGTAGAGGGAGGAGCTGGGGCTAGACTGGGGACAGTAAATATGCCCCTACATTGCAGTACTCTGGGCAGCCATTGTTAGTAGACGGGATTTAACATTGTGGGGTGCCATTGCTTTTTCCATTTAGAGAATAAACTGACCCCATGATTGGGGGTTATTTCTTGCTTCAAAGAAGGGCCACATCAAATCCATTCCAGACATACAGGAATCTGTCCAGATCCTAATTTCATCCAGAATTCTATTATCTTCTTTAATAGCCTTCATGAGTATCTTCCAGCCCTTCCTGTTGGAAAATTTGGGGGTAGGGGGCAGTTAATCTTAAACTCGCTGTTAAGGTGTTAACCTGTGTCTCTATTTTCCTTCTTTAGTAGAATTGCATAGTAGAGCAGAAGAAGGAGAATATTAGGTTTTATAATTTAACATAGGGAATGATCTTGGAAATCACCAACTGATCAGTATTACCAATAGCTGACATTTACTGAGGGCTGACTCCGTGCCGGTCACTGCACCGCATGCCTCACGTGCACTGGCTCCTTTAATATGCACACAGACGTGGTGGTGGCTTGGCTCACCAGTGATTTTAGGGTTGATGTATCTCATGGACTCTTGCAATGGGTCTACTGTCTTTGCCTCTAGGCCTGGTTGAAAATTCCAAGGCACAGTCCCATAACTAGGTGGCAGCCTTACCTCTGTAGTGCAGCCGGCCAGTTATTTTGTTACTGGGCAGCTCCCTTCCCTTCCCCCTCCCCACTTCTCATCCTTTTCTCTCTTCTCAAACTTCCTTCCAATCTTCTTCCTTCACTATCTAAGCAGATGTTTTCATCCATTGCTTCATTTAAAAAAAAAAAAGAAAAAGAAAACTGAAGTGACAGAACCCTGTCTCCCAGATGCCTTCCCCACTAGGACATACATAACTCTTCCCCAGTTCCCATGATCAGAGGAAGGATCCTTCTTTTTGCTCAAGGCCCGCTTCCCACCATGCTCTGTCCTCTTCCATCAGCCTGGGACCTCATTTCTTTGTTATGCTTTCTTTCTCTTGCATTACCAACTTCTTTCTGCTTGTTTCTTCTTTTCATCTTTTAAAGAAGCTCAGATTTCTCCAATCCTAAACAACTCTGCCTTGATCCTGGGTCCCTGGTCTTTTTCCTTTGCTACCTAAAGAAGTTGCTTGGAAGATTATTCTACTGTGTCTGTTTTCATCCCTCTCATTCACGCCATTCACTGGGACCTGGCTTATTTCCTCTTCCTTCCCCTACTCCATGACCTCACTGAATGGTTCTGTCACAGGCCACTGAAGGACTACGTATTTTAAAACCCAGAGGAGATTTTTTCAGTCTTTTTCTGGACTTCTCTGTATCATTAGATGTAATCGTCACTCTCTTCCTGAAATTTTCTGCTCTCTTATCCTTCATGGGTCCATTTTTTTATAGATTCTCCTCCTAACTCTTAGAATTGTTTTTCTTGGACCACTTTCCAACTTCTCTTTTTCTGCCTGCCCTTTAAATGTAGTTGTTCTCTAGGCCTCCTGTTCTTCCCATACACCCTTCCCTCCCTGGGAAATCTCACCACCTCCCTTGGTTTTATTTTTTTGTTGTTATGAATGTTTATTCATTTATTTCAGTTGATTTAGGGGTACAAATGGATGGATTGCATAGTGGTGAAGTCTGGGCTTTTAATGTGTTTATCACCCAAATAGTGTACATTCTACCCAATAGGTAACTTTTCATTCCATATCTCCCTCCCACCCTTACCCCTTCTGAGTCTCTAATGTCCATTGTACCACTCTGTATGCCCCTGTGTCCCCATAGCTTAGTTCCTTCTTATAAGTGAGAACATGTGTTAGTTGGTTTTCCATTTCTGAGTTATTTTACTTAGGATAATGGCCTCCAGTTCTATTCAAGTTGATATCTAGAGGTATCACATTACCTGCCTTCAAATTATACTACATGGCTGTAGTAACCCAAACAGTATGGTACTGGTATAAAAGTAAATACAAGGACCAATGGAACAGAACAGAGAACCCAGAAATAAAGTCAAATACACACTGCTAAATGATCATGATAAAGCAGACAAAAACACAAGGAGGAAAGGATACCCTATGCAGTAAATGATGCTGGGAAAATTAGCCACATGTGGAAGAATAAAATTGTATCCCTATCTCTCACCATGTAGGAAAAAATAACTCAAGATGGATTAAAGGCTTAAATCTAAGACCTAAAACCATAAACATTCTAGAAGAAAACCTAGGAAAAACTCTTGTGGACACTGGCCTAAGCAAAGAATTTATGACTAAGACCCCAAAAACAAATGGAAGAAAAACAAAAATAAATAAATGCAATTTCATTAAACTAAAAAGCTTCTGCACAGTAAAAGAAATAGTCAACAGAGTAAACAGACAACCTACAGGATGGGAGAAAATATTTACAAAGCATACTATATATCTGACAAAAGGCCAAGATTTAGAATCTGCAAGAACTCAAACAAATCGGCAAGAGAAAAAAAAGAACAAATAATTCCATTAAAAAGTGGGCAAATGACATAGATATTTTTCAAAAGAAGATATACAAATGGCCAATAAACATGTGAAAAAAATGCTCAACCTCACTAATCTTCAGGGAAATGTAAATTGAAACCACAATGAGATATAAATAACACCTTATCTCAGAATGGCTGTTATTAAAAAGTCAGAAAACAACAGGTGTGGATGCAGTGCAAAGGGAAGGTTGTACACTGTTGATGGGAATGTAAATTACAACAACCTCTATGGAAAACAGTACAGAGATTTCTTTCTTGGATTTAGCCACCAACTTCATGTGAGTAATATATTCAGCTCTGACCTCTTAGCTCAACTGCTGGTTCATCCACCAGATTTCTACTCATCTGTGGATGTCCCACAGTACTTTGGCATCAACAAACCCACAGCTTGAAGGGATACCTTTCTCTCCATGTCTCCCTTTACCTTCTGATCAGCAAGTCTACCTTACCTTCAGTGTTTTTCAGGTGGCTGATGGTGTTTCTAGCCATTCTGTCCATATATCTAGGCATCACCTAGATTCCTTCTCATCCATCCCTCTCTGTCAGTCATAGATACTCTTCAAGATTTTATCTCAAATGTTCCTCGAATTAGACCCTTCCTTCTCATCTCCACCCCCAGCTCTGGCACTTATATTCTCCCACTTTGAACTCAAAACCCTCCTAATCGGTTACCTTGCCTTCACCATTACCATTCTCCAATTCCCTTCCACTCTGCAGCCAGATTGGCCTTTAAAATACAACTCTATGTTGTATTTCTGATTAAAATTCCTCACTACCTATAATTGCTTACAGAATAAAAAACAAAAGTTGCCTTAGTGGGGCTGGCAGGAGAGCACAGACACTAAGAATTTGAAGACTGGAGCCCAATTCTCTTTTGGGGTTTAAATTTCATCATCTGTGACTTTGGGAAAATTCCTTAATCTCAGTGTGACTTAGTTACATTTTGTATGTAATAAAGAGAATTTAGATTTGTTTTTGGCATTAAGTGCAATAATCCACACAAAGCTCTTTTTTTCTTTTTTTCCTTGACAAATTAGATAGAAGGAAGAAAGCTCTTAATACTATGCCAGATGTATATGATAGTAGTGCCATCACTACTATTTCTATTTTTATGCATTTGTTTATACAGTTGCTTCTCTAGGATATCATGTACCATGGCTATCCCCTGACACATCCTCTATCCCCATTTCTTTCCACTCTCCCCACTGCCTCAACCCCACAATCAACTTGCTCAGAGCTTAGCCCTCACCAACCTCCAGGAGCCTGCCTCAGACCGTGAAACTGGCTGAAAATCTCCTGCTATGCACCCTCATAACTCCCTGTGCCTATCTCCACTGTAGCACTGTCACTCAGTAATCAACTCTTCCATTTATTTATGTCACCTGCCAAACTGTGAGTAACCAGAGGAAAGAGACTAGCACTGTTCCTGGGATAGCGATACTGCCAATAAGTGGTGTTAAATAAACAAACAAATGAATGCATTTCAAATGTGTCTACACTTCCTCAACATTGAGAAAGCTTGCTTTTTTCCATACATTTACTCCCTCTTGATGTGGATTCTGTCTCCATCACTATCCTCCAGGCCTCAATGCTAGACAACCAATTGCCAATGGGATTTCTTTTGTACCAGCTGAAGGATGAGTGGCAGCCAAGAATACTCTTCTTTTTCTGAGTTTCTGAGCCACCCTGTAGTCTCTTGGCTATGAGCCTGAGCAAACGCAAACATTTTCCCATGAATGAGGAGTCCTGTTAACTTTGAGTACAAGTTGGATACTGCTGGGTTAATTATTATTCCAAAGAACAGGTTCAGGGGTAGAGGTAAAATAAAAATGGCCCTTTGAAAGGTTTTCTAATTTGCTACTAATCATTCAAAAATATTAACCTATCCTTGCCGCTAAAGCCAATCTGCTTCTCTCTTCATTAAATGTACAGGGCCAGCATCAAAATAAGAACTGGCCTTTGGTTTTGCAAGAAAAAAGGCTAGATTCAGAGGCTGAGAGGAGCTAATCATTTTCGATTAGTTAGTTTCAGACTTCACTGAGTTTTGTTTGGTCTAGATTATCTGAATCTTTATTAAGTGAGCTGGAATTGGCAGTAACAACTATAGGAGCAGTAACATTTGTGTGAGAATGCATTTACATTGCGGTAGCCCCACGTGCATGTTGACGAGTTCATGGATGCCTGTGTGCACATGCGTGCTCTATTGTGCCCCGGCAGGGGAGATGTGGCATGGGCATGTGATGTGTGGGTATGTTGGTAAAAGAGAGATGAAGTTTTCTGAGGCACTGGCTCTCCCAGAAGACCTGGGGCAGCTTCTCAGGCTCTCTACTCCTTTCTTCTAGCCTGGCCCCTGTGAGGTTTGCCTGCCTAGAGGTAATTTTACTTAATCTTGGCAATCTTCCGGGATATACTTAAGCAAACAAGGATCAAGCCACTCACAACCTTAATTAGGCTACACATAAATAATGGATCGCTGGATTAGCTGAGAACATACAGGAGGGATGTGAGAGCAATAACATCAACTTTCCTTAAGTGGTCCCTTCCTTCACTGAGCTCCAGTTTCTCCAGGCAGATATGTGTGTCAGGTACCGTGGAGACATTCCAACAATCTGTTTCCCATTCATTTGTTTATTCATTCATCGTACACATTCTGACTAAACCCTTCTGAGAACAAGATAGGATGCTAGATGTTGTGGGAGAAGGCAAAAGTGAAATCAACGAGAACTCTTTCTTAGTTGTTCACAGTTGCAAAGATGGGCTTTTTAAACTGTCACTGAAAATTGACAAAGGAGTTTCTCAGTAGAGCATTGTGGCGAATTGTCTTCTCCAAGGATGGTCACACAAAAACCTCCCATTCCACATGCTGTTCTTAGAATGTGACCTTGGCACTCCTCGCATCCAGCGATGGAGTCTACCAAACCCGAGCAGACCTTTATGACAGCCTTGGCCAACAGAGCACAGCAGAAGTGATGCCCTGCGACTTCTGAAGCTAAGTAAAAATGCCATGCATGTTGGTCCTGAGATGCTTGCTCTTGGATCCCAACCACTGTGTTGGGACAAAGCCCAAACCAGCCCAGGCCATGGGGCTCCAGTCCACAGCTCAGCTGAGCTCTGAGTTGACAGGAAGCACCAGCCACCAGACATAGGAGTGAAGAAGCCTTCAGGTGGTCCTGCCCCAGCTGTGGAATCACTCCAGCCTTCAAGTCTTCCCAGCTGAAGCTCAGACATCATGAAGCAGAGAAAACAATCCCTGCTATGCCCTTCTAGATTCCTAACCCACAGTATCTGTGAGTTTAATAAAATGGTTGTTTGAAATTGCTAAGTTTAGAGATCATTTGTTACACAGCAACAGTGACTACAGTAAGCACCATGGGAGAAAACTTCTCTGGGACTGTTACTTCTCCCACTCAATGAGCAACATTTAGCAAGTTCAGTCAACTCTATATTGCAACTCCCTTGTATCCATCCTCTCTCCCTTTCTATCACTGTTGTCCTCCTTAGCCAAGGTCACCTCTTGCCTGGTCTTCCTGCCTTTAGCTTTCTCCCCCTCCAGCCCATTCTTGCCATTGTCTCCTTTCTAGTGAGCATGGCACCCCTTGGCCCTCATGTCTTGCCTCTCAACATGGAGCAACAGTACACCAGGAGGCATCTGCCAGTGTACTGAGAGTAGGAGAACCTACAAGGTGACCATGGCAAGTCCTCCTGTTACTCAATAGGAAGTGATTGCAAATGTTACTTTTACATTTAGAGAAACATGGATAAATTCTAGTATGAAATCAAAATTGGCAAGAATTTTAAAGATAAAACCAAAACTTCCAGGACATTCTCTCGCAGCAGGGACTTCCTAAGACTGCTAACCATATAGTTTCATTCATTTCCTTCTGCTGTTCGTGGTATGTCTGGGGAAAAGCTGGAGAGGAGCTGCCCTTAATGGTAAAATGTCAGTGGCTTGAAATGAAGCTCAAACTCTCAGCACAGCATTTGAGGGCTTCTGCATTCATCCCTATCCAATGATTGCAGTCTGGCTTCTTACTGGAAAGCCTCCTACACAAGACCAACAGGGTGAATGGCAATGGCACCAGGACAGGTATCTGCCTGGAGAAGGAGAAGAACTTGGAAGTGGGCCCCCTTATGGGAAATCACTCTAGTTAGGCAATTATTTTTTGGAGTCCCCCAATGTACCATTCTCTTTATGCCTCTATGTGTTTTGTGCTTACTGCTCTCTCTCTCTCTCAACCAATTCTGCTCATTCCTTTCCTCTCCTTCATTCTTCAGTATGCAGTTCAGATGCCTCTTTGAGGCTTCTCTGGACATTTTTGTGGATTAATTGCTCTCCTTTCTGCATGGTACTTTCTTCATATAATATTTAACATGTGGTATTATGGTATGCTGTGCACATGGTGATCTTGGCCACTAGACTTTGAGCTTATTGAGGATGATAACTATATCTTTTTTGCTTTTCAAAACTATCCTCTCCATCCCTTGCTTCCCACCTGACTTTCCACACAGTGCCTCTTAAACAGTTGGGTCTCAATTATCTTTTGTTGAAGCAAATTACTCTATTAACTTTTATTTGTATTTATGCAAATTAATACCCTCCCAAGAGGTTAACCCCAAGACCAGGCACCTCCTCTCCCCACTCCTCATCTAGATGGTCCTGCAGATTCCTAAGAGAGGAAGCCCTCATGGCTCTAGGATGCATTTTTTTTCCCTAGTCAGGATATGCTTCAGGTATAACCCAGATCTTTCTCATTGCCATGTGAGAACTATGGCATAGTGGACAGGGAGACACTGTCTTTACTGAGGGAGAAGGCACTCTGTCTCCACCAAGTCCTGCAGGTGGGCCTCTGCAAGAAGTAGATTGAGAGAATACTGTCTGGGCAGTTCACCCTAGCCAGAGCTTTGTCCTAGTAACTGTCCTAATGTCTAAAAGTCATTCCTTGACCTTTGAAGGTTTTTAACCTTTAGGAGTTCTCTGTTGGCTGGGCATGCTGGCTCACGCCTGTAATTCCAACACTTTGGGAGTCTGAGGTGGCCAGATCACCTAAGGTCAGGAGTTCAAGACTGGCCTGGCCAAAATGATGAAACCCTGTCCCTACTAAAAATACAAAAAAAAAAAAAAAAAAAAGTATTAGCTGGGCGTGGTTGTGCATGCCTATAGTCCCAGCTACTCAGGAGGCTGAGGCAAGAGAATCACTTGAACCTGGGAGGCAGAGGTTGCTGTGAGCTGAGATCTCACCATTACACTCCAGCCTGGGTGACAGAGCAAGACTCCATCTCAAAAAAAGAAAAAAAATGGAAAGAAAAGAAAGAAACGAGTTCTCTGTTAAAATGCAGATTTTCCTGGGAGCTGGGAGAACTTGAGTCTGTTTTAAACTACCACCTCAGTGAAGATTCAGTGATAGCTGGGTTGAGAGCAGTGGCCCTTAAAGAAATGGGACAAAAGGTAAGAGCAATTCTGTTGAAAAGAAAGAGAGAGAGAAAAAAATGCCACGTTCACCAAATTGTATCAGTGCATCAAAAAGCCCTTTGCTTGCATTGTACGTACTCCTGGCTGGCTGCTATGCAACATAATGGGGGTTAATTCACGGGCTGGGAGCACTGCCTGCGAATTGGAAGCTTCTACTAGGAGGGAAATGGGGTGATGGTGGGTTTGATTCTCTCCTGTAATCTCTTTTTCCTGGAAGATAGAAGTGTCCCTCTCTCAGGGTTCCAGACCTACGAAAACATGAAAAAGGGGTTAAAAGACGTCTTTTGTCTTGGAAGAAAATATGATCTTCTTGTAAAATTTCAAAAATTGAAAAACGCCAAATGAAATTTCAGCTTCTGGGGGCAGAGAGAAACAACTGGGGAAGGGAGCAGAGGGCTGCATTAATGTGAGGTGATTTTCCACTCCAGTTGCTCACCTTATTAGTTTAAAGAATTGCTTTAATACCTATATGTTTAGTGAAGAGAAGCCCCAGATATAACTCTTAGAAGCAGATGTCACCTTAGAGGTCAACCACTTTAACCCTCACCTCAGAGAGATGAGGCCAGGTGTCCCCGATCACACAGTGAGTGCATGACCCACACTGTCCCCAATCACACAGCCAGTGCGCAGCCCGGGCTGTCCCCGATCACACAGCCAGTGCGTGGCCCACGCTGTCCACAATCACACAGCAAGTGCGCCACCCATATTGTCCCCGGTCACACAGTGCACAGCCCATGCTGTCCCCAGTCACACAGCGAGTGCGTGGCCCACACTGGCATGAGGACCCACCCCCATCTCCCAAATCCATCTTCTGGCTTCCCCTGAGAAGCCATGAATCTTACTCTGTTGGGGCTGAGACACAGGTAGCTTCCCCTTTTCTCAATGGCTTTGATGCTGTGGGAATGGTGACCCCTCAATAAGGGGCCTTGATGTGCTGAAGCATGGGAGGGTCAGGTCAAATCCTCAGGAGACACTGAGTGAGGCTGGTGCTCAGCAGCCATTTAATGGCTGCTTTTACATTACAGACCCAGGTCATTCAGGTCCTGCCTAACCTCGACGTTTGTTTCTGAGGTGTTAGCAAAGAGTCACCTTTATAGGCACTTCCCAGGCTAGGGCCGGCAGAACATGGCCTGAGGATGCCCCAAGCCTTGGGAGGCCACTCCTGCCTCTGGGTCAGGGATCCTGGGGGGAGTCCCATCCTTGACCCACCACTGCCTAGGACCGAGTCTCCTGCTTTGCCCATGGAGAAGCTGGTGCCAAGCACCTCCCTCCTCCAGCCCTGCCTCCCCGTGATCTAGGGGCTGGGCTCAGTCACAAATAATTCTTTTGGCAGTGGCAGTTCACCCTGGTTCAGCAGCCCGTGTGGTCACGGACGATCAATGGGTGTCCCTCTCCTAATGACGAGAGAGCTGTGAGAAGTTGAGCTGTTTACACAAGGTCACTTTATTAACAGGGAAATCACTCTTATGATAAATGAATGTTCGATGTTGCTGTCGCTGCTCTTCTCTCTCTCTCTCTTTCTCTTCTTTGTGCTCCAAGAGCTTTGCAGAGCCACAGCTTCTGCATCCTCAGCTGCCAGGAGACTGCAGCACCTCCAGCGAGACTCAGCCTTCCCCTTTGAGCCTGAATCAGTTGAGGCCAATGTCCTGGGATAAGGAGGGTCATTGTGACCCCCTCCACACAGCTCCCTCCAGGTGAGCTCAACAGAGGCTCTCAGAGAACCATGTTCTTTTTAAGGACCAGTAGGCAGGATTTCAGGTCAATGATGGTCATTTCTTGAATGTGCACAGCACTTTACAGTTTATAATTATTTTTTCCATTATTTACAGTGAATCATTTTGTTGGCACTTTCTGAGCAAGGTGCTCAAGAGAAGGATTAATAGTTTTCATCCCCATTTTAGGGATGAGAAAACTGGTACTCAGACACAGGGTTGAAATGAAAGATGGTTGAGTCTTTTGACTTAAAATCTCAGATCATGGGCTTTGCAGCCAGAAAAGTCATGGTTTAAAACTTGGCTGCCTACTTACTACTGGCCAGGTGGTTTAGAAAATTATTTTGTTGTTGTTGTTTCTTTTCTTTCTGGATAATAGACTTTCTCTTTTTTTAGGGCAGTTTGAGTTTACAGAAAAATTGAGCAGAAAGTACAGAGTTCCCATGTATCCCTGCCCCTTACCACATGCAGTTTCCCCTAATTTGGCATCATGAGCCATTTGGTACACTTGTTAGAATTGATGAACCAATATTGGTAGACAACTACAGTTCACAATTTACATTAGGGTTCATTCATGTGTTGTACATTCTATGGGGTTTGACAGATATATAATACCATGTATTGTATCCACCATTACAGTACCATACAGAATAGGTTCAATGCCCCCAAAATCCTCTGTGCCCCATCTATTCATCCTTTCCTCTCCCCCACCCCCACCCCATGGCAACCACACAGTATGTGGCCTTTTCAGCCTACCTTCTTTCACTTACGAATATGCGTTTAAGTTTTCTCCGTGCGTTTTTGTGGTTTGATAGCTTATTTCTTTTCCTTTCCATTCTTTCTCCCCTCCTTCCCTTTCTTTCTTTTTAACAGGTTACAAGGTTTTTATTTAACTTTCTGCATCTCTTTTATTGATGGAGACTTTTAGAATAGACTGTTTTTTTGAGCAGTTTTGGATTCATAGTAAGAGTTAGAGGAATGTACAGAGTTCCTATACATCCCCTTCTCCCACTACATGCACAGCCTTCCCCACTCTCAGTATCCTGTGCCAGGATGGTTCAATTGTTATAACTGATGAACCTACACTGATGCATCATTATCACCTGAAGTCCATAGTTTACATTAAGGCTCACTCTTGGATTTGTACGTTTTATGGGTTTGGGCAAATGTATAATGATATGTATCCACCATTATAGTGCCATACAGAATAGCTTCACTACTAAAAATCCTCTGTGCCCCACTTATTTATCCCTCCCTCCCCACTAAGTCCTGGTAGCCACTGATCTTTTTACTGTTTCCATAGTTTGGCTTTCCCCAGAACGTCATATAGTTGGAATTACACAGTATGTAGCCCTTTCAGATTGTCCTCTTTCACTTAGCAATATGCATTTAAGGTTCTTCTGTGTCTTTTCATGGCTTGATAGCTCATTTCTTTGTATTACTAAATAATATTTCAGTGCATCAGTGTAACATAGGAAAGTTATTTTTTTTGAGTCTTTATTTTTTTCAACTGTAAAAATGGGGATAATAGGGTTGTTGTAGGAATTAAACAAACTAATACGTATGAAACATGGGGCCTGACACGTAGCAAACTCTCAATCCATGTCCTTTATTATCATTGTTGTTGTTATTATTACTCCTACTACTATCGTTATTATTGCACATTGACTCCCAGGACTGTTGGTGACTGTTGTAGAGAATTGTTCAGGGCTGGGATGGAGAGGTTTCACAGCATAGTGCAGGGACCGTGAGTCCAGGAGCTCTAGGCTCAGGGACTGAGGGGCTGATATCAACTTGTATGTGCCTAGGTCACGTTGACCCTGTAGCTCACTTTAACTTTGCAGATATTGAAAAGGAAAATGTAAACCTAGGTGATGTATGAGTGCCTCTCAAAAGACCTTTGGCAGGGATAAGGTGTCTGCCCGATGTCACCACCACTGCTGGAGCCCCACAGTTTGGAGTGTTCCTGGGGCTCCTCTTCTTTTTACTTCAGGCAGAGAAGGACTAGCTTTGTCTAATGTCTAGTGAAGATCACTGGGTGGGACAGAGGATCGGTCTCAAGTGGTACCTTCCAGGACAAATGGAGTAACCTGGGGTCTGCTGAGTAGAAGAGTGATTGGCAGAGAAAGGCGGATATTTACTTTAGCTTTTGACCTGAAGGAGTCAAAGACTCCACAGACCCACTGAACGCCTGAACCAAAGGGCTATTGAAGTGAGTAAGGAAGCCACAAGGCCCAGGCATCATGGTGGTATGGGCAGGTGGACCTGTTCTCTCAGAATAATTCTCCTGCCTTGCTTTGATGTGGATCAAATACTTTGTAAACAGAAACTGAGCAAAGTATTATTTTCTAAATACCTGACCATCGTAAAGAAATTGTTTCACTTCTCAAGCTGCAGATTCATGTGTTAAATGAGGAGCACAGCAATGCCAAGTTCATGGAAGTTGCAGTGAGTGTTAATGAGCTAATCCAATCCACCGAAAGTGCGTGCCCAGTACCTGGCATTCGTGTGTATATGTGCACACACATGCATGCATATAGTAAGTTCATGGTAAATGCTCACCATGATTTATTACTTCCACCTGAGCTGAAACTCTCTAAATTCTGTTTGACTAGCCATCATTATTATTATTATTATCATCCCCATATTATGGATGGGAAAATTGAGGATTGGAGAGATTAAATAACTTGCTCAAGAGTACCCAGCTGGTAAGAGGAAGAGCTGGGATTTCAATACATGCTTTTGTGCTTCATCCCAAAGCTTATGCTTTTCTCACCAAACCCTGGCTATAAAGTACTACATAAACACATATAAGTTTGTTTTTCTATTGGAAAATTGCCATACAGCACTGTTCCTGCTGAGGTTAATTTAGTTCTCTCATCCTTAGAGGTGAAGAATACTGAAGTTGTGCTAATAATGGCAGGAGAAATGGATCCAGTCGAGCTGATTCCAGTTGGAGCTCTGCTTTTGTGCCTGGGAGAACGTGGATGTGCGTGCTGCCAAGGGACTCCATCTGTATTAAGGAGAGAAAGTCACATTGGATAGGAATGGGAATGACTTAGGAGGAGCCGCCGAGACACTGGAACTCAACCTATTGTTGATGTATGATAACCAGGGCACGTTACTGAAAGGCATAAAATAATACAAAAAGTTATTTTTCAGCCAATTTGCTGACACAGCACCAGTTTGGGTCCCTAACTGAAAATGATATATGAATTATCTCAACCTAAAGTCAGAAGTATAAAATATGGAATATATCTTTTGCTGTTTTATTTGGGCTGTAAAGCGACACCTTATTATTTCTCCCTCCTGGGCTTCCTTTAATGAATCGGGATTTGAAAGTGAAATATTTATTATATTGCAGGGGAGAGATTACATAGTGTTTCAAAAAAGAGGAGAAAGGGTTATGGAAATCAGGCGGCATCTTGAAAATTGGTCTCTTTCTTGTTTATGAGAAATGGTTTATGTGGGTATTCTTCCTGAGTTGTGAGAGACTTACTGAAGAGGAACCCTCCAGCATAGTGAACACAGGGGCACGGGCTGCTGAGTCAGGGATCCAGGCTCCCAGCCTGCTTTCACCCATAACCCCTATTCATGTGATTGGGAATGTCCAGTGGACGAGAGACACCTGATTTTGATATTTTCGTGTGTTGCATAAAGAGATGGAGTATCATGAGCCCTCTTATTAAATCTGGCAGGGGGTGGAGGTAAGAGAGGGAGGCAGGGAGGGAGGAAATGCTTCATTTTGATGGGTTATTTGATGTTGGGTAATGGCAATTGGTTATTCACATAGGGCAGTTACTGAGACTCAGCACTGGCTTAATGGATATATTTCTTCTTCTAGCTCTCATAATCAGTCCTGATGGATAATTATGGGAGTTTAGCATGTCATATAACTGCTCAGGGCCAGGCAACCAGATTGTCCTACTGCTGAGAATGAGAGCAGTTGTTCCTAGGGATGCCAGAGGATCCCCACTGTACATGATGGGAGAAGAAATGGGTTAAAAGGTTGGAATCACAGACAGTGTTACCAAGCAGCTTTCCCACATCCCACACAACTGTGACCATAGCCCAGAGATGACAATCTATTAAAAAGTTCAAAGTGTTTACTCCTCATTCGTTCATTCACTTATTGATTCATTCATGTATTTATTTATTCCATAAATAGTTTCCAGTGCTTCTGTATGCTATGCACTATGCTAAGCACTGTGGAAGGGAAAAAAATAACGCACAGCCCCTGTGCTCAGTGCGGGATGGACCAGCAGGGAAGACAAACCATAAACAAAAATCAAAAGTGTATAAGTTATACCATAAGGACATGGAAGGCTACAGTGATGATACCGGAAGGAGGTGATTGACTTTGCTTGAGGGGAGCACGTACATGGAAGTTTTCAAGCCCTCCACAAGTTGATTCATAGGCAAATATATATTGAGTAGATTCCTTCATCACTAATGAGGCAACAGTACTTCAACAGAAAAAGAAGGGTATTCTAGGGCACATGAAAAGGCAAAGAGCTGGGAGACAGGATGGCTGGAACAGAGTGCTGCAGACAGGGTATGAAAGCTCCCAGAGTAGGGAGTTCATTACGGGCCTCCATTTTGTGAGTATAAATCATGTACTTCTACGATGAATTCTTTTTTCCTACCATACTGATCTCCTTATTATGATTATTCTGAACTTTATATTGTCTCCCATGACGCAAAAATATAAATTTTCTCCTTGGTCTCTGCCATGGTCTGAATATGTCCCCCAAAATTCATATGTTGACATGTAATCACCAATGCGATGGTATTAAGAGGTGGAGTCATTAAGAATGGAGCCCTCAGGGTAGGATTAGGGCCCTTATGAAAAGGCTTGCGGGAGGCCGGGCTTGGTGGCTCACACCTGTAATCCCAGCACTTTGGGCAGCTGAGGTGTGCAGATCACCTGAGGTCAGGAGTTCAAGACCAGCCTGGCCAACAAGGGGAAATCCTATCTCTACTAAAAATACAAAAATTAGCTGGCTGTGGTGGCCGGCGCCTGTAATCTCAGCTACTTGGGAAGCTGAGGCAGGAGAATTGCTTGAACCCAGGCAGTGGAGGTTGCAGTGAGCCGAGATTGCACCACTGCACTCCAGCCTGGGTGACAGAGCAAGACTCCATCTCAAAAAAAAAAAAAAAGGCTTGAGGGAGTGAGTTTATTCCTTTCTGTTCTCTTCCACCATGTAAGGACACAGAGTGTATTTCCTCTCAAAAGGATGCAGCAACAAGGCACCGTCTTGGAAGTGGAGAGCAGCCCTCATCAGACATCAAACCTTCCAGGGCCTTTATCTTGGACTTCCCAGCTGCCACAACTGTGAGAAATAAACTTCTGTTCTTTATAAATTACCCAGTATTCTGTTACAACAGCACAAATGAACTGAGACAGTCCCCCAGCTTATACACACCGTACCCAATCAAGGGACTGCCAGTGGCAGAGGGGGACGTTTTCCTCACCAATTCAAGAAATATGGTGAGAAGAACACTGCTCCCACCTCCACACCTTTCTTGCCTCCAACACTCTGTCCCAGACCATTTACCTCATGCTCTCTGATGTGGTAGAACCTATGGATGGGTCAACACATACACTGCTTTAGGGACCAGGAGCACCTTCTGGAGCACCTCTCTCCAGAAGCCAAGAGCACTAAGCCTTTTAGCCCAAGTGGCCTGAGGCTGCTTTGCAAGCAGGAGGTTTTTGAAATGGATTTGACTAGTGCTCTGAGCCTGGGAGACTGGAGAGACTGAATTCCATTTGTCAGGGCACCATTTTTGTGTGTGTGTTGAATGCCTTTAGCATCCAGGAAGGAGCACATGGTTTGGGAGGCTGGTGCACCAGTGAAATGCAGCAGCCCCCGTCCATGGCTGATGGGGTCAGTAGTATAGGAGCCTCCAGTAGAGACTCCACAGCTATCCCATATTAGCAATTCGGAAGGGACTGGCAGTAACTTTGAGTTTTCCCCTGATAGCCAGCTCCTGGGAGCTATGAGTTAAGCGGAGGCACCTGCCAACTGTAACATTCCCGCATTCTCTGAACAATCCATGGTGGTGGCAGCAGCCTGGATGAGGAGGCCAAGCCATTTCTTTCCGAAAGGAATAACATAACACAATGATTGCAATGCATCTCAGCTGCTTGCATGGCATTGCATATACCTCATTCATAGAAACGTAGAGCTGGGTTAAGACTTAGACATCATCCAGTTCAGCCTCTTCATTCTATGCCTGCAGATATTGCTGGGTTGATGAAAGTTACAAAACAGCCAAGTTAGGACCTGAACCCAGATTTCCTAGCCTTAACTCTGTTTTCTCCCAATATTTTCCCATGTTGGTGGGGGAGGAGAGGGTAGGTAATGAGATAAATTAATTGGAACAGACAAACAAAAGAGTAACAGAATCACAGTGCATCTAATATCTAGCAGTCATTTTATAAACTTTTTTTCTAAACTGGTATGCCTTCTGATTTTGCCAAGTTTTTTTTTTTAAAGAGGATTCCTAGTTGTTTATTGTATTTATCACTACAATTTACTTGTAGTAAAATGTATTTTTCTTCCTTGCCTTAGCATATATGAATTTCTATTGCAGCCAGTGAGATTCAAGAAAATCACATCTGGATGCTGGGATTCTATACCAAGAGTAGCAAAGCATGGATTGATGCTGGCTCAGGCTGAGTTTGGTGCAACCAGTCTGGAAGCAAGGAGAGGAATAAGGTGACAGCCACTAGAGGTCTCTTTAAGTCCTAGGATGAGATCATTTCAAGCATCAGCAGACACCCACCCAGAGTTTGTTTAGGTGGAGATGTTTAGAAGCAGTAGGCTACCAGAATTGATGGGTCTTGGGGAAAAGCAGGAGTATTAAGAAAGACCTCGATATTTGAGTAGAAACACCCTACAATGAATGGACAAAAGAGTGAATATTGTCAGATTTGGGTAAGGATGTGTGTGTGTGTGTGTGTGTGTGTGTGTGTGTACGCACGCGCGCTCACACACATAAAAGAGGCTATATAACAGTGGCAGGGTGGTAAAGAAGGTGGCCTTTCCTCCTCACTGTCTGCTCCCCATCCCCACCAACCTCCTTCCAATTTCAATCCTTTCTACAAGGAATTCAGGGACCTCTCTCAGCTGAATTCTGCCTCCTTAGCTTAGAAGTAGGCTCTATGGTAATGACATTCAATTTTTAAACACAAATGCGCCGGAACTTTTACATACAAAAGGATGTATCCCTGCTTCCCATAGTTATCTTGAGAGACTCTGTCTACCCTCCCTTTGGGCTGCCTTTGCTCATGCCATCCTTGGAACTCTTCACTGTGTTGTGTAAATCTTTGTTGTGGGTTTGGGACTCAGTCAAAAGGTTGTGCACAACCAAGTCTTTGTTCAACGAGGGAGGTCAGCCATTATGGCTCTATGGTAATGAGAATGGCACTCTTCTATCCTTTACACCAACTTGTCTTTGTCTTCGGTAATGGAAATGTTTAAGTATACTTTCTCCAGATGTATAATTTATAGCCATTGTTTAAACAACAACAACAACATAGTAATATAACCCTTGCAACGCTAACTCTTGGGTAAAGCAGACTGTCACTCCCTCCTCCCCATTATCTTCAATCTGTTAACATGGAAAGAGCACCAGGGGTTATTAGAAGGCATGGGCTTGAATTCCAGTTCCATTATTTACCAGCTATGGGGACTTGAGCATGTTACTTGACCTCTGAATTTCAGTTTTCAAAACTATATAAAGTAGATTAAATGTTTACCTTCAAAACTTGTGGTGAGGATAAAGTGAACTAATGTGAGAAAGTATCTGGTGCAGGGTAGTTGTTTAATGAATATTTTTGTATTATTTTAAATGTGGTAGCAGCCAGAGGTGGGAGAAGTTTGTGTCTTTCTCTCCTGGCCTTCCAACCTTCCTTGATATTCATTGCCACGCCTTGTGATATCTCCCAGCATATCATATTCTTTCTCTTTCACCTAGAAGCTATTGGGAGGTGGTGGAGGAAGAGTACAAGTAATGAAAGGGAATGAATAAATAGAGTCAGGCATGGCTCCACACCCAGCTTAGGAATGACATGGACCTCAGACCATGGATCCCACTGAGGTGAAAATACACTTCCCACCATCAGGCTCTATAAGGCTGTGTCTTATCCAGAAAATGGTTTCCCTTTAGGAAAGAAGGGAGTCTCTGGGAGAAGGCATGCTGGACAGGGCCTGAGGTCCCTTCCATGCTAAGTGGAATGTGCTCCATGCTAGTGCTGGGGGTGCAGTGGTGATGAAAACCCAGTCCCTGCCCTTAGGGGATTTACTGTGTCCTATTCTCTGGAAATTATTGTTGAAGAAAAAATAGGTACAAAAGGAGTATCTGAAATGGCTTTCAATAACCCTTGCTCCCAGATACTCACACACTTGTGCAAGTGCCTCCCCTTGACTTCAGGCTGGGCCTAGTGGCTTCTTTCTAACAAGAGTATGACAAAAGTGATGGGATGTCACCTCTGAAATTAGGTTACCAACAGACGGTGACTCTGAGGAAAGACAGCTGGCCTGTTTTGAACTGCTCCATGGAAGAGCCTATGTAGTAAGGAATCTAGCTAGGGAGGACCTCTACCAACAGCCAGCAAAACAGTGAGGTCCTCAGTTCAACAGCCCACAATGAACTTTGACTCTTGCCAAAAACGATGTGAGTGAATTTGGCAGTGAATCCTTCCCCAGTTGAGCCTTGAGATGAGACAGCAGCCCCAGTAGACCGTGTAACTGGAGCATTTTGAGAGATCTTGAGGTGGGAGTACCCAGCTAAGGTGTGTCTGGATCCCTGACCCATAGAAATGGTCAGATAATAAACATTTGTTGCTTTAAGCCAGGAAGTTTTGGGGTAATTTGTTACACAGCAATAGATAACTAATACAGAGGGAGTAAAGAAGGAATGACTTTTCTGACTTTCATATGTTTTTATTTTTTAATTTATTTTAATTTATTTTAATTTTTTCCCTTTTCATATGTTTTTTTAAAAGCAGAATGTCTGGCTCTCTAAAAGGAAAGAGGAAGAGAAATCTCCTTCTGGAGGAGGTAATGGGGCTGTTGTTTTTAACTTGAAGTCCCAGGCACTCCAGGTGGTGAAGAAACTAGCTTGCAGGTTCTTGTAAATCCTCCCAGCTAGATTCTTCAGAAGAGGAATATGCCTCTTCTGTCATCAGCCTTTTTCTCAAGTCCTCTTCTACTTATTCCACTTCCTACTTCTGAGTTCCTCTTGCTCCATCTGGATATGCCCAGCCGCTATAGATCCAGCTTGCAACTGAGGAAGAGATAATTTGATCAGGGTCTCCCAGGGGTCAAGGGGTGGGAGCCTCAGCAATCATACAAACATAGACTCTGAGGTCAGTTTGCATGGGACCTGGTTACAGCCCCAACATCTCCAAATACTGTGTGTGACTCAAGAGGCAGAGGGACCCCACTGAGTGACATTCTCTCAGTCTGATTTATTACTTTGTACCTGTTGCCTGGCAATGAGATGTGAGCCTGCCAGATCATGGGGTCAGAGCCTGGAAGAGCTCCCTCATTGTTCCTGCCATTCTTCACTTGGGGACAGAAATCCAGAGTTTCAGAGCCTTCCACCTGTGGCCCCAGAGCTGGCTGCGCTCCTATTCAGGAGGATTTTTCTTGGGTCACCACTGTCCCCAGAGCCAGCCAAGATAGCTTCCTGCTCCCCCACTCCTGGACTTCTCTCACAGATCTCCCAAAGCACAGTGATTCTTATCTTCTCAGCCTGTCCCTCTCTCTGAAGCCTCCCCATGCTGGCCTATGCCTCCCCTGCACACACGCACACACACACACACCCTCCCTCTTCCCCCACCCGTGCTTCTCGATATCAAGATTCTAAGTCTCCTTTGAAAATAAATCTATTATACTCTCAAATAATCATCCCACCCCAACCCCTCCCCTCAAGTTGATTAGCATCTGTGAGCATTATTTAAAGTGCTGCATGGATCCTATTTTGAAAAGCTATTTCCCCCCTCCCCTTCATGCTGAATCCCCGATGTAGGCTCAAGGCAGGGAGCAGCTCGGCATGGCTGAGAGAGGTCGGCTCTCATTAATACAGATCCCATTTATTTAAAAATAGCAATATTATGCCACTTTCAAATAGCCCGAGTGAGCTAAACCATTAAAGGATTGTGCGTCGCTGACTTCGGACCTATTGTGAAGGCTTAATATTTCACAGCACAGCGACACATGGTACATAACCCACGGAGCAGCACTATTGGTTTGGCTGTTCTGAAGCGAGGAGTAGGGAAATAATTGAAGAGAACATTTTATAGCCCAACACAGAGAAAGGAAGAGAACTGGAGCTTAGAAAATATTATGTGGGCCTCCTGAAGCTCAGGATGGGGACTGAGGCAGAGATGGAGTGGCTTAGTCAATGATACACGGATAGATATTCGGGAGCTGGATGGGGAGATGGATGGATAACCCATCACCTGGGTCTCATTCACATTGCTGTCACTTTCCAAAACGAATTCTCCCAATGTGGCTAGAGGACTAGTCTTTTGTATTTCTACCCAAAGCCCAGAAAACAGTCAAATTATGAGATGATTGGAATTAAGTCTTATTTGGGAGATTTGTGGATGAATTTGGGGGTGGTGGAGTAATTGCTAAGAAACCCCACTTATATTAGCTTTGATATTAGAGAGATGTCAGTTCTGATCTTGGTTCCACCTCTTACTATTTGACCTACAGTAAATAAATCAAGATCAAGATTCTTAGCTTGCTAGAATCTCAGTTCCTTAGTCTCTAAAATGGGAATCATAAAAATTGCATTCTGAGGCCATGATGTGGGTTGAACATATGAAACTCAATAAGTGTTGGTTCCTCCTTCTTGCATCTCTATTTGCATTCGTTACCACTCTCCTTCTTCCCTTTCCCTGCCTCCTTCTAACACACAGAACTCTCTCGTTTATTGCTGAGCCTCGGGCCTAGCCTGGGACTTGGTCTTTCACAGGCATACCTAGCTCCCGTGGGAATTACCCAGTGTAATCAGCTTCTCACCAGTCCTAACCATCATCCACAGCACTATGCTCTTTCTCCAGTCTTAGCAGTCCTAAGATTGCCTTATTTACGTGTACTCTTCCTAAAGAGACTAGGCAGGGGAAACCTCAGGAAAGATTTGTGTATTTGTAAGACTCAGGGGTTAGAGGTGCAGATCTTGGGGCTCTGGAAGAGCCTGGCTAGATGCTTCCTCTAATAACTCCAAATTTGCTTCTCCTCAGGTTCTGAGTCCTGTTGGATGTGGCTGACACTCGGTTGTCTTCCTCCAAGACCTATTAGATTCTCCATCAATGATAGCCTCAATGTGTGCATGCGTGGACTTTCGTGACCTGTTAATGAATCGTGGTCCTCCGTCCACATCTTACACAGTTCAGATCTGAAAGCTGGGAAGACTTCCAGGCCCACTGCCCATGGAAGGAGCCCTCCTCCCACCCCCCACCCCCCGCCCCGGCCAACAGCCTTAGGAATGGAACATTTTACAGTAACAATCATTAGAGACAGAGTAAGAGTAAAATCCCCTGCCCACTGAACCCCTCCTCTCCCACATCCTGTGCTGTGCTTGCCTTCTTATTTTCACATTCTCCTTCCTCCACTGACCTGGTGGTCCTTTGCCTATGAGTAACCACCAGCCTCTTCCTTCATTTTGTAGTTGTTTCTTAAAACTAAAAACAAAACAAAACAAAAAAAAAAATGTTTTCCCAAATCAAAGGTAGCACAAGCATCATCTTCTGTTTTGTTGCTCTCTTGAAAAAAAAAAATCCTTTCATTCTCCCTTCCTTTAACCAACGTGGGCCTCTTGCCCTTCGCCAGAGGTTCTGAGCATGAAGAGTTCAATTGTGGCACCGCAGACTTTAATTAGACTGTGTGTGTTGGTGGTGGGGAGGGGTGAAGGGGAGGGGGAGCTACTGCGTTCCTCTCACCTTACTCCTGCAGCTACAGAGCAAAAGCTGTCTATGAAGCTGAGGAAGCAGAGTGTGGAGAACCTGGAGGATGGTGAAGAAGTGCTAGACTTTCTGCCTATGGCAGGGGAAAGGGGCATACAGAGTGAAGGTGGAGAGGGGGCTCCCATAGGCTACTCCCCACTTCTCCACATCCTGCTGGAATACTGCCTTCTTCAAGAAGATCTTGTCAAATCTTGGGGGTTTTCCAGAGATGAAATCACACTTCATGGAATTGTGGTAACCTTGGGAGGTCATCCAGACAGTCCCTACTAGGGGGAAGGGACAAGGGCCAGTCCTGACGTCAATGCTTAAGGTTGGAAGGCAGCAAAACTTTAGCTCTTCTAGTGCGGATTTAATTTAGCTGCCTTCTTTTATAGTGACTATTCATGACTTAATGGATTCCTTTAACCTTTTCTTCTTTATTTTCCTTCATGTTTCTTTCTTTCTTCTCTTTGAATTCCCTTTCAAAATTCCAAAATAGCAACCTTAAGATGGAGGCTGCAAAATACAGAAGCATAATCAAAGGTATTGTATGAAAATCATTTCTATCCTTTTTCTCCTACCTTAAGCCCTGCTTCAGAGAATAGGCAGACCTACAAATGAGATGTAGCTCATTCATGAATTGGTTGTGTATTACTTGGGAACTTATTGTCCCATAAAAATTGATTGACAATTAGGTTGTTGTGTGTGTCCACAGATGGCCATTTAACCTAGCAGCGTCTTTGAAGCATGAGTCTCCTCAAATTTCCCAAGAATTCTGTGAGCAAAGAGTTTCCCACAGCCTAAAGGTAGACCCCCAAGCTGAATTTTTGAGCTTCTCTAAACCCTGAGTGCCTGACTGAGCCTAAAGTTCCCTGAGGTGGTACTGGGGGTGGAGGGGCAATTACCATGGAATACTAGCATTAGCTTTGGAATTTAGACAACTCCCATTCTGATCTTAAGTCCAGAAACTCCAGAGAAGGTGTTGCTAGGGAGGAGGAGAAGGCCTCAGCCACCCACTTCCCTTGGAAGGCAGCATGGCCCAGCACAACGTGCATGAGGCTGGGTCTTGGTACATATGGTACTGAGCCTTGGCTGAACTATTGTTCACTTTTACAATATTGAGGGAGTCATTTAGCATCTCTGGGCCACATTCTTCTTAATAAGAATATAGACAAACATGAAGAAACACACATAAAGAAACACACATGCCTAGCCAGAAATAAATCCCTAAAAATAATTCAGATGAGAGTATGAGTGTTGGTAGAATAATTAATGTGATTAGAACTCAGTGGTGATAGCCTGGAGAGACTATGAAGAGGGGAAGGGGATACAATATGTATTGAACAATTACTATGAATCACGTACTGCCTTAAATGATTTGTATAGATGGAGAAAGTTGGAAAAATATTATTTAAATATATCATACCTGCATTCCTCTGAGGGAGGAAATAGTCTTTCTTTAGAAAAATACCTTTGATAAGTTGTTGTGTATTGACGATGAGGTGTTGAGGGCATCTTTTGGAAAGAGACACAGAAACAAAGAGAATGCCAAACTGTTCTCCATAAGAATTGCATAGTTTCTGGTTGAAAATGGCAGTATGAGGCGTATAAATCAACCTCTTATTTCCTCTCGAGACAACATTAACCCAACGGTAAAGGAATGCAAAGTGAATAAACCCGTAATAATAAAGAAAATGGGAAGCGAGGTCCGAATCACCAGCAGTTGAGCAATTTCAGCAAAGCTTTGGAAAATGAAAACCAGATGAAAGTGGGTTGGTAAATGAAATGGAGTAAGGAAGCTGGGACCCCAGGTATGTTCAGGTGGTGGCTGCAAAGGACGTAGAAGCCAACCTTCCTGCAAAACTGGGTTCAGGTGGGAAAAGGGAGGAGGAGAAGTTTTCACCATGCTCTCTCTTCAGTACAGAGCTCCTACCTTGCAAACAGTAGACAATCTAAGATTCCTGGTGTGGATGCAGGCTTCCTCATTCTGGCTCCAACCTTACAGATGACTTTGCAACCTGAATATTAAAGCAAGCCTGACATTGTAAATCTGTTTCCTGTGGCATCCTTCTTGCTCAAGGAAGCCCATTATGAAGACAGTCACATACAAAATAGTTACTTTGGGTAGTCAACTTAGTCCTTATTTTTAAATCCTTATGTGCAAACACAGATTGCCGAATATAGTAGGAAAATCAACAGAGTGAAATATAAACAAGGTAAACAAACAGAACAACTGACTGGGAGGAAACAGTTAAATCATAGAGCAGGAGAAAACTTTCTAAACTCTAACAATCCCAGAGAACTTTGAAATAATATTGTGTCCATTGTCAGCCTAGTCATCATCATCATCATCATCTCTGTCATCACCATCACTGATACTGCCTTAGCACTTTTCTGGGACAGGAACTGTTTTAGGCACTTTCCATATGTTAACCCACTTAATCCTCATAATACCATAGGTGGTACTGATTATAAAGATCCCCCTGTTACAGGTGAGGAAACTGGCATAGAGAAGTTAACTTGTCCAAGTTCACACAACCAGTAAGTGGCAGAGCTGTGATTTGAATGCAGCCAGTTTGATTTTCAAGTCTGTGCTTTTAAACACCACATTAAACTTTTTATCATTAAAAATAAAATAATAACAATTTTAAAAGAGGAAAAAGTCTATAAAATAGAAATAACCAGAGAACAAGGAAGTTCTTGTGAAGATTAAAAATATATGATTGCCAAATAAAAAATTTAGTAGAATAGCTGGAAGATAAGGTCAAAGATACCTTCCAGAATACAGAAGAGAGAGACCGAGGGGGGGGGGAATGGAAGAAAGAAATTGATCAATGAAATTATCCAAAGGTATTCCCCAGAGCCAAAGGAAAGCACAAGTCCTTAGACTGAAAGGGTCTGCTAAGTGTCTAACACAAAGCATGACAATGATCCACACCTAGACACAAACTGATGACATTCAAGAACAACAATGATACAGGTAGAAAAAGCATGCCACCATCCAGACTGGCCTCACTTTAAAATGGTGACGAGACTCAAGCAGAACCGTAAGGTTATCCTGCAACTCCACTACCTTTTCCTAGTTCATTGACTCTGTCACTCACTCTCCTTCTTCAGTCCTTCACAAACTCCTCCTACACTCCCTCTTAGTTGACCAAACAGAAGCAATAAAAGACAGTGTCCTCATGCCCCCACCAGTGCATCTGCTCATCTACCTGAGTCTGTGTCCACTCTGCTTTCTATCACATAATTATATCGAATATAGCTCTATCAGTGACAATGTTATAATTTTTGTTTTCAGCTATCAAATATATTTTAAAAAACTGGAGAGGGGAAGAAAAGGAGATTGTATTTACCCAGATCTTTACCATTTCTGCTGCTCTTTCTTTTCTTTTCTTTTCTTTTTCAAGATGGAGTCTCGCTTTGTTCCCCAGGCTGCAGTGCAGTGGCACAATCTCGACTCAGTGCAACCTTCGCTTCCCAGGTTCAAGCAATCCTCCTGCCTCAGCCTCCTGAGAAGCTGGGATTACAGGTGCCCACCACCACGCCTGGCTAATTTTTGTATTTTTATAGAGACAGGGTTTCACCATGTTGGCCAGGCTGATCTCAAACTCCTGACCTCAAGTGATCCACCTGCCTCGGTCTCCCAAAGTGCTGCAATTACAGGTGTGAGTCACTACTCCTGGCCGCTCTTCCTTTATTTCTGATGTTTCAGGTTTTCTTCTGGAATTATTTTCCCACAGTCTGAAGTCTTCCTTTAGCAATTCTTTTAGAACCTGTTTGTTGGCAATGAATTCTCTTAGTTTTCCTTTGTCTGTAAAACTATTTCATTTTCATTTCTAAAGGATATTTTCACTGGAAATAGAATTCTAGATTGACAGTTTTTTCTTCAACACTTTAAAAATGTTGTTCCACTTTATTCAAGCTTTCAAGGTTCCAGATAAAAAATCTGCAGTCGTTTGAATCATTACTCTTCTGTAAGTAGTCCATCTTTTTTTCCTGACTGCTCTTACGTTTTTGTTTGATTGTTTCTGTCTTTAGTTTTCAGCAGTTTGATTATGATGTCTATGAAAGTGGATATTCTTGGGCCTATTCTGTTTGGGATTTTTTGACCTCCCTGAGTCTATAGGTTTATGTCATTCACCCATTTAGGAATTTTTGAGCAATTATTTCTTCAAATAATTTCTTGGGACTGCAATTTTTTTCTTTTTCTCCTGGAAACTTGATGGCATGAATGTTAGAACTCTTGTTATTGTTCCACAGGTAACTCAGGCTCTGTTAATTCTTTCTTCAATTTTTTTTCTTTATGTTGTTTAATTTCAATAATTTCTAATGATCAATTATAAAATTCACAGACTCTTTCCTCTTTCATCCTGATTCTACTATGGATTTCACCCAGTGGTTTAAAATTTTTCTTTATTGTGTTCTTCAGTTCTAAAATTTCCACTTGATTCTTTGTATCATATTTCTTTCCTGATACGTTCTATCCTTTAAGAGTGTTTTCCTTTACTTCCTTTCCTTTACTTCCTTTTATATATATATAAAATAACTACTTCAAAGTCTTTGCCAGGTAATTCTAACATCTGTGTTTGCTTGGCATTGGCACCTGTTAATTGTCTTTCCCGTGTGGGTTGAGATTTCCTTAATCCTTCATATGCTGAGTAATTTGGATTGTGTCCTGAACATTCTGGTTATTATGTTTTGAGCTTCTGGGTCTTGTTTAACTCCTATGGAAAATGTTGATATTTTTGTCTTATCAGGCAGCTAACCCAGGGTTCAAGCTGCAGATCATAACTGACCTTCACTGGGTTGTGGTTTCTATGCCTGTTCAGTTGTCAATCTTTGCAGTGCCATTTGGATCTGCTCCTATGTGTACCATCCAGTGGCCACAGTGGGGACCCGGGTGCTGGTGAAATACTTCTGTGGTGCCATTCTCAAAATTTTTGGTATGCTGTGTAAGAGTAGATCCATTCCTGCCCAGCTCAAGGTGGTCCCTGGAGTTGATATACAACTTTGTGGTATTGTTTTGTTATACTGTTTTCTCAAGCCCCTCTTTTTTTATCATCTTCCTAGTACTTTCCAGTTCTCTGGTTCTTTCCTTTTTTTACTTCTCTGTCCAGAAAGTTGGGCTTTAGTTCTTCACTTTGCCTTGTGCTACCTGCAATTTGCAACTGTACTTATTTCTGCAGTCAAGCCACAGGAGGACGGAGAAAAAAAAAATCAGAGGGAGTTTGTCCTACCCTCTTGGCACCACAGCTTCTCTAAGTGGAGAGGAAGATTATGGTTCCTCAGAGTTTTAACCACCTTGGATCCTCACTGCTACCACTGTCTTTGCTGCCATTGCCAATGTCACAAGATTGCTGGGAACCTGGGTCATCAGAACAGAGAAAAAAGAAAAAAAGGGAAATTTCTCCTCTTTCTCTGAGTGTAGGGCTCCCTTTTCCCATTCTTGACCCACAGCTAGACGGCTGCTCCTGGAGCTCCCTCTGCCCAGACCTGGAGGTAGTGAAGGAAAAGTGGGAAACTCACTGCTGATTTTGTGGTATTTCTAATTCTGTTCTTCTCCAATCTGCTGTTATCATTTACTTTTTAGCATCCTGAAAGAGGTTCTCCACTCATTGTCTATGGGCTTCATAGCTGTATTCAGTGTGAGAGACAGGGCAATGTGTACTTACCCTGTCAACCCAGATGCAAAACTTGCTTTCAAATTTTGGAGGAAAAATACATTTGAACATAGAGCCATTATTAATTAAGTGAAAGGGATAAATCATGTTATTTTTAGAAATCCAAAGACTTACAATGTTTGCCTTCTAGGCATTCTTCCTAAGGAATTTATCTGAAGATGTATTCCAGCAAAAGAAAGAAGATAAAATAAAAAAGAGGTATATATGGGGTTCTGGAAATTATCGAACTAACATAGGAAAGAAGTGCATATCCACGATAATAGTGGTGCGGTAGGCCTAAAGGGCAACTGGCATAGATTAGAGCAGATGGTTTAATACTTCTGGAATTATATTTCCATGAAGAAAATGGATTACGTGTAATAAATAACTGTAGCCCTACTGATTTAAGGATATACTAAAGGTACATTCTTCTTTTCTCAAAAGTGAAAGAAAGAAAATTTCAGCAAATATAAAAATTCACATAAGAAGTGAATGGTTAACATTTGAAATGAAATAAAGTTTGTCATGTTTTAAGTATAGTTCTTGAGTGTGGAAAAAAGGATACATTTAACCTAGATCATAGGAACGTTGTCTATCCAGTGACAAAAGAATCATGATGTTGGCTTCATTGAGAAAGAAACATAATTCTAACTTATTTCTTGTCTATGCAGTAAAAAGTATTTCTATAGAAATATTAATGTAAATATTGTATTAGTAACAATGGCCTAGGTTATGCTGAGCTAACAGACTCAGCTCTCTTGATTGTCTGAGCACATGAAAGCTTATTTCTCAGTCACCCCACATGGCCTAGGCAGGTCAGCATGAGACTCTGTCCCCCCTACGCCTGGTCACAATGGAACCCCGGTGATGAGGCTATGCCACTGTGGAGCTGCACCATCTAGAACATTTGGCTTCCTAAGCTACAGCAGAAGGAAGAGAAACATCAGTAAATCTCACTGGGATCTAACGGTCTCAACCTGAAAATGACTCATAAGATTTCTCATATTTCACTGGCTAGGGTCAGTCATAGTTCTCTGCCCATCCAACAGTAAGGAAGATGGAGAATGTAGGAGAGCAAATGAAGTATGTAGTGGGTATCACTGACCGCCATCTTTGTTCATTGGCACTCAACTTCAAGAATAACTTACATGAGAGGCCACATACTGGTTACTTGGAGCAAATACAAACTGCAGGTGAACCTGCTTGGAGTATACAAACTTTAAAAACTTGGATGTCTTTAAATGGGACTCCCCATTTCTAGTTTATTACAGTCCTCAATACTCTCTCTGCCATGACTCATATATACTGCAAGTCTGGTCCCTGAAGGCACTCGTGACTCCTGCAATATAAAACAAGGAAGACCTAGAAATATACAGTACGATGTGATGTTCCTCTGTATGATGAAAAGTAAAGGTATAGCTGGCTGACAGAGTGGGGTGTAGAAAAGTACATGAAGAAATAGGAAGGAAAATAGGTGTGCTCATATCTTCATTTTGTAGAATAGGAAGCCAAGAGATGCTACTTGATATAAATGAAACAAAACATCTATATTTCCAGGTATCATTTAAAATGATGAATGTAATTGATAGAACTAAAAAGTAATAAGTATACAAGTTGAGAGAAAAAAATGAAAATGACATTACATGTGGTATGAATATAAATCTTTATATTTTAGGTGGGTAATCAATAGATAATATCTGTGGTCAATAAATCAAGAAACAGGTATAAATATACCATTTAGAGTAAGGAGGAAACCACCAGAAGCCTTCAAAACAGAAATGGTTTTAAGCGGTTTCCTCTAAGGGGTGGGATTAGAGGAGAGGGATAGGCAGGGGAGACTGCTGATTTAATTATAAGAATTTCTGTACTATTTGGTTTAAATAATAATAATGCATTGCTCTCATGAAAACATTTTTAAATTCTTTTTAAAAGAGAAATGAACAGGGATTCAGTTATGCGGGGAGCAGATATGATTTGAGAGAGGAAGAAGAGGGGAGAAAAGTACAGGGTGGGGAACCTGGAGTCCATGGAGAAATGAAAAAGGTGAGATGGTCTCTACTGAGTAGTCTAAGGTCTTTTAAGAATATAAGTACCAGGTTGGGCGTGGTGGCTCATGCCTGTAATCCCAGCGCTTTAGGAGGCCAAGGCAGGCAGATCACAAGGTCAGGAGATCAAGACCATCCTGGTCAACATGGTAAAACCCCATCTCTACTAAAAATACAAAAATTAGCTGGGCATGGTAGTGCATGCCTGTAATCCCAGCTACTCAGGAGGCTAAGGCCGGAGAATCGTTTGAACCAGGGAGTCAGAGTTTGCGGTGAACCAAGGTTGTGCCACTGCACTCCAGCCTAGTGACAGAGTGAGACTCTGTCTCAAGAAAAATAAAAATAAAAAAAGAATATACATCCTAATATTTAATTTTAGGGTGTTTCTATTTTTGGACTATAAGCCCTTGTCATTATCACAAACCTTGTTAGCTGTCTGCTGTACACACATAACCAACTTACATGTTTCCCTAGGAAGAACACTAGAGACAGAGGCTGAGTCCCAAGTAGAGAGCACTGATAAGCAGAAGGAATGGTAGCAAGATGAGGATGAGATCACATAGGAGCAAGAAGTCAACGACTGAAGGGATCATGAAAATCAGAGCTTTCTGACATTCATGGGAATCTCAGGAAGACCTTAACTTTCTAATGGAATGTGAGATAGATGACTTGGGTCAATTTTCTTTAAAGTCAGAGGATAGAATGCTCTCAGCTGCCATTTGTAGTGCTTAAGTTATCCTACTCATTTCTCAAAGCAACCTTGTGAGGTATTTCTTCATTAATTCAACAAACATTGAAAAAATGTTTGCATATGGTACTGTTCAGTAAATCTTTATTATAATCCTCAAGGATGGTGGACCTTTTCTCATAGCTCCACTAGGCAGTGCCCTCTATGTGGGGGCTCCAACCTCACATTCCTCTCTGTGCTTCTCTAGTAGAGGTTCTCCATGAGGGCTCTACCCCTGCATCAGATTTTTGCCTGGACATTCAGGCTTTTCCATACATCCTCTGAAATCTAGGTGGTGATTCCCAAACCTCAACTCTTATATTCTCTGCACCCGCAGGCTTAACACCACATAGAAGCCATTAAGGTTTACAGCTTGCACCCTCTGAAGCAGTGGCTTGAGCTGTACCTGGGTCCCTTTGAGCCATGGCTGGAGTTGGAGCAGCCGAGATGCAAGGAGCACTGTCTTGAGGCTGAGTGGGGCCCTAGGCCTGGCCCACAAAACCCTTTAGTCCTCCTAGGCCTTCAGGCCTGTGATAGAAGGGGCTGCTGTGAAGGTCTCTGAAATGCCATCAAGGCCTTTTCCCCATTGTCTTGGCTGTTAGCACTTGTCTTCCTTATAGTTATACAAAATTTCTCTAGCATGTGGTTGCTCAGCAGCCCACTTGAATTCTCCTGAAAATAGGCTTTTCTTTTTTATCACATGACCAGGCTGCGGTTTCCAAACTTTGATGCTCTGCTTCCCTTTTAAATATAAGTTCCAATTTTAGGTCATGTCTTTGCTCATGCATATGAGAATAAGTGGTCAGAAGCAGCCAAGCCACATATTGAACCCTTTGGTGCTTAGAAACTTCTCCCATCAGATACCCTAAACAAATCACCACTCTCAAGTTCAAAGTTCTGCAGATCTCTAGAGCAGGGGGACAATCTAACCTAGTTCTTTGCCAAGGCATAGCAAAAGTGCCCTATGCTCCAGTTCCCAGTAAGTTCCTCATATCCATCCGCGGCCTCCTCAACCTGGCCTTCACTGTCACATCACTATTAGCACTTTTATTACAATCATTTAACCAGTCTCTAAGATGTTCCACACTTTCCCTCATCTTCCTGTCTTCTTCTGAGCCCTCCAAACTCTTCCAACCTCAGCTTGCTGTCCAGATCCAAAGTTGCTTCCACATATTCAGGTATCTTCATAGCAATTCCTTATTTCTTGGTACCAATTTTCTGTATTAGTTCATTCACTCATTGCTATAAAGAAATACCTGAGACTGCATAATTTATTTTTTAAAAAGAGATTTAATTGGCTCATGGTTTCACAAGCCATACTAGAAGCATGAAGCTGGCATCTACTTGGCTTCTAGGGAAGCCTCAGAAACTTATAATCATGATGGAAGGCAAAGGGGGAGTGAGGCTTCTTACATGGTAGAGCAGGAGAAAGAGAGAGGGTGCAAAGCAGGTGACATAAACTTTTAAAAGACCAAATCTCATGAGAACTCACTGTCATGAAAACAGCACCAAGGGGATGGTGCAAAACCATTCATGAGAAACTGTCCCTATGATCCAATTACCTCCCACTAGGCTCCACCTCCAACATTGGGAGTTACAATTCAACATGAAATCCAAACCATACCAAATCCTATGTCAGCAAATCTATATTTCTTCAGCCTTCAGATAGAAGCACTTTGGGTGATAAAAAAACAAACCCACATCCAGAGTAGGTATCAGTTATAGAAGGGAAAATTACTGCCCTTCCTAGGGTAGAGGGGTTCAAGGTAATCTACTTGCCACAAGTGGCTGATGTGTCTCCATCGACGTAGGATGCCACATTGGTATCTCAGCATTGGTTTCTGCTCCTAACATTAAGCAGTAACCACAGCTAGATCAACTTTGGTGAGAGGGAGTTGATGCAGTGGGCCCATGCCAAGTCTGTCACTACGGCACTGGAGAAGCCCCAGGACAGCAAGCAAAAGATGTACAGAGATACTATGTCAGCATGAGGTAGAGCAAAGGCTGCACAGAACTCTCCATTGCAGCCAGGGCTGAAATCAGATGTGAGGTGAGGGAGCTGGAGTCAGGCCACAGATGCACCTGATCCAGTTGTCTTCTTTAGGATAAATAAATACAAAACATCTTAATTTTGAAAATTAAAAAAAAAAAAAAAACGGCTATGTGAACACATTGCTAGATGCTTTAAAAGCCTTTGCAAGGAAGAGGTACTTATGAAGTTGCTGAGATAGGCTCAGAATGCAGTTGGTGGAGGGCTGGCGAAGTTCTTGTTTCTGATTCTGGCTTGGATGCTTATTGAGCATGAAAGATTAAAGCTGGGAAAGTCTTTGGAAAATGCTGTGGGAACCCAGCAAGATACTGATCTTGCTTGTTGCTCTGAGTGTTGCTATAGTTTTCCTTTTTTTAGCCTCAGAGAATATCAGAGGTAGTTGGGACCATAGGAACATCCTGGTCTCATTTCCATTTCACAGATGAGAAAATTGAGGCTTGTAATTTGAAAGGTCAGCCCAAGGTTACTCAGGCAGTTGTTGGCAAAGATGGATGAGAACACTATGGTTTAAGGTTAATGTTGTAGATCTTAAGCAAATTTCTTGGTAGATCCCCTTACATTCTATGTGTTATTAGAATATTAGTAGTTGCTCAGTAAAATCCTGCCCTGCATTCTTGCCCCAGCATCAAGGAGGAGTGTAAAGAAATGCTTAGCCAGACTTCACAATGATGGGTACTGGCTTTCCTTCCTCATTTTTCTATCAGTGCCCTCAGGGAATCTTCTAAATAAATTGTACATTTGGTCTGCATCTGTTGCTTGCACTTCTCATAAAAACTGCTTGTGATGATTTTTGTTTTTGCTTAAAATGATATTTTGGTTCTTTGCATTCTATGTAGTTATACAATCTTTTATCCTACCTTCTGCTTTCTCATTTAAAATCTTAGAGAAATTAATGTATCATCCACCTATCTAAGATAGATCTATTTGTCCACTTGTCTGTCATCCACCTGCTCATCCATCCTTCCATTCATCCATCAATCCATCCATCCATCCATCCATCCATCCATCCATCCATCCATCCATTCATTGTATCTATCATATCAGTTAAATGTTTATAAAGGAAGAGGTGTGGCTTAAAGGGAGGGACCGTTCAATAACCTGGAACAGGCAGATGTTTTTGAATGAGGATGCCCTGCCTAGAGGTGTGTCCTGTTCTTGGTCTGTTGAAACAAAGCAAAGTGTAAAGAATGAGACCATTCTTAGACCACTACATATCTTGCTAGACAGAGCCACTCCCTTTCTCTCTGGGAAACTCCTTTCTCCCAGGTCTTTGTCATGAGCTGACCATAATCCAGCAGAGACCAATACATTGTTTCCTAATTTTGGCTAGTCCAGTTTGATGGAGCAGAAGCCAAAGGCTCTAGAGCTAAAGCACACCAGAATAGAAAAAGTGGGAATCATTTTTTTTACAAAGAGCAGAAAGCACAAGTGATAAGGTTATAAAAATAGCATACAAGTGAATGGTCAGGTCTCTGCTTCTACAGACACATCTGACTTGGTCTCAACGTTGAGTGACCCATATAGGATCTCACTGCACCCTGTACGTTTTTTGGTAATCATTATGATTCTGGTAGTTGTCTGTTCAAGGTCAGTGTAGCTTTAGCCTCACAGTAGGTGTTCAATATGTATTATGTTGACTGAATGAATAAATGAATGAATGAACTTACTTTACTCAATGGCCAGATCTTAGCCTAAGGACCACCTTCTCTTCCTCCCTCCCCATCCTCACTCTCACAAATCATGAAGAAGCCATCTTTGGGAAGGTAGCTTCAGGAAGATGTTATTCAGCCGGTACTGGCAGCCTGTCATTTTTTCAGTCCTCCCCCTGCTCTCCAGGGCTTCCTCTCACTCTTGCTCCTCTCTGCCTTCCCTCCTGCTTCCTTCTTTCCCCCTCCTTCCATACCTACCTTCAGAGGCCCCAGACTCAAACTGCTGGGAAGTTTCTTCAAACAGGATTGAAATTGCTTTAAATATTAGAGGATTAGGGGAAGACAAACAGACCTGGGAAAGGTCTGTGTTTGGGGGATTAGGATTAGATCTCCTCTGCTGTCCAAGCATTAGCAGAGGCCCCACTGCCTACCTCTGGGCTCGGCCCTCTGAGGCTCCAGCAGCTAATGGTTGGGCCTCTGGTACAACCTACATCCTTGGGCAGATCTCGCTGCAGTGTTCCATATTGAGAATATTCTGATGAAGCCCCAGTCAGGCAGCCTCTGCTATTTCTCATCCCTAGTACTCCTCTCCAGGAAACTACTACCCACTGAGTTAGCTTGAAATAAGACCTATTTTCTACCACTGCCTGTAACCTTAGCCAGTGATACCAATAGACCATGCAGAAGGCTGAGTATGCTTCTGTGAACTCAGTATGGGGATGAGAATGGATGAGAAGTTCTGGGGCCAGGAAACATGAGGTAAGACCCAACACGGGACACAAAGAGTGCGGGATATAGGCATTCATGTCTGTTTATGCTAATAAGCATTTAAATGCATCATGACTTATGTCATGGCTAAAGCCCCCTACTGGTTATAATTCAATATTTATCAAAGTAGATTTTATGACTAATTAGAGTCTTAGAATCTTAGTGTTTGAATAGACCATAGAGGTCTCATTGAAGGAAAACCTCCCCTACAGAATCCCTGGTGGGTCTTTACGCATTCTCTTCTGAAACCTCCTGGGTGACAGGGAGCAAGATGGTTCATTGCACAGCTCTGAAATTTTGGAAAATCTTCTCTGTATTAAAAATATGCTCCTTGTAGCAGCAGATATGTTGGTCCTGATTCTACTTTTATAACTAAATGTACATATATAAATCTCAACTTGGAATTTGAAGTGCATAAGGAAGAATTTCTTAAACAGACCACAAAATGAATTAATCATAAATGAAAAGACTTATACATATGACAATATTAAAATTGTAATCTGTCCATCCAAAGACTTCATTAAAATGTAGAATGCAAGCCATTTGCTAGGGTAAGATATTTGATGTACACACATCTGACAAAGGCTTTAATTTCATAACATACCAGTAATTCCTCCAAACAATGAGAAGAAAGACAAACTGATGAAAACATGAACAAAAGGCTGGATGACACTTGTAAATGGCCAATAAATAAGTGAAAAGGTGCTCAACCTCATTAATAACTAGGTATATTCAAATTAAAACCACATCAGACTATTGCTACATACTCATCAAATTGGCAGAAAACATAAAAGTCTGACAATAGCAAGTATGGAGAAAGATGAGGTTCAAGTTAAGTTTTATCATGGCTAGTGGAATGGTAAATTGGAGCAAACAGTTTGAAAAATAGTGTTTAGTGTCATCTGATGAAGCTGAAGATACGCAAACTCTATGACCCAGAAATGCTCCTCCTGGATATTTACCCCATGGGTGCTCATGTGTACCAGGATAGACAAATGACGCTGCTCACAGCAGCACTGTCAGTTTAATGGCCTCACTTTGGAAAAAACCCAAGTGTTTACTAACATTAGGTTGGATTAATAAATTATGGTATGTTAATGCAAGGGAAATATTATACATTAACAAAAATGAACAAACCATAATTACAAGCAACAGCATGAATAACTCTTAAAAACCCACAATGTTGAGCAAAGGAAGTTAGTATAGGATACATCTTTATTTATATATAATTCAAAAGCAGGCAAAAATATATTGTTTGAGTTGCATATTTAGGTGATAATCTATTAGTAAAATTTTAAAAAGTTGATTGCCGTAGTAGACAGAACTGTGAGGTTGTGATTACCACTGAGGGCCAAAATACGGTGCAGTAGAGAAGGCAAGGCATGGACGAGGGTGGCAACGTTATGTATCCTGTCTTGCGGGGGGGAGGCGGTGGTTACATGAATTTCTTTTTAAATAATAGGTTAAGCTATATATTTATTTTCCATACTTTTCTACATGTGTATTACACTTCACAATTTCACAAATAGTTTTAAGAATATAATTCTAAAAACTATTTTAAAGTTCATATGAAACCAAAAAGGAGCCCAAATACCCAAGGCAATTCTAAGCAAAAAGGACAAAGCTGGAGACATCACGTTACCTGACTTCAAACTATACTGCAGGGCTACAGTAACCAAAACAGCATGGTAGTGGTACAAGAGCAGACACATAGACCAATAGAACAGAATAAAGAGCCCAGAAATAAGACCACACCCATATAAGCATCTGATCTTTGACAAAGCTGAAAAAAAGAAGCAACGGGGAAAGGACTCTCTATTCAATAAATGGTGCTGGGATAAGTGGCTAGCCATATGCAGAAGATTGAAACTAGACCCCATCCTTACAACCATATACAAAAATCAAGTCAAGTTGGATTAAAGACTTAAATGTAAAACCCAAAACTTAGAAAACCCCAGAAGATGACCTAGGCAATACCATTCTGAACAAGGAATGGGCAAAAATTTCATGACGAAGAGGCCAAAAGCAATCACAACAGAAGCAAAAATTAACAAATGGTATCTAATTAAACTTAAGAACCTCTGCACTGCAAAAGAAACTATCAACAGAGTAAACAGACAACCTGTAAGGATCTTAAACAAATTTACAAAAAAATCCCAAACAACTCCATTAAAAAGTGGGCAAAGGACATGAACAGACATTTTTCAAAAGAAGTCATACATGTGGCCAGCAAGCACATGAAAAAAGTTCAATATCACTGATCATTAGAAAAATATAAATCAAAACTACGATGAGATACCATCTCACATTAGTCAGAATGGCTCTATTAAAAAGTCAAAAAATAACAGATGCTGGCTAGGTTGCTGAGAAAAGGGAACACTTATATACTGTTGATGGGAATGTAAATTAGTTCAACCACTGTGGAGAACAGTGTGGTGATTCCTCAAAGAGCTAAAAACAAAACTAACGTTCAACTCAGCAATCCCATTACTGAGTTATACCCAGAGCAATATAAATCATTCTACCATAAATACACATGCACATGAATATTCACTGCAGCAACATTCACAGTAGCAGAGACATGGAATGAACCTAAATGCTCATTAATGACAGATAAAGCACTAAGGAATACTATGCAGTCATCAAAAAGAACAAGATCATGTTTTTTGAAAGAATATGGATGGAGCTGAAGGCCATTATCCTTAGCAGACTAATGCAGGAACAGAAAACCAAATACTACATGTTCTTACTTATAAATGGAAGTTAAATAATTAGAACTCATGGACACAAAGGTGGGAACAACAGATACTGGGGCCTTCTTGAGGGTGGAGGGTAAAAGGAGGGAGAGGAACAGAAAAAAATAATTGTTGGGTACCATGTTTAGAACCTGGGTGACAAAATAATCAATAAAACAAACCTCCATGACACAAGTTTACCTATATAACAAACCTGCACATGTATCCCTGAGCCTAAAATAAAAGTTTTTAAAAAACAGTAGAGACTTGACAAAAGTGAGAAGAAAAAAATAAAAGGATGTAATTCTAATCTTGACAGCTATCATGTCCCACTTGAACTCTCTTTTCCAGGCTACACATCATGAGCTCCTTTAATAGACACAATTTCCAAAGCCCTTGCTACCTTAGAGACCTTATCCATCCTTCCTTCCTTCCTTCCTTCCTTCCTTCCTTCCTTCCTTCCTTCCTTCCTTCCTTTCTTTTTTTTTTTTTAGACAGAGTCTCACTCTGTCGCCCAGGCTGGAGTGCAGTGGTGCAATCTCAGCTCACTGCAAGCTCGCCTCCTGGGTTCACGCCATTCTCCTGCCTCAGCCTCCCGAGTAGCTGGGACTACAGGTGCCCGCCACCACGCCTGGCTAATTTTTTGCATTTTTAGTAGAGACGGGGTTTTACCATGTTAGCCAGGATGGTCTCAATCTCCTGACCTCATGATCTGCCCACCTTGGCCTCCCAAAGTGCTGGGATTACAGGCATGGGCCACCACTCCCGGCCGTATTTCTTTCTTCTTATCTATCTATCTATCAATCATCTATCTATCTATCTATTTATCTGAACAATGACTTTTATCCTCATTAGGAGTGGTTAAAAATCAAAGATAATAGAGGTGAGAAACTTCAAATAAGAGTAACTACAAGTCCAATTTCTACTTTATAAAGTTCGCACAAGGAGAGTTGTCATCAATAAAATAAACAAACCATTAAATGCACAAACCATTAGATGCAAACAGAAGTGTCTACACATTCATAATTTCTTAATCTCTTATCCTTGATGATAACGAGTCCATTGACAGATATTACTGGTGAAAGCTACCAACAGATGCCAACATAGGCAAAATCAACTGCAGAGTTTCAGGCTGTTTAAAGAGCCTGCCTAGGACTGGAAGCAGGGCCCACCTCATCATCTCGCCAGATGTGGACACTGTCTTCCTGAGAGGCTTCTGCCTTGCAGCCTAGGGTGATGAGATCTAGCTCCCTACTTCTCTCTGCTCAGAGGTACTGGCTGGACCATAGGGCAAACCTCTGGTCTCAACACAAAAGGCAACCCCGGAGACTTCCCAGCCAGGCCTTATTTAGGGACAACAGATCATATCTTTTTTTCCCCTGGAGCCAGATACCCCAGGGAAGGAATAAAGCTTGGGGAAAGGTGAGGTCTTGCATGGTCACTTACAAATGCTAATTAACGAGGACTACTTGGCAGCTGTAAGTCCTTTTTGATTGCCTGAGTTGTGAGAGGAATGCAAAACACCCAGGTGAGGTGGAGTAGTGGGCAGCCCCTGGGAATGGGGGCTGAAATGTGATTCTCCCTTCACCCACCCCCTTTCTCAGGCACTGGTGACAAAGACTCCTGTGTCTAGTCAATCAAAACATCTGTCTACCTGAAGCTTTGCTCCAGGTCTTTATTTACCATTATTACTATATCAGACTACCCAGTTTTCACACGAACGTAGCCCTCCTGGGGCCTGAGCTCCCAGCGAGTGTGCCTGCAGTTAGATCAGGGAGAAAGTCTATTTGTCCTGCTCTCTCGGGGAAGCTGAGCCCCTTGACTTTAGCTGCTTCAGGCCCGGAGAAGGCATTGCCTTCTGAATGACACTGACCAAAGTGTAACTGGACACTGACCAAAGTATAAATGGACAGGTTAGGAAATTTAATTCTGCTTTTTAATGAAACATATAGGGCTTATTGATGCATATTTTCAGTTAAGAAGGTGCATCTCAAATGGGAAAAGTAAGGTGTCTCCTGAGATTAAAGCACCTTCTGAAAAAATCTTGTAAAGCAGCTTAATCAGTACAGGCATGGAGATTCAAATCGCAGCCCTCCAAGCCTTGTCTAAATAGTCTCCTTCCTCTAGGTAGCTCCCATCCTCTCTCCCTCCTTCTCCCTCTGCCCTCTTCCTGTAGATTGCTCTTGGGCATATGCTAATGTGAGAGGTCTTGAGAGATAGGTGGATTGCTCCCAGGGTGAGGTAGGGTAGGCTATGGGTCTACCTGCCCCACGGGGACCAAGAGTCTGCAATGCATGACAGGACTGGACCCAACAAGCCAGGGACCCAGAAATCACCAAAGTAACCAATGAGGCTGACTTTGCTCATTCAGCCAAGATAGACTGAGTACCTCACATAGATCAGGGATTGCATCTGAATTCCTCAGACTTCTTTCATTTTGCCATCTTCTGATAATTTTCAGGTTTTCTTCTCACGTATTAAATAATTATGGAGTTTTTAGAGTAAGAAAGGTCCTGTAACACACCCATGCCTTTTATGACCATTAAGAGCCAGCAGGGAAAGATGTTTTGCCTTAGATTACTAGGCTAGGACTTAACAAATTAGAACTTCAACCCGGATCTCTTTTATTTGTTGAGACCTGCTTGATTTATTCTGATTATTTAATACACAATGATGCAACTGTGATCCCAAAGTGTGCAAAATTAAAACCTTCAACTGCAGCTGACGAGAGGGTAGGAATGGTGTACCTGGGGACCGTGATGAGTCAGGAACGACTCGCAGGCAGCCATGACCAGGGCAGTCTCCTCCCCAGGGCCGGGGGTGGGGGAGTGACCTGAGGAGCAGGGGCCCAAGGGTAGCCCAGGGCCGGGGAAGGGGGCAGAAACCTCCCCCTGGTCTAGGTCAGGAGCCCAGAAGTGCCACATGGCTGAGGGGGCAGCAGCTGGGTAGGACCAGAGGCAGGGCCAGGAGAGCACCATTTCCTGGAGGGTTGTAAGGTAGGGAGGTGCCCTACAGAAGGCAGGAGGGGCCACCGGCCCCACGGGTGGGAGCCGGGCTGGAGGAGACTGCAGCAAGAAAGACCTGAGGCAGGCACAGGTCCTGAGATCCCGGGTTGGCTGGACTTGGGGGGCTCTCCGGGCAGCGTGGCCCAGGAAGCAGTCCTGACTCTGCAGGGATGCCCAGGGAGGGACCGCAGACCCCTCAGGACCTCCCCTCCTCTCTCCCTGGAAAGGAGCTGGGGAACCCGTAGTGCAAATATGTGGACCACTCAGTTATGAAGGGAGGCTACCCAAAGGGGGACACTGGGGTGCACCCCTTCTACCACCTCTGCCTCTACTGCTGTCCTCAGTGCAGCCGCTTCTTGTGACTGTGGGGACAAAAAGATGGGGAAGAAGAGTGGGTGTGTGGGCCCTGCTGCCTCCCCAAAGCCCTTTCCCCCAGGACCCCTAGATGTGGGAGAGAGCAGAGAGCTGAGGACCCCTGACAACCCAGATCTCTTGACTCCACGTTTTGTATGTTTTCATTTGCATTCGGGTTTAACAGGCATCTCTGTGCAATTTTGGGAATGCACAATTACAAAATCTCCAACATTTGGCAGAAAGGGACACTCAGATAGGTAAAATGACTTGCCCAAGGTCACTCAGCAGGTAGGACAAGAGAAGACTGGAGTCTTTAATCTCTGGACTTCAGGCCAACCCCATTTCCATTCAGCCTGTGGTTTTCTTGGGCTGGAATTTTCCTTTTGCTCCCTTTTTCATTGTCTCCTTTTTGGATTTTGCCATAACCTTGTCTTCTCACATGGAAGGCTCCAAGCCACACAATGGAAATAACCACCTATGCAGCAGAAGGACACTCTCATTCCCCTATCCACCCACTGGGGCTCCTGGCATGGTAGCCAGGACAAATGTCTCCTTTGGAGATGGGATCTGGAGATGAGGAATAATAATAAATTGAGAGTTGAACAGGATTGAGCGTTGCACACACCTCCCCATCTGCTCTGGTACAGGCTGCTGGATTTGCCTTAGATTAGGTCTCTGTTTCTGATCTGACAACAGATGCCCGAGCCATAAATAACTGTGTGTTTTTCCCTTGAACTTTCACTGCCATCTCCCGATGTCTCGTGTCACATTGCATTCTGGGGAGAAGTGCAGTGGAGCATGCTGCCATCTCCTTGTCCTCCCTCTGTCCCTCTTCTCTGAGCGGCACCACCCCAGTGAGTCCTAAAGTGGACTCTGCAAATTAAAGAGCTGGGGGCATTGGTGAGGTTTTCTGTGGAAGCTGGTGATTAGGGGCCCAGGATTCCTGGCCCATTCCCCATTCACCCAACTCAACCCTGGCTTCTCTCAGATAGACTGAAATCCTTGTCTGCGTGGGCAGAAATCACCTGCATGAGGTCGTGGTAAAATTAGATCCCTGACCTGGCATTTGGTAAAAACAAGAGAGGTAACAGGGAGACTTTGCAGGCAGCTAGGCCAGCCTGTGAACCTCCAGGGCAACTGATGTCCTAATGTGATGCTGACCCCCGTGCCCCCAAAGAGTGACACTAATACATAAGGAAGAATCTCCTTCAGCCCTGCAGGACGAAGCTAAACAACTGGAGTCCTCATCCTTTATGGTACAGTATACCATCTTCCCTGCTTCATCTCTCCTCCATTTCTCTCTTTTTCTAACTGTGGCTCATTTAGGAATCCAGAGAAGTTATCCTTGCTACATATCAAAATGGAACATTATATAATCAACAAAACCTAAAGCTTAGCTCTTTCAGCTTGTCTTAGTGACGGATGAAAAATGATAGCCGAATAGCAAGATCAGATGTAGGCAAAAGTTCAGAATTAGAACCAGTTCCATTTTCGGCAGCTCTGTCTCCATGCTGTATATCTTCTTTCTCCTTCTCTTTCTCCTTCCTCTCTCTTGACCTCCTTTTCTCACACTATCCTCTCAATCTCCGACATCTCTTTCAATTTCTCTTCCGATTTCCCAATCATTCTTGTCACGTTTCCCTTCCTTATCAGACTCTCTGCCCATCTCTCTATGTTCCCCTCTTTTCTGTCTTGGCTTCTGTTTCTCCCTCTTTCTTGCTCTCAAGGTCTCTGTGGGCCTCTATTTCTCTCTTTCTAATTTCCCTTCATTTTCTCAGTCTCCTGAGGTTTCTGGTAAGAGATGCTCATGACACAGACATGGCCATGCTACCTCAGTGCCTGACTACCTCTGCCACCCCAGACCCACTCCACTCCCAGTGGTAAGGAAGTTCAAGGGACTGGAACTTGGTGCATTGCTTTTCCAGCTGCTTGGCTTGGGGCATTCTCCTCATGGTGGTCTCAACAGAGGATCAGCAGTTCTCCCTGGAGTGACCAGGCAGAGACCCTTGCTTTGCCTTCACTTTTCCTAGCCATGGACTTTGCCCCTCTGTTCAAGGGCTCAACTTACCCACCCTTCTCCTTCTGTTTCCTCCCCGGCCTCTGGTCTTTATCTTTCTCTCTGGCTCTTGACCTTATTCCAGCTCCCCCTTTATTCATCGCCTTCTCCCCAACACTGTTTTTCATCTGTTTACTGTATTAGTCCATTTTCACACTGCTGATAAAGACATATCCAAGACTGGGCAACTTACAAAAGAAAGAGGTTTAATGGCCGTACAGTTCCATGTGCCTGGGGAAGTCTCACAATCATGGTGGAAGGCAAGGAGAACAAGCCACATTTTACATGGATGGCAGCAGACAAAGAGAGAGCTTGTCCAGGGAAGCTCCTCTTTTGAAAACCATCAGATCTCATGAGACTTATTCACTATCCTGAGACCAGCACAGGAAAGACCCACCCCCATGATTCAATTATCTCTTACTGGGTTCCTCCCATGACACATGGAAATTGTGGGAGTTATAATTCTAGATGAGATTGGGGTGGGGACACAGTCAAGCCATATCACTTTGTCTTGTCTCATGATCTAACTCCAGCCCTGTTTCTTTCCTTTTGTTTTTCTTTCTCATTTTCCTTCATCCTGTCCATATCTTCCTCTGACGCACTCATATAGAGAAGTTTGTCTTTCTCCTGGGGGAGACTCCAGGCTCTCTTCCTGTAGAGTATGCAACACTTTCCTACCATCAACACCTTCGTCTCTTCTCTTGGTCTTCCTGCAGCCCAGAGTCTCTGCTCTAGGTGTAGCATCTACTTTTGTTCTGCAGAAAAACTGGAGTGCTTCACCTGTTTCTGCAGATCTGGGTGTTCCTGAGCAGATTGAGTTCAATGTGGCATACCACTTAATAAGCCACTGAAAAACCAGAAACAACAATTTAGGGGAGATCAATGAAAAAATACTCTTGTAAACCATTTTAGGATTCATTGACATCAAGGAGAGGAAACTAAGTGGGGACTGAGTAGAGTCTGCAAGTAGGTGAAGGGATATGGTATAGGGTGAGGCATATACAGCTATTTTTCATGTGAACAAAAAAATATGTAGCAAAAATAAAGAGTGAAGGATTAGCTGAAGTCATGAGGATCTGGCTAGGAGATCCATGAGCAGCTGGGAAACATTACCCAGAGAGGTTATGGGGCTGCTCTGAGATAGTTTTGGAAAAGGGTCAACTTATCTCAGTGGAATGGTTTTGGTGGTGTCCTTCCTTGTGGCAGATGATGGAAAAGGTGACCTCCAGTTCCCTTTGTGTTTTTAGCTTCTTGTTTTCTCCTCAGCCACAACAGCATTCTGACTCTGTGAATTTGTGACTGCAGATGCCTCATTAGCCCCTGTAAATAGCGATGTAGCCTTGCTATGTGAGCCATCACAGGCATGATTCATCATTCCAGTGCACTGACTTGACACAGCCCACTCCTGCTTTGATGCCATTCCTTCCTAAGAGGCCCCCCTCCTTCCTCTCTCAGGGTACCAGGCCTATCCTGTATTCCTTCCCTGGGACCTGGCCAGATGACTTGGAAACCCTCAGGAAGTTCAGGTTCTCAGGCCTAGGTCCCATTTCCTAGTCAAACAAGTCAAATGAGTAGCCCAATTCTGCCTCTTCCTTGGACAGTTCCTGCCTCCCTTCTTGGTCTTGCTCAGCATAATCTGGGCAGCAGGCATGATACAAAGCAAGGCAGTGCGGCTGGCCAGCCAAGACCATTCTGCATTCCCAAGCTTTGAGACAGAGTCGTCAAGGTCTGAAGACCGCCAAAGGGCATCTTATTGAGTGAGACACGCATTTTTAATAAACTATATTTGACTCCCATGATGGGCAAGTTATTAAGTCGTTTGACAGCCAATGGCATGAGGAAATGAAAGAATACCTTGAAAGTAGACATTTCTTGGCAGATAAGGGAGAAATTCAGTGAGCTGGAGGCAATAGAAAAAGAAATGCAAATAAAGATATGATGCTTTTACCTATCTGCATATAGTGGAGAAGCCATTAATATAACAGTGAATAGTGGGATTTTTATCACTACTTGACTTGAATGTCTTGAAAAACTAGCTCAGCCTTGAAAGGGTCAGTCTTTGTAGCTCTGGACCAAGCCCCAATCCTTTGTCTCTGTGTGGAGAAGATGGATTTGTTTTCTGATGTGTTTTTCTCCCCCTTCCTACATCCCTTTGAAATGAGCTTTGGGTTGGCTTTTCGTCACCATCTGATTTAGAATTATTAAGGAAAATGACAAGGAGTAAATGGTTCTTTCTCACCCAGAGGCACACTGGTGCATTGATGGCTGCACATTCAGGCAGGCAGCCTCCTAACCTCTGCTCCAGATGGTTGAGTGAATGCTCTCATTTTTGGGGACCACCCTGGGACCCACCTCTTTCATGGCCTTTACTGGCTACCCTATGACTGCAGTGAGCTTTCCATTTCTCTACACCTACAGACTGATTGACTACTTGGCCTGTCTGCTGGACCCCATCTTTCACTGCCCTAAAATGATAGTTTACTTTGCAGTTGCTATAGATTGTAATTCTTTTGTTAGCTCTTCTAGGTTTGTAGTTTCATGTTTTCAACCTCTCTCCACAAGACTTGGGGTAGAACTTGGTCTAACCACACTCCCTTCCCCAGCTTGGGAAGGGGAGACCACTTGCTTTGGGGCATTTAGGAAAGCAGACTAGTGAGAACAGGGTATAGCCATTAATAACAGGGCGTTTATTATCAAGTGGGTTCTGACATGCACTTGATATGCCCAGAACTTGTTTCCTAGAAGTGGATATTTGGAATTGTTCAGTGGCCTCATTCAGGGGCCTCTCCCTTGTGTTTTTCTATCGTTACTCCCTCAGGAATTGTAGAGAAACCAGTGTTTGCAGACTCTAGACACATGCTCTGCTAGGGAGAGACTGCCTGGAGGTTAGAGGTCTGGTGGACAGATGACTCATCTTATTGCCTTAAGACTCCTTCCGTATTCATGATGCATGAGGCTCATGGATTCCCTCTTGCCTCATCACTTGCATTGCAGTCTTCCACTGAGCCCTGTGGAACTGTGCTCTGTCTGTGACAAAATCTCCTGAATCCTCAGTCTCTTGTTTTAACAGATCTATTGCCATTTTGCTCTAACTAAACTGATCTCTTCCCTGATGATTTTGTTTTCCACTAAAACCCGTTCAAACATTGGCTTTTGCTCCTACTCCCCTTGCTACCAGCCTTGGGGCTGGAGTATGTGCTTTCTTTTGTCCTCAGAGCTGTGTTTAGAGTTATTCACCCTCTTTCCTGAAAGTACCCAACTCTTTGAAGTCATCAGACCATATTTCCTTGACATACTTAATGTCACCAACTGAATGTCTAATACAAATCTCCTAAATCAAGCTTTGCTTTCATCAACTCCACACCCCAGACCTGCTTTCCACTCAGTCTAAACTCATTAGATGATAACACCATTCACTCAGTTGCTTTGTCCAAAAGTCATAGTCAACCCTAATTTTTATCTTTCTCAATGCTATGGCTTGAATGTGTTCCCCAAAGTTTATGTGGGTTGGAAACTTAATTTACAATGCAACAGTGCTGAAAGGTGGGAACTTCAAGAGGTGATTAGGCATGAGGACTCCACACTCATGAGTAGATTAATGTCGCTATTGTGGGAGTGGATTCCAAAGAAAAGGCTAAGTCTAGTCCCCTTCCTCTCAACCTCTCTTACTCTCACAACTTCCATATGAGATGAAGCATCAGGAAGGCCCTCACAAGATGCCAGCACCTTGATCTTGGACTTCCTAGCCTCCAGAGCTGTGAGAAATAAATTTCTTTTTTTTTTTTTAATAAATTATCCAGTCTGTGGTATTCTGCAGTAGCAATACAAAACAGACTTTGATGCTTTTATTCTCTACATCCAAATTTTTAAAATAAGCCTGAATGGCTCTTCCATCAAAATATCTTCCATGACCACTTGTCAAAACATTCCCTACTTTCTCTCAAGTTCAAGCCATCAGTAGTTGCTCAACTTACCATACTAGCCCCTAGTGAGTCTCCTCTCTTGTCGTACTCCCATCTATTCTGAATAGAGCAGCCAGCATGACGCTGCAGGATATACACTGTAGCATGTCCCTCCCCAACTTAAGACCCTCCAAAGGCATCTCTCTCAGGTAGAATAGAACCCTAGATCTTTACACAGCTTACAAGACCTTAAATTACCTTGTCCTGGTGATTTTATTAATGACCACTCTTCTTTTTACTCACTTTACTCCAGCCACACACTCTTCCTGTCTGTTCATCAGTTATACTAAGAATATTCCCACTTTCCATCTTTGTTTCCTGGAACACCTTCCCAGCAGCCATTAACCTTCCCCTCTCCTCTTACTTCATTCTCTTCTCTGCTCTAATGTCACTTCCTCAGAGAGACAACCATAACCTCATAGCCCCCTGCCCAACATTCTGGATATCATTTTTTGCTCCATTTTTCATCATAAGAACTTAGTTATGATTACCTGACAATATGTTAATATATTTACTTGTTTAATGATTTATGGTCTAACTCTTCCACCAGACTGTGAAGTTTATAAGGACAAGAACTTACTTTGTCTTTATACTGTTATATTCCTAGCTCCCACACCAGGCATATGGGTGGTGTTCAACAAATACGTGTTGGATGAACAAAAGAATGATGGGAAGCAATAGCTGCACAAGGGAGGATGAAGAAATTTTTCGTAGACTTCCTGGTACTAACACCATAGAAAGAAAGAGAGAGAAAGCCATCCATTTAGGGGCTCCCAGAGAAGGATCAATTCAAACAGCAACTTCCTTCCAAGGATATGAAAGAGATATAATTATGTAAACCTCAGAGTAAAATAGAAGAGTAAGAATTTAGATGGCAAAAAGAGGAAGAGTCCTCCTTTCACTCAAAGAGGCCACACCTAATTGGTAAACGTGAATGAGGAATGGCTCTTCTCCCTCTAGAAATCTTAGTCATTGTCCTAGTCTTTTGCATTATAGACACATGGCAGGAGGACCCTTTAAAAAAAGTAGCCAGAGAAGGGAAAGCACTGGATTCTTATCCCAAATATAACTTCTCTTACAGAAGGACAGTGAGTACATGCATGTGGTGAGGGAGAGAGGTACACAGCGAACCTAGAAACACTTCTCCATTTTACAAACTCATATTAACTATTATTTCAAGAATCGCTTTAACTACTATTTCCTCTTCCTCACTGCCCCAAGCAGACTTACTTATCCTTTGTACACACCTTTGAATGGTATTTTCCTTGTTGTGTGATACTTTGCTGTTTACACATCCACTTCCCCAATTTGATTGTGAAGGCCAAGGCCATGTCTTACTCATCTCTGCATGCTGCATATGGCGATACTCAGTAAACATTGGCTGAATTAGAAGCCAGCTCTATCTAAGCAAGGAAAGGATTTAAAGGAAGCGGCTCCTGTTGACATCTGTGCCCTTTAGTTCTGGCACAAAAAAAAAATGCTTTTGATGCAAAAGAGCAGCTCCTGTCCTCTTGACTTCCACTTCCACCACCCCTACCTTCTGAATACCGTCCTGTGACCCTTGTCTCTGTTCTTTGAATTCCTCTATGTGTCAGCCAACATCACTACCCTTTGTGATCTGTCCTGGACTATTCCAGACAACCAGCTGAGGCAGCTAGAGAAAAAAAAAGAAAAGAAAAAGGTTGAAGCAATAATATATCTTGATTCTTTCTAACCCACAGAAGTAGGTGCTCAACACTAAGCTCTCCAAATAGACTTATTTAACAAGGTGTATTGATCAAAAAAGGACAGTGAGGCAGAACTGCTCATTCCCTCTAATTTTCTACTCTTGGTCTGAAGGCAGGATACTCTGTCTGGGTGTCCTTTCTTGGTAAAGATGTGACTGCAACAGATGCTGCTGTTAGGGGAGAAGCAGAGAACTGGCCTTCACCCTGAGGCATCCTATGACCAGGCAGGATGTGCAAAGTGGCATCCCCATGCTATGATCCGTATAGCCATGCAATGTTTTTCATTTTTTCTTATATCAACTTGAAACATATTTTTCAGAGTCCATCTGCTTTATGACTATTAGCTCAAAATTGGAGTTTACTTCTCATTACTTGTTCACATAACATATTAGAAACAGGGCTAACTTATTGTTTAATATAACTTATTTTAATCACATCAGAATTTAAGAATCATTTCTTGTCTGAAGACTGTAGTTATGAAGGTCTTTACTCTGATTAAAATTTGACTCTTCCTTTCCTCTTTTCCCAAGGTTATATAATCACAAGCAGAATTTTGAAAAACAAAAAAAAATCTAAAATCCCAAATCTACATTTCTGGCCCCATATCCTGCTCTTCCCACTACTGGTACTCCCCTCCAGTTTGGCAAATCCCTGCAAAATGACCATGTTCCTTCTCAGAGGCAGTTAATTGCACCCCGAGAGCCTTCCTTCTTCCTCTCCACTTACACAGTCTTCTCAAGTAGATTGTTCTGTGCATGTGGAGCCCATGCTACCTTTCTCCACATACAGTGGTGTTGTGCATTTGAGGGGTTGATGATGACCAAAGAGGATTCCTTCTCACCTACTGGCCATATCCAGCAAGAGTAAAGAAAGTGTCTTCTCATGATGTAAAGTCATAGGTTTTGCTTCTTTTTCTCACCAGTTTTCTCTAGTAACAGATCACAGAGTACAGACATAGCTCCATTCTGTCTTTGGATCTCCCCTAGCACATCTTATCCATAGCTCTAGTATAAATGTCCCTTCTATAATATTTGTTGCAATTAATAATAAGAATAATGAGACTGTACTGTGTGTAGGCATTGTACCAAGGACTTTACACACCTAATTTCATCTAATTCTCACAACAACCCTGGAAGAAAGGCATTACCACTATCCACACTTTATATACAAGAAGGCTAATGCTTAAGGAATTTAGATGACTTGACCATCTCATGAGACCATCAGACCTCAGGGGCAGAGATCAGAATACTACAACTTTGCATCCTCTCTGGTACATAGAGGCATTCAATCAGTTACAACAAGGAGTCATGCAAACCAAACAGTGATTGACTTTAGTAGGAAAAGGCAGCGGAGTCTAAAGATCATTCACCTTTAGGTCCAGCCTTCTGAGTCCTGGAGAAAGAGGAGTGATGGGGGTGACAGGCAATATGCATGCACAAACACAGTTGGGTCCATTGATTTAGAAAGCAATGGTTAGCATTTCAGTGAGTTCTGTTCTCTGAGTGTACTAAATCCAGGCCTGAATAGCAACCAGCAGTCTCAGGAACTTTGTAAGTGGCAGGATGTAGTCTCCCATTTTACGGATGAGGAAGCTGATGCTCAGAGAGACTGAAGACTGGTCACAGCTGGGGAGTGGGAGAACACAGTCAGCACATTTATTTTCTAAAACATGGTTCCTGCATACTTCTCTCTTACTGTGATCCTTCCTTGGCTGATAAATTAAGTAGAGACCAGTAACCGCAGGCTCCAGAAGTTGCTGGGCTCACCTTATCCTTTCTTGTTCTATGGGGGTTGCTGTGCCCCAATCCGGCAGAGAGAGCAGTTCTAAGTCTCTGACGTGGCTTTTTCATGGCAGGTTGAGTTAAGTGGGGCTTACTGAATTTGTTGGAGCCTAGGATCTTGTGCCTTCTGCATAAGTGTTGACATCTATTTGTGTGTGTGTCTCTTTTGAAGGTATTCTCACCAAGATGCAGGGTATACTATTAATACCCCAGCTATATGTTTGCATGTATATATAATTGAAAAGTGTGTTCTTTGGTTTTCTGATCTATGAAATGGAGATAATAGGACCTACCCTAATTATTTCAGAGAATAGGAATTGGAATCCAATATAGTAATAAACGGGAAAGCTCTGTGCAAATTTAAAGGGCCATGACATACCATAGTTGATGGCACTGATGGTATGAATTTATTGGACTTAGAATAGTAATTTATAGCTTGGGCTCAGTTTTCTTTCTGTATGACAAAAATAAAAATTACGTTAAAATATGATCTCTGGGGGCCTCACAAACCTTGTCACCTGCTTTTTCAGGATGGTGAGATAAAGAAAACTAAAGTACTTGGCCAGGCCTGGAGTGCTGGATCAGCTACTCACTACTTAGTAGTTGTTGACAAGAGTGTGGGCGGGGCAATGGGAGTGAGGGGACTCTTATTGATCTCAGAGTGTCTTGAGTGGATGAGCAGAATAGAGAAGGATATTAGTTGGTAGTGTTTATCCATTCCTTTAGAGGTAGATTCAAAACTTTGCTTTCACATTGCCTCCCCTTCCCTCAGCGACCACTTCCCAGTTGCTGCTAGTAATAAAGTAAGTAGAAAAATGCTTTTCTGTTTCCATAGTATAGCTTGATTGTCACTTTTGATGAAGATATGGGTGATCCTTTCAGAGGCTGGTCATGCTAAGATTGAGGTGTGCATTCCCTTAGCCCACCATTTCCCTACCTAGACAGTGAGCCTCTGGGTTTAAGCAAACCAGCGCGCATCACAGAGCCTGCTCATGCTCTGTCTGTCCATTGCACTTGGTGTTCTGAGTGCTTTGCGGAAAGTGTGAGTTCTCTCTTCACCATCTTCCTCTTCTCCAAAGAAGGCCTGCTCATTCCCATCCCTCCAGCCTGCATTTATCTCAATGTCATTTCTTCGAGATGTGAGCTGGAACAAATCTGCAGCAGCTGCTTCGTTTCTAAGTGTCCTTTAGGGACCCCCTCAGCAGACACTTTGCAGAGTATAATGATGACATTCTAATGAGCATTAATGTACATGTTGTCATTTTTCTATATTTACTCTTCCCGCAGGAGGCATAGCTCTGAGAAGGGAACACAAAAAGCAGGGAGACAGGGAAAAAGTTTTGTGGGCAGCTCACTGCCAACCCACTGGCTGAGAAGACTCACTCCTGAGGAGAGAAAAAGTGAGCAGTTGGGGGTGGAATATTCTGGAAGTCAAGAGGATGGGAAAGGGGAGCAAGAGTTGGAGAAGACTGGAGAAGTAGAAGGTGAGATTTGGCAGGAGGTAAAAATTTCAAAATAGATTTAAGACTCTGGATTCTATTTTTCCAAGTCAAGAATATTGTGCATATGTTCTTCATTTCATGACTCTGACCACTGTGTATTGGACTCATTCATTCATTCATTCATTCATTCATCCATTCATTCATTCATTCATCCATTCATCCATTTAACAGGCAGCGATTGAATCCTTCCTATGTGGCAGACCTTGTGCTAGGCACCAAGGGTGCAAGCATAAATAAGAAGAACCAGGACCTCTCCTGGAACTTAGTAGGCCAATGATGGACAGGTGAGGTTATACCATTGACTTATCACAACAACCCCATGAGGTGTGGGCTACTTGCTTCATTTTGCAGATGAAGGAAAAGGCCCAGGAAAGTGGAAAAAAATTCACATAGATTTCAGTGTGTGCACAGCCAACCCAAATTTCAATGCCGTTCAGTGTTCAAAGACCTTTTTCCTTCATTATTTCAAAGGAATTATGGGAAGAGATATAGGTAGAATCCTAGTTCTGAGGATCCTGGGAGCTCTGGGGGGACTCTGGGGATGTCTGTCAGCAGCTTTCAGCCACTTTGCTGAGCAGCAGAGAGCAGGGGAGCTCCTTTTGCTTGGGGCTGGCCTAGGGAATCTGTCAGTTGATGTTGGAGACAGGTATGTAAGAAACTCCATTGACTCCTTCCAGCCTGGCTTCCATTTTCCCTTTGAATGGTTCTGCAAATATCTCATAATGTGTTTTCACTAATTAATGAATTGATTCACAATTAATTATACATTTATATATTTCACTGTTTGCAAAGCTTCCATATTCATTATCATCATAATAACTCTGAGGTCAGCAGGGGAAGAGTTATTATCCCTAGTGGACACATCATGAAGTAGGGGCTCAGAGATGTCAACCTACAGAAAAATCACTCATCCAGGAAGCTTCAAAGCCAGAATTCTAGCACCAGGTCTTCTGACCCAAGTCCTCTGTTCTTAAAGCCTTGCTGCCTCCATGGACCATGAAAGCTGGACAGATATTACAGTTGAGGACTCTGGAGAGGTTAAATTACTGGCCCAAGGTCATCAGCCAGCCTACAGCATATTTGTACCTCAACATGGGGCCACCCCACGTTAAGCTTGGGTAGGCCTGTTCTAAACGCCACTCTGGTCTCTGTACCTAAGAAGTCAATCGGAATATGCATGAAATTCTTGAAAATCATTTCAAATTCAAACACAAGCATACAGGTGTGGGTGGTGCAGATCCCAGGGGATAAAAACAAAGTCAAAGCAGGATCTCTGTGGGGTGACAGTCCCTGGGAAGGGCAGGAGAGAGGTGAATTTGTTCCTTAAACAAGCAAAAGGGAAGATCCCTTACTTTCCCTTAGACGAAGGATAAGGTCAAACTTCGTCCTCTCCTGCCCATAGATCTTATCTGGGTGGGATTGTATCAAATAAATAATGTATCAGAAGATTCCTCCCCTGTTACATTAGCCCCATCAGAAGCGAGAGCACAGCCCGGGTGTGTGATAAGTGGTAATAAATGGCAGTGCTTGTCGGTGGAAATTTTTCTGGCAAGTTTCCGAGCCAGATTAAAAAGTAAATTAGATTTCTTCTGAAGAGTTATTTTCAAGGGTTTTTATCCACTAACGTGTGTATGCAAGATTGCAGCTTTGCCAAGGGGGAGAGAACAAAGCTAAAAAAAAAAAAATGAAATAAAATAAAAATCAGCACGCAATTATCTGTCTGAACAAGGCTATCGTTGGAAAGGCACCTAATCAGAGATGTCTCAAATTTGCTTAAAATACAATGTGCAATATAAAATGTATTTATAATGTGCCTCTTATGCTCCAATAAAATTGTTACCAGGGCCAGACAATTGCAGGAGACAGGAGTTGTAAAATGGAATGGATCGAATCAAATCAGTTATTAATAATAGCTGAATAAAATACAGCTTTGGGGGCAGGGAGTTGTGTATTGTTTTGCTGGGTTTTAGTCTGCTTGGCCAAGTCTCTTAAGTCATGTGTGTCAAATACCAATGCCTCTTGCTACATTCCTCTGTGTGTGCCTCTGCCCTTGGCAGGTCCTCATCCTCTCTTTCCTTGCACCTTTCCCACAGCCTCTTGACTGATCTTTCTGCTTCTGGTCTTATCAACCCCTTCCAGTCCACCTTGCATACTGAGCTCAGAGCGACCTCCTAGTTAGCAAATCTGATGGTACTATCTCCCTGAGACTCCTCATTGTCTATATTATAACATATGAACTCCTTAGCCGGCCTCAGAAATACCTTTGTTACATGCATCCAACTGGCTTTCCAGTCTCATTTCCTGATTTTCATGTCCCTGCATAACATGCTTTCAGAAAGACAGGGAATGCTACAAACCTTTTCCAGGTTTCCCACTGCCTCCCATTCCTCCCAACTACTCAGTAAATAATCAACAAGTGGATAAATGAGCACAGGAGTGTAGTTTCTGGATGGTGCCTCCAAGAAAGAGATAGGAGTAAGGGCAGATTTAAGGAGAACTTTGGCATTTCAAGACTAAGGAGGTACTATGGCTACCCTATATCACTGAGCAAGCCAACATTTTCATTTAAAAGAATATTCCCTTTCTTAAAAGCTAGCAGTAAACAGCTAGCCAACCAGGTTCACTCTATAGAGCTACTGAAAATAACATATTCGTAAATTTTCCATTTTCATTAGGAGTCATGTCTTCTCTGGATTAGGAGTTATTCAAGACTTTTTTTCTCCTCTCCTTCTTCACACCCAGTGATTGGTCATTTCAGTGCTTAGAAACAGAAGCAAGGGAGTTGAAACTCAAGCCAGCCCATTATACTTCCAATGAAGAGAAGGTTGGGGTAGATGATGAAGGTTTGGACTCTGGACTAAAAAGAACTCTGTGGGTTTAAATTCTCCATTTCCACTCCCCAACAGCTCTCATTACTCCTGTTCCAAAGGAAAAAAAAAAAAAAGTCCCTATTTGTGTTCCAGAAAGACTGAGAAATCTTTAGGGCTTCTAAGTTTTTGCTGCCCTCTTCACATATTTTATTCACTTCTTCCTCTCCCTAGAACCTTTCCAGCCTAGGTATGATAATTTCTGGGGAGTCATTAAGGATAACTGCTTAAGGGGACTATTCTCCCTTTCCCAGCCCCCATGAATGCTTGTTTTCTCCATCTTAAAAAAAATAGAAAAGAAAAAGGAACACTGGGGTCTGGTAATGTATGTATGAAGGTGAAGGCTGGCAAGAGAGAGGGCACCAGGGAGAAGATGCAAGGCACTAGGACTGAATCATGCAAATTAAGTGGCCCTAGAATTAACTGAAGAGCCACTTATTTTAGTCCAAGCCCCCCAGAGCCTCCCTTGGGAAGCAGAGAGATGAAGATGAGAGAATCTTTGTTCTTCCTTCCCTAATGATATTTACTTTCATCTCAAGTGGTGTAGATCCATGTAATACCCACACTCAGAGAAGCCAGCCCCTCATTGCTCAGCATAGAGTAGACACTGCATAGGGAAGACACCTAGCCCTCTTCAAAGAACAGAGAGAGCCCAGGTGAGTACCTGCCCCTAGAGCACTTGCTGGGCAACTCCTGTTGCAATGTACTCATGACCTTGCCTGGGGGCAGGTGTGCCTGGACTGCCACATAAGGACAGCTGCACAATGTCTGGTTAAAATTGGGTGAGAGGCAGATGCTTTGGGAGAGCTAGTGGGGTTAGGTTAGACCCAGGGAAGAGAAAGACCAGTTGGGTCCAGTTGAATCCAGCTTGGTCTTGAGTCTGCTCCACAAAGACTCCAGCCAGTAGTTTTCCAGTGGTAACTACCCAAGCTGATCTAGCTGCAGGAGATGATGACTGAGAAAAAGGAACAGGGCCGTCCTTTGTGTTGTAAGTGACAACTTTCTATACAAATAAGACTGCAATGGGACCTGTGGTGTTTGAGCTGTAAAGAAGCCGTGCTTTCTCTGTGCCATGGCGCCATGCCAACCCACAGATGCACCAGATGTGGGTAGGCCCAGGATGGACCTAACCCAATGCCTTGTGAGGAGCAAGATCGGAAGAAGCCTGCCCCAGGAGCAAGGTGCTGGATGCTGAGATAATTCCCAGAGATTCTCAGAAACCCATTTCCTGTGTTCTCTGTCAGTCATCCACCTGGCTTTCTTTACCTACTCTCTCTTCCCTTTTGTTCTTCTGGCCTTATACTCTATCATTTTTTTCTTCCTTCCTCCTCTGTTCCCCAGTGACACCCTCTTCTTCTCTTATGCTTTCTATTCCCCTTTCTCTTTCTTTCCTCCTGGTCTCCATTTCCTTCTCGTCTTCACCCTTTCTCCTCACTCCCTTACGCTTAGCCTCCTGTCTTTCTATAAGGAATGATAGAACACCACGTGTCCAGGCCTACAGCTCAGGTGCAGAGATGAACAAAACCAGACCCCATGGCTGAGGAGCTTCATCTTATACAGGAGACAGGAAAGGAAGCAAATTATTAAAGCCAGTGTGGCTGAAGCACAGATGTGTGGAGATGGGGCAAGAATTGATGCCACCGGATTCTATAGGGCTTGTGCATGGGCAGAGGAGCTTGGTTTGTCTCTTGCAAGTGATGGGGATTCTTGGTAGGTTTTCAAAAAGGGAAAGGACAAGACAGCCTTCCTCCTTCTTCTTCTTATGCTTCTCTCATTCTTCTCCGTGTCAGCTTGTTGCATGCTCTTCTTCCTTCTCTTCTTCTCCTGCACATCTTTTCTCCAGAGCCTTCCCTTACTTCCACCATTGCCACTGCCAGCTACGCTCTGCTATGTGCACAGGTCCAGTTTGGGAGGCAACAACGTCCTTGGCACACGCAGCACACACCTGCCTCTCTTTGCCCACAAATAGTCTCCTCTGGTCTTACTTGACTTCTTTGTCTTGTCCTCCTTTCCTTGTTCTCCCCAGTTCCTTTGTCAGTCTCTTCCTACTCTAGGCTGAATAGAGGTCCATAGTCTCCTGCATAGCCTTGGGGTCACAGAAGAGTTGAGATAGCCTCCCCTGCATCTTGCAGACTTTTAGACCAACTGCTTGGTAAAAACCAATCTCTCTGTGTAGTAATCTTCATCTTTAAAGATTGAAAGATATCTTAGAGATGACATTGATACTTATACCCTTACTCATACCAATACCAGTACTAATACTGATACCAATACTTACACTAATATCCACACCAAGGATTTATCTATGAATAGTGTCTTTCAGAGCAAAGATATCTCATTCACTGGCAATACTTAATTCAAAACCCAAAACTATGTCAATAAATATTTGCAGAAAACCTGTACCAGATTTTGTGTGGGGTGCTTCATATATATGCTTGCTCCTTTTTTTATTTTTATAGATTTAAGGGGTACAAGTGTTTTTTGTTACATGGATATGTTGCATACTGGTGAAGTCTGGGCTTTTAGTTTAATCATCACCCCAAAAGTATACATTCCACCCACTAGGTCATTTTTCATTCCTTACCACCCCTTTGGAGTCTCCAATGTCTGTTATTCCACTTCTATGTCTGTGTGTACACACTGATAAGCTCCCACTTACAAGTGTGAACATTTGACTTTCTGTTTTGGAGTTATTTCACTTAAGATGATGGCCTCCAGTTCCATCCATGTGGCTACAAAAGACAATTTTATTTTTTTATGGCTGAGTAATATTCCATAGTATATATTTAAATACCACATTATCTTTTTCCAGTCACCCATTGATGGATACTTACGTTGAGTCCATGACTTTGCTATTGTGAATAGTGGTGCAATAAACATACAAGCACTGGTGTCTTTTTTATATAATTATCTATTTTCCATTGGATAGATACTTAGTAGTGGGGTTGCTGGATTGAATGGTAGTTCTATTTTTAGTTCTTTGAGAAATCTTCATACTTTTCTTCATAGAGGTTGTACTAATTTACATTCCCACCAACAGTGTATAAGCATTCCCTTTTCACCAACATCCGTTGTTTTTTGATTTTATAATAGCAGCCATTCTGACTAGGGTAAGATGGTATGTCACTGTGGCTTTGATTTGCATTTCCTGATGATTAGTGATGTTGAGCATATTTTTCATATGTCTGTTGGTCACTTGTATATCTTCTTTCAAAAAATGCCTGATTATGTCCTTTGCCCACTTTTTAATGTCTTTTCTTGTTGAACTGTTTGAGTTCCTTGTAGATATTGGATATTAGCCCTTTGTCACATGCAGTTTCCAAATATTTTCTCCAATTCTGTAGGTTGTTTACTCTGTTGATGATTTCTTTTGTTTTGCAGGAGCTTTTTAGTTTAATTAAGTACCATTTGTCTATTTTTGTTTTTCTTGCATTTGCTTTTCAGGTCTCAGCCATAAATTCTTTGCCTAGGCCAAAGTCCAGAAGAGTTTTGTCTAGGTTTTCTTATCAGATTTTTATAGTTTCTGGTCTTACATTTAAGTCTTTATTCCATCTTGAATTAAGCTTTGTGTATAATGAGAGATATAGGTCCAGTTTCATTCTTCTGCATGTTGCTCTCCAGTTTTCTCAGCACTGCTTATTAAATAGGACGGCCTTTCCCCACTGTATATTTTGGTTGTCTTTAATGAAGATCAATTGGTTGTAGGTATGTAGCTTCATGTCTGGGTTCTCTATTCTGCTTCATGGACCTATGTGTCTATTTTTATACCAGTACCATGCAGTTTTGATTACTATGGCCTTGTAGTATAATTTGAAGTCAGGTAATGTGATGTTTCCAGCTTTGTTCTTTTTACTTAGGATTGCTTTGGCTATTCAGGTTCTTTTGTTTTTTGGTTCCATATGAATTCTGGTTTGTTCTTTCTAATTCTGTGAAAAAAGGCATTGGTAATTTGATAGAAATTGCATTTAATCTGTAAATTGCTTTTGGCAATATGGTCATTTTAAGGATATTGATTCTTCTAATTCATGAGCATGAGATAGTTTTCTATTTGTTAGTGTCATCTCCAATTTCTTTCATTAGTGCTTTTTCATTCTCCTTGTAGAGATCTTTCACCTCCTTGGTTAAATCTATTCCTAGGTATTTTATTTTATTTTTTGTAGCTATTGTAAATGAGATTGGGTTCTTGATTTGGTTCTCAGCTTGATCATTATCAGTGTATAGAAATGCTACTAATTTTTGTATGTTGATTTTGCATCCTGAAACTTTATTGAAGTCATTTACCAAATGTAGGAGTCTTTAGGGTTTCCTAGGTATAAGATTATATCATCCACATTGACTCCTTTAATGCTCATAAAACCTCATGAGATACGCACTTATTATTTTCACTTCATACCTAAGAAAACTGAAGCTCAGAGAGGTCAAATAACTTAATCAAAATTACACAGCAAGTAGAGGAAGAGCTGGGTTTTAATCCAAGTCTTCTGACTGCAAACTCAGGGCTCTCTTCAACACACCTACAATAAGGGGTAGTTTACAGATGATGGAAACTACATTTCTAGAGAGTAAAAACCTCTAACCCTCTCACAATACTGGTAAATAAAGTGGGTCCAAAGTGAGTCGTAAAGCTAATACCCAAATAACATCCCACAACAACATCATGGCTTCTTCCTTCTCACATCAGTTGGATGGTCTTCTACTCCTCCCTCAGACTGCCCTGCCATCCCAAATCAGTTTCAAGGGACAGGAAGACCTGGAGTAGGGGAGAGTCAAGGTCACTGGGGCAGTGTAATGGAGAAAGGGCCTTTGGGTCCATCTGTCACTGGGACAGCCTCATATGTCTATTAATCAGAAAGCTCTTGCCTCCTCGAAAGCAGCTCATTATTCCTCCTGATATTGTCGCCTGAGGAGCCACAGCCCAGCCTCTTACATGCTGGTGACTGATGACCTGGTGGAACAGTGGCGTCCAAGTGCAGCTCCCAGCTTCCCAAGGCACCTCACAGCGGGAAGAGGTAGAGTGTGTGGACTGGCCAGCCATTGTTCTGAGACTGGGACTGATCCATCCCTGTGTAAAAGCTGCTGGTGGGCTGCCTGCCTGGTCGACATGTTGGTAGGACTTGCTCTGAAAGCTCAGCTTGTGTTTCCACATGTGTGAGGCTAAAGATGGTCCCCCTACTGGAAAGAACCAACACAGGTCGAGTAAAATTCTGGGCTTGGATCAAAACTGCTAGTTGCTGGTGGGGATGGAAGGAGGGATAGAGAGTGGTTTAAGATGTAGACCCTGCCATCCAGCAGCTCACAGTTGACACAGGCAAGGAGGAGGAAGATGTGGGAGGACTAACAACATCCGTTATTCGTAGCTTTGTCTACGTGGTGATTAAAAAGGATAAGGGGACCTTTGTTTAAGAAAAACCTAATGTTTTCATGACAGCATGGGATAACTGGATGAACCAAGGGAGGCTGTGTGTTATGGTAAGACCAGCCTGACCAACATGGTGAAAACCCATCTCTACTAAAAATACAAAAATTAGCTGGACATGGTGGCGCATGTCTAATCCCAGCTACTCAGGAGGCTGAGGCAGGAGAATCACTTGAACCTGGAAGGCAGAGGTTGCAGTGAGCCGAGATTGCACCACTGCACTCCAGCCTGGGCGACAGAGCGAGACTCTGTCTCAAAAACAACAACAACAACAAAACACACACACACACACACACACACACACACACACACACACACACAGCTTCGGGCATTAGACCTGGTGGTATGTCCTTGGGCAAGTTCTGTGACTTTTCTGACCTTAATTTTCTTTATCTTTAGAGTAGGGTTGATAATAACATCTCTCTCAAAGGGCCCTTGGGAGGGTGAAGCAAGATAAAGCAAGCCAAGCACCTAACCCCAGGCCTGGCACATTGCAAGGTTTAGGGAATGACCAATAGCTAATATGGTGCTGGAATCAGAAAAGCCTGTGTCACATCCCAGCTCTGTCCTATTTGTAACTGTCAGTTTAGACAGGGATATGGTTTCTCTAATCTCATCTGTAAGTTGGGATGATTGCATCTACTGTAGGAAATTGTTGTAAGCACCACAGGAGATAAGCTCTGTAAATTGCCTGGCACATAGTAGGAGCTCAATAAATGGTGAACATTATTAGATGTCAGCAGAGGTAAGAGTTAGTTTAACCTCAGTCCTGGCAGGAAATGAAATACTGTTAGATTTGAATGTCCTTCTAGAAATTAATTTATTTTTACTTATCATGGCTATTACTTTAATAAAAATGAAATGTCTTACTTAAAGGCGTATGATTAGTTCTGCTAATAGAAAGGTAAAAAAAATCTTAATCAATGAACTTTCTATTGTCCTTTCTAGCTACAATATTGGTGGGGGTTTGCACATTGCTGGAAAGCTGAGCACGCTCCCCAGAAAATTCTCTTTTTACCTTCTCCTCAAGAGGTCTTCCATCTGTGCAACTCTGAGTTAGCGGAGAAAGGAATCTTTGTCCTGAATCACTCCCTTAAACATGAGTAGCAGACAACCCTTTCATCTTGCTGGAGGTATTTGCAAATTTAAAATAGGAATCTATTATGCCCACTTCCACTCTCATCTCTTTTAATCCATTCTCCATACTGCAGTCAAAGTGATCTTTTAGAAACACAAGACTCATCATTTCTCTCTCCTGCTTAAAACTCTTTAATGACTTTCCATTGCTCTTAGAATAATGTCAAAATTTCTTATCAAGGTTTACAAGGTCCTCAATTGTGATGCCTGCCTAAGCCTGAAGCACCATCTCCTCCCCTTTATCCCCAACCCCACCCCTCTCCCTTATTACTCATTGCTTCTCTTTCTGAAATATCCTAGGATCTTTCCAACTTAGCAGTTTCCACATACATTTCCCTTTGACCATAATGGTCTCCCCTTAGCTAACCACTATTTATCCTTTCAATCTCAACTTTGAATGTCTTTCCTCAGAGAGACATTCCTCACTTCCCTACACTGGCTTTTTCTCCTATAACATCAGTATGGGACAGCTATATGTCTCTAAGAATATAAAAATGTGTAAATAGCATCTCTCTCTTAAAAAGCCTTACAGACCATGTGGTAGATTGAGAATATGGTGGCTTCAGTACATTCTTTCCTGTATCCATGCCCTTTGCAGTGTGTCATTGCAGCTACTCCCATCAAGAAATGGAATCCATTTTTCTTCCCCTGATTTTGAGTTGGCCCTGTGTTGCTTTGACTGATAGAATTCAGTAGAAATAATGTGCCAGTTCTGAGCCTAGACTTCAGGGGAGTGTGAACATTTCCATTAGTTCTCTAGGAACTCTGCCACATTGCCAACTGAACAAGCCAGAGCCAACCTTCCAGGTGAAAGACCATGTTTTCCAGTCACCCATTATGTCCTAGCCAACATCCATCTGACCCCCAGAAGCAGAGCTGTCTAGCAGATTGGTATCTGACTGCGGGTGTGTGAATGAACTCAACCAAGAACAGAAAACTAACCCAGCTGAGCCCAGCCCAAATAGCCAACTCACAGAATTATGAACTAAATCAAGTTACTATTTTAAGCCAGTGAGTTTTGCAGTAGTTTGCTAAACAGCCTAAACAAACTCATATAGGCCTTCCGGAAGATAAAATAAATATAATAATAAGCACATAAACAACAATACAAGTGTGTGCTGAGTCTGCCAAAAGTAGACAGACAAACAAAAGTACAAAGGAGGAAAAGATCACTGAGAGCTGAAATTATTCACATAGGAGGTGATTAATTCGTGGGCATTGTTATTATTGCAAGTTTCCTGAGGACATGGATTGTGTCTCAAAATTATTTTTTATTACCTGCAATATTCAGCGGAGTGTAAGCTAAAGCATTCAATTCTAAAGTACCCATTGGATGATTTTTAAAAGGGTAGAAACTGTATTTATCTTGTTGATTTTTATGTTCCTAACACTTGAACAGAGCCTGGAACATAGAAGCCTCTCAGTAACTACTTACAAATTAATAAATAAGTGACTCGCTTCATGGACAAAAAATTCATAAGTATTCCTGGGCGTATTTCCTGGTGACCCAAGGCAGTGTTTACAGTTACAACAGGTGAGGGAAAAAGAGGAGAAGCCTGGATAGTGGTAGGGCCAACCATCTCACCTAAGTCCATTCTGTCATTTGTAATTGCTCCAAAGCAATTACATATGTAGATAAAACATACATTCATTGTTTTCTTCTTACTTCTCTTTCAGTTTCTCAGCACTGTCTCTCTTTCCTTCTCTCTCTTCTTCCATTTCTTTTAGTTCTCTGTTTCTCCTGTCCTTATGATCCTTTTGGAGTTAGCATTTTTACTGTAGAGTGGTGAACGAGTTCAAGGTTCCAGCTTTAGGTTGGAAGGGGATGGGGAGATGAGGAGTAATAAACGCAGGGTCTCTGTGGCAGGTGCAGTATAATGACAGATTCTTCATTCTCAGTTAACTTTTTTCTCCCCCTCCCTAAAATGCCAAATAATAGCATAGCATGAGGACAAAATATAAAGGAAAGGATATATGTGTGCAAGACATATCTGACTTCATCTGAACTGTTCTTCCAGATTTGAAATTGCTACCTGAGGGCAGTCTTCTTGAGGCTAGTATACTGTGTGCACCTCTACCATTTCAGAGACTTGACAACTGCTTCCTCTTCCTGGGGGCATGGAGCCAGCTTTTGGATTACAATGCAGTGACATATTTTTTTTATTTAAAAAAAATTTTTTTTAATTATTTTTATTTTTGTAGGTACATAGAAGGTATCCATATTTATAGGTTACATGAGATATTTTGATACAAGGATGCAATACGTAATAATCACATCAGGGTAAATCGAGTATCCCTCACCTCAAGCATCTATCCTTTGTGTTTCAAACAATCCAATTAGACTTGTTTAGTTATTTGTAAATGTACAGTTAAATTATTTTCGACTATAGTCACGCTATTGTGCTAGTAAATTCTAGGTCTTATTCATTATTTTGAACTATGTTTTGTATCCATTAATCCTCCTCACTTTCCCCTACCCTCACCCTTCCCAGCCTGTGGTAGCCAACCTTCTACCTCTACCTCTACGAGTTCAATTGCTTTAATTTTTAACTCACAAAGAAGTGAGAACATGTGAAGTTTGTCTTTCTGTGTCTGGCTTATTTCACTTAACATAATGACCTCCAGTTCCACCCATGTTGTTGCAAATCACAGGAGCTCATTCTTTTTTATGACTGAATAGTACTCCATTGTGTATATATGCCATATTTTCTCTATCCATTTATCTGTTGATGGACACTTAGGTTGATTTCAAATCTTGGCCATTGTGAATAGTGCTGCAGTAAACATGGGAGTGCAGATATCTTTTCACTATACTGATTTCCTTTCTTTTGGCTATATATCTAGGTGTGGGATTTCTGGATTGTCCAGAAATGGTAGCTGTGTTTTTCATTTTTTTTAGAAACCTCCAAACCAGTCTCCATAGTGATTGTACTAATATACATTCCCACCAACAAGGATTCCCTTTTCTCCATATCATTGCCAGTAGTTGTTATTGTCTGACTTTTGGATAAAAGCCACTTTAACTGGGGTGAGATGATATCTCATTGTAGTTGTGATTTGCATTTCTCTGATGATTATGACGTTGAGCACTTTTTCTTATACCTATTTTCCATTTATATGTCTTATTATGAGAAATGTTTATTCAGATCTTTTGCCCATTTTAAAATCTGATTACTAGATTTTTTTTTCCCAATAGAGTTGTTTCAGTGTCTTATATACTCTGGTTATGAACCTCTCATTAGATGAACAGTTTGAAAATATTTTCTCCAATTCTGTGGGTTGCCACTTTACTTTGTTGATTGTTTCCTTTGCTGTGCAGAAGCTTTTTAATGTGTTGTGATGCTGTTTGTCCATTTTTGCTTTGGTGGTTTGTGCTTGTGGGGTATTACTCAAGAAATCTTTGCCCAGTCCATTGTCCTAGAGAGTTTCCTCAATTACTTTTTGTAATTTCATAGTCTGGGGTCTTAGATTTAAATGTTTAATCCATTTTTATTTTACTTTTATGTATGGCAAGAAATAGGGGTCTAGTTTTATTTGTTTGTATACAGATACAGTGTTCCTAGCACCATTTATTGAAGAAACTGTCCTTTCCTCAAGGTATGTTTTTGGCATCTGTGTCAAAAATGAGTTCACTGTAGATATGTGGATTTATCTCTGGGTTCTCCATTCTGTTCCACTGATGTATGTGTCTGTTGCCAGTACCATACCATTTTGGTTATTATAATTCTGTAGTATAATTTCAAGTCAGGTAATGTGATTCCTCCAGTTTTGTTCTTTTTGCCCAGGATAACTTTGATTATTCTGGATCTTTTGTGGTATCATATAAATTTTAGGATTTTTTTTCTATTTCTGTGAACAATGTGGTTGGTATTTTGATAAGGATTGCATTAAATCTGTAGATTGCTTTGGGTAGTATGGACATTTTAACAATACTGATTCTTCCAATCCATGAACATGGAATATCTTTCCATATTTTGTGTCTTATTTAATTTCTTGCCTCTGTGTTTAACAGTTTGCATTGTAGAGATCTGTCACTTCTTTAGTTAATTCTTAGGTATTTTATTTTATTTGTAGCCATTGTAAGTGGGATTACTTTCTTGATATCTTTTTCAGATTGTGTGCTGTTGGCATATAGAAATGCTACTGATTTTTGTTTGTTGATTTGTATTCTAAAACTTTACTGAATTTATCAGTCCTAATAGTTATTTGATGGAGTCTTTAGGTTTTTCCAAATATAAAATCATATCATCTGCAAACAGGGATAGTTTGACTTCTTCCTCTTCAATTTGGATGCCCTTTTTTTCTTTCTCTTGTTTGACTGATCTAGCTAGGACTTTCAGTACAATGTTAAATAATAGTGGTAAAAATGGGTGGGCATCCTTGTCATGTTCCTGATCTTAGAGGAAAGGCTTTCAGTGTTTTCCCCATTCAGTATGATACTAGCTTTGGGTCTGCTGTATATGACTTTTACTATGTTGAAGAATGTTCTCTATAGTTGTTTGAGGGTTTTTATCATTAAGGGATGTTGAATTTTATCAAATGCTTTTTAAGCATCAGTTGAAATAAACATGTGTCTTTTGTCCTTCTTTCTGTTGATATGGTGTATCACATTAATTGATTTTCATATGTTGAAGCATTCTTTATCCCTGTGATAAATTCCTCTTTGTCATGATGAATGATCTTTCCTATGTGTTGTTAAATTTCATTTGCTGGTATTTTGTTGAGGATTTTTGCATCAATATTCATCAGTAACATTGACCTGTAGTTTTTGTTTTTGTTTTTTGATGTGTCTTTGCCTTGTTTTGGTATCAGAGAATACTAGCCTCATACAATGAGTTTAGAAGTATTCTCTCCTCTTGTATTTTTTGGAATAATTTGAGTAGAATTGGTATTAGTTCTTCTTTAAATGTTTGGTAGAATTCAGCAGTGAAGCCATCAGGTAGTGGGCTTTTCTTTGCTGGCAAAGTTTTTATTACAGCTTCAATCTTGTTACTTGTTATTGGTCAGTTCAGGTTTTGGATTTCCTCAAGTTTCAATCTTGGTAGGTTGTATAGTGTCTAGGAATTTATCTGCTTCTTCTAAATTTTCCAGTTGACTGGCAAATAGTTTATCACAGTAGCCACTAATGATACAGTGCATTTGTATGGTTTCAGTTGCAATGTCTCCTTTTTCATCTCTGATTTTATTTGCTTGAGTCTCCTTTTGTCTCCTTTTTTTTTTTTTTTTTTTTTTTTTTTGTTAGTCTGGCTCAGGTTTCATCAATTTTGTTTTACTTTTCAGAAAAACAACTTTTTGTTTCATTGATCTTTTGTATTATTTTCTTCATGTAAATTTTATTTATGCTCTGATCTTTATTATTTATTTTCCTCTACTAATTTGGGGTTTGGTTTGGCCTTGCTTTTCTAGTTCTTTGAGATGCATCATCAGGTTGTTTATTATTATTATTATTATTTTATGTAGGCACTTACAGCTATAAATATCCCTCTAGTACTGCATTTGCTGTATCCCATAGGTTTTGGTATTTGGTGTTGTGTATCCATGATTATTTGTTTTACAAAATGTTTCCACTTCCTTCTTAGTTTCTTCATTGACCCACTGGTCATTCAGAAGCATATTGTTTAATTTCCATGTACTTGTATAGTTTCCAAAATTCTTGTTATTGATTTCTAGTTTTATTTTTTTTGTGGCCAGAGAAGATGCTTGATATTTTCTCAATTTTTTGAATCTTTTAAGACTTGTTAAAAGACTTGAATCTTTTAAGACTAACATATGAGCTATCCTTGAAAATGAACTGTTATTGTATTGGTACCTATTTCTCTCTTTAGCTTTAATAATATTTACTTTATATATCTGGGTGCTCCAGTGTTGGGTGCATATATTTTTTAAATTGTTATATCCTCTTGTTGAACTGAACCCTTTATAATTATATAGTGACCTTTGGCTCTTATTGTTTTTATCTTGACACCTGTTTTGTCTGATATAAGTGCAGTGACTCCTGCTCTATCTTGGTTTCCATTGGCATGGAATATATTTTTCCATTCCTTTATTTTCAGTCTATATGTGTCTTTATAGATGAAGTGTGTTTCTTGTAGGCAACAGATCACTGGGTCTTATTTTTTTTTTTTTTTTAACCCATTTAGTCACTGTGTCTCTTGATTGGAGAGTTTAGTCTATTTACATTCAATGTTGTTATTGATAAGTAAGGACTTACTCCTGCTATTTTATTTGATCTCTGGTTTTTTTGTGGTCTTCTTCTTTCCTGTCTTTCTTTTAGTGAAGGTAATTTCCTCTTGTGGTATACTTTAATTTCTTGCTTTTCATTTTTTGTATATTCATTGTACTTTTTTTAAAAATAGGGACAGGGTCTCTTTATATTGCCCAGGCTGATCTTGAACTCCTGCTCTCAAGATATCTACTGCCTTGGCTTCCCAAACTGCTAGGATTACAGGCATGAGCCACCACACCTGGCCCTGGTGGGTTTTGATTTGAGGTTACCAAGAGGCTTGCAAATACTATCTTATAACCGTTATTTTAAGCTACTAACAACTTAATACTGTTGCATAAACAAACAAACAGAAAACCAAGATAACCTCACATCTTAACTTCATCCTCCTGCATTTTAACTTTTTGTCATTTTAATTTATATCTTATTTCATGATGTGGTTTATGTATTGTATTGTATGTAGGGTTTATATCTTGATAAGTTGTTGTTATTATTTTTGATTTGTTCATCATTTAGTCTTTCTTCTTAAGATAAGAGTAATTTATTTACCACAGTTACCATGTTATAATACTCTGTGTTTTTATGTGTGCTTACTATAAGCAGTGAGTTTTGTACCTTCAGATGATTTATTATTGCTAATTAACATCCTTTGCTTTCTGACTGAAGTACTCCCTTCAGCGTTTTTTTGTAGGACAGGTCTGGTGTTGATGAAAGCCCTCAGCTTTTGTTTGTCTGGGAAACTGTTTATTTCTCTTTCATGTTTGAAGGAACTTTTTGCTGGATATACTGTTCTAAGATAAAAATATTTTTCCTTCAACACTTCAAATATGTCAGGGCACTCTCTCTTAGCCTGTAAGATTTCCACTGAAAAGTCTGTTGTCAGATGTATGGAAGCTCCATGGTATGTTATCTGTTTCTTTTCCTTTGCAGCTTTTAGGATCCTTTCTTTATCCTTGACCTTTGGGAGCTTGATTATTAAATGCCTTGAGGTAGTCTTTTTTGAGTTATGTCTGCTTGGTGTTCTATAACCTTTCATATTTGGATATTCATTTCATTCACTAGGTTTAGAAAGTTCTCTGTTATTATTCCTTTAAATAAACTTTCCACTCCTATCTCTTTTTCTACCACCTCTTTAATGCCAATAACTCTTAGATTTGCGTTTTTGAGGCAATTTTCTAGATATTGTAGACATGCTTTATTCTTTTTCATTCTTTTTTTTCTTTTGTCTCCTCTGACTGTGTATTTACAAATAGCCTGTCTTCAAACTCACTAATACTTTCTTCTACTTGATCAATTCTGCTGTTAGTAGACTCTGATGCATTCTTCAGTATGGCAGTTGCATTTTTCAACTCCAGAGTTTCTGCTTGATTCTTTTAAATTATGTCAATCTCTTTGTTAAATTTATCTTATAGAATTCTGAATATTTTTCTCTGTGTTATCTTTAACTACTATGAGTTTCCTCAACACAGCTTTTTTCAATTTTCTATCTGAAAGGTCACATATCTCTGTTTCTCCAAGATTGGTCCCTTGGGCCTTATTTAGTTCATTTGGTGAGGTCATGTTTTCCTGGATGACCTTGATGTTTATGGACGTTCTTCTGTGTCTGGACATTAAACAGTTAGGTATTTATTGTAGTCTTTGCAGTCCAGATTTGTTTTTACCCATCCTTCTTGAGAAGGCTTTCCAAATATTCAAAAGGACTTGGGTGTTGTGATCTAAATTGTATTGGCATTAGGGGTCATTCCATGCCCAGTAATGCTGTGGTTCTTGCAGACTCATAGAGGTACTGCCTTGTTGGTCTTAGATAAGATCCAGAAGAGTTCTCTAGATTACCAGGCAGATGCTCTTGTTTTCTTCCCTTACTTCCTCCCAAGCAAACAGAGTCTCTCTCTCTCTCTCCCTACCTACCTACCTACCTCTTCCCCGCCCTCTCTCTTTCCTTCTCCCTCTCAGCCACCTGGAGCTAGGAATTGAGTGGTACAAGTGCCCCTGCGGCCACCACCACTGGGACTTACGGGGTCAGACCTGAAGCCAACACAACACTGGGTCTTGCCCAAGGCCCACTGAAACCACTGTCTATCAACCTCCTGTGTTCATTTAAGGTCCTGGGGGCTCTACAATCAGCAGATGCAAAGCCAGCCAGGCTTGTCTTCTTCCCCTCAGGGTGGCAAGTTTCTCCAGGCCCCAGGCAGGTCTAGAGGTACCAGAAGCCAGAGACTTGAGTCAAAAACGTTAGAGGTCTACTTGGTGTTCTATTGTTCTGCAGCTGAGCTGGCACTCAAACCATAATATGCGGTCCTTCCCACTCTTTCCTCCCTTTTCCATAGGCAGAGAAGCCTGTGATCACCACCCCCACAGGCCCATGGAAGTACTGCCAGGCTGCCTCCAATGTTCCTCTAAGGTCCAAGGATCCTTAAGTCAGCTTGTAGTGAATGCTGCCTGACCTGGGACTCACCCTTCATGACACTGGGCTCCCCTTTGACTTCCTCTAAAAATGCTATCCTGGAGCTAAGGCTTGGAATCAGAGTCCCCACAAGCCTGCTTGCTGCTCTACCACCCTGTGGCCAAACTGGTACCTCAGGTGCAAGACAAAGTCTCCTTGACTTTTCCGTCCACTTTTCTCAAGCGGAAGAAATCTCCCTAGCCACCACATCTGGAAATGTGCTGGATCACACCTGAATCCAGCACATCTCAGAGTCACACCCAAGGCCAATGGCGTACTACCTGGGTATTGCTGCTGATTATGCAGGGCCCAGGGACTCTCTAGTCAGCAAGTGATGGGTCCTGCTTGGACTGCATCCTTCAGTTTAAGGGAGCAGGTTTCCTTCTGGCCCAGGGTGTGTCTAGCAATGTCATCTGGACCTGGAGCCTGGAAAGGGGGTCTCATGACTGACTAGTGCCCTATCTTACTGTGGCTGAGCTGGTATCCAAGATGTAAAACTATGTCTTCTTTACTCTTCCCTCTCCTCTTCTCAAGCAGAAGGAAGGAGTCTCTTTTGGAGCTGTGAGCTGTGCAGCCCGGGCTTGGGGGGAGGGTTGGCACAAGCACTCCCTTTGTCTACCCCATCTGATTTCTCAATATGTTGTGAACTCCCCAAGTCCACTGGCACTGAGCCCAGTTCAGCACTAGAACTAGCCTAGGAGTTTCAGTTCTTGTGGCCTAGACTTCATTTCAAGTTTATTTAGGGTCCCAGTGCACTTTAGCCCGTGGTAGTGAAGCTTGCCAGAACTCAAATTTTAACTGCTGGGATAGGAAACTCCCCTCTTGCTAGGGCTGTTTTAAATACTCCCTCTGTGGACAGGTTTCAGCTGAGTTCAGCCTGGTTTTGCTTTCATGGCAGCACTAAGGTCAATGCAATGTTTCACAATTGCTGCGTTCACCCTTTCCCAAGTTCTCAGATTTTCTCTCCGCACCAGGCAGCCACTGCTAGGGGATGGGGGAGGAGTGGAATCAGGGATTCAAGACTTTTTTCTACCCTCTTCAATGCCTCTTTTAGCTCTATGAAGTTAAAACCAGGTGCTGTGTGTGGTCACCTAATTTTTGGTTCTTACGAAGATTTTTTTTTGTTTGCTTTTTTGTTTTTAGTATAGATAGTTGTTAAAGCGGTGTCCTTGCAGCGGGGCCTGGGGAAGATTGGTGGAGCCTTCTATTTGGCTATTTTGCTCCACCCCTAGTGACAGTGCGGTGACTTTTGAAGATAACTGTCCTACTCTGCCTTCCAACATACGCCATTTGCACATATTCATAATTTGTATTTGTCCTCTCCAACTGGGCTCTGTTTCAGTTCCTTTCATTCAAGACCACTTCCTTTTATTCAGATAAGTCTTCCTCTACTTCTTGAAACCTTCTTTGCTTTGTCTCCCCCCATAACTCCTAGTGCTAACTGCGTGTTACTCATTTGCTATTTGCTATACAATAAATAATTTCATGACATTTCTTATTTTAAGCATGACCAAAACTAAACTCTTAGAAGGAAAGCAAAGTCTTTTTTGCATAGCTTAGAGCAAGGGTAGTCCTACACACATAATAGGCAATCAGAATCTGCTGAGTGAGTATATGAGTGCATGACCCACTGGGAATGGCTGGTTTCCTTAGAAAGGCCTATACCATTAAAAAGAGTTACTTTTTAATAAGCACATACTATGTGCCAGATACAGAACTAAGCAATTTCCATGGGCTATATACTTTAATCAATATGATAGCATTGTCGGGGGGGGGTGCTATTATGACCTCCACAGCAAGTAAGTGAGGGTGCAGACATTCAATTCCAGCTAGTCAGGCTCTGAAACAAGCAATCTTGAACCAGAAACATGAATGTTATAGCAACAACTGAGCCACCTTAATTGAGGAAACAGCAAAACATGTAGTATGCCTCCTGCATGAAAATTAAGGGGTCACATTTCAAGGGAAAATGTTTTCCTTCATGATGACTCTGGGCATATCAGGAAACCTGGTTACTAACTGTGTGCAATTATTTTATGTGTGTTCATTTTGTTCAGGCACAAAGACCATAACAATTAGTATATAATAGTTACCACTTATTACCATGTGTCAGGCGCTATGCTAAGTACTTTGCATTCATTATTTTATCTCCTCTGCCCAACAGCTCTAAACATTGGTATTATTATTGTTGTTATTTCTAGTGTCCAGATGGGAAACTCGGGACCAGAGAGATTAAGCAACCTCCCAGAGTCACATAGTCAGTGGGTATAAGGTTCGATCAAAATCCTAGTCTTTCCTACTAAAAAATGTGTCTTCTCCCATGCTAAACCATGGACTTCCAAATTTCAATGTGCACAAGGATCTCCTGGGGAGTGAGTTAAATGCAGATTCCCCAGATCCTACCCTCACGGATTCTCTAGTAGCTGTGCATGGTGTTGTCTACAATCTACCTTTCTAATAGCCACCCAGGAGAGTCTGCTGCAGACTGTCAAAGAACTGCGCTCTACTATACTGACTTCCCTCCTTTCTGTAAGTTGCTTGAAGTAAAGTCTTCTGTAGGCTGTTCCCAGATGTTGGGTTTCATTGTGCAGCCAGCACCTCAGAAGTAGCAATCAGGAGCTTGCCCTGTAGCCTGCCATTATGACCACGATTTGACACCCATGGCTTTTTCTGAGTTAGGGATCCTCTTCTTAATGCTCCTTTGTTCTCCTGTTTTGGGTGGCCTGACCGGAAACCTTGAAAATCCTTTCATCTTTACCCTGAATATTAGGCCATTCTTGCATTGCTATAAAGAAATACCTGAGACTGGGTAATTTATAAAGAAAATAAGTTTAATTGGCTCATGTTTCTGCAGGCTGTACAGGAAGCAGAGCACCAGCATCTGCTTCTGGGGAGGCCTCAGGGAGCTTTTACTCATGGCAGAAGGTGATGTGGCAGCTTGTACATCACGTGGTGAGAGCAAAAGAAAGAGAGAGTAGGGTAAAGGTGCCACACTTCACAACAACCAGACCGCGTGAGAGAACTCACTAACACAAGGACAGCATCAAACCATGAGGGGTCTGCCTCCATGGCCTAAACACCTCCCACAAGCCCCACGTCCAACACAGGATCACATTTCAACATGAGATTTGGTGGAGACATATATTCAAACCGTGTCACCCCGTAAGGTGTAGCCTGATCTAAATATTCAGCATCATGCTTCTGTCTCCCTGGCTGCCATGTCCTTGGACTCCCTAGATCCTCTCTGAAGTGGCCACCCAGGCAAAAAGCATTCCCAATGCTCGGAGCCATAGAGCAAGCATGTAGATCTTCATAATATCTTAACTTCTTCCCTGAAAGAATTACCCCTTGGTTCTGAGAAGGATATTAGTGGGGAATTAACGATGGCCTTGTAATTTCCTTTGTTCTTCACCAGAAAGTAGAAAAGTCATTTGCAAGATTTCTATGGGAAAAAAAACCCCTATCCTTTTGTTAATTCAGTGAATTCAAGCAAGAGTGTTTCTGCCTTTCTTGCCCCAAGGGACGTTGTCATCGAATTTTGGAAAAATTCTGCCTGCTCTATTACAAGGCTATGTTTCCCATCCTTGCCTGTGTGTCCTCCGGGGACCAGTGAAATGGGTGGTTCATTCCCTAAGGGGGATTTATGAATGTCTCTTTCAATATTAATGTGATGCCTGGCAGATGCAATGTTGAGCAGCACAGGTTTTTCACACAGTGCAGAGTGGGGCATGACTTCCTGTGAATAACAGGTACGAGGTGCAATGTGAAGTCAGGCTGTCACCAAAGAGGGGGCACATGTTAACCAGAATAAGTGAGACCACTGCCCCTCTGAACAGAGGGGTCTTAATAGCAAATAATTGTACTCAAGGAGTGAGCAGTGCAATGACTTTGGACACTTTTATAGAGAGAGTGAGACGAGTGTGTACCATAGTGATGACTGCAAAATAGTTTTTTGGTGACTGGTTTAGTGTTATCTCAGGTAATTCAATTTCCTTAAATATGCCTATGCCACTGCAAAGTCCCATGTTAGAACACCAAGGGTGGAAAACTATTGAATTAGGATCACAGTTATGTGAGCATTCATTTATCCATCGATTCAGAAATACTTATTTCACCTCTACCGTAGAATAGTCAATGCTAAAAAATAAGGCAAAGCATATGAGTAAACCAGAATTCCTACCCGTAAGGAACTTAAGAGTCTGGTGAAGGGGAAGTTACAATGCAATGTGCTAAATGCTGATTTTCAAATGTGCACAATAGCCTGGAGGAGAGGAGAGGTCTCAACCCAAATGGAAGGTGGGTGAAGAGGGGAAGAGGTCATGGAAAGTTTTCTAAATGAAACATTGGAAATGAGTATTCAGAGGCTGAGGATATTTGGAGAGGAGGTGGGAAGATAAACCAGGAGGCAGAGAAAGGATTAATGGCTTCATCTTCTCCAGTTGTCAGTCAATCCTTGCCAGTTGTCCAGGTTTTACCACCTGTCAACTAAAACTTAATTGAGAGGAATCTCTCATCAAGAGGTTAATTGTGACACAGATTCCCATATCCAGGGGAAAAAATCCATCACCTGTGCAGACTGATTCTTTTTTGGCATCTGGAACAGTCCTGTCTGTTAGCACAATGTAGATATTTGCAATCGCGTTATTTCCAGTCCTCAGGGTCTTCCTGAGCTTCTTATCTTTCCTTGAATATCCTCACTGTATATTTAAAGCCTCTTGGCATTCCTTTCCAAATGGACTGAGACTGTCTCCATCTCTCCTAGACCCCTTTTTTCCCCTGGCACTCCAATCTTGAATTGAAGGTATTTTCAAGGACAGAGGAGAATTCCCAACTCAGTAAAAGGAAATTCATCAGGCAAAATTCATGACCTCCCACCTCCTGTAGTTGCAGCCTCCTGTTATTTTTGTATTTCTCCAGTTCTAGAAGGACATCAAGGAGCCTTCTTTCTCTTCCTTTCACCACTCTGACCACTGTTCCAGCCTCTCCTTTGGGATTCCTCCAACTTGCAGCTGCATTCCATGTGTTCTTCTCTTTCCTACCCAGCTTCTGTCCTCCTCCCCTCCCTCACCCTGTTCCTTTTTGCTCTACCCCTTTTCTCAGATGATATGTGTATGTCTCCCTTGGCTTTTGCAATTCCATAGGGAAGGGATCAGACTTCCCGGTGCCTGAAGAAAGTGTGAGCAGAGTTAGTTTCTAGATGATTCCAAACTTAGCATGAGTCTTAATTCCTTTTCTAAAAAAGTGAAAGTGTAAATGAATTAATGAAGTGATCAGAGAGAAGTAGATAAATCAAGATACCAGCAAATCATATGAAACAACAAGCTGAAGCCTGGGATCTTGTTAGCACCATGCAGGTAAGACCATCTATTTGACCTCTAGAAATAATGGCAGGAATTTTTGTCCTGGGGGCTTATTGAAGGCAGTTCTTGTCTTTGTCATTATTGTGTAAAATTGGCTAGAGTTTAAAGGAAATAAGGCCCAGAATCTAAGAGAAGTCCTCTGTGCAATCCTGCAGAGCAGCTGGGGGCAGCCCAGGCAGCAATACTGTGGCTTACCTGAGAGTGGAGCTTCTAAGATAGAGGAGGGACCATATGCAGAAGTATATGTCACTGAGAAAGAAAGTCAAGTCCAGTCTAGGTTATATGAGAGTTTAAGGCATCCCAGAAAATTAGGGGATATTTTCACTGAGGCCACAAATAGTGTGAACAATCTCAAACTGTGGATGCTTATAAGTAGGACATCCTGGGGTAGCAAAGTTAGATTACTGTGTGTGTAGGAACATGGGCGATAGAGTCAGACAGACCAGTGCTCCGACCTGGTTCCGCACTTGCCAGCTGTGAAACCTCAGACTCGTTCCTTAACTCCTCTGAACCCTCAGTTTCTTCAAATGAAGATAGGATCATAAAGCCTATCCTTCAGGGTTGTGATGTTGCAGATGAAGTCCCAGGCACAATACCTGGGAATACTGGCTATCCAGAAGCTCTTAGTCTAGCCTCACTGGTCACACTCTCAGAGTCGGTGGGGGACAAAGGTATGGGCACAGAGTGGCAGTGTGACATGGTGAGCACTGTAAGAGGGATGTTCACACATTTGGGAGTGTGGGGACTGGACTGGGGATCAAGGAAAGCATCCTGGAGAAGGTGACAATTGAACTGGGCTGAAACCCCGGGGCAATAGCTATGTATGAGCTGTCACCCTGGCTGTCCGCTGTGTGAGTGTGGAACAGCAAGAGAATAGAGCCAACAGTGGCAGGGTGGAGATGACCCAACCTTATTGCTCCAGAGATGAATGTCATGTCCCTTGAGGGAAGCTCACACAATTAAGACCCTAGCTTGCAACTACTTCACACTCATCTTGTCTGTCATTGACAGCCCATTGGCAGGCCTTTTCATTGAGATAAATACAGTAAGAGAGGGTAATTCTATTGACTAATTTTTCAGCCAAGGGAGCTCTCAAAGTCTCCAATTTCCCTATGGTCTTTGCATAAAAGAGTCCAGGTTGCTTGAGAAATGAAAATTCAAGGGCAATTGGAATCAAGAAAAGGAAATGGTGTAGAGCCTAGGCTCAAATCTGGGAGGAGACAGGAGTGTCACGTTCTAAACTCAGTCCAGTCAGAGCAGACAGTTGCCTTTCCTCCTCAATCCATTTCTACTGACCCATCTATTGACTAGTTCATGCAACAGCTTTAATACATTTTCTGCTTAAATGTTAATGGGCACAAATGGGTCATCACTTTAGTTTTCCTAGGAAAATATGACCTTAATCAGGTCATTTCTCCTTCTCTGGGTCTCAGCTTCTCCATCTTTAAAATGGGGAATTTGTGTGACAACAGTCTCTGGATTTGTCCAGCTCTAATGTCTAGGGCTGCATGGATTTGCATATCCAAGAACTGCAGGTCCAAAGAGAAAACAGATACCAAAGAGAAGGATGGAGAGTGGAGACGGAAAGAAGAGTCATTTTGGGGGAATTTGGCCACTAGGGGAGCCACCGAGCAACACTGCGTCCACTACAGATTGAGCTGGATACTCCTGTAGGAGTCCTGTTTTCTATTTTGCACCAGGGCACCCTGTGGTTTAGCAGCAATCCTGGGGAGCAGTAGTGTTTTCTCAGAATTACAGCGTGCTTCATCTGACACTCACCCTGCTCCTGTCCCTGACCCTTCTTACTCATATCTACTAGGACATATTACTCACATTACTCATATTACTAGGACACAGAGCTGTGTCCTAGCACCTGGCACTGTGCTTGGCACTTGGTCTTAACTCCATAAATGTCTATTCTGCTAGCTGAACTGAGCATCCAGCCCTCCCAGGGGGCTAGGGAGAGAGACATTGAATGAGGACAGAGGACAATCCAGTCCCTCCTGGATTTCTCTATAATAACTAATTTTATCCATTATGGCTGATTCTTACTAGTTTTTCTCTCAGAGGTTTTTTGTTGTTGTTGTTGTTTTGCTTTGTGTTTTTCTTCCCCCTACCCCCGTCCCCCCAACACACACACGCACCAGCTGCTACCTCCCTTCCTCCCTCTGTACTGACGTCTTGGTCTGGAGCAGAGGCCCAAGCCTCTTCACACCGCCCTCTGCCTTCTTTGCGACAATGGCAGGGTGGAAGAGGGGATTCTCAGTGAGGTAATTTGTTAGTATTTGCCTTCAGCTATTTTCATACTTCCTAAATTCAGGCGGGCCGGGTTCCAGAGCTGTGGAAGCTGTCGGGTGGTTGATAAGTCTATTTTAGAAGGTGAGATGCAAGAGTCAACCTGGGTCTGTCTCTCCTGATTTTGACCATTTGCTTCCAGGAAAGAGACTTCTCTTTCCTGAGCTGGGAAATGGAGGAGTAAAAATCCTACCCGCTATGCCAAGGAGAGAACACAGCTGGCCAAAACTCTTCACTGTGATATTGAAATTCAGAAGGCCTTACCTGCATCTAAGATGACAATCCTGTCCCAACAGTGATAGTAACCATGGGAGCCTCTCATTTGGAAAGTCCCTACCCTCTATTTCACTGGAGTACCTTTTGGTAAAATTTCACATAAAATATACATCTGACTATATTCTTGAAAGGCAGCCAAGTATAGTAAAAAGAGCATGGAATTTGAAGACATAAATTTAACTTCTGGCTCTATTGTTTCTTAACTCTGAATCCCTTTCCTTGTCTGTCAAATCAAAATAGCTATCTTGAAGTTATTGTGAGGATTAAATGAGAGTATACAATTATTATTTCAATAAATATTTATTATACACTGCATTTATTAATCAGCATAAATAATTCTTACTGCCTCAGTAAGTAAAGCTCTCAATCTCAGTAGTGCAACATAACAAACTAAAAATTTTGATGTATGTTGATCAGAGTTACCCTCCATCCAGTGATTCAGGGATCCAGGCTCCCTCTATGGTGTGATGGTCAGCTCTCATCACATACTTGCCAAAGCTGTTGTAACAAGGGAAGACAGACATGGGTGAGGTCCGTGCCTTCATACCTTGGACCAGAAGGTCCAAACTTCTCTTCATGTTTCCATTTGTGAAAACTTAGTCATATGCTTCCAATTTAGCTCCAAGCGAGCTCCAAGGCTAAGAAATGTTTCTGTGTTTTATCCCAGGAAGAGGGAGCAGTGAGGAGAACAAACAGCACTGTCCCCACCACAAACATCTTGTGTGGGTCAGGAACTGTTCTGGATAATGGGAACATAGAGATGAACCAAACAAAGTCACTGTCAAGGGGCAAACAGTCCAGAGATGAATGTTTAGGTGCCTTTAGCTCTAAGGTAATTCAAATCTCCTTTTAAATTCTTTAATTTTGCCACTGTTTCCTCTTATCAACCATTATTATATTCTAAATATTCCCTGTTCTTCAATCCTTATTTCATGCCTATTGGTTTCATATGAGTCATCCGTGACTTCCTGTATACAGGGCAAGTCCCCAGGGCAAGCTCTACCTCTTGGTTACCTCTCCTCCTGTGTAATCTAATGTGGAAGCAGACACATAACAGAACCCCTTTTCCTGCAGATATTTGTTGCATTGGAATTTTGTGTTTGTATCTGTTTCCTTCCCTCAATTATATTTTTCTTCTCTCTTTGCTCATGGCTTTGCCAAGAGCCCCCCCCCCCCCGCCCCCACCAGACAGACTATCACAGGCTAGAGACACCTAGTTTCTCAGCCCAACCTCCCCTCTGACATCCGAGACCTTGCTATTATCCCCAGAAGAAGAGAAACAAATCATGTTTATCCTTTCTCTCCCTGCCAGACTCTTTCTCCTGGGACTAAGCATGAGCTGGCCCCTGGGAGAACTGCCTGGGTTCTTGGGAAAGGGTGGCTGTCCACACAGCTGACCGATAGGAACATGAGAAGCTGGAAGTAAACAAGTCAAAGGGTGAGAGACACAAACAGAGACTGTGGTCACTCTAGGGAATTGTTTGAGACCACTTCTCCGGTCCTCCTTCCTTGAAGGTCACCGCAGACACCCCTCCTGTAGCCCTCATGTCCTAGGGTGGAGGTGGGTGGGCAGTGCCCCCCGCAGCTCATCATGCTCCACTCCTCTGTGCAGGAGAGAGCCTGCCCCAGCCAGGGTTCAATACTCTTATCGTCCCAGCAGCCGGGTCCTGCCATTTTGGTGAACAATAACGGATTCAGCCTCCTGTGTTCATCATTACCCCGCACCTTTAATCAGGAGTGTTATCCGCAGCTCCTGCCCAGGCCTCATTTAGATTTCTTGTTTGTAGCAATAATACCCTTTTAATATGCTAAATGAGCGAGCAAATGAGCCTTCCTCCACTTGCGAGGTTTTTAAAAACATCCCTTCTTTAGTGGATGAAGGTCATTCTTTTGACAGATTAATACTTAACTAGGAGGCCCTGTTTATTGTCTGGGGTCACTTCAGCGGCTGTCACAGCATATTAAAGAGCGCGGGATTGCCCGTGCTGGAACAATGTAGCTAGGTGGGAGACGCGGGCGGGGCCGCCCCTTGCCGGATTCCCTTCCCTGGCTCTCATTTAAACTCTGCGGCCGTTATTAATACTTTAATTTGTAGTGCATTAATGAATTCTAATCCCCATTATGTGTTGAGCAAATGGGCCTTCAACAGGCTCTGTGCAACCCAAGTGAGTCCTGGCTTCGGGTTAGCCAGACGCATTAATGGTATTAGCAGGGCAGGGGACTGGGTTCTCTCTTGGAGCCACACGGGGAGGCAGCAGGAACAGTGACTCTCTGCTGCTCAGCAGTACAGAGAAAAAGCAGACAGGGAAAGAGAGAATCCCCTGACGGTGTTGTTTGAAACTCTGCCCCACTGTACCAGCTCTACCCTTAGACTTTCCAGATACGGGAACCAATTTTCCCCATTCCTGCTGAAAATTTTTCTTCATCTGTAAAATGGAGATAATGATAGCACCTACCCAGGTATGCATATTAAAGGAGGTAATACAGAGAGATGGCTTAGGGCACATAGAAAACACTTAATAAGTGTGAGTTATCATTGCCATTCCCCAACCAAACCCCCTGCTGCTCCCTGCCCCACTGGGACAAGCTAGAGAGAGTGACTCCCTCCTTTTCCCTCCAAAGTACATCATCAGTTTGTACTCGTCTCTGTGAGTGCTTCTCCATCTCGCAGGGCACTTGTATATGAGTCTGGCTTCTCTTTTCAAGCAGATGCCCCTGAGGACAGGGACTATGTCATTTTCATTTTTACACCCCACCCTCCCCCAGTGTTTAACAGTGGCGCTTGTCAAAAAGCACTCACCTTTGTCAAAGACTTGTTGTACAAATAATCGAACAAATGAAGCAGGCCAGACTAGGTTCTCCTCTCCATGTTGCAGACCACAGTCTTGCCACCTGTCCTGGGGAGGTGGTTTGCTGAGCTCTCTTCTTGGTCTGTCTAGTTTTTACTCATCCCAAGTGCTTGGCTCAAGTCCTCCTGGCCCCCTCCCTCCTCTGAACTCTATTCTTGTTTCCTTAGCAGCTCAGTGGTATCAGTTTGGTTGTGTCTTCTCTTGGCTGACACTGTAAGCCCAAAGGCAAGCATTGGTTCTCATATTTTACACATGGCGTGCTTTGTACAAAATGATTCGAAAGCCAGCTGATTTTAGCATAGCCTGGAAAGAGGCATCTGTGCCCAAGGACCTGTGCTCATTTTGATTTGCATGCAACATGAGGGCAGGGACTGTATTCCATACTTCTTTTATATGTCGCCCATCCTAATCCGCTGCTTCGTTCAATTCTGAAGGGATAACAATAACCACTATTTATAAGGTTTACACTGGGTCAGGCACTCTGTTGGGCACTTTACTTATATTATCTCATCTCATCTTTACAATAAATTTAAGACATATAGATCCTATTATTCCCATTTTACAGATGAAAATGTGTAGCTCTTAACTGCTTTAACTTTACTTCCTTGCTCAGTAATGTGTCCTAGAACCTCAGAAGAAATCTTGCCATTGGCTGAATGTTTGTGATTCCCCCAACATCCACAGACTGAAATCTTACCTGCAGTGTGATGGTATGAGGAGGTAGGACTTTGGGCAGTGACTAGGTCATGAGAGTGGAGTTCTCGTGAATGGAGTTAGTGCCTTTATAAGAAGAGACAACAGAGAACTTCCTCTCTCTCTGCTCTTCGCCTTGTGAAGACAGCAGGAAGGCAGCTATCCTCAAACCAGGAAGAAAGCTCTCACCAGGTAGAATCTGCAGGAGCTTTGATCCTGTGCTTCCCAGCCTTCGGAACGATGACATAAAAAATAAATGTGTGTTGTTTAAGCCCCTTAGTCAATGGTGTCTGTGATATAGCAGTACCACAAACTAAGAGAAAACTTAAAGGTCATTTAGAATACTTATGTGCCTAGTGGAGTTACCTCTGACTCAGAGAGGTTTGGGATTGTCCATGGTCACTTGGCTAATCCGTGCAGCCAGTCCTCAAAGCCAAACTCTTCCTTCCTGTCACCCCACCCTGAAGGCGCAAGTCACTGGACAGTGCAGGTTGTTTGACGGGGCAGGTCATCCTGCTAAAAGAATGAATGGACCCAGTTGGAGCCAGGGACTGATGCTGGACCCCACAGAGATGGGTCAGGGCTGCAAGGCCAACCCCTCCTGCCTCAGGGCCATGAGCAGTTGAGTCAGGCCCTGGTCAGGATTGCTGTGCCCTCTGGACTCCCTGGGAAGGAGTCTCCTTTCTAACCTTTATGATGCCTTTATCAGCTCAGTGCAGCAAGTTCCTATAGAGTCCCTGCTCTGGGGGTGGGGGTGGGGAGCCTTGCTAAAAAACAGAGACCCCAAGGCAGAGACCCTGATTCCAGCCTCATCTTAGTGACTAGCCATTTATGAGTTCTCACGTGTAAGTTCCTGACCTGTCCCATGACAGCGTCGTTCCTGTGGGGCCAGGTACTCTAAGTAGAGGCCCCATGTGCCTTCCTGACTCCACTGCCCCCAGTTCATGTGGATGGCAGGCTACTCCCACTGTCAAGGCCACTCTGGGGGCCCCTCCCCTAAAACTCCAGCACACACTGCTCTCCTTCCTCCTCTTTGTGTCTTTTCAGGACCCACGGTCCAGGTATTTGAAAAAGTGGCAAACGCTCCTGATGCATTCTTACTCCTGATGCATCATACGCTTACCCAAACCTCCAGCCTGTGGGAGACAGTGGGCCTCTTTCTTCCATCAGTGTGGGAATTTTGTTAGACTCAAACTTTGTTTTCGGTGGCACCCGACAAACAACTTTCTTGATTCTCGTTGCCATCCCACCCACACTTCCCAGCATGTCTCATTGTTTCTACTGGCACAGATGTAATTGGGCCTGAAGTTCACTGAATCAGAAATCAAAAGACAAAAGAGAAGATAATGACAGATTGCACTCTGCAGAGGAAACGGGCTCTCTGGCCAAGTTGCCTCCTTGTTCTTCCCTAATGCACCCATCTGAGGTCACCCAGCCAGTCCTGGTCTCTGCACTCTTAAGATGCTCTCAGAGCCAAAGAGTGGCCTTCCCTCTGGAGGAGGTGCCAGGTTTGTCTCCTGTGTTTGTGTGTGTATGTGGGGGCATGGGCACGTGGGTGTAAGAATATGTGGGTTGTATGTGTAGGGGGATGTTGGGGGATCTATATGATTGAGCCCATATGAATAATACATGTGTAGGTGAAGAAATGTGTACATGCATGAATGGAGGCTAGCTGTGTGTGTGTTTATTGGGGGGTGTAGAAAAATTGCAGGCATTTGAATATGTGCATGCAGAATGTACCTTGAGTGTTACATGAGTGCTTGAGTGTATTTGAATGATTTGATGTATGCATGGGCATGTTTGAGAAATTTTGCTATGTATGTGCATGGGGTGTTGGTATATGTGTTTTCGCGAGTAGGGATTATATGGGAGTGGTGTGTGTATGGATGAGAATGTAATGACTGCAGTATTAATTTTGTTTATAAGTTTGGGGTTATATGAGTTTGAAGGTGTCTATGAATTGTGAGTTTGTGAATATAATGCAGCAATGTGTGTTATATATCAAGGGTATACACAAAAGACTTGTGTGTAAAGATGGACAGAGGCCAGGCACAATGGCTCATGACTAGAGGCCAGGCACAATGGCTCATGACTGTAATCCCAATGCTGGAAGGCCGAGGTAGGAGGATCACTTGAGTCTAGGAGTTTGAGACGAGCCTAGGCAATATAGGGAGACCGGTCTTTACAAAAAATAAAAAATACAGAAGAAATTAGCCAAGCATGGTAGGGTATGCCTGTAGTCCTAGCTACTCAGGAGGCTGAGTGGGGAGTGTTGCTTGAGCACAGGAGTTTGAGATGGCAATGAGCTGTGATCGCACCACTGCACTCCACCTTGGGGCAAACAGACTAAGGCCCTGTCTCAAAAAAAAAAAAAAAAAAAAAAAAAAAGAAGAAGATTTAAGTGTTGTGGTGATGTGCATGAGTGAAAGTGTTAGCAGAGCGTATGTTCATGAATGGGGGTTCAAGGACACTGGTGAATATGAAGGTGACTGGATGTATATGTAGAAAATAACCTGAGGGTCTGGAAGGTATGTAAGTATGAAGGCACCTGCAGTGGCATGCTGGACCTGGCTTCTCCTGGCCCATGACAGCTGTTTGTTACATTTAGGGATTTTGTAAACTGGTGACTAAACTCAGCCATTATTAAAAATTAAATTGTATATTCTTACAACTAAATAAATTGTATAAAAATAAAGTTAAAATTCACCCCTTCCTAATTATTTTACATTTTACTCTTATCCGTGTCTTGAGGTTTTTTTACATCAGTTGTGTCTGTATGGTGGAAATACTATGCAATGATGTGTTACTGCTCATCTCTTCCCAACTGTATGTTCAGTGACATTGTGTTAATAATTTGAAATTGACCATTGTAGGAGTATTTATGTTATGGAAGATAGCAAACTCTACAAATCCTGGTCTTTTATTTCTGGAGAACTGGTTGCTAAACATTTACCAGCACATAGGTGTATATGAGTGTTTTGTGTGTGTATATTAGCGAGTATGTTGGTTGGGTATTTTTGAGGTAAGATTTAGAAAGTTGTGTGTGAATTGTTGGTGGATAAGTGTTTATAAACATAATGAATGAATGTGTATATAATCTGTAAGCACATATGCTAGGTAAGTCAGGGTAATTGTTAACCTAAAATCCATGGATCTTTAAGGTGTCAGGGGATGGAATTCAATGAGTCCATGAACTTGAATGAGGAAAAAAAAATACATCTTTATTTTCACTAACTTCTAACTAAAATATGACATTTTTGCCAATACGAATGTAGCTAACAATATACAATAGTATTAACAGTGTTTATGCTTTTATTATCAATAGAAATCATGGATATGTTATTATTTACAGGTCTTGAAGATATGTCAAAATATTTATAGTCATGACAGTGTTAACAAGATCCACCATTAGATATTATTTGAGGATTTAATAAGAAAGCACATGTATTTCAAACTCTAAATTGGTTTTTAAAATATTTTGAAAACTGAATTTTAATATAATTATTCCTTTGTAATTTTCTGTATTTCAAAACAGTTTTCTGGGGGGATTTGTGGGTTTCATCAGACTGCCAAAGGGGTCACAACACCAACAATACCATTACATGAATATTAAGTGTAACTGTAGTTGACACGTCAACAAGTAGGGTGTGTGTAAGTGTGTGTGTATATGTGTGTGTGTGTTTATGAGCTGGGATCTGAGAATAAAAGTGACTTGTAGGCTATTAGGCTATTGGGAGTGGTGAGTGAATGAGAATGAAGTTATGTTTATGATCTAATCCCTAAAACCGGCTTCCTTTTTTTTTCCCTAGAGAGATCCAGGGAGGCCTGAAGGGCTGGGGAATATTTCATCAAGAGTGGGACATGAACTGAATTCTAAACATTTTCCTTCTAAGACAGACTTACTCCAAAGTCCTTCTTATACAATTCTTGTTAGCAGAAAATAAATTTACTTTCTGAATTCTGGCTGAGCATAGATGGGGCAACATTTCTCACCTGATTCAGGAAAATTATTTCCTTGCTGCTGCAGACAGTTCCTGATCTCTGTGGACACAGGAACTTTGGCCTCACCTCTCACCTGTTCTTTTACTTGTCTTTTTCTGCAGACACATAAAAACCCACCACGACATATTGCAACTTACCCCTTTTTGGTGTAGATAGATATATTCCACTTTCTACCCTGTTCTGGCCTTGCCTGCATTCCCAGACTGTCCTCCAAATGATATCACCTGTGTCTGACCTCTTCTACAGCTCTGCTTTCTGGCTGGGGTGTTTGCCAGCTTGGCTCAGCCAGGGGACAGCTTCAGAGTTCTCCAGGGAATAGCTTTGCCAGCAAAAGGTAGGAGAAAAAGAAGGTGACAAAGGAGGAGGAAAGTCTGGAATTGCCTCTGGGGCTTTCTGCTGAAGGAGTACAGGCCCTGAGTGAGGGCTCTCGGAGTCCCAGCCTCCATCTACTGCCCCTTCCTTGTTACCAAATAAATTCAGCTCACAAAATTTCTGACACTGATTGGGGTTTCATCCTGGTATTTATTTATCGTTAGTCTCCATGGCTGATGGGCAGTCCAGAGCTTTCCTTCTCTGGACTTTCAATACAACCACTTCCTCCAGGTAAGATACTTTCAAAGTTTTCCAAAGAACAGTCAGTGGACATGCCTATAAGCCTCTGGACAAGATGAAGCTCTTCACCCTCTCCAGGTGAGGTCTCACAAGGCTTCCTTAAAAGCTGTTCTAACTTAAAATCCCTCGTGCTTCAGTTTAAGCCTCTTGATCAGCCCTTGGAGAAGATGGAGCAAAGCTGTGTGATCCTTGAGTAGTGGGAGACAGCTGCCAGTCTCTTTTGAAACAACCCAGGATGCTATACTGCCTGAGAGCAGCACTGGAGCATGATCTTGAGAGGTCTCTAGAGCCTAAAATGGTCTGTGTGCCCACTCGAATGGAGGGAGGTAAGTAATCTTTGAATGCACACACAATTTCACTACCTGCTGTTGCCTCTGTGCTTGTGTGCTTTGCAGGAATGGGCATTGGATGACTCCAGGATTCTGGGCCAGTTTGGTGAGGATCACAGAGACAGCCAAGCATATAGCAAGACTTCAGACCTCTTGATGTAACCTTATATAAGATGAATAAGCAGAAATAATACCAAGAGGTACCTCATGCACTGATGATGAAGAACAAGGAGTCATACTATTGTCTTTTACATACACAATTTCACTGGTTGGGATGGTTGCTAGAATCATAAAAAGGGTCTTTCTTGGAGACAAGAATTGCAAGCTGGCCTTGTCCTCTAAGTCTGCTCAGGCAGCAGCCTGGGGAGATTGCGCTGGTCTGATTCATACAGACCTTCAGTCTCTGCGACCCACAAGAGGCTGATAAACTATGAGTTTGTCACTTGAAGCCAGGTCTATGTCCTGAATTTGTGTATCTAGCACAGGAAGGAGCTGGAGAATGCATGACTTCCAATGCCTGACCTCGTCAGGTGCTGCTGGTTAGAAAGAATTCTCTGTGCCCTTGTCAGAAAATTTTTATTTAGAAAACCTGGTTAATTCCTTGAAAATCCTGACTCAGGGTGGAGAGAACAAGTGTTGCTGAGTAGTATTCATTTGAAGTCTGACATTCAGTGAGACAAGAGATAAGGCTCCTCCATTTCTGATAGTTCTACTCTGAAGGCTGGAAAATGGGAAGGTTGCTAGAGAGGTTAGAATGATGGGGTTGGAGCCTAGCTACCTGGGGCTAAGGCAGAGGCATCTGGTGTTCGTGCTTTTCCCATAAGGGGTGCGCTTGGATTGGTGTTCTCCGTACTTACTAAGAAAAAAATACAATCTTGCATTTTGAATATGAGTGTCCCCAACCACTCATGTATTTCCATCTTTCTCAGGACTATGTCACCTCCCAAAACTCTTCAAAATGAGCTTCAGGGGAAGATCGCTAGATGTGTTCCTCAATTCAAAGAAGACAAAAGCTAGGCAGAAGTTACCTGTGGAAGACGAGACTCCTCCCAGCATGGATTTCTCCAGGTACTCATTCTCATAATTGGGCTGGAACCAAGTCAGTTCCTAGATCAAAGCAAGAGGAATTCATCTACACCACACCCCACTCCCACCCCCACATGTTCCCTTTGTTGTTTACAAACTAGACAGGTCAATTAGTTAAGAACATAAGCATAGGGGCTTCAAATACCAAGATTACTTGGTATTTGTATCACTTTGGCTACCTACCTAAACTTTCTAAGCTTCAGCTTCCTCCCTTCTATCACGGGGATAATGACAGTACCTTCCAGGTGTAGTTGTTACAAAAATTGTGATAAGCCATGTAAGATGATCAGCCTAAAGCCTATGAATATTAATACTCTATAAAGATTGTTTGTGGTGTCACTGTTGTTAGAGAAAGGGGGATCCCCTTTCTCTTGGGCCTCAATCCTTTGTCCGCCTGACTCTGGGTTTCTTCTAGAGTTTCGCTCCATTCTCCAAACCCACGTTCTTCAGGTGGAAATTGTTTAGAGACAGAAGAAGCTAGGGAGAGCTTCCTGACTGGGGGATTCTGTTGAAATGGGTTATGATGGACTTTGAGATATTTATCCCATCAGCACTTGGGGTGATCAGGAAGCTGAGCAGCTGGCCTCAGCTTTGAGTGGCTTGTTGGGGACTTCTTAAAATGCTGCAAGAGCAACGGCACCAGTGTGAAAAAGGCTGGGAAGCATCACAGTTAGAGAATGCTGACCACAAAGATGTTCATACCAGGCAAAAATTATGGTCCACGTAGATGGAGCAGAGCTATTAGGTTGGTGCAAAAGTAACTGCAGTTTTTGCCATTACTTTTAATACCAAAAAACCCCAATTACTTTTGCACCAAACAACCTAATAAATGTCTCAGGAGAGGAATCTTTTGTGGTTTCCTGGAGCTGGGGGCTCGTGGGTATGTTTGTAATAGTGGGAGGTGAAGGGATAGGCAGGGCAGAGCTGCTGGAAGGAATGCTTCCTGTGTGAACTTGAAAAATGCCATTTTTATTGACTGGAGTGCTTTGATGTCAGATATTTCTTTGCATAGATTTTTGCCTCGTCTCCATTGAAGTTTTTTTTGTTGTTGTTTGTTTGTTTGTTTGTTTTCACATTCTTGTTCCACCAAAGCTACCAAATCTTCCTTATAGATAAACCATCCTTTCTTGGTTGTTGAAAACATGGGGAAATCCTGATCTTAAGAAGCTTATTTCCTCTCAGATTACTTACCAACCCTTATAGGTGGCCCTTTGTTGCTGAGAAACATCTCTTACTACAAGCCTCTTCAGGATCCTGTGAGAACATTCTTAATGTCCACAACAACCCCTGCTGAGTGTTCTGACCTCATCTGAACAGAGATGTCAAACAAATCCTCTAGTCACACATGATTTGATGAGGGTGAAGGAACCCTACATGGTAATCTCCTTCACTGACCTAGTGGCTGTCTCTCTTTCGGTGCAGCAAAGCTGGCCTCGGTGGGGTGTGGTTAGAGACGCCTGTGCCTTGCGTATCACTCCTCCTACATCGAGTGTCTCCAACAAATGTGTTCAGGGGAAAAACTTGGCTTGGCTTGAAGGAAAACAGGACCCCTAAGTTTCTATCTCATAGCCGTTGGGAAAACAGGACCTTATAAGTTAAACAAAAAACAAACAAACAAACAAAAAAGCCCAAACCTAAAAACAAAGAGAAACCACTCAAAATATAAGAACTAATCACCAAATTGGAGTGAGGGAGGAAGAGGCTGAAGGCATTGAAGGAGTCGTTTTATGTTCAAAGAAACAAGCAGTATTTTACACAGCGGGGGAGAATCTTCTGGAATGCCTCATCTCATGGGTTAACTCAAACTAAAAATTTTTAAACGCTGCAGAAGAGAAGTCAGTGAATTTTGCAAGGTCATTAAGCAGAGTTGTTTTAAAACCAGCATTTACTCAACATCTAATATGTACCAGGAACTTTACTAGAATATTATGTGATATTTTTGTTTGATTTTACTTTTGTAACAGCTCTGTAAGTTAGGAGGTACTGCCCCTCCCATTTTATAGATGAGGCTCATATAGTTTAAGAAGCCATCTAATTGAGATGCAAACCTGGGAGTCAAACTTATATCTGTCCAACTCCGAAACCTGTGATTCTTCAACTGTTTTACATTTTATATTCACATGTGTATTTTACATTTAATATTTTTCTAAGGCAGATAAAATATATTGAGCCATTGCTTACCTCTGTAGCTTGATGTCAGCATAAAGGACAAGATTGCCATTCATTTATTTCTTTGCATGCTTATATCCATTCCTTTAGCAAGTATTTAGAGAATGACTACCCATGAGTACTGTGTACTTGGTCACAACCCATCTCTTGGGTCTATAGTTTAAATTAGGCCACTAGATTAATACCTAGCATAAGGAAATGCTTTGGTTCCATGGCTCATACCAAGGTGGTAGGAAGAGATTAATAGAGAGCCATGAGGCTTTATATCCTAGACTTATTTCTGTCTCCTGATTTCAAATTGCATCATTGCTGTATTTTCTAATCAATGCTGCCCTCTCCCCTCCTCCATGGGATTCTAGTGGTGTGGTTTTTCAGTGGCTAAAGATTGCTTACAGTTATCTGTCCCAAAGCCTTCTCATGAGTAAAAAAATCGTTTGCATATAAATGCATAAACTCTGCCCCTTGTGTAGTAAGGAGCATGAACTACACATGACCCCAGCAAGGTCAATAGCTCCCTCCATGCATTGGAACCCATCTCTCAGCTGATCATTTCTCCAGCAACCCCCTTCCTCGCCTCCTTTCTCTTGAAGTATCAACTTTCTCCTCTCCTCTGGATCTTTTATCAGCATTCATATATGTCATAATTTCTCCAATATTAACAACAACAACAAAAAAAAAACCCTCCTAGATCCCACCCCTCTTGCAGTCCTATCAATTTCTCTGTTTTCCTTAAGGCAAAACTCTGAAAAATTGTCTATCCTCACTTTCTCCAATTTCTTTCCCCTATTCTCTGTTTAACCCACTCCAGTGAGGATTTTTTTTTCTCCTACCACTCCACCAAACCTCTAACGATCCCCTTAAACATAAAGGCCATTTCTTGCTCCGCCTACTATTTGATCTATAAACAGCGACATTTGACCCAGTCAATCACTCCTGGAACACTTTCCTCACTTGGCTTCCGGGGTACTATATTCACTAGTTTTCTTTTAAACTTTCAGGTGGCTTTGTCTAAAGTCACTATCATTGATTTTTCTTCATCTACCCAACCTCTAAATGTTGGAGTGCATTAGCGCTCAGTCTTTGGAGTTCTTCTCTTTTCTACCTACACACGCATAGCATGGGAGACTCCATCTAGTCTTGTGACTTTCAATGCATCCCCATGCATTTTTCCTCCTCTGTTCCAGATCTACATATTCATCTATGACTCTTTGACCTGCTGGATCTATAACAGGCTTCACAAAGCCAACCTGTCCAAACACAAGCTCCTGATCTTCCCTCCCAACCAGCCTCTCCTGCATCTCAGTTTATGGCAACTCCATTTTTCCAGTTGTTCTGGCTCAAAGATTTGGTGCTGTCTTCGACTCTCCCCTTTCTCCCACTTACCATATCTCAGCTGCCAAAAAGGCCTCTCAGTCCTACTTTCAAACTATATCCAGAACTTAACCATTTTTTTTCACCCCCATGTTTACTCCCTTGGGTCCCAGCACCATTACCCCTCGCCTGAATTATTGCAATAGCCTCCTCATTATTTTCTCTGACTCTGTTCTTGGTCCCTTATGCTCTGTTTTCAATATAGCTGTCGGAGCCATCCTGCTCAAAGCCCTCTGATGCTTCCTAGGCCCCTGAGGGTGAAAGCCTCACACTGACCCACAGAGCTCAGCCAGATCCAGCTGGTCTCCTTCTGCTCTCTGCTTATTAATTCTGCTCCAGCCACACTGATTTCCTTGCTGTTTCTTAAATATTCCAGGCACATTCCTGCTTCAGGGCCTTTGCACTTGCTTCTCTATGTAGAATGTTCTCTCTCCAGGCAACCACATGGCCAGCTCCTTCACTTCCTTCTAGGTCTTCATTCAAATGTTGCTTTTTGAGTAAAGTGTGTGGTTTGTTTTTTTTTTTCAGACCAAGATCTCCAATTTTATTTCCCACCTTCAAAGTTTTATAACCCCACTCCCTCCTTTATTTTTTCCAAATAACTTACCACCACCTAACGCTATATATTTTAATTATTTGCCTTTTATTTATTTATCCTGTTTATTGTCAGCCTCCCCAGTAGACTGAATACCAAATGAGGGTTTTAGTTTTACTGTAATTTCAGTACTTAGAAGAGCACTTGGTGTATCACATATGCTCAAAAAGCAACTGGATGAATAAATTGGATTTTTGGAAAAGGAATAAATGCCTAGACCAGAAAAACTGCCTACCTTACAAAAGTAACTTGAAAAAAAAAAAAAACCACCAAAATATATAGAAAGCCAGTTCTAAATCCTAACACTGGGAAGTTACTAAATGCTAGGTGCTATACTTCTGAATCTTGTCCACAAGTGCTTAATAAAGTAAAATATTTGCTATTCTTTTCTGGGGACTGGAGGGAAAAGTTGCAAATATTGCAAAAGTAGAAGGTAAAGGCCAGTGATAAATTAACTAGAATATTGCTTATTGTGCTTTAATATCAGCAATAATAAAACACAAAACATGCCTTGAATCAAGTGTCATTATGGGCTTTTATCAACCCACATTTTTTCTAGAGGCAGCTTAGTTGTGCTTCTTCTTCCATGAAAACCTGGGCAAGTATTCGGGTGCTAACACTTCCAGCTACTTACATGAAAAGCCTGCCTGTGGGATTGCATGTTGAAAGAAGGTGATAAAACATGAGGTTGCACCCAGTATAGGAACTGATTTATCTTCTTGAGGATGAGTTCCACATCCAACTATAGGCCCATTTGCCAAGCAGATCTGAAAAATGGGTGCTAATTTTGAAAACTCACTAGATCAGTCACAAGGGAAATCTTCTATGAGGAGGTTGGGGTATGAGTGGTGCAAAAGAGAAAACTAAAAATGTATGTAAGTGGTTTCAAGGGTGCAGAAGGGCCCTGATACTCAGACTTTGCACTTTCAGCCACCCCTACCCAGCCCCACACTTTGCAGCTGACAGTCAGCAGAGATACGGCTTGTAGTGCATCCCTCACCAGTTGTCCATACCTCCCCAGTCTTGCTTCTGTTCACACAGGCTCTGGCCGGCTCCTGACTCTTAGCTTCAACCCACTTGCCATGATTTCCCCATTTCCACCCAGATGCTGTGTAGGAACTTGGGCTAGGCTCTCCATCTGGATCTTCCCCCTCCTCCTGCTGGACATAGGACAGCCCACCTGTCCCCAGCCCCAGAACCCAAATCCCCATAAGCGAAAAGAGAAGTCCAGGCCAGGTGATTTTCTAGCAGGGCTCTACGTGTGCACCTTTGGCAGGGAGAGTGTGTAACTCAGGCAGCCAGGGTCACCTCATCTTACCAGCATCTCCTTGTTCTGTGTCTAATTCAACAAACTCCATGGCAACACGGGGCCTGCTCAGCTTACCTGACCTTCCCGACCTCCCTGTTAACAGCTCTCTCACTTAGCTGAGTATGGTGTGAGTCTCCTTCCCTCTCAGTAGCCTCCTTTGATTTCTGCATTACAGTGCAGCGAGTGGGGGCAGTCTCTCCTGGACAGGACATCTGGGGAGGAAACTAGAGAGGAGGGATTCAAGCCTGTATGTTGGGGGTGGGGGTAAGGGATGCAGAGCAAGTCCCTGCTCTTAGAGGAGCCCCGTTCTAGAAGTCCTGTTCTCATTACTTGTATTCAATGAGAATCTCATATCATGCATGCATGTTTTCAGATTTTTTTTTTAAGTTATGGGGCAACAAGCACAATGAGTTGATGTTTATGTCACTCAGGACACCTGACAGCTATGTGTGAGACACATCCCTTGCTCTTCCTGACCCACCACCCAAATGGGCATGTAGTATATGGATTTCAGACCTTCTTCTGCAAAACTCAGACTTCTCTGAACCTGACAAATATCCGCAATGTGCTGACTGAAAGATGGTAATCAGCCATGTCATAGGCCCACTCATCTATGCTGAGCTTTTCATCATTATTCTTTTTCATAATGAATATTCTGTTATTGTTTTGTTATTCCTTTTATTTTTATTTCATATTTGTAAAAGCATTAGACAATTTTGGAAGCATTTTTGCTGAAAGCATTTCCTCTGACTCACGGTGGTCTTGAAAGGAAGGCAGCGAAGGTATTAGTGGGGATGTGTTCTGAAGATAGTCACATCCGAGTGCTGAGAGGATGAAGGAACTGGGTGGTATCTGGAAGTGATCCAGGTCCTCTGACTCCACTTCCAAGGCTCTCCCACCAGCCCATGCTGTCTCCTTCTGGTGGCATGCCCTCGTTGTATTCAGGAAGGGTTTGGCCTGCAGAGAGTGTGAGTGTGTACAATAATGAAACGCGTGATAACAGGGCTCTGCGGTGCCATGCATACTGTTCAATTGATGTCAAGGAGTGTTGGTATCAGCCTGTCCCTACTCCTTTCTCTTGAACAACCTCCCCTAGACAGAATCAATCTCTCCAGCCTCTGTTCTCCTGTACCATGTAATTCAAAAGTGCTGGGAAAACACTTATAAGATTGTAGTACAGATTGGTGTAAAAGGATGGCTTGGCTGAGACTAGAATATGACAACTTTGAGGTTAAGCAACACTCCCCTAGAGACCTTCTCTGTGCTCTGGGCAGAGAAAATCACTCTAACTGCCACGAAATATTCAGGGACCCTGTTACAGGTGTCAGGCAACATCCTATGATTTCCCTGGGGCCCACGGGCTCCATGGGAAATAATCTGAACCTTTATTTGGAATTCAGAGTTTCATAGATATATCTGATGGACTGAATGGGGAGGGGGTCCCCACAGAAAGAAGAAAAAATGGAAACTTATAGAAAGAAATCTCCATATGTGAGTAATGAGTCTGCCAGAGTAACCTAGGTGCAACCCCAGGGTCTGAAGAGTGGAGGGGACAGAGGCCCCTGGAGCAGAGTGAGGTTGCACTGAAAGCCATCTGCATCTTCTCACCTTCCACCTCCTCTAGTGAAGCTGTGCCTCCTGTGAGAGAAAGGAGAAGACAGGACTCCTGAGTGATTACATATCCCAGCCCCTCTGCTGTGGGCCCCCTCTGAAGAGGCTGGGCCCTAAAAGTGTTGATTTCCCCGCCAGCTATAGAGAGAGGTGATCAGTGGAGTTCAGCAGGCAGAGATATTATAGAAATTGTTAACTGCACCACCGAAGAGAGTGCAACTGCCCCAGGGCCACCCAGAGCTGTGTGCAAGCCGGCAATTCGCTCCATAGGCTTTACTGTCTGATACTGCTAGAGGCATCCAAATTCCAGAGATCTACCGAGCAGTAAGGGCAAGACCACAGCGACCCATAGTCACCAGCATGGCTTGTGTGCGATGTGCCCCAGCTCTTTGGGGATACTTCTTTTATTTTTATTATTATTATTATTATTATTTTATTTTTGAGACAAAGTCTCTCTCTGTCTCACCCAGGTTGGAGTGCAGTGGCTCGATCTCGGCTTACTGCAGCCTCTGCCTCCCATGTTCAAGAGATTCTCCTGTCTCAGCCTCCCAAGTGGCTGGAACTACAGGCGCACGCAACCACATCTGGCTAATTTTTGTATTTTTAGTAGCGATGGGGTTTTAACATGTTGGCCAGGCTGGTCTCGAACTCCTGACCTCAGGTGATCTACCTGCCTCGGCGCCCAAAAGGGCTGGGATTACAGGTGTGAGCCACCGCGCCCAGCCTGGGGGTACTTCTAGAGAGACACCAGAAGTAAGGAAGACTGAGGCCTTGGTGGATACAAGTAAGACTCTTACAATGGTTGAATTTCGGACTTCCAAGCTGGGGTTACCTTTTTCTACTGTGATTTCTCCCTCCTAAGCTACCAGGCTTCCAAGACAGGAAGCAGGTCTTATTTGTTTTTATAGGTGGAAGATACTTAAGGATGATTACAGATATTTGAGTCCATACGTGACAGCCTCTTCCCTTGATTCTATGTCCTTTTTAAAAATTAATTTTTAAATTATAGTAACATATATATAATAAAATTTAGCATTTTATCTATTCTAAGAGTATATTTCAGTGGTATTGGGTACATTCATTTTTTGTTGTGCAACTATCATCATGATCCATCCTCAGAAATTTTTCATCATACCAAACTGAAATTTTAGACACATTCAATGCTAACTCCTCATTCTTCCCTTTCCCCAACTCCTGGCAACCACCACTCTACTTTCTGTAAATTCCTATAAATTTGACTATTCTCATATAAGTAGAATCATGTGATATTTGTTCTTTTGTGTCTGACTTATTTCACTTAGCACAATGCCCTCAGGGTTTATTCCTATTGTAGCATATATCAGAACTTCCTTCCATTTTAAGGCTGAATAATATTCCATTATATTGTCGGTCATGGTGGCTCACTCCTGTAATCCCAGCACTATGGGAGGCAGAGGTGGGTAGATCACCTGAGGTCAGGAGTTCGAGATCAGCCTGGCTAACACGGTGAAACCCCGCCTCTACTAAAGATACAAAAACTAGCCGGGTGTGGTGATGCGTGCCTGTAATCCCAACTACTTGGGATGCTGAAGCAGAAGAATCACTTAAACCCAGGAGGCAGAGGTTGCAGTGACCCAAGATCTAGCTACTGCACTCCAGCCTGGGTGATTGAGCAATGCTCTATCTCAATAATAATAATAATAATAATAATAATCCATCATACCACATTTTCTTTATCCATTCATCTGTCAATGGAGATGGGTTGCTTCTACTTTTTGGCTATTGTGAAAAATGCTGCTGTGAATGTGTCTACAAATCTTCCTCTGTGTTGTCTTGCACATTATTTCTTATGTGCCCATCTCATCACCCTCTTAGCTCTCTTCACCTATTCTTATCTATTCTTCTGATCTCATCTTAAAAGTCACTGCCTCCGAGGAGCCCTCCGTGACCCCATAGACCAATTTAGTTGCCTCTTCGAGGTGCTTCCATAGCTCACCACAACACAGTTCATTAATATTGTCTCTTTGTCTTTCCCACTAGCCCGTCTGCTTCCTATAAGAGGGGCACCATCTGTCCAGCTTTCCATCATATGCCTAAGACCTCACACTATGCCTGGACCATAGAAGCCCTAACAAAATGTTCGACTGTAAGCACATGTTCAGCAAGCCAGGCAGGGAGGAAGGTGCAATGTCTAAAATCAAGGTGTTGGTATAGCTGCATTCCTTCTGGAGGCTTCAGGGATGAACTTGTTTCCTTGCCTTTCCCAGTGTCTAGAAGCTGCCTGCATCCCTTAGCTCATGGCCCCTTACCCCAGCTTCAAACACATCATTCCAACCTCTGGTTCTTTTTTTTTTTTTTTTTTTTTTTTTTTTTTTTTTTTTTTTTTTTTTTGAGAAAGGGTCTTACTCTGTTACCTAGGCTAGAGTCCTGCTAGAGTGGTATGATCATGGCTCCTGGGCTCAAGGGATCCTCCCATCTCAGCCTCCCAAGTAGCTGTGACTACAGGCACACACCATCATGCTTTGCTATTTTTTATAAATTTTTGTAGAGACAGGGATCTCACTATGTTGCCCAGGCTGGTCTTGAACTCCTGAGCTCAAGCAATCCTCCCACCTTGGCCTCCCAAAGTGCTGGGATTACAGGAGTGAGCCACCGTGCCCGGCCCAAGCTCATTGTCTGACTGACTCTCCTGCTCTCTTATCAGGACATTGTGATTACATTGGGCCCACCTTGATAAACTGGGATGACCTCCCCATCTCAACGTCTTTGTTAATCGCCCACAAAGTCTCATTTGCCAAGAAAGGTAACATACTGACAGGTTACAGAGAGTAGGGTGTGGACATCTGTGGGCGGCCATAATTCTGCCTACCACAGGGAGTTTTACATGAGCCAAACTAGGGAGAGACCTTGCTAACGGCAGGAGTAGTGTGCAGATCACAAGAAGATTTGGGAGAATGGCAGACACTTCAGCTGAAAAGGTGCAGGGTGTCGTGGGAGTTAGACTGTGGAGACCACAGCTGGTTGGGAGAAAAAGGTTTTGGTAAAGGAGGTGTCATAAGGCAGGGTGAGGGTGGGAAAGTGCTGAGGACATTCGTCCAGATTTCCGAGGGCCCTGACTGCTGGGCAGAGCCATCTGGCCTTGGTTGAGTGGTCATAAATCCCCCCCAGGCAGTTTCTGTGCCGACGTTCTGCCCTCTGTTGGCTCAGCTGGCTCTGGATCACCTCCCAGCATCCTTTTTTACATGCTTTTTAATGAGCACTAAGATGGAAGTGGAATAAATCTTCCCAGATCCTTACGTGAGCACTTTAGTGGCCATTCCCCTGGCAGCGGAGGTAACAGCGAGTAAATAAAAGTGACACCCAGGAGTTGTAGGGCCTTGGTTCAGAGAGAAGTGCTCAGCTCTGAAGTTTGGTGGCCAGCACGGGGCCAGGGCCCGCAGGAAAACTAGAGCCAGCTGCTTGTGGAGAGCTCAGGAGATGACAGAAGGTGTCCTGTGTCCCCAAGGATGCACCTCTGCGTTCCTGCCTCCATCAGCAGGCTGGAGAACAAGATCTGACCAGGGAATGGGGGTGGGGTCTTATTCCCGCTATGATTTCCTTTTCGCTTGTCCTCAGCCTACGGATAGGGCCGGGGGAAGAAACTGCACCTGCTGGGGCCATGGAGAAGGTCTCGGCACTTTTCGTTGCCAGAATCCAGCCCCCGTACCACCTGGTGAGGGGCTGTGGGGAGAATGTGAGGTGGGGCAGTGTGGACCCTAGACTGAATGCTCATGGTGCCCTCCAGCTTCCCTCTCCTTCCCTCTCCTTCCCTCCCCACCTCTCTTCAGGCAACAGCCAGATACCCAGGGCCTGCCCACGAGTCTGTCTGCTCTGTTCCCACCAGTCTGTCTACTGTGCTCCTGTATTCGTCACGCCTGGCCCAGATTTCCATAGTATTGCTGGGAAGTGAACATTGTTAGTTTCAGCACTAACCTCCTTTCTAGCTAAGAACCCGCCTAGTTCTTGCAGCTTAAAAATAGCCAGTCAACTGTATCCTAGACCTGACCACATTTCCTATCTCTGCAGTTCAAGGCGTGACCACCCAAGTCAAAGCCATCAACATCTTTTTGGTCTAGGAAGCACCTCCTAACCACTCTCACTGCTTCCCCCTCTAGATCCTATTGAATTAATTCTCATGTGGCCGAATTAAAACAAAGCAGATTACATCATTCCCCTGCTTGAAGACTTCAGTGGCTTGTCTTCTCCCTCAGAATAGAATCCAGCTTCCTGTCGTAGCAGGCTAGACCCTGCACCATCTGTCCCCTTAATCTTGCCTCCTCCCACTCTCCTATCCTCCTTCCAGCCACCTGAAGATACATTCTGGTCTTGAGATACATTCTGGTCTTGTGTGAACATGACCATCTCCTGGCCACTCACATCTAAAACAGACCTTCCTTCCTCCCACTCTGCACTATGTATCTTTGGGGCATTCCCTGACACGTGACATTCATTACATGACAATGTATTTGTGCTCCTCTGTCTCCCGCTAGAAGGTAAGCTCCATGGAGGCTGGTTTTTCTCATTCACCCTGTGTCCTCCATGGCCAGTGCAGTGCCTGGTCCAGAGTAGATATTTAATAGATATTTGTTGAATGAATAGATGTGAAGAAATAATTGACTTCTTAGGCACTAAGGCCATTACTTGCCAGAGACTATGACAGGCAGACAATGTTTGTTCCTCGTACCTAGGAGTGCACAGCCTTTTGGGTAAAGATAAGGATATATATATATATATTTTTAAATAATGTGTGTGTATATATGTATGTATGTATATGTATATATATTTATATGTGTATATATAGGCAACATATATAAATAGGCAATATATAGAGATTTATATTATATATATATTTATATATTGAGGCCAGAAGTTCAAGACCAGCCTGCACAACATAGCAAGACCGTGTCTCTAAATGTATATATAAAGCATTGTCACAATAAAACATTTATCACAATTAAAATGCTGTATTTAAAGCATTTATCACACTGCAAAGATATATAATATTTGCATATAATATATGCTTATATATTTATGATAATATACAATTATAATGCATATTTGTGTATAATATATAATATACTGTATAATATATAGTTATATATTTATGTATAATGTATAATTTTATAATATGTATAGTATATAATTATACATAATTGTGTATAGTATATAATATATAACATTTATGTATAATATAATTATACAATATTATATATATAATTACAGAGTATGATAAATGCTTTAAATACAGTGTGCACAAAGTAGCATGAAAATCAAGTAAGAGGACAATTTTTCTTCAAGGTCTAAGGAACTGTTAGATAAAGGAGATGGATTTGAACTTGAGCTGAGCTGCCTACTCATCAGTGGAAGGCCTCTGAATAGTCCTTAGGAATAATTGGTTGCTGATAAGTCCTGAACATTAGCCATAGCCATCTTGGATAATTTTGCCCAGAGTACTCAAGGATGCCCATACTTCAAAAGATGGGTGGAAAGTTACTGAAGTCTCATACTGGTTTCCATTGCAGAGGGAGCTTCACCCTGTCAAAACTGATGGCCTCCCCAGATCTTTATCAGGGCTTAGGGTAGGTGGCAACTGTTCCTAGGACCTCACCAGAGTAGAGGGCCTTCTCTGTTTGTTGCCAAGCCTTGATGACTCACTGGGAGGGCTCCAAGCGCTCACCCTGTGGTGGCCAATGCTGACCCAAAGAGCCTGGCCCTGTGATACAGAGAATTGTCCCAGCTGTGTCATACTGGGTGCTGGAGGCTGGTGTGCAGGAGGCCAGGGAAGTCTCTGTTGGCTGTGAGTGGCTCTGGGAGGCTTCTCCAAGCTGCCATGTGTCTCTTTCAAAAATCAGTAGCAATACTGTGGTGCAACTCCCAGAGGTAGCATCAGTTCCTCAATGCAACAGAAGCTCCTACCCGTTAGCTCTGCATCAGTCCCCTGGGAAGCAACAATGCTGCTGAGAAGGCACCAGTGCAGAGGATCACTTGTGGAGCATGGAAGGAGAATGGAGAAAGCATCCCAGTTATCTCTGTCTAATCAGCAAGGCTGTCTCCACGTGGGCTTGCTCGCCCAGGATGAACTCTGAAAACAGCACCCGCTGTGAACATGGAAGGATGTATCGATAATCTCCCCATATATTTCTTAGAGGTTTTCACACATTATATAATTTGGCTCTCACAGCAGTCTTGGGAGGTAGTCATGTGTTTACCATGGTTTGTTTTGTTTTGTTTTTTGGAGACAGGGTCTCGCTGTGTCCCCCAGGCTACAGTGCAGTGGCATAGTCATAGCTCACTGCAGCCTCAAACTCCTGGGTTGAAGCCATACCCCTCCCTGTCTCAGCCTCCTGTGTAGCTGAGACTATAGGCATGCATCACTGTGGCCAGCTAATTTTTACAATCTTTTTTTAAGAGAGTGGATCTCGCTATGTTGCTCAGGCCTCAGGCTGGCCTTGAACTCATGGCCTCAAGTGATGTTCTGCCTCAGCCTCCTGAGTAGCTGCGATTATAGGCATGAGCCATGATGCCTGGCTCTTACCATGTCCTAATTAGTATTTTTCCCATTGCAATTTATTGTAGAAATTCTGAAATATGTCAAAAGACATAATGAATAAAATAAAAATCACCTGTAGTCCCACCATGCAAAGTGTCTATGTTAGTGTATCTCCCACCAGGCTTTTTTTTCTAAGACATAAATGTATTAACAGATGTTAATTTATGGATCATTCTGCTCCCCCCAAATCCAGCTAAGATTGCCTCAAATTCCCATACCATGGCCCATGGAAGTATGTCTGGAAATTCCTAGAGAGGCCCATGATCTCTCTCCTCTATCCCATAAGGTTTCTAAGTTGCAAGCCACAGAGACAAACTCAGGCAAAAATAAAAGTTATCAGGAAGCATGGGATAGCTCACTAAATTTAGAAAATAACCTAAAAATACCACCTCAGGAAGGACAGAAACTAAGTTACCAAAAAAATAATGGATGATTTAGAGCCTATTATCACTCTGAGATAAATGGACTTGCGCCTTTTTGGTCTTTCTTTCAATCCACCCAGTATTCAAATTCCAGGTACAGTATCTGATTGGTCTGGATTGTTTTGTCTGCTCACAACTTAGCCACGGCAAGTCAGGGCTCCTGGCTTGACAATCTCGCCAATACTGCATTCAACTGCAGACACTGGCCAGATAGGGTTGCTATGTAACTGATAAGTGGGACAACAGAAACTTGACTCACTTGTCTCAAAAATCTATCTTTTACACACTAATCTATGGGGGAAAGAAAGGATCTTTGTGTATATGTCTTTCTTTCTATAGAATACCCTTTTAATCCCCTGAGCTCCCTTGACTTGGCTAACTCCTACTCACAATATTTCCACAGAGTATGAAATATTTTCATATTCTGAGACATATTTCATGACCCCAGCCAAATATGAGGTAGGTCCCTCTATTTTGAGTCCTTGAGTACTACATGGGTCTTTCTATGTAAAATGTAAGTTCCTTGAGGGCTTCAATACCACTGGTCTACAGGATCTAACATAGGAACTGGTATGTAGAAGGTTCACCCGAAATATTGAGGAATGACTTGTCTGACAAGAAAGAAATGTCCTCAGAGGATTTGCCTAAAGAAGGGAAAAGGGAAGGGAAATAAACTGGAATTGACCTCAGAGGGGAAAGGACACATGACTTAGGAGACAGGGGAACATGATCACTGAAATGAACATCCCCCACTAAAGAGAAACACACACACCTATGCATACTCCCTCAAAAGCACAAAGGACAAAGCCATGCGAGGGAATTCCATAGATAATTGTAGCCTGAAGTCACTGGCCAAACTGAATGTCCTGTGTGGTAGCCCTCTGCAAAAGTGTTGCAATGTTTATCCAGGAGACTGGAAGGAGGTTTTGCCCTCATCTCCAGTCATCTGAAGAAAGCAGGAACGTGGGACACGGAAATGGCTGCATGGACTTTGGCAATGTCCAGTACCAAAAATAACAGAGTTGAATTTTGTGGGACTGCTTAGTTAAATGTGTTTCTCTATGCCTGTTGTGCTTACAAAATGTGTATGGATACCTCACCCAAGCTAATGTGATAGACCTCCTTAGGTAAAATAATAACCACTAACATTTATGGAGATGCCAGGCACTATGCCAAGGCACTTTTCATAAACAATTTCACTCCATCCTGTGGGCATACTACAGCCTGGCTTGATCAGTGGTCATTGTACCCCTTCTGGAATCACTTCCAATACTACAGCAGCTGGCTGAAAACTGTATTTCCCAGAATGCTTTACAGGGATGCTTTAGTCAATGTGATTTTGGTTCGTCCACTCAGGAGCTGAAACTTGAACTCCTTGCTGAATTAAGTGGGGAGATAAAGTGTAGTAAGTGAGCCATCCATTTTTCTAATGGAAAGATCCAGCTGGTCTAACAGTTGGACTCTGGAGTTGGCAGTTGCAGTGATGGCTTCCAGACTGCTGCATTTCAGGTGTTCTTGGAGCCAGCAATTCCAAGTGGTTTTCTGATTCTTGGATTACATCTAAGGTGATGGGATCCTGAATTCAAAACTTTGGACAGAGACCTCCTGTTTCCCCAGCTTTCTCACTGTCAGATGCAAAAGTTATCTTAGCGGATCAGTACGGTGGTGGTACTTTAAAATTTGTTTGTAATGGCTGAGTCTAGAGCATGCTCGTCCTATTATTCCACAGTTCTGTAAGTACCTGATTCCCTATGTTCAATCCTTTTCTGCTTAAAATACCTGGAATGTTTTATGCTTTCTGTAGCTGAACTTTTATTGAGCCATGTAGTATTTTCCCCCATTTCACAAATAAGAAAACTGAGGCAGAAATAAAATGATACATCACAGAACTAGTAGGTGTGGAACTTCGTTCTGAACTCAGGAAGTTTGTGTGAGTTCACTATCTGCTTACCACCATGGTATTCACTCGGGCTTTCATCCTGTAATTATTTACTGGACACCTTATATGTGCCATGCAATATGTTAACCTCTGGAGCTATTATAGTAAGAAAAACAAAGTGGAAAATTCTTCATTTTAGTTCTCTTGACTTGTAATGGAAAGTAAGTTATACGTACATTTAAATAGTGTGATATTTTGCTACAGGCTTGCATTGGAAAGAGGCATGTAGCTTTCAAAACAGTCTGTATCAAAAGCAGCTTGTAAAAGAGCTAGTTGCTAAAGGGATTCAATTCAAATTTTGGTTTACACATAATTCAGTGAAAATATTGATAAGAATGAAAGAAGAATGCTAAGAAGAAAGGAAGGAAAGAGTGAGTTCGTAAATAGGTTGGCATCCTTTTACTTCAGGAAGCTCTTTGATGTGCCTCCTGCCAACCCCCCAACCCCATCTCCAAACCAGTAGCATTAAGTGACTTGAGCACTTTCATTCCCATTTGGGATTCTGCCCTATGGATAAAGGAGAAGGTAAATTATGAGTAGGGGACTTGAAAGGAGATAGCTTTTCCCCCCTGGAAATTTCTTTCTAGTGCTGAGACAGGAAGAACTTGGTAGTTAGGTCGTGTGAGATGACTGAGCACTGCTGACTGAAAGAAAACTCTGGAGAAGCAAAAGAGTCTCCCAATAGAGGCTTAATCTGCTGTTGGCATAAGAAAGACTCCAGAGACATTAATATCTGGTGCAGTCACAGAGTCACAGAAGCACTGGAGCCATAAATATGCCCCAGGAAGGAATTTTGACTCTAAGTTTCAAGATTGAGAGTGATTTGAAAGAAATGTACTCAGGGTTAGGGAGAAAACCAGGGTAAGATAATCTATAATAATGAATAATTAGAGGCTCAAAATTTCCTGGGGGATTAGGTTTCATTTTCTTTTAAGACTTGTGCCTTTGGACTGTCAACATCTTCTTTGACATTTATTTATTTAAAGAATCATATTTTCAGGAGCAAGAAGGTATATCTACTGGGTGCCCAGATGCCCAGTCCACATGTTTATCCCCGAAATATCTAGAAGGCATCGTGCCCTAATTGCTGGCCAGCGCCCAGGAGGAAATGAAGAGTTTTGTGTGTGCTGGATTTGTGGATCTAAATGGAAAGATGGCAGCAACATCATACGTTTTGTAGAAAACAAAGTAAAAAATTACTGTAAAAGAAAGTATTAAGGCAAATACGGACTTGGAAGATGTTCAAGTGAAGCATATGTGCCAGGTAGATGGCTTCATTTGTTTTAAGGAAACAGGGATCTATGATCCTTTGCTGTCAATTTATCACTTGACATTTTTAGACACTTGCTATATATCACTGAGGAATTTCTCCTTCAATCACTCCACTCAATTCAAAATGTAGAGACATGATGAACACCTACTATCCATCAATAAAATAGGTATTCACTTCCTACTATGTGCTAGGTTCTGAGGAGTACAAAAGATATGTCAGTCATATAACTGACATTGGAAAATGAACATAAATGAAAGACGTATAACTATTTCTCTCCCTCCCCTTCCCGAGGGAGAATTATTCTTCTCTTCCTCCATTGAAGTCAGACTCTGCCTTGTGACTTTGGCCAATGAAAGGTAAGGGAAAGCGATGTGTGTCACTTCCAGGCAGAAATTCTAGGAGCCTGTACTTGCTTTGCCATAGTCTCTTTTCCCTTTGCTGTGATGACTGGCAATGGTACAGTAACAGCTCCTTTGTCGTCCTGTTTCCTGCAGTACAGCAACGTGAAGTTGATTCCTAACTGTGCTAGGAAAGACGTGTCGTGAAAGTGAGAAAGAACCCTCTGCTTTTGTAAGATGTAATGTCTGAGGTTACTTGTTACCATAGCATGACTTAGCCTAATCTGACTTCTACACAATAGCTCTAGAAAGCTAACATTTATTGAGTGCTTACTATATCCTGAGCATTGTGCTGTGGGCTTACTATGCATTATTTCATTGAACTCTCGTAAAAACACCATGAGGTATATATTATATGATTTCTATTTTATAGGTGTTGAACTGAGTCCCGGAGCTAAGTTCAGACTGTTATTTAGGGTTGAAGTTGAATTTCAGAATCTGGTTTGCTTGGATCCAGAGCTCATAAGCTTAACTACTATGCCATACTGCCATATATAGCAGAATGAATATAATTGAAGATCTTTTTTGGAATAGACTATAAGTTCTCTGGGCAGTTTAGAAAGTGAGTGATCAATGACCATTAAAACTTCTTGGGAAGAGCTTTATGGAAGAAGTAAGAATTGAAAAATATGTAGGTTGTAGATAGGAGAAAAGGGAGCTGACCTTTTTGGAATGGGGAGAGAGAGGGAAAAGACCTCATCTGTCTAGATGAAATAAGGCAATACAATGGATATGCCAAACCCCTGGAAATTAGTTTCGTCTACCCTTAAGAACTTCACAGTCAGAGAGGGGCGATAAGGTGTTTACCCAAATTACTATCATAATTCAGGCAAGCTCTATTTGGAGGCGTGTTAGAATTCTCTGTAATGTGTGTTAAGATGTATCAAACCAAGACTAAGCAGACATCTCTTCACCAATGGAGGATAGGGGTTGGGAAAAAGATGGCAGCTGCAGAGAAGGCAGCCCAGTGAGCCAGATGCACCTAGCAGTCTCTGTCTCAAATCTGGAAGGTTCTAAATAAAGAAAAAATTCAACTAGACCCATGGAAGATGCCAGGGGAAATAATTCTCTTATCACTCATGACAATTTCCAGCTGCACTAGGCCAGAAGGGCTAGAGGGGCACCAAAGCCATTTCAGTACATCCTGCTTCTGTGAAACTGGTTCAGGCATGGTATGAAACTAAGGTTTCCTGGAAGCCTTCATGGGGGATACATAAAGAGAAGTGCTTCTGGGTCTCTTGCCCATCAGCTGCAGGGATTCTGATTTAGGAGATCTAGAGTGGCACCCAGCAACTTTCATTCTTTTTTTTTTTGGTTTTTTTTTTTTTTTGAGACAGAGTCTCGCTCTGTCACCCAGGCTGGAGTGCAGTGGCGCGATCTCGGCTCACTGCAAGCTCTGCCTCCCGGGTTCACACCATTCTGCTACCTCAGCCTCCCCAGTATCTGGGACTACAGGTGCCCTCCACTATGCCTGGCTAATTTTTTTGTATTTTTTTAGTAGAGATGGGGTTTCACCGTGTTAGCCAGGATGGTTGTGATCTCCTGACCTCATGATCTGCCTGTCTCGGCCTCCCAAAGTGCTGGGATTACAGGTGTGAGCCACCGCGCCCGGCTGGAAGCTTCATTCTTTTGCCAAGCACTCATGTGATTCTACTGTTTATGGTATTGGAACTTCATTTAAAAAACATGTGACAATAACAACGTCAAAAAAACCATACACACCATTTTTCTGGAAGTTAAGTACATTAACTAAAATATAAAAAATAATATGAGTTCCTTTAAAGACGTAATGCTTTAAAAAATTCAGTGAAAAAATTAAGTGGGCTAGGCGCAGTATCTCATGCCTGTTATTCCAGCACTCTGGGAGGCCAAGGCAGCTGGATCACCTGAGGTCAGGAGTTTAAGACCAGCCTGGCCAACATGATGAAACCCCATCTCTACCAAAAGTACAAAAAATTAGCCAGGCCTGGTGGTGGGCGCCTGTAATCCCAGCTACTCGGGAGGCTGAGGCAGGAGAATTGCTTGAACCCAGGAAGCAAAGGTCACAGTGAGCCGAGATTGCACCACTGCACTCCAGCCTGGGTAGCAGAGCAAGACTCCATTTTTAAAAGAAAAAATTCAGTGATCGAGCAATGTAATGCCAACTAAGGGAAGTGATAGTTGCAAAAGGGGGTGGCCAATTATATACTGCAGAGAGGTCGAAGAAAGTCATAACAAAGAATCCTTTGAAGCTGTCAATTAAGAAAAGTTCAGTTATATAGGGAGTAATTTGAATTAATTATTTGTAATGGGAGCCAGAAAGAAAGATGTTCATGGCTGGCTGGGTGGTGATGAGAGGAAGTAGCACTTAGAATAGCTGGGAATAAATGATGCAGTTAATAATTTGAAGAGGTGCCAGGGTTCAAGGAAAATGCTTTTGTTTGTTTTCACTTATTAGCATATGGGGGAATTGAGCATGTTAACAGTCTAAAGGGAAAGATGCAGAGGTGTGAGGAGTGTTTGTCAATGTGAGGGAAAGTGGAAAGAACTGATGGAGTAAAACAGCTGGAGCCCAGGAGAAGGGCTTGCCTTGGACAGGTAGTAGAACATTCTGTTCTCCAAGAGAGAAGAGAAGAGTAGAACATGCATGAAGGTGGAGAGTTTGAGGTACAGAGGAAGGAGGGTGAAGAAGTCATTGCTGATAACTTTGGAGGCAAAGACAGTAAGGGGACAGAAGAGGGGGCAATGGTTTGGAAGGACTGCTTTGGGGAGCCCAGTAGAGTGTCTGCAAAGTTAAGGTGATATACTTGGCCATTGCAATCTATTCCATTCTAAAGAGTTAATATTAAATCTTTCCAAGTTAAAAAAATGATTATTCTTATAAAACTGCCATCACTATTATTATTAATATAGCAATAATAACGATAACAGCAGCCTGGTATGCACCATTAGGACCTCTATGATTAATCTAGGAGAGTAGCTAAAAAAAAAATGCACTCTCACCCATCCTTCTGGAAATAATCGCCTCGCTGTTGGGCCTGTATCTGGTAGCTTTTTTTTTTTTTTTAATCAGAGGGGCCACTGAGGAGTGATTGTAACTTTTCCTTTGCAGAAAAAGTCTTGCAGCTGCTCACCAGATCTGCAGCCCCTGAATTCCTCAGCAATCTGTATGACAGAGCTGCCCCTTGGGTTTCTTATTGGGTAGCTTTATTGCAAGCTTATAGTAAATGTCTTATTAAGTCCAGATGAACAGAGAGGCTAGATTTGCCTCACTGGGACCAATTAAGTGGGGGCTGGACAGACTTTCTACAACCCTTCCAGCTGTCAGACTGTACTACCAAAGAGGCTAAGTGACTTGTCCAAGGTCACATAGTAAGTAGCCAAGTTGGATCTTAATCCACATTGCCAGGACCACTGCTCTTTCTTCTGCACCTTGAAGAAGAGTTTATGTACAGAATGTCACCAGGAAGTGCCTTTCCATAAACAAGTAAACCCTTTTATTGTCTTTTTTAAACCACTGGCTTCAGGTTTCTCTCTTCAGTGGAGGATAAGTGCTCAAAAACATATGGCATCCAGACATGGGCACAAAAATGTCTCTCAGTGTTTTTAATCATTTAATGTTTTCCTATCATGGAGGGTATTAGGTTTCTATTGCTGCTGTAACAAATTACCACAAAATTAACAGTTTAACACAACACAAATATCTTCTCTTAGAATTCTGCGGGCCAGAACTCTGAAATATGATTCACTGGGCTAATGTCAAGGTGTCAGCAAGGTGGAGTCTTACAGACGTTCCAGGAGAAAACTTGCCTTTCTTTGCCCTTCCCAGCTTCCATGGGCAGGCTACATCCCTTGGTGCATGCTCTTCTTCCTCCATCTTCAAAGCCAATTGTGGAACATCTTCAAATCTCTTTCTCTGTTTCTGTTTCTATCATCTCTCTGACTCTGACTCCTCCTGCTTCACTCTTATGAGAACATTTGTGGTTACCTGAGGCCCACTCAGATCATCCAAGGTAATCTCCCATCTCAAGATCCTTAACTTCATCATATTGGCAAAGTCCCTGTCACCATAGGAAGCAACATCCACAGGTTCCAGGGATTAGGGATATGGACATCTTGGGAGCCATTATTGAACCTACACCACAGAGTAAGGAACAAACACACACTATTGTAGACATATATCAATAAATCAATCAGCAAGTGTTTATTAAATACTTACTATTTGCCAAGCTGTAATAGAGAAGGTATAATAAATACATATCAGTATAAAACATGTTCTCTTCATTCAAGGACCTCACACTATTTTTAGGAAGAGGAAATGAATACTTCTGAAACAAGTATATTCTAAACTCTAGGGTACTAACTATAAATGCCCTAGGGCTGCAGAAAACTCACTTGAGTTGTATAGGTTGGAAGAACCCATGAAATTTTCATTGGGAAAACACAGAGACTTCAAATAGATATGTAGAACATAGATGGGGCAGGATGCGAGGGAGGGAGAGATGCAATTCTAAATGACCTGGGCTGTAAGAGCTGAGATGTGGCCACAAAAATGGAACAAGGCTGAGACACACAGAAATTTCCTCAGATATGGGGTAAACAAGGTAGGGGCCACAGGCCAAATGCAGTCCTCTACCTATTTTTATAAGTAAAGTTTTATTGAAACACAGATGTGTTCATTAGATCTTTGGCTGTTTTTGTGCTACAATGGCAGAGATAGACAGTTGCAATGAGGACCAAATAGCCCCTGTGACAGTTAATTTTAGGTGTCACCTTGACTGGATTGAGAGAAGTCTGGATGGCTGGTGAAAGCATTGTTTCCTGGTGCTTCTGTGAGGGTGTTTCTAGAGGGAATTGGCATGTAAGTCAGCAGACTGAGAGAGTAAAACCTGCCCTCAATGTGGGTAGGCATCACCCAAAGAGCTGGGGCCCAGTTGAAACAAACAAGTAGAAAAGCAAGAATTCTCTCCTCTTCTCTTCTCTTCTCTTCTTTCTCTCTGTCTCTCTCTCTGTCTCTCTGTCTCTCTCTCTCTCCTGATCAGGATGCCTTTTTTCTCCTGCCCTTGGACCTCAGACTTCAGGTTCTTCAGCTTTTGAATTCAGGGACTTGTGTCTCCCAGGGGCCCTTGAGCCTTTGGCCTTGGACTGGGGGCCTCACCATCAGCTTTCCTCATTGTGAGGCTTCTGGTGTTGGACTGAGATGCGCTACTGGCATCTGTGGTTCTCCAGCTTGGCAGTGGCTGACTGTGGGACTTCTCTGCCTCTGTCATCTTCTCTGCCACTGTGATCAACCGTGTGAGCCAATTTCCCTAATAAGCCCCTTCTCATATGTCCTATTTGTTCTGCCTCTCTGGAGAACCCTGCCTAATAACACCTGCAAAGCCTAAAATATTTACGTCTGGCCCTTTATAGAAAAAGTTTACCATCCCCTTCCCTGGGTGAGGAATACTCACTGAGGCCCTTGAGTAGGAAAGGCACTAGAAAGGACTCCAAGCAGAGACACCCCAATGAGGAGATCACGCCAGCTGAGGCCTCTCTTTAGTTCACCTTAACACAGTGATTTCTGTTCTGAAAACTTCCACCTGGCACTACATTTTACAGGCCCTCTCCTGAAGTTTGCATTGGGTCCCCTGGCATTAGTCATTAGCTAGTGAAGTCATGCTTGGGAGAGAGCCAGGTGGAGGCAGGGACAACACAGGGAAGAAACGTAGGAGGCTGGTTCTTTGGGTTTCTGGGCTTATCATTCTTGGCTTCTGTATCTCTGATGGCTGATTGTGGGACTTCTTTGCCTTATGGAATGTAAACCAGATCATCCAAGCCCTCATCTGCTAGCCTGGTTCTTGAAAAGATCCCGTGGATGACAAATATCTCTGATACGATCCTTAGAAGAAGCGAACTGCAACACAGCTCAGGATGTATTTTCATAGTTGTTTCAAGGAGACAGGTGTGTTGGTGTAAATTCAGAGTGTGAAAGTGTGCTTCCTGGAAGGCTCAGGTCGAGGATTTAGTCTCCTCTTTAGTTTGCTGCATTCCATTCTTCTGAATGCAGCCCCTGTACCAGTCACACATTTCATAAAGGCCTCTTGTATGTCAGAAAAGGGACTGGACAAGAGAAACAGCATGATTCACTTAGCAGATGCCTGCCTACTCCTAACAACTGAGTTTATTTGTGTGTTCAACAGATATTTATTTTGTATATAGACTGTGAAGAAAACAACAACAACAAAAAAATAGTCCCTGTCATCCCGGGAACTCTGAACCTTACTTAACTACAGAAAGATCAACACAAACACACAAGGAACAGTTAAGTAAGAAGAGAAGACAGAATGTGATAAAAGCGTCAAAGTGAGGGAGACAGATGGCAAGTGTGATAGGAAGAGTTTGCAGAAGAAGGAGACGAATGTGAGGTAGATGTGCACAGAACAGTTTGGGAAAGGCTTTAGGGAAAATGGAATTGGAACTAGTCTTGAAAAATTGGTCACATTCAGACTGGGAGAGTGGAAATGGAATGCATTCATTATGGAAGGAAAAGAATGATTAAAGTTTGGAATTGTAATTACGAATAAAATCTAGAAAACAAATGAATAGCACCATTGGGAAGTTAGGTTAGTAAATTGTACATCCAAGGTACAAAATATTGCAGAGAGATAATCGTACCTACAACAGTCTTCCTGTGGTTTTAAGACCATTGATCATCAGTCAAATAAATATGAGCTGAAAAACAGTGATAGATGACAATGTATGGTAATTGTCAAATGGCTGGTATGAGCAGTAACTACCATAACCAGGACATCCTGATGGGGATGGTCATGGATATCTGATGGAATATTATGTTTGAAAAGTCAGGTGTACCTTGTCCAGGCACTACATGGTTTTTGCTGATTATTACTTTTACTTGCTACCACCCAAGGGTGAAAGGGGAGATGAATGTATTCAGCTCTTACTGTTTACAGCCTTGGGACCATAGACCTTGTTTTCCAATTCTGTCTAGACTTCCTCCCCAGAGCTGTGTTGTCTAGACCACAAGTTCTGGTCTAAGTTCAAGAATAGGCTGGAATGATGCCTTGAACTTAATTCAAGGTTGTTTTTATTTGGACTGGCAACAAAGTCGTGCAATGGATAAAATCAAGATGAGCAGAAAGGTGAATGTGTAAGGCTCTCCATTGTACCTCTGATTGTCAGTAATATGTACCTCAAGTACAGTTGACTTGGCAGTGCACTGCAGCCAAATGTGCTCCAAGTTGAAGAAATCAGGGCTGTGGACCCACTGCCTTCTTTATCCACAGACAGAACAGCACCCTCAAACAATGAATACCAAATATTTTGCTAAGAAATCCATCTCTCCTAGACCTAATGACCATGATCTAGAACTTAACGCTCTTGATCAAACAACACTGAAGCTACCTCTCTTATGTGCACCTGCACTACAGGATTTAAGAAATGTTCAATTATGTCCACTTTGAGCTTTGTGTGGAGATGCCTAGTCTTAGCCTATCATATAAGATACCAGTAACCTCACATTTTTCCTACTCTTTAGAGTGCAAGAAACCATGCCAATGTGAAAATTCTCTATGTATAAGCTGTATATGGAGAACAAGATCAAATATAATGCAGATGAATATACGGTTGTAGTTTTGTCCTGTTTGGAAGGTGTCCTCCACAAGGATTTCCTCAGTTCTGGGTCATTTCTGCTTAGTAATCTCATTGGACACTGATGACTTTCACTTTTCCAGACAATGCCAGATTATATTTTCCAAAGTTGGCTGCAACAATAATTTCCCATCCCACATGATCTTCTACAAGGTAATCTCAGAACATCCCCATCAAGAGGTAACCAAGAGAATGCGGTGGAAGTGATGCTTCGTAACTTTTGAGATGAGGTCAGAAAAGGTCATACAGCATCTCCCTGACTCTCTTAGAAAGCTCGCTCTTAAGATCCTCCCTCTTGAAACCGAGATGCCATTCTGTAATAAACCCAACCACTTGGAAAAGCCATATGTAGATGTTTCAGTTGACAGTGCTGGCAGAGCCCAGCCTTTAAGGCAGTCACGGACGCGTGAGTGATGAGGCCTCCGGATTCCTGCTCCTGGGGTTACTGGTCACTCCAGTATTGGAGTCCTCCCAGTTAAGGACCAAGGCATGGCGGAGCAGAGACATCTCCATTGGCCCTGCCCAAATTCCTGACTCACAAAAGCTCTAATGAAATGTTATTGTCTTACACTACTAAGTTTGGGGTCGTTTGTGGCACAACAAGAATAACTGGAACATAGACCCAACCACAGATTTGAGCTAAAAACAAAATCCTCCTTCTGCTTCCTTTTTCACATTTGTCCAAAGTCCAGTTTACTCTCAGTTAATATTTTCCAGCGCTTTCCTTGAATATCTTAATGCATTTTTTCTTTATTAGCTCTTGATTAGCTCTTTCACTTCTGCACTAGGATTGCATGTGTCTTTATTGTTAAGCTTCTTATTCTTTGATGAAGAAACAAGATGAATACTATATTTTTAAAATGGTTTGATATAATCCAGTCTACTCTATCCCTTCTAAAATTACTAGGAATGCTGTGTATGCTTTTAGGGTCATACTATAAAATATATATATAATTTGTGATGTGTTTAACAGAGAGTAACTTTGAATGTTTAGGGACTTTACATGTAGTTATTGAATGACTGAAAGAGTAAAGCTAGCTCCGGCTGGAGTAAAAACACAATAAACTATTCAAGAGGAGGGGGTGGGGTGGTGAATTTGAAATTGCTATTAGAAGAAATGAAAGCCTAAGAAGAGAGATGGGTATTATTTTGTTTGGGCTCTTAGGGCAAAACCGGGATCAGTGGATATAGGATGACAGGCAGATTTTATATCAGTGTAAAGACTTTCCTAACACTAGAAATGACTAAAGATAAAATGGACAGTTATAAGAAGCGAATTTCCCATCACTGGAGATTTTAAAGCAGTGACTGAATGTCTACTTGATAAGAATGTTGTAGAGAAAAATTGTGCATTGAACAGGGGGAAGCAGAGGGCGGAGAGCAGCAGGAAGACATGGATCTTTCTGGTCCCTCCCAAGCCCAGGAGTCTATGAATACTTTATGTTACTTTAGTTCCAGTGGGAAAATGGCAGCATCTATTTATAGAGCTACTGATGTCAACAACGATTTCTGCCAGAGGTGTGAGTCTTTGTAAATGGTTCAAGCTTTGGGGCGAATAAATGGACAATTCAGTGGAGAGGACCCATTGATCAGAATGAAGATAAGTGGAAAGTAATTAAATGAGACAGGAATCAGTAGGAGGGTTTCCAAGTGTAACTAAGTTAAACTTTGAGTGTGATTGGAAAGTGAGGAGAACATAACTGCCATGCTTTCCTCTGGGGTCCTTCGAAATAAGGAAATATGGTGGAATGGGGAGGATAGGACAAGAGTCTGTGAGTCAAGAAAACTCTGCTCAGGAAGGAATATCAGAGCTTGCTTGGAGTGACTGTGTTCTTAAGTTCATTAACAGAACAAAAAAATCAAAAGTATGAAAGCAATGCTGGCGCTGATTGAAATAAGCAGATGGTTAAAACCACCTGTAGGAGAACCTACTTTTGCCAAGTCAAGAAACAGCAGCACCCACCCAAGCAGAGCCTGAGAAACAGAGTAGGCTGTTGTATTCGTTTCCCAGGGCTATTGTAACAAAGTACCACAAACTGCATGGCTTACAATAACAGAAATTTATTATCTCATAGTTTGGGTGGCCAGAAGTCTGAGATCAAGGTGTTGGCAGGGCCATGCTCCCTCTGCAGGCTCCAGGAAAAGAATCCTTCCTTCTCTCTTTGGTGACCATCAGCAATCCTTACTTTCCCTTGGCTTAGAGCTGCATCACTCCAGCTCTTCACATGCCCTGCCTCTTCACATGGTCCTCTTTCCCACGTGTCTGTTGCTTCACATGACTCCACAGAAGGAACCAGTCACTAGATGCAGCGCCCACCCTCATGTAGTATGACCTCATTTTAATTACATCTGCAAAAACTCTATTTCTTTTTTTTTTTTTTTATACTTTAAGTTCTAGGGTACATGTGCATAACGTGCAGGTTTGTTACATATGTATACTTGTGCCATGTTGCTGTGCTGCACCCATCAACTCGTCAGCACCCATCAACTCGTCATTTACATCAGGTATAACTCCCAATGCAATCCCTCCCCCCTCCCCCCTCCCCCCTCCCCCCTCCCCCCTCCCCCCTCCCCCCTCCCCATGATAGGCCCCGGTGTGTGATGTTCCCCTTCCCGAGTCCAGGTGATCTCATTGTTCAGTTCCCACCTATGAGTGAGAACATGCGGTGTTTGGTTTTCTGTTCTTGTGATAGTTGGCTAAGAATGATGGTTTCCAGCTGCATCCATGTCCCTACAAAGGACACAAACTCATCCTTTTTGATGGCTGCATAGTATTCCATGGTGTATATGTGCCACATTTTCTTAATCCAGTCTGTCACTGATGGACATTTGGGTTGATTCCAAGTCTTTGCTATTGTGAATAGTGCCGCAATAAACATACGTGTGCATGTGTCTTTATAGCAGCATGATTTATAATCCTTTGGGTATATACCCAGTAATGGGATGGCTGGGTCATATGGTACATCTAGTTCTAGATCCTTGAGGAATCGTCATACTGTTTTCCATAATGGTTAAACTAGTTTACAATCCCACCAACAGTGTAAGAGTGTTCCTATTTCTCCACATCCTCTCCAGCACCTGTTGTTTCCTGACTTTTTAATGATTGCCATTCTAACTGGTGTGAGATGGTATCTCATTGTGGTTTTGATTTGCATTTCTCTGATGGCCAGTGATGATGAGCATTTTTTCATGTGTCTGTTGGCTGTATGAATGTCTTCTTTTGAGAAATGTCTGTTCAAAAAACTCTATTTCTGAAGCAGGTCACATTCTGAGGTTCTGTGTGGACATGCATTTTGGGGAGACACTATTCAATCCAGTACAATTAGGAGCCCCAAATTTTGGGAAATAGCACCTGAAACCAGTTGAAAATAGAGAGAAAAGGGCACCAATCTGTGTCCATGTGTTATTCTTATTTTTAAAATTTTGACTTACCATTTTTCTCATTTTAGCAACAACTGTAGCTTAATACTTACTATTCCCTTTGTGCCTCACACTGTGCTAAGCTCTTCACATGCATTCTCTCACTTCATCTTTATGAAGTGGGTGTAATTACTAGCCCCATTTTATAGAAGAGCTCATGGAAGATTAGAAAGGATAAGAAACCTGCTTAAATTCACTTCAGTGATAACTACCACGAGGCCCCGAGTCAAGATCTGTGTGACTGGAAGTCTGATAGAGACATGTGTGTGATTACTGATTAATACATATTTACATTGTTATTTTTCTAAAGTCATGTTTATATTAACATCATAATTGGGTGAAATATATGAATTAATCTCAAGATTCTCAGTTATCTCTGCTTGAGAAGGAACTTATTCTTTTGAGCATTTGTTATCCATTACCTTGTGGTAACTATGTTGGACTGGAAGCATAGTTCCAGTCCACCTGCATCGACCTACTACAGTATGGGGAAGAGTCTAAATTTGGCAAAATGAAAGCATTTTCAAAACATCTATGTTTACATACAGCATGTGTAAGTTGCCCTGGTACCCAATCAAAAGGGAATTGCCATTAATAAGGGTGTGATTCCTCATACATGATTATTACTGTCATTAATTTCTTAATCATAATTTTTAAGACATTGATTCTCAGCCAGGGGGATTTTGTCCCCCAGGGGACACTTGGAAATGTTTGGAGACATCAGTTGTTGCAACTGGCAGGGAGGATGCTATTTCATCTAGTGGGGTAAAGGTCAGGGATGCTACTAAACATTCTACAATGCACAGCACAGCTCCCCCAACAATGCAGAATTATTGGGCCCTACATCTCAAAGGTGCTGAGGTTGAAAAATGCTATTTTAACAGTCTGTGGTAAAAGAAGATGCTCCCTAGGGTTCTCACTGCTAAATACAGGGTTTCACTGCTTTTCTCCAGGCCTCTGACCCTTAGTAACATTTTTTATGATCTGCAAACTAGTGACTACTCTCTCAGTACTGATGATAATTGATAATGATGGTTAATAGTTTTTGAGTTCTTGCCTTGTGCTAGGCATTGTTCTAAGCACTTTTCATATATTGACTCAATCCTTGCTGTGACTCTTTAGTGAAGTGCCACTATTCTTATTGTACAAACGAGGAAACTAAGGCACAGACAGTTTGAGAAACATGCCCAAGGCTACAGAACTAGTGTGGGGCAGAGGCAGGATGCTACTGCGCTTTCATTCCTTTCTTCTTCCTCCAGCAGTGGACCAGACTGATTACCTGGGTACATATCCTGAGGTACAATGCAATGGGTGGGAGTCATACTCCCATTGAACAGATGGGGAATTGGAGGCATTAATCAGAGAGGCGGCAACTGGCACATTCGCCCATGGGTGTCAGGCAAAACCACTTTCATGGAGTACTCAGCCACGGTTGTTTCCAATTCACATGTTGAACATGGATTTGTTTCCCAATAAGTCCTGTCTGAGAGGGTGATGTACCTAGCAGAGTTTGAATAACTCTAGTAGTGCCACATGAATACTGCTGGCTGGATAAAAGGATGCATGCATGCATGCATGGATGGATAGATGGCTGAACACTGAGCCACTAGAAGGGTTCAAGGAATGGTGCATTGGTGCATTAGGGCAGAGGTGCTTTATTCCTAATACTACAACCAGGATCAACAGTTCCATGTTCTTAAAGGTGACAGCCAAGCTGGGAGCCTGCAGAGCTGGAGAAAGCCAGAGACTGGAGATAGAAACAAAACCTACAGTTTGCCTGAAGCCAAGTATCATAGAACATGCGGGCCCCTATTTGTCACAGCCTGGGAGTAACTCACCTTTAACGTGTTTGTATTTTGGTTGTCCTTCTAAACCAGGGTTTCTCAACCTCAGCACTATTGACATTTACGACCTGATAATTCTGTGTTTGGGGCTTTCCTGTGTATTTTAGGATGTTTGGCGGTCTCCCTGGCTTCTGCTCACTAAATTCTGATAACACCCACCCCACCCCAAGCCACAGCAATAAAAAATGCCTCCAGCACTTTTGAATGTCTCCTAGGGGGCCAAAATGACCCACAATTGAGAAAACTGTTCTCTACCTAGTTCCTACAGGACAGAGTTTGGGTTTCTTCACCTTATTGTCTATTGTAGAGCTTGGCGCAGTAATTAAAACTTCATAAATGTCTGTGGACCAATAGATTGCTTATCTCCTTTGGCAGCGAAAAAGTCAAATTCCGGGGAGAAAATGCAGAAAAAAATAATGAAGGGAAAGAGAAAGGAAGGAAAGAAGAGCAGGAGGGAGGGAAGGAGGGAGAAGGAAGGCTGCTTGTAGATAACAGCGACGCTCCACCCATGACCTCTTCATGTGCTGGTGGCTCAGCAGCAGATACGAAGCAAACTCTCCAACTCAGCAAGGAGCTTCAGGTGACTTCACCTCTGTTTGAACCAGAAAACTCACACTGTTTTTGTATTCACATTGTTTAAAGGGGACGAGGGTTGTCTTTTTGTGTGCATGGATGTGTGTGTGTGTGCAAGTATAATTACCCATCACTGATTAATCTTCAGACTGAGTCAAGCATTCATTGCAAATCCTTGAAACAAACAAGTCTATTTATATTTTAATTATTTTTTTTGGATTTCAAGTTGATTTGTGTCTTTCTTCTGCATATTTATGAAGCTGTGGATCCTATGGTAACCTTACCCTTACCTCTTGTGGAGCAGGAGGAAGAGAAAGAAAAAGACAGAGAAAGAAACACAGAGAACTGGCTTTACCCTTTTTCTTCCCTTCCCTTCCCTTCCCCAGAAGCCACAGCATTCCCACAGCTCTAGAGGACAGTGAGGACAATACAAGAACAAAGGCAGTTTTTTTCAATTAAGGTGTAATTAATTAATTAGGACCCCCTGCCCATGGCTGTCATTCTTATTTAAGGTGACCTCAGTTCTTGCTGAAATCTGATTTTGGTCCTGGTTCCCTCTGCCTCCTTGTTACCATTATTTTCAATCCTCCTGCGCCTTTATTACAACTATGTTTTCAAAAGAAATTAATTTTTTTCTTAAATCATGCAGATTCTTAAATAAAAGTTGATCAATGAATTTGAGTTATTGGAGAAGTTGTGCAGGTTTTTTTCTGCCTGGCAGTCCACAGTCACAGATGTGAAAAAACACAAATGCGAGGCCAAAGGTGAGCTGTTCACCGAATTGGCAAGTGGATCTACGGTCCCACCTCCATTGATGATCCACTAACGTGTGCTAAAATGGCAGCACATTTAAATAACTGGGTCCAGTGGCTCAAGAGTATGCTGGGCACTACCTAGCTAGTGCTTTGTCTTCTATAGTAGATTATTTTTCAGCAAATCCTCACTCCCACTGACTGACTTCCAAGGAGGAATACTCTTCCCAACCCAATGGGTGCTGGGCTTGGCCATTTGACTTGCTTTGGCTGCACGGTGAGAGGAACATGCTTTCTTATTTCTTGCTGAGGCCAAAGGGATGTTAACAGATGTGATGCAAGCAGAGGCTTGGGTTCATATGTTCCTGACTATCGCTGTGAAAAGAGCATGCTTTGGGAAATTGCTGGTCCAAAAAGCATGAGAAAAACATCCTCATTGAACCAGATCTACAACTTGCAGCTAAGCCCAGCTGAGCTGGTTCTAGATCAGCTAAAGTCCAGCTGACTGTCAGATGTTTGAGCAAGAAATTAATGCTTGTAGTTTTATGCCACTGGATTTAGGGTTCATTGTCTTATAGTTTCAAGATGCCTCAGCACGCTCCGCTTTATCAAAAATGCCTTTTAGACACAGGATCTTCTGTTAGAGCCAGATCTCAGGAGACTGTAGTCTGCCCTTTCACAGCACACAAACGGTGGCTTATCCAGGTCCATCATATTATTACAAAATTACTATTATCACTATTATGTAATAACTGCTGAAAACTATTTTGCTTTCAACATATTTGAAACACTTTGCTTATCTAACACATCAAAGCTATAAAGTCATATTACTTTCCTCTCCATTTCACAAGAGAGAAGATAAGCTCAGAAGACTGGGCCTATGTTGAATGGTTTGGCTAGGATGATGGAGTCAGTATGAGGAAGATCTTGGACCTTAGTCTTCTCTTTGTCTCACTCTTTTATCACTCTGTGTTGTCAGTTGTACATCCACATTAAATTGAGTGGTGACAATTTGTTCGGAGACAAAGTAGGTCTTCAGTTTTCAATCTTGCCCCCTCTGCAGCCCCCTTCAGCCCTGTGGACATGGGCCAGACACACTGCATCTCGACCTCTTGGGATGTGTTCTCAGATGGAGAAGACAGAAATTTAACAGTTCACTGTCAGGCTGGGCACGGTGGCTCACACCTGTAATCCCAGCACTTTGGGAGGCCGAGGTGGGTGGATCACCTGAGGTCAGGGGTTCAAGACCAGCCTAGCCAACATGGTGAAACCCCGTCTCTACCAAAAATACAAAAATTAGCTGGGCATGGTGGTGTGCACCTGTAATCCCAGCTACTCTGGAGGATGAGGCACAAGAATCGCTTGATCCCGGGAGGCGGAGGTTGCGGCAAGTCGAGATCATGCCACTGCACTCCAGCCTGGGTGACAGAGTGAGATTCTGTCTCAAAAAAAAAAAAAACCCAAAAAACAGTTCACCCTCTTTCATCCCTCCTTCCTCACCCTACCCCACTGCCTACACCCCTAAGAGAGACTACCTGTCTCTAAACATCATACAGTTGTATTCCGAAAAGTCAGTCCCACTGAGGGTGTCCTAACATCAAATTATCTCAAGAGATGATAACAGAGATCAGCAAACTTTTTCTATGAAAGGCCACATGTAGATTTTTGGGCTTGGGACAGCCATACAGCCTATGCAGGTGTAGGTGTGAAAGCAGCTATAGACACTATGTAAACCTATAGGCCAAAAAGTCCCCTTTATTTACCAAAACAAGGGGTGGGCAGAACTTAGCCCTCTGGCTGTCAGTTTGCCCACCCTGGTTTATAGACTTACAGAGAAGAGAACTGAACACAAATTATGACATCAACCCTTGCCCCTCCTTTGAAGTTACACCTTCTAGTAAGGCAATAAGAATGCTTTTCCTTTCTTCCTCTTCCTTCTTTCCCTTCTTCCTTTCTCTCTCTCTTCCTTCTTTTTTCCTTTTAACTTCTAGTCTTTCTTCCTCCTTTTGTTATTTTCCTTTTTCTTCTTCTTCTTCATTTTTTACTTCTAGTCTTTCTTCCTTTCTGCATCTCTTTCTTCCATCCTACCAGCAAATATTTACTGAGCACCTACTTCACAGCCTCCGCCCTGAGCTCTGCTGACTCCTCCCCACCGTAAACTCTAAGCACTTTGTTTCTAGCGGTGCCCTGGGGAGCAAAGAGGGAAGGGATCAGTTGGTGGGGAGGTGAAAAAGGGAGGACAATCCACAAAAAAGGGGGGTTTGCTGTAGGATCCTCAACCCCAGCAGGAGGCATAAAGGTACAGCTGTCTACTCCCGAGTCTCCGTTTCAGCATTCCTTTCATCTAGAGTAAGACTCTTTAATTTGTAAACATTAATAACCATTATTATTATTAAAAAGGAAAGAAAGTGAGTAGCCCCGTAACTAATTACTTTAAGTGTTCTCAACAAGGCACAGTTCAACTCCTTTATAAAACCTCCTGCTGTGAAGACCAGATTGTCATTATGATCAGATCCTTCCTTAGACCTATTAATTTTACCCAGAATAACAGCAGAACAGATGCAAGAAGAAGGCTAGTCTGATTAACATAATTCTTTTCAAAGACCATTTCCTCCCTAAGGGCCACCGTACTGAGTCTTCTATCTTGTCTCAGATCTAATTACATTCAGGAGAATTCAGACACTGACGGGCGATCTCAGCAGATGTCACTTCTCAGATTTGAAGCACACTTCAGGATATGAAACCTTATCAGAAAATCAATTGAAATTAACAATTCCCTCTCTCTTTCCCTCCATTTCTTCCCTCAGCCAGCGCGCTCTCTCCCTGTGTCTTTTCCTCCCTCTTTCTCTTTTCTTCAGCCAGATTAAAGTTGTTTCCAAACACTACCGTTTCTCAGGAGAAGAGACAGCATTTCTGGGAATTCAATAAACCTGAAACTCAAAACTTTGCTTACCTTTTGAAGTGTTTTCTAGGCTTCTCCCTTGCTTAGCATAATGAGGGGGTGTGTGTGTGTGTGTGTGTGTGTGTGTGTGTCTGTGTGTGTGTGTGTCTGTGTATTATGAGCAGCAGTTCTTGAGGGTCTCTACAGGGTATAAAAATCAGGTAAAAACAGGAGAAACAGAAGGGCTTTCTGCAGCACCTTGAAAAGATACACACCACAAGCTATCCCTTCAGTATCTGATCTCTGATTGAAACCAGAACCGATTTGGATCCCAGTGTCTGATCTTTGATGGGCAAAAGCTGCAGGTTTACAATAGAGTCTCTTGCTGCTTTTAATGAAGTATTTGACTTTTTGCCTGCTGCTTTCATTTGAGCTCTGGGAGCTTTGGATAGAAGTCTAAGGGGAGCAGCAAAGGAGTGGAGGCTGGGGTTTTGGTGCCTAGGTCAAGGTATGGCACACCCAGAGCTCCAGCAGCACCAGAACCTCCTCTCTTTACTCAGCCTCACCATTACCTCTAGTGCCTTTTGTTCAGGGATCTCGGAATATAGAAAATGAGGCCTGAAGAACCAATTACCTGAAAGCCAGCCATGCTTTTTCCCGCTACCATGCTTTAGCTCCATTGTAGTATGCATTGCCTTGACTTTTCAAAGATGCCTGGGTATAGGAAAATAATGCCATAGACAGGAGTATTTAAGGACATAACTGTAGGCAGAAACTATGGCCAAGCTCTCTATTTTACATTTCCTGGGAGAACAATGAAGAAAGAGGTAGAAAGTGGAGCATGCACTTCTGCATTATGCATTGGCTTTTTGCGGTTTGCAGATGCTGTTCAGTGCCTTGCTAACACAGAGCACTAGGCGGCCTCCACTCCCCGAAGTCCCATTGCAACAGCTGCTGTTGCTTGGCTGGGCCTGACTCAGCGTCTCTGTGGTGGTGTTCCTCGGGATGGCCAGCTGGGTGTTCTCTCCAGACAGCCTGTGGCTTTGGCACAGGCCCTCTGGGAAGCTGACAAAACAAGAGCATTGAAGCAGGATGGGCACTAGGCATCGCTTTGCAGGAACACTGGAAAATCTCCCAATCTTTACACTGGTGAGGTTATAGCTAGAGAGGGAAACTCTAGGAGAGGTGAAGAGAGTTATGGAAACCAGAGCATTTTTCTCACTTTCTGGCTTGCACTGTACATCTTGCTTTTGATCCCATCGAGAGTCTAGGAGAATTTGACTTTTAAATACCTGTCTACGCTATATGGCTTTTCCATAGTCCAGCCCTGAGAATGACACCAGCATGTGCATAATTGATGAGTGAGGAGCCTGCTGGCTCCAGAGAGATTGCTCTGTCTCAGGCTTTACACTCTGAGGATTTCTAAGAAGGTTTATACTTATGCAGTAGTTACAACAATAAAACAAGAGGAAACCAACCCCTACGCTCTTCCAGGGTTTGCTGAGTGAAATGTCATCATTATACAGTCTGCTCTTGTGGGAGAGTGAGGAAGCTTATTATGGTAGAAGGGAGGCCCATGGTATGTCTGGGAGTCCATAGCAGCGAGGGGTTTCTCATACCATCTGTGCTGTTGCAAAGCTGTAGGCAAGCTAATGCATTAAGGTTGATGTCACTGAAGCCGGCCTGGGCCGGTTAGGTGTTCCCGCAATGCTCAGTTTGTTGCTGCCTTTGGGAAAAGAGAGCCCATCTAGGACTCAAGTGGAAGAGATGTGAGTGAGTCTCCAAAGTTCAGCCTCCACCTTAGTTTCTCTGGGTTTAACGTGAAAAAGTAGGTTCTGCCTGGTATAGTTTTGGGAATGGAATGGAATGCCTGAATGGAAAAACATGTTGCTTTGTGATTTGCAACATCCTTCTGGGCAGTCTAATCCATAATTCAATGAAAAACTAGCTATGGAGTATCTTTAATCTGTAAAAGCTTTCATTTACTCAGCAGTTATTAAGCATCTACCATGTGCACTGCAATGTGGTAGATACTAGGGAAAAGTGATAAGAAATAAATCAGACATGGTCTCTGACAGACACTAAAGTAATTTACAGTATGGTGGATACACACAAACATACACAAATAATATACAGAAGTGGAAACAGATGGGAATGTTAATACAAAGATGATCAATTTCAACTTTTCAAAAGGAATTATAGTTTCTGTAGTATACAGGTGTTGCCTCTATTTTAAAACAACATTTTTTCCTTAAAAACAAATAAAATACATGCTTAGCAGTCAAAATGTGGAAAAACAGAAAATTCCCCCAATCTCATCATCCAGAAATAATCACTATTAGTGGTGATACTTGGATCTCTCCTATTAAGCATTACAAGCTTGTAACTGAATTTTATTTCCACACATACACAAACACTTACATAAGTGTACACACACACACACAACCCTGAATCAAACTCGCATCATCTGCTATATCCTCATATCATGGCAGCCTCTCAATGACACCATCATTCAAATGGTTGTTTAAGACAGAACCTGGGAGTCATTGCGAATGACTCCATCTCCTTATCTAACATCCAATTATCCATAAGTCCCTTCTATTCTAACCTACAAAATATAACTAAACTTACCTATTTTGCTCCCTCTTCACTGTCACAACCTGGCTCGAACCAACCTGCTCGCCTAAATTACTCAATAGTCTTTCATTAAGCCTACTGACTTCAATCTTGCCTCCTCCATTCCATTCTCCATATCATAGAGTCATTTTTAAAAAGTAAATTGGATAAAATCATTCTTCTCTGTAATACCTTCAGTGGTTTCCAACTGCACTTAGAATCAACTTCTTTTTCTGAGGATAAGGCAGGCTACATTGTTTGGAAAGTCTCATGTTGAAAACAACTAATTGTAATGAATAACTTTTTTTTTTTTTTTTTTTGAGACAGAGTCTTGCTCTGTCGCCCAGGCTGGAGTGCGGTGGCACGATCTTGGCTCACTGCAAGCTCCACCTTCCAGGTTCACGCCATTCTCCTGCCTCAGCCACCCGAGTAGCTGGGACTACAGGTGCCTGCCACCACACCCGGATAATTTTTTGTATTTTTAGTAGAGATGGGGTTTCACCATGTTAGCCATGGATGGTCTCGATCTCCTGACCTCGTGATCTGCCCGCCTCAGCCTCCCAAAGTGCTGGGATTACAGGCATGATATAATGAATAACTTTTTAAAAAGATTCTTAAAGGCATCAAAGGGCTAATCTTATGGTAAATAACAACTATGTCAAAATCTATTGGAAATTAAGAACCCCGAGCATCAAATGGTGTATTTTGCCACAGTGGTATTTGCTGAACTGGGTGAACTGATTATAAACTTATCAAACAATGAAGACAATAACCAAATTCCTAAGCCTTTCTAAAGTGAGCATGAAATAGGACACCTCCCCACAAAAAGCTGGGACACCAAAAGGCAGGTGTAGCCACCCCACCCCACGGATTTAAAGGCCAATTTCCCCAGCTCTGAACAGATTCATAAGAGAAAAAATAAGCTCTCTTATAGAAGTAAGTACAAAATGGTCCTCTAGTAAATTAGTGGGCTAAATTCTCATGAACTGAAAGGGACATTAAAAAGCTGGGAATATGGTTTGCTATGGCCAAACTCTAGAAGTACACAGAGGCATAAACAAAACAAAACCTACATATATTATCTTTGAAGGAAGTTATACTATGCTTCAATGATGTCTCAGAAATAATTTTCCAAAGATAATGAATAGAACACAGCAGAAAATACCAAGATACAAAGCATAAAGTATCATAAGGAAGAATCAGCATAAACAACAGACAGCAAAAACAGTCTGACAGAAACTTTTTATAAAATTAACAGAAGCATTTTATAATAATATGAAAAAATATCTTCATGGAACACAAAACTATAAAACACAACCTAGAATATTTGAAATAAAAACAAATGGAATTTCCAGAAATGAAAAATACAGTAATAGAGACTCAATGGGTTTAACAACTCAATGGGTTTAATGCTAATAAAAAAGAATTAGTGAACTAGACGATAACTCAGATATTACCCAAAAAGCAGCAGAGAGTAACAAATGGAAATATGAAAGAGACTAGGAGATAGAATGAGACCTGATATTTATTTATTTCAAGTTATAGATGGAGAGGAGAGACAAAATGAGGCAGAGGTGATATTTGAAGAGAAAACAACTAAGAAGTTTTTTGAAATTCTTTAAAGGCAGATTTAAGAGTCCTTACAAGTCCAAACAATATAAACAAAAAGAAATTCACTCTTACATACATCATAGTGAATTTTAGGATACCACAGATGGTGAGCAGGTCTTAAAATCAACCAGAGGAAAAAGTGTGCAGTTATAATGATAGCTGAACTCTCAACAACACTGCATTTATAACCAAATTTAATTCATTGTTTTAGCTGTAAGCTCCTGTATGAGCTATGTCTGACCTCCCTTTTCCATCTTCACTTGTGCTGTTCTCTCCCTCTCTCCCTTGCTTTGCATTCACTGGATTCCTCTCATGGCCATGAACACAGTACACTTTTTCGATCTCTGCAAACACTGCTCCACCTGCCTGGAATGTTCATCTACTTCTTTCCGCATGACTGGCTCCTTATCCTTCAGGTCCTAGGACCATTTAGGCTAACCTAAATGTCACCTCCTCAATGAAGCTTCTCTAACCACCCAGTCTGGAGTAATTCTTAAAATTCTTTCTCATATAATTTTATTTTTTCTCTCTTCATTCTGCATGTCTTCTGCTAAACTATGCTCCATGAATAGCAGAACTATAACTATTTTGTTCAGACTTCTATGCCTAGCAGCCTGAAGAATTTCTCACGCACAGTAAGAACTCAGTGAATAATTGTGAGAAGAATATTTTCATATAGACCCTTCTTGTCTTTTCCTTGGTGTATTTACTCACATGGTGATATATCATTTTTACTTTTTATTTTTATGAATATGGCAACATTCTGTTTTCTAGTCTATGTTTTAAAATTGTTAATATACCATAAACTATTTTCCATGAGTATAAACATTCTTCTACAACTTGATTTCTGATGACTGCATGTTAGTCCATCATAAAGATGTCATTATTTATTTAACTAACCTATTACTATTACTGTTGAATGTTTAAATTGATCCTCTAAATCATGATGTGAATAAATTATTTTTTAATTTTTTCTTATTTCCTTAGCAGTAGCACCTAAGCCAAAATACAAAAGGGCTTCTTTCTCTCCTTCCCTCTCTCTCTCTCTCCATATATACATATATATAAAGTATATGTATATAATATACATATATAATATACATATATTAAATATACATATATGTGTATACATATATTAAATATACATATAATATGTATATACATATATTAAATATACATATACATATATTACATATATAATATACATATATATAAAATCTCACAAAAATCTCTGTATAAAAATAAAAGAGAATTAGTGAATTAGAAAATAACTCAGATATTACCCCTAAAGCAGCACAGACAGAATAAAAAATGAAAATATGAAAGAGATTAAGATAGGATGAGACCTAATATTTGTTTAATTCAAGCATATATATATATATATGATATACATGAAAAATATATATATGCTGAAAAATCTCTGTCATATTCCTGTATCCCAGACACTCAGTTTCCCTACCCAGGGACAACAACTGTTACTTTTTTAATGTACATTATCATTTTGACCTATAAAAGTGGCAATTTCATCAAATTCTTCCTTTCCCTTTCTACAAATTGTACCTTAATAAACCCAGTGTATACTCCACCTTGGTTTTCTTTGGTTCTTATTTGCTTTCTTAACAGCATATCTTGGGTTTTTTGGGGTTTTTTTGGTTTTTGGTTTTTGTTTTTGAGACGGAGTCTTGCTCTGTCGCCCAGGCTGGAGTGCAGGGGTGCAATCTCGGCTCACTGCAAGCTCCGCCTCCCGGGTTCAAGCCATTCTCCTGCCTCAGCCTCCCAAGTATCTGGGACTACAGGCGCTGCCATGACACCCGGATAAGTTTTCGTATTTTTAGTAGAGACTGGGTTTCACCGTGTTAGCCAGGATGGTCTCGATCTCCTGACTTTGTGATTCGCCCGCCTCAGCCTCCCAAAGTGCTGTGATTATAGGCGTGAGCCACTGTGCCCTGTCGGGTATTGTTTTATATCAGTACATAAAGATTTATCACATTCTTTTTAGGTGTTGCTTAATACTGTACTGTATGTTATGTGTATATTATAACATGATGTATTTAACCTATCATTGGGTATATCTAGAATAAACTCCTAGATGTGAAATTGTTTACTTCATTAAATTTTTATTGATTTTGTTAAATAGATCTTCTTAGAAGTTTTACCACAATGTGTGCCTACTAGCAACATAAAAGACTACACGTTTCCTTACGCTCTCAACACCAATATCCTCTCAAACTTTCAGATGTTTATCCTTCTGATATCTAAAACTGTTATCTTGTAGGTTTGTTTTGCATTTATTTTATTAGTAATAGGACTGGTTGATAATTTTTTTCATTCATCTAAGGGCCATTTGTATTTCTTTTTCTGTGAGTTATTTATGTCATTGCCCATTTTCTAATGGATTGTTGTTTTTTCTTTATTGATTTGTAGTTACTCTTTACATTTTAGCCCCCATTCTCTTATCCATAATACTCTGAGAACTGAAAGCATTTTCACAAATTCATTGCTAAAACTCATTTGGTGTAAAACTTTTGGCTTGGACGCATGTGTGGTTTTATCCCTCTTGCTTGCTGTGAAGATTCGTTTGTATGCTGCAGAAATAACAATGTATTTGGTTATAGAATGTTGCCCTGATGCTGCTTGAGGTTTTGTAATATACTAAGTATTTACAGTATTACCCTCCCTCCAAATTTTAAAACCCAGTGGTTTTAGATAAGAAACTGTAGAAAGTATTAAGAAGATTTTTTTTCCCAGATGACTGCTTCTCCCCACTCTCCCCTACATATTCAGAGGCAGAGAAGCCAGATATAGGCAAAATAGAAGTTTCTTTGAATCCAGTGTCAAATACATCAAATACAGATTTGCACCACTGGACCATAATCTGCCTATGTTATGGCCATGTTTCTCTGTGGAAGGCATTTCCAAATGCATGATGGAATCAAAGCAGCTCATTGAAACTTCTTTACTGGCAAATCCAAAGTTGGCAGATGAGTCTGTTTACAGAAATATTAGTCATGGTTATCACAAGCATGGGCTAGATTTCACACAGTAATATTTTTTATTGTCTTATATCACCTAATAAATCACATGTTTATAGAAACAAATTTTAAGGCATCTTAGTAGAAAAGTCTTGTTCACTGAGATTATTAATGATTGTTCCCATGTTTTCTCATAGTACTTTTATGGATTCCTCTTTCACATTTGTATATTTGATCCACCTGAAATTTATTTTGGCACATAAAGTGAGCTAGAAACTCAACTTAATATCTTATCAGAGGGCTACCCAGTTGTCCCAACTATGTTTATTGATAATTCATCTTCACTCCATTCATTTGAAATGTTGTCTTCATCATACACCAAATTAGTACATGTATTTGAGTCTATTTCTAGGTTTTCTTGTTTTATTAGTGGGTCAATTTAGTACAAAGGGTGGCTATTGATTCATTTTGTTATATTGCTCTCTAGAAAGGTGCTATCAGTTTATACTCGCATTAACAGTGTATGAGTATCTTGCCCCTCCACACCCTTGACAACACTTACTTCATCATATCTTAAATCTTTTATCATTTTGGAAAACGGAAAGTATAATTTAATTGATTTTTGTTTGCATCTTTATTACTATCAAGGCTGAAGTTCGTTTTGTGTGTATGTGTTTGGTTTATTGAACAGTTATGTCTCTTCTTTGTAAGTTAGATGTTTGTAACTTTTGCCCATATTTCTAAGGAGACCTTTAACTTTTTCTTGATGCTAAGAGTATTCTTGATAAAGAATTTTCTGGAAGTTCAGTTGATGTCAAGAACTATATTAGAAAAGCAGGCTGGATGGAGGAGACCATTCTAAAATGTGTTTTCAATAGTGGGTCTAAAAGCAGAGAGCCTTTTAAATAAGGAGGGGAAGGAGATAGGTAGTAACAATACCAAATATGGACTGAATGTCTGTGTCCCCCCAGAATTCATATGTTGCTGTCTAATCCCCAGTGTGGTAGTACTGGGAGGTGGGGCCTTTTGGAAGTGATTGTCATGACGGATTAGTGTCCTATAAGAACAGATGCTAGAGAGCTTGCTTCCTCTCTTTGGTCTCCCCTGCATGAAAACACAGCAAGAAAAATGTCACCTGCAAACTAGGAAGTGGGCCCTCACCAGAACCTGACCATGCTGGCACCCTGATCTGGGACTTCCCAGCCTCCAGAACTATGAGAAATAAATGTCTGTTGTTTAAGCAACCCAGTCAATGGTATTCTGTTATAGCTGCCAGAACTAAGACAATGTCTAATTTTGTGAACCACTTATATGCCAGTACTTTTCAAGTTTCTGTTCATTGTTTCATCAGAATCACCTTACAAGGTAGGGATTATCATTATCACTGTTTCTCAGAGAAAGGAACTAAGGCTTGATGATTAAATAACAAACTCAAAGTCACATAGCTAGGACATACAGAATCACAAGTAAAATTCAGCTTTCTGACACCAAAGTGAGAGCAATGTCTCTACTGAAATCCTGTTCTCCACTTGCTCCAGACTAGTGAAAAAGTCAGATCTATGCATATACAAAACAGTGAGGTAGATAAAGTTTGTCTTCAATGAACTGGTTTCTGTGTCTCTCACACAGATGGACGGGTATCCTATGGACTGCACCTGCCCATCCCATCAGCACCCACTGTCCTGCTGCTGCCCCCAGGTGATCAGAGCCCTTGACCACTGTGCCCAATGGACCTGACCCCCCACTTCTAGTACCCTCACCTGTAGACATGTCCCTGAACCTTCCCCTTTTTTTTCCTCAAAATGTCCCTGGCCTTCGAACTAAATGCCATAGTTTCTGCTAATTTGCTCAACCAAATTGAACAGAGTTTTTAATGAATGCTAATGAATTAATATATTATTCACATAGAAGCCAGGAGGACAGAGGTGAAGAAAAAAACTGAGCAAAGTTTGCCAAGTGACAAATATAAATTTGGATTTCGGGGTAGTGTAGGTTCTCTTTCTCTAGGGATCCCTCTGAGAAGAAAAGTAAGCATTGGAGCAACGCTAGCCTGGAGAAGGGAAGATGATCTGGGGGACCAGGTGGGCCCCAGCTGCTAGGTGCACTGTGCCTCCCCAGTGTGGCTCCAGCACAGATCTTGGTCCCCTAGCCTTAGTGCCCACCTGGTCTCAACAGCTCTTTCACCCCAAGGGACCTGCCCAACTAGTAAATACTGGTGATGGGCAGTGTGAAAGAGGAGTGTGAAGGAAGCTGTCATTGGAGAGCTGGGGCTTCCAGGGGTTAATGCTCCAAGAAGCAGATCAGAGATCATTCAGCTCACACCTAGGGAAAGACTCCTCCAGCCCCTCAAACTTCCCATGAATTGATTCAGTGCTACATAAAGAGTAAGGAAAGAATAGCTCCATATTCATACTCAGCTCTCTAAACCTTTTATATTTAAAGACAGATCCCATCCTTGGAAGATCTACCCGATCTACCGTATTTGCCTCCTGGAGTATTACTTCTGTAGCTTTGTCACCATGGAAGAGCAAGGAAAGGGGGCTGGACACAGAATAAAAGAGCACCCTCATGTTTCCCACCTCAGATTGTTCAAATAGCTCTTATTTTGTAGATGGACAAGGGGTGGGCAAATGGGAGATAATCTATATATATTTTTCAATTAACAAGGGCAGTAAAGTATTTTCGGAAATGTTTGCTTGAGGTTCCAGGTTTTCTCTCTAGAATTTTTGTTGCCCTTTGATAATGAGAGATACTTGTGAGGGATATATGATGCAAAGACCTGAATCCATCACCATGTGATTTAATCTGGAAGTGAGGGTCTGAATGAGATGAGCTCTCATGTCCTCTCCAGCCAGATGCTTCTGGGATTGTGTCTGACTTTACCTGAAGTGACAAACTGCTTTCAGAATAGAAAATGATAAATGATTAATTATACCCAATTGAATGAAAACATTATTAAGAATAACCCCTTGCATTTTTATTACTACTGTGCCTCTTTACCCTTTTGAGGCATTAAGGTATTTCAAAGCTATCATGAGGTTAAAATAACCTCACCATGAGTGCTTTGAAATAGGTAAGATATGCATTATTCTCCCATTCTCATGGAAGGGAAAATTGAGGCCTGGGAGGTCCAGGGGCTTGCCCAAATCCCAGCAGGAGTCCAATTCCTTCTCTGATAGTCCCAGCTATTTCCACTGGGTGTGCTGCCCTTCTCCGTAAGACTTTGCCTGCTGATAAGAGTGGCTTTTTTTTCCCCCTAAGCCCCACTGCATTGGACAGACGCATTAAAAGCTCCCCTGGGTAGAGAAATCCTGGGACGGACAGGTAGCTTTCCATTAATAAAGCAAAAATACAAATTAAGCCATTCTCTTGGTGATTCTAGAATAGGACTCTTCCCACTCCTCCCCTGCCCCCCAGGAATCCACAAACACATTTTTAAATAACAAAAGAAAATTGAGTACCTGATGCAGTTAGCAGTGGCCTCGTGGGGGCTAGGGCGACCAGAAAAAGAGTCTATTATTTTGCACCTGTCCTGCCCAATAGCTCATTGTGCAGCAGTATTTACTTAAAAAGCAGAGGAGGAAATCATTATTTGCTCTCAGTCCTGCGATTCCCGTGGCTATGCTCTTTGGAGGAAGTGTTTTATTTCTTTTTTCCCCTTCTCCCATGCTTGAGTTGCAAGAGGTAAATGTGGAAGTGCCTGGCACATACGATACGGAGAATCAGCACAGAGGCCAGGATGGGCGCTTAGCACACGCTTGCTAGACTTTCTGCTTCCTTTTATGTCTGGACAGCGATGAAGGGCCGTGAGCTCAAAAGGGAGGGTTCTCTCCCTCTCTATCCGTCTCTCTCTCTGTCTCTCTCTCTCTCCCCACACGCATTATATATGCATACTATATATGTATAGTATGTACATGAACACATACATTGTTATATACATATATGGTGTGTATATTACATGTATATTATCTAAACATATTTTATTGTGTGTGTATATTAAACACACACATATATTCCACTTCCTTCCTCCTAAACAGCAGTGCTAGCAAACACTGAAAAAACATAAAAAATATACAACCTAAAGGAAATAAACAAAGGAAAAAGCAAAGCCCCATTTTAAATGTTGTAAGTATCTTCTAGTCACTAATGTCTCCCCCTCTAAATGGCTGTGTTTCTCCAGCTAGAAATTGGCAGCAATCAGCTTTACAAGTGTTGGGGAAAGATTTACTTGGACAGATGAAAAAAAATCATTTCCTCCTTAATGCCAGTGCCCACCGCAGATAATGTGGCACTCCCCTGCTTGGCAGAGGGCAGTGCATTTTGAAGGAGCTTGTTTTCTTGGAAAATATAGTCATTGGGCAGGGAAGACAAAAATATGACCAGGCTGGTAAAAATGTTATTGTTAGAGGTAACAAGGTGTTAAGGGCAGTGCTTTAAAAGTGGAGAGCCTTTCCTAAAGCTTGGCGAGTAGGGTGGGCAGAGGGATAAATGGCACTGGGGGAGAGAGAGGACCGGCAGGACTGGCTGACCTTATCTTTAGCCATTTTTGTGTCCTTTGCATTCCTGCAGAATATTAGTGCAGAAAGGGGCCGGTACAAAGATCTTGTGCCCCCACCATCTCTTATGCTCATAAAGGAGAGAAAGCAACTTGCTCACATCACAAAGTAGTTGGAGGTGGACCTGCGGCTGGCACTCTCCAGACTCCCAGCTGCATGCAGTTTGGTTAATGGATGAACCACATGCAGTCCACCATTCTTTACACTACACAAACAGTTTTCAATCTTCCTGTGTTTCAGGAACTTTCCAAGGATGGGAGGAAAACTAGGAGCTACTTGTTATGTTTGGGGTCCAAACTAGCTTCAGTAAGAACAGCTCTACTTGTTATTTGTTTTAGTTGTTAGCCTTCTAGAAGCTATTTGAAGGAAGAGATTCTGTGGCTAGAAAGAATATGAAAATCAATGCTTCTTTTGAAAAACAGCTCCTTTAGGCTACTATATTCTCCCTCAGGCTTCACCCTATTTGCTGCTCACGGTCCCAGACTTAAACCACCCTCCTTGACATATTTTTTGTACCAGATTTGCTCATTTATCAGATTTTGACCTTTCTGCTAATTCTTGCTTTCCTGCCCTAACCCTCCATCTCTCCTCAGCCTTTTGGATGGCATGTTCCACACTGTGTCCGTCGCAGTGATGTAAATTTCTCTACACTATTATTCTACTTCTCTTCCCCACTCACTGCCTAAGCAATCACAGGCTGCTTTGGGTGCCTGTCCCTTATATTTGACTCACACAGGCTCCTCTTATCATCTACCTGCTACTGATTCCCAAAATATTTCTTTAGCCAGCATCACTGGCCCCGGTTTGAGACTAAAATGGCTGAGCATGTCCTGGATATATTCATGGAAATGTCTCATGTTACAACCTTTCTTCTCAAACTCATTCCCACTCTCGTTTTGCTGTTTCACTTGGCAGGACCAGCACCTAAACCAGAGATGCAAGTTTCTCCTACACCAGTCAATTGCCAAATCTTGCCAATTTTATCCTTCTCTCAATTCTCCCATTTCCTCTCTATTTCCACTACCACCACTCCGGCCTGGGCTCTCATTGTCTCATCCCTGGCCTTCCACAATAACCTCCTCAATTGATGGTCTTGGCTTTGCTCTGTCTTTCCCATGTGTGATCTCTGGACAAATACAAGAATGAACTAGTTCCAGGTATGGCAGGTATGGAACTATTTCCAGTCAAAGCCCCCTGCCATGGAACGACTGGCTACAGCTCTCTGTGATCTAGCCCCAGCCTACTTCTCCAGTCTCGTCTTCCGCCCCTCCCCAGCATGCACTTTTAACTCCAGCAAACCAAGCTGTGTGCGGTTTCATGTGCCATGCTGTTTCTTTCCTCCTTGTCTTGGCTGTTGCTGTCCCTTCTGCTTGTTACGCCCTCCCTACCATCTTCTCTTCTCATAACCAATTTGAACTCTTACGTCTCAGGTGTTTCCTCTGCCAGGAAACCTTTCAGGCCCTCCTCCCCTCCACACAAAGTGGCTTAGATGCCCCTTCCCACAGCTCACTTGACACCTTGGGCCTGCCTGTCTCTATCCATTCATTATTCATTCATTCCACCAAGGTATATTGATTGCCTACCACATGCCAGACATGGTGCTGGAAACAGCAGTGATTACAACAAAGAAAAACCCTTTCCTCTTGGATATTAAACTCTACTGGGTAAGAAACAAGACACATAAGTAACATTCAGTATGTTAGCCAGTGCTAAGGGCTAAGGAGAAAAATAAAGCAAAAGAGAGGAAATAGCAGTTTAGACAAAGTGGCCAAAGAAAGTCTTATGAAGAAAGTGACATTTGAGAAAGATGTGGGGCCTGTGAGGGAGTGAGCCATGCAGGATCCAGGTGAGGGGCGTTTCAGGCAGAGGGAACAGCAAGTGAGTGCAAAGGCCCTGAAGAGGGAATATGTCTGCCGTGTTTGAAAACTAACAGAACACCAGTGTAAATGGGGGGAAAGAAAGGGGAAATGATGTTGTGGAGGTAATGGGGGTAGGCAGGCACATAATGTCCAGCCCTGTCTGCCACCGTGGGCTACTCCAAAAACCATGGCTTTTACTGTGAGTGAGACAGACGTCCTGAGGGTGTAAGCAGAGTAGCGGCATCGAATTTACGTCTTAGCCATACCTCTCAGACTGTGGTATTGAAAATAGACCACGATGAATTAGGCACAGAAGCAAGGAGACAAATTAGGAGGCAATAGCAATAATCTAGGCAAGAGTCCCCCGCCTAGCCCCTGGAGTCCTTCTTACCTCCAGCCCATGCTTAGCCTAGGTGCCAAGATCATCTTCTTCAACCACAGAGCAGGTTGTGTGAGTTCTGCACATTCCACTGGAGGACACACGAGGCCTCCTTTCCAAGCTCACCTCTAGTCACTCCTTAGGGTGCGTCCTGCCTGCTCCCTCCCCACACACCTAGGGACATGCCATGCTCTTTCCTCCTCTCTGCCTTTTCTACAGACTCTTCCCTTTGACTGGAAAGCATTCCATCCTTTCTCCACCAGATGAAACTCACTCATTCACCAAGTCCCTACGAAGCTTTCCCAACTCCCTAGAGTAAATGCATTACTTCCCTGGCAATATCTGTGCCATTTTGATATAGTATCCGCTAACCACATGTGACGCTTGTGTGCTTGAAATATATCTAGTGCCATGTGTTAAAACGATAACATTTTGGATTTACTGAATAAAATAAAATATATTTTTTACCTGTTTCTTTATACCTTTTTAAAAAGTAGCTACTAGAAAATTTTAAATTACTTTTGTGACTCACATATTGCCCGACAGCCCTGGAGATAGTATTTTTCATACTTTTTTTTCCTTTTTTTTTTTTTTTTTTTTTTGAGACAGTCTTGCTCTGTTGAATCTCAGCTCACCACAACCTCCACCTCCCGGGTTCAAGCGATTCTCCTGCCTCAGCCTCCCAAGTAGCTGGGACTACAGCTGTGCGCCACCATGCCCGGCTAATTTTTGTATTTTTAGTGGAGACGGGGTTTCACCATATTGGTCAGGCTGGTCTTAAACTCCTGACCTCGTGATCTGCCCACCTGGGCCCTCCAAAGTGCTGGGATTACCAGAGTGAGCTACTGTACCTGGCCTTTATACTTTAATGTGGCTACTGAATGCATGTCTATCTCCTGCACTAGAGTGTGAACTCTTCTACTGTAGAGGACATTCTTACTCCTCTTTGTGTTCAAAGGCCATTGAATGGGGTCTTATCCATGAGAGAATCCCCCTGAAAGTGTGCTGAATAAATGAATGAGTTTATTCATTCATGTTTCTCTATATGAGAAACACAGAGTTACCTGTGGACAGGGAGGATTTTGACTAATGGAAAAAGAATACGCAAGAAAGTAGGATCACGAAAAGCGAGTGTGGAGAACCTAGGAATTTCTAAAAGCACGGGAAATCAGTAGAGAATGTGAATTAAATGGTTTGTCTGGAATGCAGGGACTGTGGAAAAGAAAGATGAAAATGTCTGTAGTGGGCAAGTTGTGAGCCCTCCAAGGCCAGAATGAGGGGTCGAACTTCTTTCTGGAAGCAGTAGGGAGTGATTAAAGATTTGTAAGCAGGAACTAGCAGCCTTCACCATATAGGATGCAACGGTCACAAAGAGCTATGACTTGTAGTTTCATAGGCACCCAATTTGTCAGTGTGAATTACTTGCATTTATGCATTTGATTTGTTTGCTTGATCTGAATGCTTGGGGTTTATACCCCCAATTTCAGAATCCCTAGGGTAACCCTGGCTTGTATTCCCATTCTCCATCTCAAATCCTCTTGGCCCAAACCTTTTCCAGGGAAAGGAGAAAGCCTAATTTCCCCGCGGATCTTCCCTGCTGAAGTTTACTCTTTGCTCCCTAGGAGGTGACTGGAGGAGCCCCAGAGAATCAGGCTGGAGGTTTCCAGAGTTTTTCCCAGCTGTGGACTCGGAGCTTTTGTTCCTTTGAACACAACTGCTATGGAAACAAGTGAGGAGTTGGCCACAACACCCAGCTCCAAGCTTTGATCTGGGGTTGCTGGGGCCTTTGATGCGTGTGTACCAGAGCCAGCCTTGGGGGATAATTAAGGCATTTTTTCAGAACGAGGTCCAATTTGCTCTTTAATTATAATTTTTCCCATCTTATTTTTTTTTAAAGTTAACCACTTAGGTTGGTTGACAGAAACTTGTGTCACATGTGATGGAAGAAGGAAAGAATGAGATTTAAATCTGAGCTCTCATTCTTTATTAGTAGCTGAAAGCAGGAGCCCAGGAAGTGAGGCTAAATCCAGAGATGGGATCAGGGCCCCAGCTCTTGACAGCCGACTGAAACGGCTAATAAGCAAGCCTCCTTGAGGACACATAGGAGCCTTGGATCTGAACATAAAATCCCAGGAAGTCAGCGCAGGATGGGGTTTGAGATATTTTGGTCCCACATTGTCATTCTACAGATGTCATTCCAAATCTAGAAAGGAGAAGTGACTTGTCCAGGACCACACTTGCCATTGAATCCGGCCATGAGTGTCCTCAGACTCTTTCCAAAATTGATATAACCATAGTTTCTCTTGGCATGTTGTTCTATGCCCTAAACAGCTTTCCTCACCTTTTTCTCATTGATCCTCATGACAATCCGTAAGCTAAGTCGAGTGGTATTAAGTGTCACCTTCTTTTAAGAATCTGCATTTCCAAGTGGCTCAGTATTTGCCTGCAGTCACACCGTACGTGGCAGGGCTGGAAAATGTTTGCAAGGCCACGATTTTTCCATTTCTTTGTACAGCCCTCCTGTGCTCTCATTACAGATTCAGTCATTCATCAAACACTAGTTGAGAGCCCAGGCGCAGACCCTGTGCTAGTGGTTTTCTTCTATATCCCCCAGCCTCTTTCCTCGAAGCCTGATCTGCCTTCATGGGGGTGATTAAGTTTTTAGCCATAGGAAGAACATGATCTGGCTTGAGTTGTAGGAAAATGTCTTTGGTAGAATTTGAAAGGCGGCTTGGAGAGGGTAGAGCCTGAAGGCAGAGACACAAGCAGGGTAGCAGAGGAATGAGGAGGCCTGGAATGCAGAACTGGCAATGGAAACCGGGAACTGAGAGATGGAAGGGTGGCTTTGAGAGAGCTTTCAATGTAGAATGTGGTTGCTGGGGAAAAGAGAACAGTTTAAAGAAATCTGAGATTTTACAGTTTAGTTACTGAGTTTTAACAGTGTTAACTACTAGGAGATTAAAGAAAGAGCTTGAGGTGACTGTGAGTCATTCGGGTCGAAATGTCTTGCAATTAATTAAATGCACCTGTGAGTCTAGAATTGAGGCAAGAAGGGAGACCTGGAGTTGTCAGAGTGTTGGTGACAATGACCCCCAGGGAAAGTGAGACATGTAAGAAGAGAGCTTGGGGTGGGCTCTCGGGGTTCATCACTTCATGCCTCAAAGGAAACACTAAAATCTGTGTTGGAAAGCCCTGGACTTGGATTCTGATCCAGCTTCTGCTTCTAACAGACTCATCTAGGCTAAGTCATTAACCCCAGTGTCCTCATCTGTAAAAGCTGGAGGAGAGGATCTGCACGCTTTCTTCTAGCACTGACATCCAGGAGCCTGTGATTTCATCTACATGAGCAGAGCATTGCAAAATTGCAAAGTCCAGCCCATCTCCCAGCAGGTGAGATCTCCCAGCTGGTGTGAAGGAGGCCTCCTGGCCCCATGAAGCCACGCTGCGTGGGGGTCTTCTCGCGTGGCTTCTCTCACACCTGCATGCGGAGCGCTGCTCAGGAAAGGCTTTCCTGTGGCTCCCCAGCCTCTACTTCTCTGCTCCATTCTGTCCTCCACCCCAGGTTTTATTACTCAGTGAGTGATGTTTGCCTGGAAACACTTTCTTTATGATTTATTAATAAAAAGCAAGAAGGGAGAAACGGAAGAAACACAAGGTAAAAGACCAGGATTGTATCTAAGTAAAACACTTTTCAAAGTGTCAAAAGGTCTTTGGGGAAATAGGAAAAATAAATGAGTCAAAGTGTGAAGCGAGTGAGAGGCAGGAAACTTTGGCTTCAGGAAATAAGTCCCCAGCAACAGCAATTTGAACAAACAAAACAAAGCAAAATCTGACAAAATAAAAATTAACAATAAACATCGTCATATTCCTCATCGTTGTCACTCCCACCATAATAGCTGACATATTATTCTGAGGCTAGATTGATCTGAAAATGACCAAGTCATAAGAATAATGGGACAAGGTCAATGAAGGAGGTCCAGGCAGAGTAGATGGTCAGGACTGGCTATGCTTGTCCCTGGGCCCCAGCAAATGGTGGCCCTGAGTCCCATGGGGCTGGGGAACATCTCCAGGGATGGAGGCAATATCCCAGATCAGGCTTTCTTACAGAATCCAGGGTCTTCAGGATCTCCAGACCTAGAATCGTCTGCTTTTTATTGAAAAGGAGGAAGTAGCCACCAAGATTGCAAATCTATATGCACTGTGAGTGAAGTGGGGGACAGATGGGGCAGAGGAGGCTGCACACTTTGCAAATCTTTGAGGTTCATTGTGAGATATGAAAAGCAGAGGCAACCTCCTAGAGGCCACCCAAAGATTGCTGCACGTTAGTGGTGGCTCTTAGGGCTGAACCTTCAGAGAAGGGTTTAGTGAGAAGAAAACAATGCTGTTCTCTTATTCTGTGCCCCTCCTTTCTGAAGGTCCTCAATTTCAGGAGGTTTCCCATTTTGTCCCACTGCCCCACTGCCCCGGCGTTTAGGACATTGGCCAGCCTGGAGGGTATTTCTTCCAGTTAGTTGGCTTTGCAAATGCCCACTCCCATGGTTTTGTCCATGTTGATTCCTCTACCCGAAGCCCCTCTCCACTGTTGGCCCTAGCTCTGCCTTCTCAAAATGCTGCCCGTCTCCAAGTAGTAGCATTCAATGTCTCCAAGTGGAATTTTTCCTGCTTTGCTCTACTTTCATTGTGCGTATCACATTCATGAATGTTTTATGAATATTTGTACACATTCAAAACTTATCCTCTCTACTAGACCACAAACTCCTTGAGAGATGGAACTTTGTATTATTTATTTGAATAATTATTGGAACAGGGAGCCTAGGAAATTTTCCAGCTATAGGGGTAGGAAGTGAAAATGAAGAAAGCTATACGCATTCCCAGGATCAAGAATCAAAGCTCAGCAAACTAAACTAGGTGGCCTAAAAAGCCTGCTCATCCTTCAAAGTCTAAGTCAAATGCCACCTTGTTCTTAAATCCTTTACCAGACATTTTCAGTTGGAAATGGACTTTTCTTCGCAGATTTTCTGTGAAGAGCATGAATTCTGATAAGTATTTCCAGTGTTCCTTCCGGACATGGGGTCAGATTGTACTTTCCTGGCCCCTTTGAAGTTCTGTGTGGTCATGTGACTTTCTTTGAACAATAAAATAAGAGCAGAAATTGTTTGTGTCACTTCAGAGTGGAAACTTTAAAAGCCAGTGCAAGATTTATTGTGTCCTCTTTCTCCTACATCAGCAATCATGGAAACACAAAGATGGGGTCCTCCTAGGGCTAGAATTCTTAAATGAGAATACCATAGAGCAGAATATTTCTGCTGGCCCATGGTAGAAATAGAATGAGAGCAAGAAATAAAACTTTGGTTTTTATGTGACACTGGAATTTGGGAGCTGCTTATTACTGCAGCATAATATAACCTATCCTGTCTAATATATCATAATATTTCCCAGTATTATATTATTTGTGGAAATGTCATCACATTAATAAGTTGAACATTTCTTCATCTGTTCATTCATTCACTCAATCTTTTACTTATCCCCAACAATTACAGTTGCCCCTTGGTATCCACTAGGGATTGGTCCCAAAACCACTCCCCATACCCCACAAATACTAAAATCTACAGAGTCTCAAGTCCCTGATTTAAAATCACAGATTATTTACATGTAACCTACACATATCCTTCCATGTACTTTAAATAATTTTTAGATTACCTAGTATAATGTAAATGCTACATAAATAGTTGTTAAACTGTATTTTTATTGGTGTATCATTTTTTGTTATTGTTTTATTTCTGAATATTTTTTATTCTGCTGGTTGAATCTGTGGATGTGGAACCTGCACATGGAGGGCCAACCGTATTTATAGGGCCCCATCATATGTTAGGCACTGCACTAGTTGCCTGAGATTGTACAATAATGAAAGTGTAGTATCTGTCCTCCATTGGCTTTTGATCTGGACAGGAGGATGGATGGGTAATCAGGCAGTATCAGTGAAGTATGATGCATATCATGGGGGAAATTCAGAATGCTACAAGAGCACATGGGTAGGGCACCTAACCCTTAGAAGTTTGGAAAGATTGAGGAAGATGCTAGAGAAATTTCCATCTAGGTGAAGACTTGAGATAAGTAGGAGTGATCCAGGTGAAGGAACAAAGAGAAGAGGAAAGAGGAGTAGTCCAGGCGAAAGGAATAGCATGTGTGAAGGCAACCTGAGCAAGAAAGGACAGGCACCTTCCAGAGCACTACAAATGAGGCAGTGTAGCTGGATCATGGAGTCTGAGATGAGATGAAGACTGAGGAAGGTGAAGCTGGCTGGGGAATCAGGCTCAGACCTAGGAGAGTCGTGCCTGCCAAGTAAAAGACTTTGGACTTTATCATAAAGGCAATAGGGAGCCATTGAAGGGTTCAAAAGTAAATGAGTAACATAATCATAGTTGTGTTTTAGATTTTAAAGATCATTCTGGCTACAAGATGGAGAAGGGATTGGAGAGAGACAGCCATGATTGCCTTGAAGGTACAGTCTGTTTTGGATTCACCTTCATGGCCCTTCCCCTTCCTCTCATGCCAAGCCCCTAGTACTGCATATGCAGTCTAGAAATGCTAATTGGTGAAGAGATGACCGTAAGCATGCAAGTCCTCAACCCTGCTGAATCCTTCTCAGGCTCTGAGCAGTCACTCACCTCCAAATGGCAACCACTTGGAGTCTGGAGATGCGATGGTTTTCAATGCCAGGATTCTGCCATAAGCAAACCTGAGCAAGCCCCAGCCTCTAAACAATAGCAAGCATGTGTTAGGAAGGATGGGCCTGCCCTCTTCCGAAGGAGGCAGGGAGCGTCTAGGTACTTCCAGAAAAAAACAGCAATGTAACCCACTGCTGCCCAGGGTGTTACAGGAGCACCCTACTGAGCTTTGTCACACCTCACCTCAATCCAGCTCCAGGCTCTGCTGAGTCTGTGCTCCTCTCGGACCCCCAAGCTTTGGAGGCAGGTGGGGCAAATGGAGGCTCCTAGTGTCACAACAAAGAGTGAGGTTTTGTAACCCTTGCCAGGCCAGGGTTGGGGTGGGGAGGTAGGACGTGCGGCCATGGCAGGCAGCAGAGTTGTGCTTTTCCCTGGGAGCTGGGCTGTGGGCCCAGCCAGGTGCTGCCAAGCAGGAGGGCTGCTCACACTCCAAGAGCCAGGCCGGCAATTCCAGAAGGCAAAACTTCAGTGTATTCCAATTTTCCAAAATAGAAAGAATAAAACAAATCAGAGCAGATGTTCCAACATGTAATTATCAGCTAATCAGTTTGGACTTTTTTTAAAAAAGGGAAATTTCAAAATAGCTCCCAGATTTCATCAACTGCAGTCCTGGTGGAGACTGGCCGGGTGGGAAAGGAGTTACTGAAGAGAGCTGCTGCTGCCCAGGTGGTGGGGGAGGGGAGGTGGGGTGGGGTGAGGGGGCACAGGCGCTTCTAGTGCTGGTACTGCTGCTGCTGCTGCTGGGTTCAGCAAGGAAGGAGGGAGCAGCTCCAGGCTGCAGGTGCCAGGTTGAGGCAGCTGGGCCTCAAGACAAGCAGCTTCCCTCCTAGAAACACTGTGAGCTGGGAGGAGTCATCGTCCAGCCTCATTCTGCCCCAGATCTTGTCTCTGGCAGGCACGTGAAATGGCTCCCATGGAAGAACATAAATTGACCACTTTATCCTCAAGCCTAAGGCACTGGCCACCCCTCAATACCTTCTCTTTCCTTTTAAGCCAATAAGATGCAGAAAAGAAACAGGACATGGTCTTGGATGGTCAGCAAGTCCTTGAGCTGTCAATCCTGGGCCCCTGAGTTCAGTTCTGGAATGAGTTCTGAAGTCTAAAGATGCGAATTTCCCGTGTAAATGCTGTTGGGACTTTGGAGTGATTCCCTAGCAACTCAGAATGAGAGGAAGGCAGCAGAGGAAAAGAAGGAAGAAGGAGGACAGGAAGAAGAGAGAGTGGAAAGGGGAGGGAGGAGAGAGGGAAAGGAGAAAGACCGAGAGGCCCTGTAGGATTGAAACCCCATGGTGGAATTTATATATTAGATATTCACAATGGAGTGCTAAGATGTTAGACATGGTTTAGAAATGAACACAGGCTTTCTGCTGATCAACACTTATGTATGTGTAACTAGAGCTCTACAGATTATCTGCACCTTAAGCATGTTTAGTTTGCTGGAACGAGCACTCTATAGTCCCTAGAAATCTTTAGGAACAAAGTGTTATTAACACACATACAGACTTCACAGCTTCCTGCAGAAGGTGCAGAATCCCAGGTTTCCCAACCCAGTGGGGAGCCCGTGGCCCCTTCGTCTTTGCTATAATTTAGTTTCAATCTCATTTCCAGGTGAGGACTGAAAAGAGCAGCCCTCCTAAGTGCCTGCTTTCCAAGAGCCAGTTTCCAAAGGCCACACAGGTGGCAAAATGACACAATGGTCTCAAGTGTGGGCTCTGTTGTCAGGTTGCCTGGGGTTGAGCCCCAGCCTCACCCTTTACTGGCCATCTGTCTGCAGTAAGCTGTTTAACCTTTCTGGCTTCCATCTTCTTGCCTGTAAAACGAAGATAATGACTGTACTTATTGCATAGGGTGGCTGTGAGGTTTGCAGGAGGTAGTGCGCATGCAGGGCTCGACATACACTGAATAAAATGCTGGCCTTGCTGAGCACAGCGTGCCTCTCAATGGCCTGTTTGTGCAGGGCTGGAACTGAAAGGTCATCTTACTGGGACGAAATGGAAAATGCACTGTGGTTCTGGGTGTCCCCTTCCAAGGAAGTTCCGCCCATCCTTGGAAGCCCTTTGAGATCCTTCTACAGATGCTCCTACACTTAGAATGGAGTGAAATCCCAATAAGCCCCTTGTAAAGTGAAAATACTATTAAGTCAAAAATGCATCTAATGCACCTGACCTATTGAACATCATAGCTTAGCCTAGCCTACCTGAAACATGACACTTACATTAGCCTACAGTTTGGCAAAATCTTCTAACATAAAGCTCATTTTATAAAAATAAAAGTAAAATATTATAATAAATACAAAAGATAAAGATTCCACATTTAAAGTATGGTTTCTACTGAATGCATGACACTTTCACACCATCATAAAGATGAAAAATGGTTAAGTCAGATCATTGTAAGTTGGGGACTGTCCATACGTTTTTTTTTTTTAAATTTTGAGCCTTTGCACAAGCATTTCTCCTACTGAGAATGCCATTTTATCTCCTTCCCACCTTTGCACAGCCAAATTCTGTTGACCCCTTGATAACCAAGTTGATGCTCATCTCCTGCATGAAGTCCTCCCAGGTGCCCCACCCCAAAGCCTCTTAGCAGTCTCTCAGGATATTTATTGGTGTTACTTATGACTCTCTGGTTTGTCATACAGTTATTTGTGTATAAGTATTAGCTCCCCTAAGAGACTAAGAGATTGTTGAGGAAAAGCTCTTTGCTGGGTCAACTTGATGAGGACCGTGTCCCCTGTGACTACCACAGGGCCTGCCCCAGGGTAGATGCTCAGTCCATGCTCTTCAGTGCGTTCATGAAAGCAGCTCATACTCTGGATGAAGCCTGGCTCAACAACAGTGCTATTGAGAGGTGATGACATGGACCAGTCTCCCGACTGAATATTAGTGAGGACCTGTAATCTTGGGTGAAGCACATGAACCAGGAGACATCAGGGGAGCCATGAGAAATTCTCTTTGTCTTCATAGTTCAGAGGCTTTGGCATTCTGGAAAGAGAATGGTCTATCTTCTGCCTTTTGATTAGAATAATTGCATGGACTTTTTTACCCACCTGTTACCCTGTTATTGAGAGTTGGCTTAGCAAAGTGGGTAAAAATAAGCACTTGAATCAGATTGTCTTGCTTTCTATCCCAGTTCCTTTTTACCCGCTTTGCTACCTTGTGCAATCTACTTGACCTCTCTGTACCTTTTCCTCAACTCTGAAATGTGGAAAATAATCCTACCTATCTCTTAAGTTTGTTGTGAAGATTAGATGAGGTAACATATGTGAAGCATCTAGGCAGTACTTGGCACATGGTAAGTACTCAGTGGTAGTTATAATGACACATCCACAAGACCAAACCACAGAAATTACTGTGCTAGGCTCTCAGGGCACCAATACGAAAGCTAAGACATCCAGGTTCAAATCCTAACCTTTGCCTACAAGTTCTTTAACTGCAAGACAGGTTCTTAGCTTCCCTGAGCGTCGATGCCTCAGGTTTTACATCTGTAAAATGAAGGTTGGATTTATGATTCCTAAAGGCTTTTCTCAAACTCTATTTTAATAAGTCTGTGGATATTTAGGAGACCAGGCACAAGAAGCAAATGTTAGCTATGCTCAAATGCTGACTTTGTGTGCCCTTTTCCCACTGTCTATATCTTATTCCTTATCTCTGTTTCCCCTTCTCCTCTCCACTCTTCCTTACATAATCTCTAATCTGTGATCTCTCTGTCACATACATGCACACACTGAGGCACTCACATGCACACACACATGGCTTCTTTTCTTCTTGTCACCTCATTTAATTTCTTTCCTTTCAGGCTCTGCCTCTGATGCATCTCTCAGTTTTTCAGGAAAGCTCAGGGTTAAGGGGTCTGGGCAGGGTGGAGGCAGGAAAGGCCGCACCCCTGCTCCATCGGTTACCTGCAAAGCTGAGGAAGCTGCAGAGGCTTAGGTTTTATTAGATCTATATATGCCCTGGCTTTCCGTGGGCTGAGCTTCCCTCATGCAGCAAGAACTATGTGGGCTTCACAGGTAGTCAGGGCACTGGAGAAAAAATGAAAAAGGATTTTTTTTTTACCTTTTTAATAAATGATAAAGAAGGAAGAGAATATTAATACGCTTCAGACACCTCCCCTTCTCATTTCTCGCCTGGTACAGAGCCTGTGCACCCACGTGGAGGGGCCGCCCCACACATGTGGCCTCCTTGTGTGATCTAACCAGCAACCTGACCCATAGCAGAAGCTTCAAGATGCTGCCTGGGAACTGTGTGAGGGTTGTTCCTTCTGCAGAAGATCTCTTGCTGTCTCTTTTTCTTGTGCTGCTGTGTCTCTCTTTAGCTCTTTCTCTGTTTCTGACTCTTTCTCTCTCCCTCGCCCTCTCTCTACCACCCTTCTCTCATCGCTTCCCCAACCTTCACGGAGAGGCTCCAATTAAAGCAGAAATGGCAGTTTGGCTCCTGAGCTGACATCTCCGATGCTGCAGAAGCTTTCTCAATTGACAGAAATCTTTGGCTTTCTTACCTCTTTATGTGCTATGTTTTGGGGGCGGGGGGGATCCCGCAGCCCCACTAAACCCTTCCTGTTCTCCCCCCCTCCCTCTCCTTCCACAGCCCCTGTGCACCCAGGACAGCAGGACGCTTGGACAGGAGGGCATTTGCAATCCCCCTCAGCTCCTCCACAGCATCCTGCTCCTGCCTGAGTGGAAGCGCCTTCCACGTCGCATTTCAATTAGGTTCTGAAGGAAGCGGCACAGGTGCCCAACCTGATTGTGGGAGCCCCTGCCTGCTATTCAGAAATGTCAGGTTTTGTAGTTTGGTGTTTTCCAACACTGTTCACTAACGATTACATTTTGTGAACATTACCCTGAAAGGCTGCAGCTGAGCAGCCTTCAGTTTGCCTGCTTCCCCTTCCAGCCCCGACATCCTTCACTGCACCCCTTCCTGGAGATGTAGTACTAGATGAGGGGCCTACATTTCACTGCTCTCTGCAGCTCCGCTGACCCTGTCTCTCCTCCGGAGCCTTGGTTTCCAGCTGCCTGCCACGCAATACTCCAGGGACTGCTCAGCCCTCACCCCAAAGCATCCAAGAGCTAGCTCCTTACCTGTTCCCCAGCAGCACATTCAAACTTTCCCCCATCAACTTGCTCTTCCTCCGAAGTGACAGTGTTGCTATCCTCTTACTCCCCAAGGTTAAAACCCAGTCATCTTCAGACTCACCATCCCTACTTGCTTCCTGGAGTCAGCGGTCACCTTCAAGTCCACCTCTCTCCCTCCCCACTTTCACATTGTCTGTCCTGTCGCTGCTGCTGTGGCCTCTGCCTAGTCTCCTTGCCTCAGATCCCATGCCACCTTAATCCATGATTTCCCCTACTCCTGGGGTTGTTATTCTGAAACCCGGGCTGTTCCTTGTCTATCCCATCCTCAAGAACCTGCAATGGCTCCCTATTGCTTATGGATTCGAGTCCAAACCCTTTCAATCTTATGTCTCACTATGATACTCCCCAACCCTAACTGCCTTCCACCATCCCCCAAAGTCTCCATGTTCTTTAATAGCTCACCATCTGTCTCCATGCTGTCTTCTCAGCCTGGAATTTCCTCTCCTTCCGCCTGTCATTGTGTCTTGTCTGGCAAATTATGCTAATAGGATATCTTGCCTGTGAAAGGCACATGATAAATATGTATAGATTGATAGACTTAAATTTAAACAACTAAAAGTTATTAATGTATTTTATAAATATGCATTACATGCCTACGGTGGGTCTGGCACTGTGCTAGACCCTGGGGATACACAAGCCAATAAGAATAAACCGAGGCTCCCACCCTTGATTTCCTTACAATCCAGAGGAATGGCAGAAGTGGAAAGAAAGGAATTACAGGGCAACATTCATTTGACAAATCATCGTTTATTAAATGTCCATTCTATGTCAGGAACGGTGATAGGTACTGAAAATAGGGAAATGAGTAAGGCCTAGTCTTGACCATGGAGGAGTTTCAATTCTAGTAGAAGAGACTGACAAGGAAAAGGGAAACACAGCTGGGTGTGGTGGCTCACATCTGTCATCCCAGCACTTTGGGAGGCTGAAGGAGGAGGATGGCTTGAACCCAGGAATTCAAGACCAGCCTGGGAAACATAGTAAGACCTTGTTTCTATTTTTAAATAAAATTAAAATTAGCTGTGTGTGGTGGCACACACCTGTAGGCCCAGCTGCTTGGAAAGCTGAAGTGGGAGGATGGTTGGAGTCCTGGAGGTCAAGGCTGCAGTGAACTATGATCATACCACTGTACTCCAGCCTGGGCAACAGAGCAAGACTCCATCTCAAAAAAAGAAAAGAAAATAAACAAGGGAAATATGTGCTTTGGGATGTGTAGCAGAGATACTTGATACAGCCTTGGGGATTCAGGAGGGAACATCTAAGCTCAGTTACGGGAGGTGAGCAAGAGATGGCCAGATGTGGGAATAGGATAGCATTGGGGAAGCACTAGAGAGAGTAGCAGATGAGCAAAGGTCAAGGAGAGAAAGCAGTTCTGAGAAAGGTAACCAGCAGGCACAATGCTGGAGCTGGGGAGCTGGGGCGTGAGCACAGAGAGGTTAATAGTGAGAGGGGAAGCTTAAGAACTGAGAAGAGACCAGAGCAAGAAGGCCTTAAAGAGGTTGGGTGTTATTCTGAGCATTGAGGAGTTTCAGCAGAACAGAGGTGGCCAGGTGTGCCCTTTAGAACTTCCACTCTACTGCTGTCCTTCATTCCTCATTCATTCACTAACCGATTCATTCAACATATTGAACACCTACTGCATGCCAAGAGTGTGCTAGCCATTGTGGGGAGGATGAGGATTGGAACCTGGGATTCAGTTTGGAAGCTGCAGCAGAATTCAAGAGAGAGGAGACGGGGCCTGCAGTAAAATGATGGAAGTGAGGATGGAGCATCTGGGGCACAGGTGAGAGTGTTTTCAGCAATAGAAACTACAGGGCTTGATGATAGGCTAGATGGGGCTGTGTAGGGATAAAAACTGATAATTACAACGTTTGTTGAGACTTTTCTATGTGCTAGGCATGATTCCAACCGCTTTATATGCATTAACTTTTTAAATTCGCACAACCACCTATGAGTTCAGCTCTATTATTATCCCCATTTTTACATAAGGAAACTGAGGCACAGAGAGGTTGAGTGACTCGGTCAAAGTCACACAGCTAGGAAGAAACAATGCCAGGATTGAAACATGAACAGGGCCGGGCGCGGTGGCTCAAGCCTGTAATCCCAGCACTTTGGGAGGCCGAGACGGGTGGATCACGAGGTCAGGAGATCGAGAGACGATGCCGGCTAACACGGTGAAACCCCGTCTCTACTAAAAAATACAAAAAACTAGCCGGGCGAGGTGGCGGGCGCCTGTAGTCCCAGCTACTCGGGAGGCTGAGGCCAGAGAATGGCGTGAACCCGGGAGGCGGAGCTTGCAGTGAGCTGAGATCCGGCCACTGCACTCCAGCCTGGGCTACAGAGCGAGACTCTGTCTCAAAAAAAAAAAAAAAGAAACATGAACAGGAGGAAAAGAGACACATTCCTAATGTGGAAACAGCCTGGGTAAAAGGGGCAGGTAGAAGTGGACATGTCAGGTGGAAAGGAGCAGAAAACATATATTTAATCAATTTTGACAATTTTAGATAAATCAAAAGTCAGATGAGGTATTGCAGAGCCTTTAGGGCTTGGAATGAAGCCAGGGAGGCCACTTCCTCAAATCAAAATTTTCAGCAATTTCAGGAGAGCAAACTTAACCTGTGAAAATAGGGGCAGGTTTTGGTGGCAGCTTGCTTAGAGGGCCCAGTAGTTCTCTGGATCCAGGAAAACCTGGAGCAGAAGGGCCCTATTCTTTGTTGGGTTGGAACATGCTCAGACATGTGCTTTTGAATTCCTCACTATTTTTGAGTTCTATCCGTCATTGTCTTCCTCTTCTGATCAGTTCCAGGAAACCTCTCCTTACCGTTGTATTCCATCGGCATTCTGGCATGTCTTTGGGCCATGCTGACAAGTCAATTGTATGTATGTTCTTAAAGGGTGTTGTGCATGGATATATCCAAGACTGGCTACAAAATTTGCAGATCCTAGTGCAAAATTAAAGGGGTCCTTTTCTTGAAAGTTTCAAGAAAAATTTCAAGACAGTAACAGCAGTGCCTTAAACCAAGGACAGAGCCCTTCTGAACACAGGACATGGAGTGACTACACACCCATGAAGCTGGCCCTGCATATAGCACTCGCCCGGTTACATCACACCTGTCTTCAGGGTAAGGACTATGCCTGCTGCCCAAAAATTAGGAGTACAAAAAACGCCGCCAAATTTTGGACAAACAATATGGGAGAAGGGAAGTGAACTTACATTAATAAGTACATACGTGTCTAGCCTGAAGTAACTGTGTTTTGTAGACAAGTAAATGAAGGCTAAGTGATTTGCCTCAGGTTAATTGTTGCTAATAAGGGATGGAGCCTGGATGGGCCTGCATATTTTTCTGCTCCAAAGCCCATACACTTTGCAATATACCCTCCAGTAGAGGGGTGACTCATAGGAAGGGGACCTAAGCTAGACCCATAACATTTCCACCTCCTTCATCAAACTATTGAGACCACTGAAATGCTCCTAAGGTCAAGGAGCTTGGGGCATAATTTTGTTCTTGCTGAACCCCACTTGATCGTACCTGGGTGGCTTCCAGTGTTTACAAGAATCAGAGAAACTTAAATTAGAGATGATCTAGGGATCTAATATGGGCAGAGGCTCAGGGAAGGAACATGCCAACAAGTTCTGACTGATATAGCCTATGTGCCTGGCCCTGTGCAGGGCACTGGAGAGAGGTACAGTCAAAGATAGAGTGAGACTCAGGAACAGCGTAAGGTTCTCTTTGCACATTGTATTTGTTAATTGTGCAAGCTGCAAGTTTAATCTTTATATTAAGTTTCTGAAATGTGCACAGCATAAAAATAGCCCCATCGTAATGGCTTCATGTGGATTTTTGCTTAGTAAAGCAGTGGTTCCCAATGTTTTTCTTCTTTCTAATGCTAAAAATACTTTGAAATCTCCCACATCAAAGTGGTTTTTCTTTAAGTATCGGTTCATCAAGAAACCATGTAATGACAAAACGCCATACTTTAAAATGTGTTTTATTCATTGCAACATTTGTAGCATTTGACAGATAATTGCACATAGTATGTGTGAGATACACTATCAGTGGAGCCCGGAGACTGTGCTAGGTGCACCTGAACATGTACTCACCCAGACATGCCCCATCCCACATGCATGCATGCAAATAAATGTACATGCACAGATGAGAAAACCACTGAGCTGGTGCAAGGAAGCCCAGAGCATGGAGTCTTGGCTCGAGCTGCAGCTCGCAGATGCCATCAGATTATAAGCCTGTTCCAAGGGGTGTGTGTTTGGAGATTCCCAAGCTTCTGTTTGCAAACCAGCCTGGCCTGGTCCCTCCTCAGGCCTTCTGACATGGCAGAGAGATGAACGGTCTGATTTACAAGGAGGAAGCTGAGGGCAGCTACCTGAAGAGCAGCCCGGACAAACAGATCCTAGAATGAGGGAGATGCCAGAGGGAGGATCTCATGGCAGCTCCCGGGAGGAACCTGTGATTACACCTTTTTGATTATAACCACTGGGTGGATACAACAGCTTTGTCTAGTGAAGTTATTCTTCCTGCAGCATGCTTTCCTGTGATGAGTGCAGCAATTACAGGTGATCGGGGCATAAATAGCTATCAAGATGCTCTGTTGTACTGGGAGTTGGCATTAATAAGGATGAGTCGAGGTGGTGTGGCCCTGACCCCCAGAGCCCCAGCAGGACACCTACCTGCTAGCCCCTCTCCCCAGGGGTGCAGCCATAAGCCCAGGAGCTTGGCTATTTATAGTCAGGCTCTGATATCTCCGATGATTACCTTTCAGATCTCAAGTGTGAGGTCTACTTTATGGAAATAGCATGGTACAAACTAATTGCAGGCTTCAAAGTGCATCTATTTTTTTCCCACTTCCTCTTCTCTTGCCACCTTCTCCCCCACCCTCACCCTCACTCCATTCCCAGCACCACCACCGCTACCTCATTTTTTTGCAAAGATCAGAAGCAACACAATGTGACTGGGAAGCTGACAGCCCTGCAGAAGGGCCACCGTCTCTATTAACCCCTGGAAAAGGTGATTCTCTCAAGGGTACCAAAACCTACCACAGCAGGTTTAAGCCCTGAAACTTTGCTGGAAATTTCTTAGGTTTTTGCTCAAAAGCTGGCATGATTCCAACAGAGCATGGTACCTTAGCATTTCCACAGCACCTTAGAGGTCAACCCGTGCCACTTCTAACTCAGATTTCTCCTGTTAGGACCTCCACATATCCATCCTTGCTGGAACATTCTATAAAACTGAGCTTACCCCTTTCCAGTGCCACCTGCTCTACATTTAAAATAATTCTAATTCTTAGAAAGTTCTTAAAGTGTAATTTGTCTCTTTAGCTATGTTCTTGGACAAAAGTGAGAGCAAGTGATATCCCTTTTCCAGATGCTATCCTATAACCTACCCAAAGATGGCTAAGCTATTGTCAGGCCCTACCTAGCTCTCAGCCTTTGCTAGCCCCCTTTGTCCTCAGCTGGGGCCACTTGATCACCTCTGGACTCAGCTCTGCTCCCAGGTGCTATGACTAATCTTGGCCTGGGGCAGGAGGAATTTAAAGCGCTCAAACTCAACTGTGTGTGATTAAAAATCAATTTGCTCTCAATGCTAATCTGGATAATATGCTTCTTTCGTTGTGTCCTTTTTCTGATTCAACTGGCTTCTGATTTTTGTGATAATAATGGCTATCATTTTTTGAGTGTTTGCTATGTGCCAGACACTGTGCTAAGCATGTGATAGTTAATTTAATTCTCCCTGCAGTTCTCTAAGGTACACATTACTATCCTCAGTTTACAGATGAGAAAACTGAAGCCTAGAGAAGTAGTGACTTTCCCAAGGCCATGGAGGTAATGAGTGACAGAGCTAAGGATGCAACCCATACTAACTTCATTCTCTGGCCTTACGACTGGCCACCACAATGCGGTGCCATCTAGCCCAGCCCTTCCTTGTGCCCTCAGTATTGATGCCTGGCTCCTGTCCTTGCTGATACCCCTGTGTCCCTCTCAGCACCCCTGAGTGAGGGGTTTGCCCTTGTAAGTCCCCAGTGCGGAGGCTGGAGTCCTGTCTGAATCCCAACCCAGGGGTAAGGCCCGGCCGTCTGCCTGAAGACTCTTGGCACTGCCTGGCTGTTTGCCTCCTTCCGTCTATTTTGCATGCTTCGATTTTTCTCACCATTCTTTTCCCCTAGCTTGGTTGTGATAGTTGGTATCTGCGTATTTTCTCTTCTTCATGATCACAATGATGAGGCTATTGGAAAGGAGACACCCCCCATCCCTACTTTTTTTTTTTTTAAACTCCTTGTGGTCCCAAAAAGTAACCCAAGGTTACTTGTTTATCCTGTGGGAGAGATCCTGGGAATAACTGAGAAAGCCTCATTTTATCTCACACTTAAGGAGTGAGCTCTGATTATACCTAATCTGACTACCTCCTTAGCAGCTATAAGCGAGAAATCTTCCTTAGACCCCCACTCCAAAGAAGAAGATAGAAATATACTCTAAAGAGGAACATCCCCTGGGAGTTTCATAAGGGAAATCACATTTTCAAATTCCTTCAGCATCCATGAATCTAATCCATTGGATCTGGATAGTAGTCTACAGAGTATGGAGTTTGCCGAGATCTGTGGTTCTTTTCATCTGAAGCCTTTGTTCCGGAAGCCCTGGTCTTCCTCCTCCAGCCACATCTCAGGTCTGGGGCATTTTCCTACAAGGACACAACAATATTAAACTTTGTTAAGGAAGGAAGAAGGAGCCACAAAGCAACTCACTCAGTAATTTTCTTGCTGACCCCAATCTAAGCTGGTTTTTATTCCTTATCTTGATTCTACTATGTAGACAAAAATGAAGATTTCTTTCTAAAACCAATCATTTTAAGGGGCAAATAAAAAGTGACAATGCAAATACACTCGCAAAAAAAAGAAATAACACCCAAACCCAAAATGAACAGAAACCAAAAACTAGCCTCTGCACTTGTAAAACGTGATTGCTTTATGGTGAACAGACAGTCCACAATGAATGGCAAATTAATTGTCTATTGATGCTGTCCTCTTCAGCCTCTTGGTAGGCAAGGATTTGATCATCTCATGTTCTTTAAAGATAAGAATGCAGACCATAGAATCTTGCTGGAGATGATAACACAGTTTCCTGAGTGAAGGCTATAAAGGGACAACACCATAGACCTTGGCAAATCCCAGAGCAAATCTCTTAACCTTGAGGCCACACTCTCCAGTACAGACTATGGGAACAGGGAGCAGAGGGAAATGGAGTGATCGGAAATCTTCCCTGATATTTGATGAGCTTCCTTTGGGAAAGTTAAAAGGGAGTACATGTAAACAGCAACCTGACTGAGTAGTCTTAGAGGCTGCAGACTGCAGTCAGGTGCATTGCAGGGGCAGCCTGTTGAATACCTTTGAAACTGCCCTTTCGTAGAGTAGCTATAAAGGAGGACTGCTATGGTCTGAATGTTTTGTTCTCCCCATAAGTTATATCTTGAAACCTAATTCCCAATGTTACAGTTTTAAAGGGAGGACCTTTGGGGGGTGACTAGATCATGAGGATGGAGTCCTCATGAATGAGATTAGTGCCCTTATAAAAGAGACCTGAGGGGGCCAGGCGCGGTGGCTCATGCCTGTAATCCCAACACTTTGGGAGGCTAAGGTGGGCGGATCACAAGGTCTGGAGTTTGAGACCATCATGGCCAACATGGTGAAACCCCAACTCTACTGAAAAAGTACAAAAAATAAGTCAGGCCTGGTGGCACAGAACTGTAGTCCCAGCTACTCGGGAGACTGAGGCAGGAGAATCACTTGAACCCAGGAGGTGGCAGTTGCAGTGAAGCCAGATTGCACCACTGTACTGCAGCCTGGTGACAGAATGAGACTCCATCTCCAAAAAAAAAAAAAAAAAAAGACCCGAGGAAGTTTGTTTGCCTCTTCTGCCTTTTGATGACCCAGCTGTAAAGCACCATCTATAAGGAAAAGAACCCTCACCAGATACCACCATTGCCTTGGTCTCAGGCTTCTCAGCCTCTAGAACTGTGAGAAATAAATTTCTGCTGTTTATAAGTTACCCAGTCTAAGGTATCTTGTTATAGCAGCCAGAACAGACTAATACAGCGACTGAAGTGTGCATCTTAAATAGGCCAACTGTCACTATTATGAAATGTGCTATCCACATCCTCATTTTTTAGTTAGTAAGTTTGGGTTGTCAGTTTTCCTTAGTCCCCTGAAGTGTGTAGGTTTAGAAATAAATTCTTTCATTATTTTTTCTGCACAGGGGAAAAAAAAAATGGGAACAGGCCCAGGCTGAAATCAAAAAGGCAATTACTGAGCGTACAGAACAATTGACAAAGGCCATGTGGCCCCTGCCTCTGGCCTTGGCTGAGCCTATTACAGGCAGGAGAGCACTGAGTAGACAGGTTGGTGGAGAAGCAGTCATCTGATCTTCCTTGAGAGATGCTGATCTGCAAGGACGACCCTGGGGACCTGCAGGCCCTGCTTCACCACGGCCTCTTTGTAAGCACATCACCCTTAGAATCAGATGGTTTCATGTCTGCAGAAGGTTCCTAATTCTCTGGGTTTTTTTAAATTATCTTTTTTTTCCCCAATTCATTTTACTCTCCAGTATAATTGTTGAGTACATCAATCTCAACTTTAGATAAGAGAAAGTATATTTATTTAAACTTGATTAAAGATATCAAACAAGAGGAAGAACTAAAACCCAAGGCATCATGTCATGTCATACTGTATTTGGAAATATAGACAGACACATCAAGTTTACAATTAGGAATCAGACTCAAATTTCAAAAGTCTGCCTATCACAGGTGTTGATATACAGCGAACAAAGAAAAATAATTACTAAAAAAATAATAAAAGATTGTCTAGCTCAGTGATTTCATCAGTAACTGCAAGTGTGCTACTTTCCTCTAATAAGAAAGTCCAGGCTAGACCCCAGGAAGCACATAACCAGGCTGGGCCAATCAACTGTGTTATTCTGTTCTCCAGGCCTGTGATTGGTTCCAAGGATAGGCTTGTGACCCAAACCCAGACAAGTCAGTGATCTTCTGTAGGATATTTCACACTTAAGTTGGGAGGAAGACTTTTTCTTTTTCTAAGATGAAATTCAGAGCTGCCTGTGGCTACGTTTCCTTCAAATGGAAAAATTCTGTGATGAAGACTACAGATGGAATTAGACTGAGTTGAAAGATTGAGGGGGAGAGAGAGTGCGAGAGAACCCAGAGTGACAAAGAAAGACTGCAGCACTCCAACGGCACTGTAGACCTTGAGTGTTGTTGTCCCTGAGGTCAGACCCACTCTTGCCAAAACTGGGTTGTTTATCGGGCTAATGAATTGCCTTTTATTCCAGGATCATCCTCTTCTAAATGACTTCTAAATCTTGGCATCCCCAAGGTTCACTCCCAAACCATTTCTTGTCTTTATCTATTCACTGTCTTGGTGATCTCATCTAGCCTCATGGCTTTAAATACCATTTATGTTGATGGCTTGTAAATTTATAAGTGTAGCCCTTGCCTCTACACCCATAGATCTGGCTGCCTGATCAACAGTGCCTCTCTGCTGTCTGGTAGTCATTTCAATCTGATTTGTCCAACACGGCACTCATCCCTCTCCTCTCCTCTTTGCCCCCACCCGCTACCTGGTCTTTCCCATCTCAGTAAATAGTACCACCAATTGCATTTTTCAATGGTTCAGTCCAGAAACCCGACTCGTCCCTATTTTGCACCTCCAACATCCAATCTATCACCAAATCCTGCTGGTTCTACCTCTAAAATAAATCTCCCATCTGCCTACTTCTTTTCTTCTCCTTTTTTTCACATCCTGTTCTATCACAACAGCTTCCTAACTGGTCTCCTTGCTTTTACTCTTAACAACCTATAACATATTCTCCAACGCCACGCAGCACATAGGGCACTCTTTTTAGAATCTGAATGAGATAATGCCATTCCTATGCTTCACTTTCTACAATTAATTACTTTTATAATAATAAAATCCAGGCTTCTTATCATGGTCTACAAGACTCTATGATCTGGCCCCTATCCATCTCTCCAACTCATCTTCTTCCTTAATTAAGTCTTCTTTCCTTGAAACTGTCAAATTTGCTCTCTGACTTAAGGCCTTGCATTTGCTCATCTCTTCCCAGAATGTTTGCACAACTGGTTTCTTTTCATCATTCCAATGCCTCAGAGAAGACTTCCCTCTCCCCTAAATCTGTTATCTCTGATTCCTTAGTAACATTTTGTATACTAGGTTAAGTATCTTACCACAATCTGATATTCTCTTTTTCTTTTTTCTTTATATTTTGTCTCTTTCTACTAGAATGTAAGCACCATAAAACAAGGGACTTTGTGTTTTCACTACTGTTAACCTCAGCACCTAGAATAGCTTCTGGCAAAGAGAAGTGCTCAGTGTTTGTTGAATGAAAGTCATTTAGCTGGGTTTCTCTCATTTGCAAATAAAGGAGATCCCAAGAGATACAAAATAGTTTCTTATAATTTCACATACAGATCAGTAATTTTCATAGTTTAGAACTTAATAGGTTATAAAGCTGTGTTCAATGCTGTAACAGTAGCAACAACAGCAGCAACAATGATATTTATTATTTATTGAGCATTTACTACATTCTAGACACAGGATTTTGCATTAGTCAAATTTAATCCCCACAGAAATCCTGGGAGGTGGGTATCTTAATCTTCTTTTTAACAGTGTTATAAACAGACCCAGAGAGATTACACGACTTGTCCAAGATTACACAGCAAGTAAAATTGGTGGGCTTTGAACTTGAACTTGGGAGTTCTGATTCCAATGTCAGTATTTATTCATGACCTCACACTATCTCTGGAAAATAAATATAACGATAGAATATAAAAGATAAATATTTAACAAATTCAACACCCTACTTCTTACTAGGTATGAGGTTTGCAGATATCTTCCTAGATAGAAACTTCACTGGTAAAAACAGCATAAAATAGGACTCAAAAGGCACTTTACAGGAGAAGCCAAAAAAATCAGTTTAACAAACAGTTTGAATAATCAAAGAACGTCAAAAGTCTAACCTTCACTATCTACCTCACATTTTATTGTAGCGTAGCTTTAGAAGAAACAAAATATCGGCCCAAGCATCTCACAGTGATGTTGAGACATTGTGAAGGCATTTTGAGTAAGAAAAATTATATCATGTACATGGGAGGTTTAATTATTTTTAGACTGGTTAACCCCTTCTTCCCAGAGACAAATGTCAGCTCATCCAAGAAGCTTGCAATTTTGGGAGTAAAGATGCCGTTTGTTCTGTACTGCTGTGAACTAATAAGAATTGTTCCTGTAAGTAGGACCAATGAAAATAATTTTAAATCTACGAACATTTGGAAGAATGTTGGAAGGAAAGAGAAGGATATAGGCACAATTGCATTGGATCCAAATAGCCAGAAGTCACAGACCAAGAAGCTTGTGTTATATTTCCTTAGAAACACTACCTAGAAAGAAAGAGGGAGAGGTAGAAAAAGACAGGGGGAGGGAGAGGAAGAAGGAGAGAAAATGGATGAAGACGGGAGGGAGGGAGTGCAGAGAGATGGAAAGATAAAGAGGAGAGGGAGGGAGGGTGAGATGGTGGGAGAAAGAAAGGAAGAGAGGGAAAGGGGGAGGGGAGCTGTCAACGTTGCCTGAACTCTCTGGGCTTGTCATTCTGGATCCCTTTGTCCTCTCAATGTGTATAGATGCTGCCTCTGGCTGCAGATTCCTCTGTTGAAGCTCTGGGACTGAGGCTTGCCCCACATTTCCTTGTTGCTGTTTACGTGGGTGCAGCCTCTGCTCTCCTGCTTCTGCCTCAGAGGCCTGGAAGAATGATTGTAAGCGGTGCACAGAACACATTGGCGAGTGTCCTTCCCACCCAGGGGGTCTTCTTGTCGGGCTGACTGCTGCTTTGTCTTGATTTGGAATCTGTTTCCTCCTTGGCTCCCTCTCCCCTAAAAGTGTCCACTGGTTTATAAGGGTCACACTTCATTACCATCTCATTTATCTGCGGGCCTGCCTCCTCAGGACCACTCCATTCTCTGATATATTTGATGAAACTCTTATTTTCCTTAACTCCTCTCCAAACGATAACTCAGCCAGCATTTTTGCCAGCCTTATCTTTTCCCAGCAGTCTTAACTGATGCCGCCAATTTTTTTTTTCTTTTTTGCTTCATTCCCTCTCATCTTCTCCATTTGTAGGACAGATGTTTCCTTTTCTTCTTATTAATTATCACAAATACCCAAATAAAACCTAAAGATAGACTAACTTATTTTCTCTTCTCTATCAATAGGAATTAAAGAACTATTATCTGTTCCTTCCTGATACTAAGGAAATCCTTGGGTAGAAAAATAAAAATAAAAACACTGAAATTACCCATTTATTTAATTACCAGGCACTTGCTTTCATAAGCCACATTGTCACTGCTGAGAACATTCTGATTTGGCAACAAAAGGCAAAAGCTACTTCTAGTGAGAGCAGCAAGGAGTCCACGCCTGCGATGCAACAGTGTGGAGAAAGCACGTGAGGCAGCTTTCATGGCTCTCCACCTTTGAGGGAGGGGCAGCCAGGAGGTGCAGACAGAACCCAGGTCTGGGAAGGTACAGATTTAGAGAGATGGACACAGTTAAGATGGGAAGATCCAGGGACTAGATGAAATGTTAACAAAGGCTAGAGCAACACAAAGAAACTTATACACAGAGACAGGGACAAACTGGAGAGCCACGTAAGAGGTATAGTTTGTTAACTATGAAAAGTAGCGAAAGGCAGAAAAAGAAAGAGGCCTGGCCGGGTGCAGTGGCTCACGCCTGTAATCCTAGCACTTTGGGAGGCCAATGCAGGTGGATCACGAGGTCAGGAGTTTGAGACCAGCCTAACCAACATGGTGAAACCCTGTCTCTACTAAAAATACAAAAATTAGCCAGGCATGGTGGTGTGTGCCTGTAATCCCAGCTACTCAGGAGGCTGAGGCAGGAGAATCACTTGAACCTGGGAGGCAGAGGTTGCAGTGAGCTGAGATCGTGCCACTGCACTCCAGCCTCAGCAGCAGAGCGAGACTCTGTGTCAAAAAGAAAGGAAGAAAGGAAGGAAGGGAGGGAGGGAGCCCAAAGAGAGACAGAGATGAAGACTACTTTTAATGAAGAACATTAAAAGTTGGTCCAATTTTCCTGGGGACAGTGGCTGCAATTCAGTTAACTGTTACCTGTTGGTGACAGAAATTTTGGGGTTTTTGTGCTGCCATTTATCATTAAAAATCTCACAGCTAAATACACAAGATTCAAATATTACTTGACATTTTCCTAGTGAAATAGGTTTTTATCAAAACACAAATGTATGTTAGAGCAGTATTCTCTTTTAGATATACATAAATAAGGGAAATACAAGTAGAAGCAAGACTTAGAGAAATAGAAGGATCTGGGCACAATTGCAGTCTGATAGCCAGTTTAACTTTAGTTTAGATTGTTTCTTAGTTCAACCACGGTTTCTACACAGACAAAATATTGACTGTTTCAGACATCAAAGAGGAGATCTGGGACTTGGCCCAGAAGCAATTACTTTAAGTGACTTGTCTAGTTCTAACACTAGCTGCTCAAGGATGTGGGCCTCAGAACTTCACATGAAGATTGTTTTAGTATGAAAATCTTCAACCACAGTATGATAATATAAGCATTATTCATCCCAAAGTTCACGGACACCATCTAATAAAGTTGCTGGAATGAAATGTCTTCCCTGTCTCATGGCTCACTTGAAAGGTTCATGGAATTCATTTAGCTCTGGCACAGCAAATGGATTTCATCTCAAGAACAAACTCTGGTTAATAGATGGTAGCTGCCAGGGAAGCTCTGCTGAGACAAGATGTGTGGAGAATGAGTGTGTGCTTGGAGGGAAAGGGTGCTGAGCCTGAGGAGCTCCACGTGCCATAAATACAAGAGGGAGGGGTGCCAAAATGCCTGCTGTGAACTGAGGACCTCGTGACCTGGCGGAAGCTACCTTACTAATCCTTATTTAAGCATCTCCTTGAGAAGTCTGAGGCTGTTCTCCTGGGCTGTGGGCCCAGAAGGAGAGAAAACAGAAGAAGGTGGGCTGTCAGCTAAAAGAGACAAGGTAGGCCACCTCCTGGTTTCCACTAAACTCTCGTTTCACCTTTGTAATTTCATGTCAATTTATTTCAAGAGCAGTTCCAGGAAGTTAAGAGGAGGGACACTGTCTGCTGTATGCTAGGCACTTGGGATATAGTGATTAATGTGACATTATCCAGCTCCCATGGAACCCATAGCCTAGTTGGGTGAGGAGGGAGATCAGTCACATCAAGATTTATTTTAATACACCATGAGTCATGCGATACTGAATACCAGTCTCCTACATGAAACCTTTCCATGACCCATTGCTTCCTGCCTAAAGGCCAACTTTCTTATTGTGGCACACGGATCCTTATTAACACAGATTCCGTTTACATCTCCAGCTTTCTGTGCTTCATCTGTACTGAACTTTTAAAAATTTTCCAAACAAATCATGTTTCAGTCCCCTCCAGATTCACCATACTCTTCCATCTGCCTGGAAAACGTTAACTCCTTTCCCGCCACTGCTCTGCCTAACCTGCTCACCAGCTCTTAGCCCTCCTCCAGCAATTCCAATGGTACACATCTCACACAGCACTTTGCTCATCTGAGCACTCATCACTCTTTGTTGGGATTGGCTTGTTACATGTCTGTTTCTGCCTGTAGACTGTTTGCTCGGTGAAGGCAGGGACCAGGAATGTGTTCATCTTTGCATTCCCAGAAAGCAGCAGAAAGCCTGGCACTCACTAGGTTCTTATGGGATATTTGCTAGATAAATAAATCAACAGGAATTATATTTGAGTGGGTGATTCACTATGCCTTTGGTTTACTGTTGTTACATATTGGACACAGAAAGGGGGTTGCAAGAGAATTTTTTTGAATTTCAGAGGAAAGAGTTAACCACTCTGTCTCAGTTTAGCTTCTAAATGTGTCTAAGGCTATCACTCTAGGTCTTTCTCTGACACTTATTTTCAGTTTCTAAGCTCAAAGATTTTAGCTATAATAATATACATAAACGTTTACTCCTCTCATGGATATTTGAAATTAAAACTTGGTGTTGGAAGATAAAAAAGTCTTCAATGACTGAATAAAGAGCAACAGTAATTAATATGTGAACAGAGCTTTAAGATTTACACTACAAGCCCAAATCCCACCATTATGCAATATAACAGTGTAACAAATCTCTACATGTACAACCTGAATTTAAAATAATTTTTTAAATGCAAAAAGCTTTTATGTTATTTTTATTTGCTTCCTACAATAAACTGGGGCTCAGAAAGCTTAAGAATCTGCCCAGCAAACAGATTGGACAGAACAAGGCATCAAAGATGGTATATCTTTTAAATCCAAGTCCTATGTCCTTTCTCCTACAACACCACAGTTTCCTATGGCTGATGGAGGAATTCTAGGTACTGAATAGGAGTGTGAGAGAGCTGTTTTGGGATATGTACCAGACAAATCGTACCATATAAGCAACTTCCTCCTCTACCCACAGGTAACCTATCCCTGGGGAGAAGATATGGCCCTGGCCCCTTTTGAAAACTCATTAGTGAATTCCAGAGTTTGGTCCTAAGCTGGCTGAGCAGATTTAGGTGCTATCATTGCAGTCTTACACCCTAAGTTGAATGTAAGACATGCACAGGCATATGGTGGCCAGAGATAGAACAATTTGCCAGCCAGGCCACCATCCTAGCTGGAAAAGAGTGGTTTCCCTCAGGGGTTGTGTTGAATGCCAACTGATGAGTGGACATGAACCCATGTCCTGGCCAGGGGGGCGTCTCTCCAGGATGTGAATGCTATTATCAGAATACCAAAGCAAGAATGGGTAACAGCGACTAAAGAGATGGGGAGAGATGAATAAAGAGTAAATCCAAAGTTGGAAACTAGGTATAATGCATTCAAGGACCAAATGAAGTTGTATAGGCAGGATCCTATTGTGTTAGGATTATTATGGAAAGTTGAAACCCCATAACCCTGAAAGAGATCTGCTTTGAGCCAAGCCTTGGAGAGCTGACTGGGAAACCAGTTGAGGAAAAAGGAAGCTGAATGCAGGAGGGTAGCCAATCCCCACTGATAAATGAATCCCATCTCTGAAATTCCTAGAGTCTTTCCCTGTGCTCATCTGCAAAGTCTAGATCCAACCTTCCTTCACGTCCCTTCTCCATCCATTTGCAAACTGGGAAGGCTTTCTCTTGCTTCCTTCACCTCCCAGGATTGTCAATACACAGAGGCATGCTATTTAGCTCTGTCACTCAGCCTTCTCCAACCTTAGGGCAAAAACTACCATTGATTACAGACCTACCCAATTAAAGCTTCACAACACTTAAGTGAGCAATTATTATTAGACACAAAATGCTGGAAATTGTTTTTAGGCATCATCTTGTTGTTGACTCTGACAGGTTCCCATTGAGCTTTCTCTGAACTACTCTGAGTTGGAAGGATAGTTCCAAAGCTGTCAATTTGCTTTCTGAGCTTTCATGGTTCACAGCTGAGAATGAGTTACTCCTCAGGATGGGTTGGGGAGTGGGTGCAATTCATCCATCCCCCTGCCTGAAGGAAGACTTTAATTATGTAAACTAAGAAGGCAGAAGACTTGGGAAGAATAGAATAAAAAGATCCCCTAATTTAAAGATTCCCCATGAATGGGAATTTCCTCTTCTATGGTAGGAACATTTGGAGGTCAAATTCCTCCCTGCAGTAGTAGCTGCACAGAGAACAGATTGCACCTACAGCACAGCCTTTACCGTGGTCCCTGCAGCCAAACTTCGATGTTTCATCTGATACCTGTTTATTTTTCAAGCCTGGTTCTCCAGCTTGGTTTCTGCAAGTCTCTGATAGCTTTGCAATAAAGATAAGATAGTCTAGTTGGTTTCTATTGCTTCTTGCCTGGTGTGGTAGGTACACTTTCACACCCAGTATACTGAGCATTCAGGACATGCCACAAGATGATCTGGAAGTGAAGGGGCACCTAATTCATCATGGTTGGGCCAACTAAATGTCCCCAGAGGCCAGACTAAGCTGAACCTTGAAGAATATTATTGCAATATGAACAAGCAGGGGGAAGGGTGCTTCATGTAGAATGAGAGCCAAGAAGTGAAAAAGAATATGGTCTGATGAAGCAACTGAAAAGCTTTTGGTAACTGCTGAGCATAGGGTTCATAGGAGGAGTGGCTGGAAATGAGGCTGGGGAAGTGGACAGGAAGTGTGAACTTTATTCTGAAGATGATGGAGAGCTGACGGAAGAGACTGGGCAGGAAGTGCTAAATTAGATTTGTGCTTTGTCTGGCACATGTATGTGGGGAGCACGGGAAGGAGCTGAGGCAGGAGGCAGGCAGGTATCTCAGAGCAATAATCCCGGAAGGAAATGATGAGACTATGTGTAGGACTATAGCGCTTGCCAGGTAAAGTGGGATTCAGGCAAAGGTAAAGCCAAAGAAACTGACTCTGATTGAAATAGACAGTAAATTGGAATGGTGATAGAAATTAGCATAGGTGCCCTGCAGAGAAATATTGGGTCTGCGAAGGTGAGATATATGAAAGGCTGAGCTGAACGAAATTCTCTTAAAATAACATCCTTCTCTTTCAGTGATTCTGTGTTCACATATGTATATATCCTTCAGTTCTCTCTTCAAAATTTCCCCATCTCCATGCTCATCCCCATCTGGCCTTTTGCTCCTCATTTTCCCCAACCTCACTATACGAAGACATTCTGTGCTTTACCTTCAACATGCAACCTGCAATTTATCCCTGCAGTTTACTGCCCAATCCTCTCTGCTCTGCTCTTCCCAAAGCTTCCCACCACAGAAGGCCAGGTTAAGCCACAAGCCTTTCACAAAGCTTTCCCTGATGGCTCCAGATAACCCTCCCTCTCACTGGGTTTTCTGTCATATCTACAGTCAGTTCCAAACAATACATAGCTTACTAAATATACTGCCTTACTGTTTCTTACCCAAGAAAATGACAAATTTTTAACTTGTGGGCAAGGGCCTTGTCTTCTATGTCTTTTGTTTAGTCTGTGAAATTTAGCATGGGAGAGAAAAAAAGGGGTAGTAACAGAAAATAGAGTAGAATATATAATTTGCATTTACAATACAATGATTGAGGCCCTATCCAAGGTACCACAACTGAAGGAAAATTGAAGCAATCAGCTATCGTCTAAAGCAGACATAGGAGGAAAAATTGAACTTGGAGATGTTTTGCAAATTTCAAGAGAAACATGCACAACGTGGCATTTAGAGAACTGTCATGTGATGGAGGGATGTAGACCTGTTCTGTGTCACTAGTGTGTAAAACCAGGGCAATGGGTAAAAATTATAAGAAGAGGGTTTTCAGCTCAACATAAAGAGGTGCTTTTTAAAGTCACAGCTGTGCAAAGGTGAAGCGCGATATGCTAAGACGTTGTAAGTTCCTTACTGCAGACATCCAAGCAGAAGCTTTAGAACCAATAGTAAGTGGTGTCAGTGCAGGGTAGTGGTTAGAGCATAGACTGTTTCCTAAGCTATAAAATGAGAATAATAAGACCTCACAGAACTGATGTCAGGACTCAATGAGATAACACATGTAAAGTGTTTAGCAGAATCAATTAATGGCAGCTCTTGTTATTTTGAAATAATTGATATAATAAGAGAATTTGCACACCAAATGGGGGAAGCATCAAGTTAGATATTTTTGAAGTCTCTCCCAAATCCAAGTGTCTATAATTGTAAGATAATGAGTACTTACTGGTGAACCTGGATTTATAGAAATGGTATATCATTTGTGGATGGCTGGTATCACATGGCTTTTACTTCCCTTGAGGATTACAATGATCATTTTGGCCCCAGAGCAGCAGTAAGAGAAGAATCACCAGAAAGATACTAGATCTAGAAGAGCTGATTCATAGCTGGGAGCAGAGAGTTATTAAAAGATAAATCAGGCAAGAAATTAGAAATTAAGGTTACCAAGTCAAAAACGTACAGTCAGGAATAGATAGGGGGTCAGAGTCCAGACTGGTAAGACACAGATTAAAGGGCATATAGAAATAAGAGTTTGTAGGAGACTAAATGTAAAAACCAGTCAGACAGGTCTGGTGGAGTCATCAGCAATCATTATGATAAAAATTTAATACAGGGCAAGCATTGCTTCACCAAGGACCCAATGACACATTCCCTGGTGGAACGGGGCTCTGAGTACCCCTTTTTAAATCTGCCAAAGGCACACCTATGGGGAGGCAGCCCATGGAACTTTACAAAGGCCATTATAGCCCAATCCTGTACCTGCAATAGGGAGCTGCTGAGCACGTGTCTTAGTTATTGCATCTTTACTTTTTCATCCCAGGCTGCTGGCACCAAGTGTGACTTTCTTCTCCCACCACTGTTTCTCCAGTTCACCCTTGGGGGCAACTTATCTGCTGTTCCTGTCTTTGTTTCACCCTACCTCATCCATTCTTTCATTCATACTAGCTTTGGTAACGTGCTTCCCCTCCCCAGGGTCTGATCTTGACTCAACCTCTGCTTTTGTTTCTCCACTGCCATATCAGCACTGATATCTTGAAAGGGCATGACCTGCCATTCTGCCTGAATTATAACTACCAGTCCAGAGGCACAGAGATCTCTGTACCCACCCTGTGACTAGGTAAGAGGCCAGGAGACAGCTGTGGAGGAGTACCACTTCTACTGGCTTTCTGTAACTCCTGGGTGGCCCAGCTTCCTCATGGCAGCTTCCCCAGAGGGACCTCAATTCAACTAAAAGAATAGTTTGGGCATGTATAGAACATGGGCCTTTCTCTTCCACAGCCACCAACAGCAAAGCATTTTAAAGAGTCTGTAAGAACACATGGGAACCCTGTTAATAGCCCAAGGTTCAATTCTACCCTTCTCTCACTTTTTTTTTTTTTTAAACGAAATCATTCTGTTGTCAACTTTGGTGAGAGTTAGCTGTGTTCGACTGAAGCAGTAATTTGACAAGAGGTGTCTTCACTGTCACTCAAATTGTGGAATAGAGCTCTTAGCATATGCAGGGTTTGTTCTCTCTGCCACCTCCATCTCCTCTTTGTGAAACTCTGCCTTCCCCTTGGAGATACGCCTCCTTAAAGATTAAGAAGAAAAAAACACCCAATCCTAGAGGTCAGGAGGGCATGTGCTTAAATCTACAATGAGTTGGTGAGTGTCTAAGATTCAAGATGAGTTTTAATCCCAGGGAGACTCTTCAGGGACAGGGAGGGGCAAGATATCATGACATAGGGAGCAGCATGGGCTCTGCTGGCAAAGGCTCCTTCCTTTTTTCATAAATCAACCCGCGTGATTTAATTCCTCGTAGAGGATGATGAATGAAAGGCTTTGAGACTTGGCACAAAGCTGGGCTTGGTGCGGGACCAAGATTGCTAAAATGTCTGCCTGACTTGTCCCCGTGGTCGAGGAGCAGGGAGGACTCCTGGGTGCATTTCTGGCCCTGACTGCTGCTCAGGCCACCAGAGACTATGGACAGACATGTCCAATTCCAGACATTCTGGGAAATTGGGGCTAGCCAAAATCTGGATTTTGTGCTGATAAAACTTCGTGATTGGGAGTATGAGTTTTAGAATCAGAGACACCTGGAATTTTAGCTTGTAACCTTCAACAAGGTGTATAACTTCTCCTTCTATAAAATGGGGATGAAATACCTACCTTAGAGTGCTAAGTACATACATGATAGCTGTTATTATGAGTATAGCGTGCATCTTCCCAAATGCACCTTGGGTTCCTTACAGAAGGGCAACTGTAGGGTCTGACATTAGGGTTTATTTAGGAACTATGCTAACCAGAGAGAGAAACAGGAAATGGAAAGAGAATGTGTCTATTGACCCTTCTTTGGAATTGTAATCCTTTCTGGGGTCTCGTCCTCCTTACTGCTTAGCTCAGCCCTATTAAGCCCTATACTCCTGAGTCAAGATGAGTTTTAACGCCAGAGGGGGCTCTTCAGAGACAGCCAGGGGCAAGATATCATGACACAGGAAGCAGCGGGGCTTACTGTAAGTGCATAAGTCCCCTGGTGGGGAAGCTGAGGAGCTTGTGCATATCTGACTCAGAGAAGTCCTTGAGTTCATTGTAGGGAATTCCCTGCATGGCCTTCTCTGAATTAGTCCATCAGCAAACATTTGAGTACAGCAGCACAGCTGCCAGGTGGCTCTGGGCAGAGGAATATAAAAAGATGAACATGATGCAACCCCTGCTTTTGAGGGTTTGACCCAGAGGGGAGTATGGAAACAGATGAGTAAATTAATAGCAAGGATGTCATGTGAGGAGTGCAATAATGGAGATAAGTGGAGCGAATGTGTCATGGGAAAAAGGAGAGGGATGCCTGGCTCAACCAAGGCTGCCTCAAGAGGCTGGCCCTTCAGGGTTCACTGAAGCCCCCCAGATGTGAAGCCTTTCTGAGTCAACTCTCTTTTCCCAACCCACTGCCCCTTCGTACCACCCATCTCAGCATTTAAATATTTTGTTTCTTTGATGTTTATTTTATTCTCCTGGACCATCAGTAAATGAGGATTAAACGGAATGAGATGATGTTTATAAAGTGCCTGGTACAAAGCTGTGTTCAATAAATGCTGGTTTTCTTTTATTCCTTTTCTCTATGAGGGTAGTGTCTATGCTAGAGAGTGGGTTGAACCATAGGAAATTACCATTTTTGTAGGTGTAAAATGGTTGAATATTACTAATTTCATATGGTTTGAGTTCATATTTTTTTACATGTGCTTTATATATCTTTTTAATGGACAAATAAAGTTATATATAGTTATGGTATAAACATGATATTTCAATATATGTATACCAAGGGAATACTAAACGGAATGGCTAAATCAAGCTAATTAACATATGCATTACTTCACATAGTTATTTTTTGCGGTAAGAAAACTTAAAATCTACTCCCTTAGCAGTCTTCAAGTATACAATGTATTGTTGTGTTTTTTGTTTTTGTTTTTTTTTTTTGAGACGGAGTCTCGCTCTGTCGCCCAGGCTGGAGTACAGTGGCCGGATCTCAGCTCACTGCAAGCTCCACCTCCCGGGTTTACGCCATTCTCCTGCCTCAGCCTCCCGAGTAGCTGGGACTATAGGCGCCCGCCATCTCGCCCGGCTAGTTTTTTTGTATTTTTTTAGTAGAGACGGGGTTTCACCATGTTAGCCAGGATGGTCTCGATCTCCTGACCTCGTGATCCGCCCGTCTCGGGAGTCTCACTCTGTGGCCCAGGCTGGAGTGCAGTGGCGCGATCTCGGCTCACTGCAAGCTCCGCCTCCCGGGTTCATGCCATTCTCCTGCCTCAGCCTCCCGAGTAGCCGGGACTACAGGCGCCCGCCACCTCGCCCGGCTAGTTTTTTGTATTTTTTAGTAGAGACGGGGTTTCACTGGGTTAGCCAGGATGGTCTCGATTTCCTGACCTCGTGATCCGCCCGTCTCGGCCTCCCAAAGTGCTGGGATTATAGGCTTGAGCCACCGCGCCCGGCCTCAATGTATTGTTGTTAACCATAGTCACCATGAGGTACAATAGATCTTTTGAACTTATTTTTCCTGTCTGTCAAGTTAATATTTTGTTCATTGACCCAGAGTTGATTCACGGCTTAATTGATTTAGCATAGAAGAAAACATTTCTTACTGGCAAAGACTGAGAGAAAATGAGAGTCCTTGCTCTATTTGGCATGATTTTGACCACCACCTACTTGCTAGTCACTCTACAAGGAACTAGTGATGTAAAAATAGAAGGTCCCTGCCCTCAAGGAGATGACAATCCAAGGAAGTGACAGGCAAGAAAAGTTCTAATTTAATATGACGATTCGTGATGCAGAAATCCACACAGTGTACTATGGAAACACAGGAAGGTGTGATAAAGAGCTCCCCCTAAAGGGTCAGGCAAAGCTTCAGACAATGGACATGAACCAGAAGCCTGCAGAGGCGTCTTTCCCAAAGCCAGGCATTCCAGGCAAAGAGAAAAACAAAGTCAGAGAGACGCGAGAGGCAGCACACGGCAGTTTCTGGGGACCAGTGGGCCAGTGTCTCCAAAACAAATATGAAATGGGGAATGCAAGTACCCTCGTCCATATCTTTAGGAAGAAACCCATGCCTCTAACCGGAGAGATACTGGTGGTCCTTCTTGCTGGGAATATGAACAGGATTTTCTCTGGGGGCCGTCTCCCCAGAGATGATGTTTGGCTGCTCCTTTGGGCCACAGGCGTGTGCCCTTCCTCCAGCAGTGTCTGCAGTGGTCCCAGGCCCATGTCCAGCCTGAGGCTCCACTTGGCTCCTCTGACCATGGCCCTGCTTGTCAGTGACTGGAATTTCTCAGCCTTCCACAGGGCTGGTCCTCTCCTCTACCCTCCCATTAACTGCAAGCAACAAGCTCAGCTCTGCCACAAAAGAGGCTATTTCTTTGTCCTTCTTCTCATGGCCGTGTTGAAAGGCTGATGCTGGGGACAGCAGCTCTATCGATGTTATTGATGCTTCCATGGGCGGGGGAGGTAGGGAACTGATGTTGTTCTGTTAGACATGTGTGCGGGATAAATTGCTCGATACTCCAGCTCACCTCCCCTTCCAAGGTCTTTATTATTATACAAGAGCCTAGCCCCTTACTCTGAATGTCCTGGGGCTGGGCCACATCCCTCCAGACTGGATTGAGGCTGCAGATCCTCCAGGGAGTGACAGGAAAGTGACCGATGCGGGAAGAAACACAAAGTGGGAAGGAGCCAAGTCCCAAGGAAAAGAGGTCTCAGGCAAGCAATGAACAATATTCAGTAGTTGAATGGAGGATGGGCACGGGCAGCGGGATGGGCAGAGTTGAGGAGAGGCTTGAGAAAGGAGGCAGGTCTTCTATTTTGCTGACTCTTGGAATTTTTACAAACAGTAGGATTCAGATAGATGATAGATAGTAGCATCTGTATTTCCCTAATTAAACTTATTTTTCAAAGGATTTTTAGAAAGAAATTGGTCAGTCTAATGCTTTTCAGCCCCTCCCCTCTCCAACTCCCCAGCCCAGATTAATATTTCAACAGGGTGCCTGCACTCTCAGTAAATATACTGGCATCAATTGTTTGCTATAGCCCCTGCTCAAATCCGTCTTAGACGGTAATATTTTAAAGATGATTGGATCTTAGAACTGTAAGAGGTCCCTGGTGTCATGACTTTGCTGGCATTATCGGCTCAGCCATTGTCTTACCAAGCAATCTCCTACTGAAATGTGATGCTCCCCCATTCCCACCCCACACCACAGAGGAGGGAGCTGCACCAGGCGCCCACGGAGGAGGCTCACTTAAGAATCAAGTGATGGGGAAGAATGTGGATGCCCCTCCCAGCCTGCCTGCATGACCTTGGGAGTGTGGGAAGGTGTCCTTGCAGCATCAAGGGAGGCTCCCAAGCTTTTTTCCCCACTTTTCCTTTCTTTTCACTTTTTTTTTTTTTTGTATGCCTGTTGACAGTGTCATCTCTCAACTTGATAAACTTGTCAGAGGGAGCTCCGGGAAAGTGTGACACACAGGTTGGAGTGATTGCTGAGTATGCAGGGAGAAGAGGCTGGGGAGCTGCGGGCGGTAGTGGGACGTTAGCCTGGGGGCAGGCAGATGTTCTGGGGGTGTTTGTGGCTCTCAGGCAATGTGCACCACTCCCACAGTGCAGTCTTACCAGACTAGGGCCCTGGAAGAGGGAAGTCATGGACCAGAGTGCAATGTGGGTGAATGGCACCAGCCAAGCAGTGTGTGAGGCTGGGTGTGTGCACCACTGTGAACCATGTGTGGGGCTTGCATGGGGGGCTCTTCCCAAGACAGACCACCTGTGGCTGGCTGTGTGGGGCAGCTGAGGGTTGAAGGGCAGAGTGCATTAGCCCTCTCAGGATGAGGCAAACTAGAAACAATGATGTGGGTGTTTCTTCTGAACCCTTCTACCACTTTCTCCCTGAAAGGTATTTTTCGGATGCCCACCTGGAATCCATAATCATTCCTAATCATGGAAGTTTAAAAATTATCCAAAAAGTATTCTTTGAGTTTAAAGGGTAATTTAGCAATCCCCGTATTCCTCAGCCTGACACAGTGCATTATATGTCACTGGCATTCAACTGATATTAATCAAACAAATGTCAGGTCAGCGAGTAAAACTCAGAACCTCATTTTTGCCTGACTTAAAATGCTGGGGTGTGGGGATCATCCATATTAAGTCATGTGGGGTGTGAATTTGAATACCAAATTACTTCTCCTCTCTAATCCTCAGTTTCCTCATCTGTACAATGAGAGATTTGAAAATGCATTACTGAGGACATCATCCAATAATCTAACTTCCAGATAAAAATATGAACCGCTGCTGTGGGGATCAGTACCGCAGTGTGAGGAAAGGGGGTTTGAACATTGCAAAGCTCAGTACAAATTCAGGAGGACTGTCCTGGGCTTCTCAACTAGCATAGGTTCCCTTATTACAGGTTCCTACAGCACCACAACATACACTCACAACCAGGCCCACCTTCATTATTCTCTCTGGAGGGAAGGACTTGGCACTCTGCCGGTAGAACAGGTGTCTTTTTTCTATACTATCTAATAGTATAATAATCTTCTGGCCCAGTGTCTCTTGAGTGATTAGAACACATCTCAGGTGCTGCCTTGAAGAGCCGAGGCCAAGAAATTCACCTCACCTAGGAAGTGCAATAATTGCTTTATGGTGCCCTGCCTAGAGTGTGATATTTATATTATAAAATAGGATTTCGGTCTAAAACTAAGGGAAGTTGTCAGAGCTCAGTATTATTGATACAAATGTGAATGACAATACTGACAGCTTAATGTGAAGAGCTCCGGTTGTGTCCAGGTTTCCAAACTGGGAGAGAGGTAACATTATTAAATTAGACCAGTGACAACAATACCCAGAGAGGGAGGGAATTATCCTCTCAATTCATCGGATCACCTTTTTGGCCTTCATAGAAAGAGAGCAACATATTGGAAGCTCAGTGTCGCTAAAGACACACACCACACACAGAGGGATGAAACTGCTAATAGAATTAATATATTAATTAACTGAGTCATTGAAGAGCTCTACTCCATCAAATAATATGGCAAATAAAAGTCACCCCGTTATTATTATTCACAGATTATAGTCATGTTCAGATAATGATAACATTTGAGTTTGAGTTGTCAGCATCATGTCAAGGAAAGAGCAGGTAGAATCTAGAAGCTTGGGGTCTCATTCCTAGTTTTACACTGAACAGCCTCATGACCTCTGGGCCTCAGTTTCCTCAACTGCAAAATGAAGGGGTTGGACCAGAAGACTTCTAAGGTCTCATCCAGGTTTGACATTCTGAAGTTCAGCATTGAGTGTCATTTCATTGGTCTTTGTTGATGCAGAAGCCACTTCAGGACCCTACGGTGCCTGCATCGCCATTTTGAACATCAATGGCCTTTGTCTGGGAGAGTGTCAGCTACGGAGAGGACTGATTAATAGAATACGAGATCACAGGGCAGACTGTTGTCGCTTTCTTCTTTTCTGCAGCACTTGTCTCCTTGGGGAGCTAAATAAGACTGGTCAGTTTTGCTTCTTTTTTTATTTTCTGGTTTTTATCTATACCTCCAGCAGAGATTTTGGTTTTTCATTTACTTTCACTGCAGGTTTCAATCTTCCCCACCCCCAAAACAATATCCTCTACCCTGTTGCACGAAATAAAAGAAAAGCTTCAAATTGGCTCTGCCTCCTTAAGCTCTTGGAAACTTTTTAATGTGCAGGTCTACAAAAACCTAAATTTGGGGCCTGCACTATTCGGCGGTATCTCTTTGCCTCAGAGGAATCTTCTGGCTTGTCTCCATTTCAAAGCACCTAGGTCCACACAAATGCTCTCGAAGAGAGAGCTTTTTTTCCCCCCTTAGCAAAAATTCAGGTCTGTCACCAGGAAAGAAGAGGTTTTTCTGTGGAAATCTTCCTCATGCTGGTTATAAAGCCACTCACATCTCAGTATGAACTCTGCTAGCTTGCTCCGTTGTCTTTGTGAGTGAGACACGAAATCCACACAAAGGTATAAAGAGCTGATCCATATAAAGATTGCTCCCTGGATTTCCATTGGGCAGCAGCTTTCTGATGACTGCATCTTTGCCGTAGACAGCTGTGCAATTGAGACAACAGCAGGACTCCAGATGTGCTGGGACTTGCTAGGCAACAGACTTAGAAGTTCGGCCAAATCAGCCCCAGATAATGACCAGGAAAGGAAAAAAAAAAAAAAACCCAAAATGCAGGGCTGGTCCAGAGTCTTTGTGTTATTTAGGAGTTGGGGGATTGGCCCAGGACAGAGATGGAGCAAGTTGCAATGGAAGGTCTCCTTCTCATAGAATGTGTAAAGTCTTGTCTTTGGCTACAAGAAACTTGCGGGACAGTGGAGTTAAGAGGCCCTATCTGCAGAGGTAGCACAGCATAGCAAAGCAGTTAGAAGCCTGGGCTCATGAGCCGAGCCAGTCTGTTTGAATCGTGGCCCTGCCTCTGACTAGCTGTGTGACTTTGAGGCTACTCTGTAGTGTTTATGCTTACAAAGCAATTAGAACATGCCTGACACACTTAATCATAGCTGCCTCTCCTTTTACAAGGAGGCGTTTAACAACTAGCAAGGCACAGGAACTAGATAAAGATCAAACAGTTAGTAGCTAATAAGGGTTAGTCTAAAACCCAGTTCTCCTACCTCCCAGCCGAGCATTCTTTCCACCACACCAGCATCTCCAAATTCACCTGATTGTAAGAATCATTTGGTTGAGCGACTCTTGAATGGAGTCAGGAGCCTGAATACTAATCAAATGCTCCACATGAGTCTCAAAATGCAAAAGATGAATTTGAGAAAGACCCTCACTACACCACAGTGCCTAAGATGAAATTTCTTACAGAAAGGAGCTCATAAATTCGTTATGCATCTCCTCTCTACACACAGAAGATGGAAAAACAAACCATTAATCTCAAGGAGTAAAGAGGACCCCAGAAAGAAAATCTCAACAGTTCTTGGTCATTGCCTTTGAGCACACAGAATAACCAACTTTTCGCAGAACTTCCAGGCGGGGAAAAAAATTTGTTTGACTCACTATGTGTGATCTCTAATAACAATGGTTGAGAAGGGTTGTAATGGCTCTCTCGGTCATATTTTAGTGAGATCAGTCGGCTCTGGGGTGATCTGGCTCTTCCGGGGTCTTCGCTAGAAAGTAGGGAGCTATTTGGGGCTCGTACATGTCAGGCATTCAAAGGAGAACACAGAAAAAGGGCCCCTCAGGTGGGAACAGAAGAGAAGCAGATGGTAAAAAATGTTCTTGGTGTCTCTTGAACATTAACGCCCTGGAAACTTTGTTTTAACTTTTGGTTTTTATGGTTACTTTGGGCAACCACAAAGGATAACAGAACTGTGGTAGCAGCTATGCTGGGAGAGAAGCACTTGTCCTAAAGCATTTTAGGTACAAAGGCAGGTGGCTTCAGATCGACTGCAGGTTACAAAATGGAAAAACCCATTGTCGTTTTGGACTTTGCAGGGAGCCGGGAGTAAATACTTCTCATATAGCTTTAGCCCCGTGCTATCTTAATTGCAATCTCTGGTGAGATTTCGAGTTATGCGTTTTTAACAAGCAAACCATAAAATAAGGTTTAATCTCCCCAGAGCCCTGGAGTTAATTTATCTGTCCACAGGCTAAGATCTTTTTAAAGGTTAAGAATGCTTGGGTTTTCTTTCCAGGTCTCTGGGTTGGCTGGAACGCCTGCGGGTATCTCCTATGGCTGGCGGCTGGAATCTGGCTTTCATCCGTGCTAAAGACCCAGCCCTTAGGAATCTCTGCAATAAGAATCAGGTGTTGGATTCAAGAACCATACCTCGTCCTCACAAGAGAAATTTATCTTCCTTAGGACCCTGTCTGTGGCAGAAAACACACGTGATTTATCCTTAGAAGAAAAAGAACTGAGTCTTCGCTCTACAACGAGGAACCGTGGGATTTGGGGAAAACTATTTATCTGAGCTTCAGTTTCCTTGTCTGTAAAATGGGCATAATAACATCTCTCCTGGAGTCGTCACAAGCGTTCTGTGAACATTAAATGGTATGGGGATGGCTTTTATAAAAGGATAAGGCACACAATAGTTGTTAAACAACATATTTACTCACCTATTCTTCCAGGTGGAGTTCGGTGCCTTTTCAAAGAAGATTTGCTGAGGAAGCCATGCCTTGGAGAAAGCTGCCAGTATTCAGAGCACATCTAAAACCCAATCCTGCCTCTCAGCTGGGCAGTACAGATTCATTGCTGAGATAGAAAGAGCACAGGTTATCACTCAGGCGTTGGGCCTAGCTGCCTTGCAGAATAGATACATAGTCAGCTCTCTGTACCTGTGGGTTCGGTATCCATGGATTCAACCAATTGCAGATCAAAAATATTTTTTAAAATGTGTCTGTATTGAATCTGTACAGACTTTTTCTTGCCATTATTCCCAAAACATTAGAGGATAACAGCTCTTTACATAGCATTTACATTGTATTAGGTATTATAAGTAATCTAGAGATGATTTAAAGTGTACAAGAAGAACATAAACATCCATGGATTGTGATATCTGTGGGAGGTCCTGGAACCAATCCACCACGGATACCAAGAAACGACTGCACATGCATAATTTCTACTGTTCAGTTCAGCAGGGCCACTTGCCCCGGTCAGAGCACCTTTCCAGCCCTTGCTAATTAGAGGAGGATTTGATGACTACTCCAGATGAACCAGTTGAGGGTCTACTCTCATCCATCCTGCATAGCTGTACCCCATGGGAATAAAATAAGGGGAGTCTGTTTGTGCTCCTGGTGGAGGTGAAGGAGGAAGGTTCCAAAAAATGGGCTAACATGGCCCATTATTTATAGACCACCCTACAGACTTCCACCACCTGGAATTCATAGCCCCCTTGACTGGCGTTTCCACCTTCAAGTCCTGTTACAACCCTCCCATCTCGCCTTCCTCCCCAAGGCACTGTGCCCTTGCCCCTGGTCATATTTGCTGTCCTCTGCTTTGATGATTCTTCTTGCTGGATGGCCTTTCCCTTTTATCTCCTACCAACTCATTTTACCACTACCTGTGAGATCTCAAACACACAGCCACCTCTTTCAGAAAGCCTTCTCAGATTAATCCCATCCCTCTCTAACTCCCATCATCACCCTTTTCCTGCAAATCCCTTGGCATTGGTATATTTAATAGATTTATCATAGTCATCCCTCATCAAAGTCAGCATGGCCCGGGATGAGGATGGTGCTTACTTAACCAAGAGTCCTTGGGAAAAGCAATTCTGTCTTCTGTGCTCCGCTCCCTTGGAGCCTGGCTGAACTTACCCACAGGGAAGCTGCAGATGAGTAGAGATCAGGTTCAGGAGGTAGGGGAAGTTAGTGCCGTAGCCCAGAAATTCTCCCAAGCCCCACATTAAAGTGTGTTTACATGTTCCCAGCCTTCTCAGTGGCAAGCCATGTGGCGGGCATAAAGGACTGGGGAGTATGTGTCAAAAGGGAACAGAATTGTTTCTCTAAAATATAGTACTAATCCCATCACTCTACACCTCGTAAGTCTCCCCTGGCTTCCCATGATACAAAAAGGAAAAGCCACGCTCCTCAGCCTGGTAGGCAAGCCTCACGCAGCTGCACCCCCTCCCTGCAATGCCTCCCCCTCATCACTCTCCTCCCCTAACACCCCATCCCCTGGATTGCCCTTAGGCTCAAACAATACCTTCCTAATGTACCCAAACACACTAGTACTGCCATTCCTCAGCACCTTTCTTTCGTGGTTCCTTCTGTCTGGAACTTCTTTTGCCATCTTTCCACCTGCCCAAATGTAATGCAGGCAGCTGAAATCATACCTCCGTGAGGCTTTTCTCAGATCTTCCCTGAATCAGAATCAAGTTTGCCTTCCTGAGGCTCTTGCAGCATGTTGGTTTTTTCTTCTCTTACACGTACAGGATGCAACCACCTTCTACGAGAGTTACCAGTACAGAGGGCCACTTCCCTGCTGGGCTGGAACCCTGCCTTCATCCTGCCACCTAGTTTCATACCTGGCATTCAGAAGTCACTGAACCAATGTGGAGTGCAATTAAAGTTACTAAAGGAAGCTGCAGGACATCAGGAAAACCCCGTGACCTTCCTAACTCTTCTACCACATCCTCCCCTTCCCGTACCTCTCTTCAACATCAGCACCCATTTCCTGCAGGCAGAGCTCCTCCTCTTTGTCCTCATCCTCGTGGTGTTTGCAGGCCACACAGGCAGCCGAGGCCTCCTGTTGGGGACCTGCTCCTGCCTCCTTGGCCCAAGACAGGAACCCGGCAGCTGCTGAAGCTGGACCCATGAAAGGGAAACCTGTGGTCCGTCTCCACCTCCCTCATGTGCCTCTTGAACAGAGACTCGGCCTCTCCCATTTGCTTTTGTCAGTGGCTTTGAAGCTATTTGGGAGACACCTTGAGACAGCTGGGGAAACAGCAATAATCCAATTGAAGCGTCTGACACTCTGGACTGGTGGCATCTTGGCAGGGAGGCGGTGGACACACGGGGGCTGTTGCTGGTTTCGTCTGTGATATGTATTTTACTGGCTGTCGATATCTACAGGGAAAACGCTCGCAGTGAGATTCGCCTCTGCTTCCTCCCTGGTGTGTGTTCATGAGAAATTGGTTTCTGGGCAGGGAGGGGACAAGACTCCTTCTTTTTCATCACTCACCTCGAGGGCATTTGGTGGGGTTCGAGAGAGGAAAAGGTGAAGGGAGGGAAAGTAAGTCGGAGGAACCACCGGGGTGTGAAAAGTCAGAAATATCTCCTTGAGCCAGCGACTCCTTTCAGAGTGAGGGACTGAGCCCTCCTTCCTGTCTTGATTTTTTCTTCTGCTGTTACCCTCAGTCCATTTTCTCACTTTTTCTCTTTACTCTGGAGGTCATTGTCACTGTCCCATCTCTGGGCATCTCAGGGAGTCCTCTGAGCCCAAACAAAGCCAGAAACTGTCCTTGGAAATCAGAGCAGAAGGCCCCCAAAACACCAAAGCTCACAGCAAGAACTTGCTGACAGAGCTGAGCTGGCACCCGGGAATGGGAGGCTGCGGCTTTTCCTATCTCCCCGCTCCAAGTGGCTCCCTGCACCCCCCCACCCCATTCCCATTTTGGCCTCCCTCACGCACCATCCAGTCATCCCAGTCAACCCCTTCCCAGGTGCACCTGAGTCATAGCATCTCCTCAAGCCCCCCACACCGCCCCAGGCCAGGGCCCCAGCAGGCTCTCCCATACCCCACTCCAGGCTGACTTGACTATGTGATCGCTGGAAAAAGTTAAATGCTCTTCCCTTCATTATCAGAAAGAGTTTTATTCTGACTGAAGTGAACAATATGAAGAGACACTACAGAGCTCTGGCGAAGGATGAAAAGTTTCTTATATCCACAGAGCCACACTTCAAAGTGTCCTGTGAAAAGGTTCCACTTTAATTAGGGGGAGGAAATTGCCATGTAACTTAATTAATATCAAAAACATTTTTTCCTTCAATACCAGAAAGAAAGATGGCTATAGTGAATGCGGACGGGCCTGCTCGTGGCCAGCATAATGATAAACTTTGTTTCCAATTACTCCAAATACATCCCAGGTTCAATTAAGAACTCTAAAGCCATGGCGGGTTCTTTGACACAATGGAAGCCTTCCTCCTCCATCCCTGATGCACTGGCCTTTATACAAAATAAAGTGAAGGCCTGAGATGGTTATAGTTCAGAGGGGAACACAGAAACCCTGTTTTATTTCAATGATCTAAGGAAGCATTTGCAGGAAGTGCTTTGGGAGAGTGGGATCATCAGCTCCAAGTGCCTTTGATGGACATGCTCCTTCCTCGAGGAACCCTGTCCCTGTCATGTCACCTTCCTCCCTCCCAGCTGCTCTAAGGGAGACTTGGGCATTTGCCAGGTTTCCCTTGTCTCTTCACAATCAAGCCATCAGGTCTCTCCTACCTCCAAATTATCTCTCAAAACTGTCCTTTCCTCTACTGCCACCACACAGAGTCACTTCTCATCTCCCCCAAATGATTTACAAGTAAGTTCCTCACTGGTCTTTTCATTTTCCTTCTTGCCCACTGCAGCCTAGTCTTCAGCCAACAGCCAAACACCTTTTACAAGTCATAACATCATGCTTTCCTCTGCTCAAAAACCTCTGATACTGTCTCGTCATTCTTGGGAAGAAAACTTAAAGATTCCTTAGCAAGGACTACCAAGACCCTGTATGATTTTGCCCCTGTCTGACTCTCTCATCCTTGTTCTTGACCACTAGCAAGACTGTCAAGGTCTTTGTCTTGGTCCTCCTTCTGTTTGGGACACTGTTCCGACCTGCTTCACCCGCTAGATCTAAGCTGAAATCACTCCTATTTATCTTTTTTGAGTCCTGACTTCAACATTGTTTACTCTGGGAAGGATTATGAGACACCATTTTCCCCACCTCCATCTAAGTTAAATCCTCGTGTTATATACTCCCATAGACTACTACATTTCTTTGAAACACACATCAGAATTGTAATTAGTTAACTGTGTGGCCAAATACTGGTTTGATATTTTTCTTTGCCCCTGGACTGTAAACCAGGTAGAAGCAGAGACCATGTCTTTTTTGTCACAGTTATTTGCTCAGCTGCCCAGTCAGAATCATGGCAAACAGTGTTCTAATCTCCATTGGGTCATTTCAATCACATAACAATCCAGTAAGGTGCACCATCTTATTAAACCCATTTCACAGATATAGAATTTGAAGCACAGAGGTCAGATACTCTCAAAGTCACACGGGTAGCAGACAGCAATCTTGCTCCTGAGTCCTGCTTTTCATCACTGTGCTATGCTCACACAGGAAGAACCACAATACATAGTTGTTGAAGAAGGAAGGAAGCCAGGAAAATGGATCTCGAATAGTTAGAGGAGAACCGGTCAGAAGATACTAGGTATGACTCTATGGATCCAGCCCTCCAACTCATGGAAGTGCCTCATCCTGCCCAACACAATCTGTCTTCAATACTTCCAGAAAAGACTTCATCTTCATCACTTACTAGGAAGAAGCATAACCTGAGAATGTTAAGACATGGGTTAAACTCAGCAATTTTTATCTCCTCATTCTTTACTCCCAACCAGGCTTCTAGTTCACCCCATATCCTCGAACATGAGAATATACAATAAATGCAGAGAGTAGGGCCACGGTCCCCAAATCATGTAACAAAGTGTCTTGGGTCACCATAGTGAACTCACATTCCTGTAGTATATGTTAATTTTTGAAGAGGGAGACAAAGATACTCAACTTCCACTAAACATGGAGCAAATTACTAACTAAAGGTAGTTTATAGTTTCAACATTAGATCTCCCGATTTCCTGTCTGTTAGGTCATATCTTTTTCAAAGGTGTGTTTTCTGTGGTTGCTGCGATAAGAAGCAAGTCCTGCATAAAAATCACTGTCAAACAGAAAGTGTTGGTGTCCAACATTTGAGAAGTTGTGCAGTGCCCAACAGGTGCACACAGCCCATTCCTACGTAATTATTGTTTAGGAATGAAATAAAAATGTTCTTTCAGTTCATAATGTTTTCAAATGGCTATTAAGTTATTGGGACATTAACACTTATAAAGTTGTTTGACCCTAGCTATTTGAAAAAATGCAGCTGTTAGTTCTTTTGTCCTATGGGTACCATGAAAAACTACTGATAGACTAAATGCTATGAACCAAACAAGTGTGGGAATCTCTGGGGTAGGGTGTCAGAGGTATGCATAATCGGGCAGACAAACTAATATGATAGATATATTAGGTAGACTTCCCCTGAGACAGGATCACCTTGATAGGACGTACTTTTTCCCTAAGGTGATGTCATCTTGACAGATTACTTTACAGTGAGTTAAGGTAAAAGGGAAGACCCAAGCCCCCCCAAAGCCAAGCCCCACTGGGCTCCCAGCACCAAGGCTTCTCCCAGATGTGCGCACACATCCAACCGCAGACAGCCCGTTGCAGCCCAGCCCCAAGGCTTGAAGGACAGGCTTGTAATTGACAGTATCTCAGCTGCCCTCGGAGAGCACTGCCTCGAGCCAGAGGTCTCTCCACAACAGCAAAGAAAAGCTTCTTAACTTCCTGCGCTTCACGCAAGGCAAGGCCGTCTGTTATCAGCCACAGATGGGAGCCTCAGCAGCCGCCCACTCTGGAGAGCTCGGTGGAAACAGGCTTGGCAGGTGGACAAAACGGACAAGATGACAAGTGCTGTTAAATAGCAACCCGCAGGTTGTTGTAACACATGCTTGGGACCTTGCTCCTTGTGGGCTCTCCTGTGCCCGTGCACGGGGGCCGCTGTATCAGAGGATGCAGTGCTCCCCATAATCCCGGAGGCTGCTGTGCAGCCACCCTCATCCTCTCCAGAACTCTGCAGACACAGGCGCACTTCCGGCCCTTCTAAGCTGTCTCCTAGCAGATCCTCCCTTTTAATGCCCAGGTCCTCCCATGGAGAGAGATAAAGACCCACAAGAGAGGTGTTTGGGTCATAGCAGCTGATGCCTTGTGAGTGGCACCGTGACGTCCCTGCAGTAATGAGTTGCATTCTCTCTGTGGCCAGACTGGATTAGTTCTCACAGGAACGGATTCATTCCCCTGAGAGTGGCTGTTTTTCTGTGTGTGTGTGTGTGTGTGTGTGTGTGTGTGTGTGTGTGTGTGTGTGTTTTGTTTTTGTATTTTTGTTTTTTTTTAAATGCCAGAAAGCTTCTGGAGTTTGACCTCTTAGCAAGTATCTACCGCCCTTTGACCTTCTTTGCCATATTATGTGGCAGTGCAAAATCCCTAGCCAGAAGGCAGGGCCATGACCTTGAACTTCCCAGCCTTCAGAGTCCTGCATTAAATACGCCTTTTATCTGTATAAATTAAAGGGGGAAAAACCCCCACAGGAAGGAGCCTTTCAGTTTGTTTCAGATGCCTGCGTTCACTCACTCATTCCCGTGTGGGGGACACCTTCATGCCAGGCACTATTCACCTTTCTCATATCCTTTTTCTGAAGAACTCAGTGGAGTGTGCTCCCTGTGCCATGCACACCCCGAAAGGTCATAAATGGAATGGTCAGGAGCCCTTTGGGGATGCAAGGTCCTCCGTCCTACCGCTCAACAGGCTGATGAGTTGAGGTTTCTAATTTCTAGAAAAGGTGTTGTCCTCTTGCTCCCCTAACAACTGTCTCCTTTCTCCAATCCAGGAGAGCTTAACAAAAGCTATTTGGGGCCTTATTCTCTCCTCGTTCCACCTTGAAGGCCCTGGGGTCTGTCTAGCAGAGGGAGGCAAACCCCGGCCAGCCTCTCACCCTGTGCTGCCTAAAAGCGTGCAGCCTAGATCTGCCTCCTGCCTGAAGGCGGACCTGGAGGAAGGAAGACAGTGACAAGAGCTGCAGGCCGCTTCCCCTCTAGGTGCACCCAGAGTCCCGTGTTTGGGAGGCTTGCAGCTTGGCAGCCTCCCAGAGCGGACCCACTGCCAGAAGTATGTCGCTAGCTTCTTTCATCTGAGCCAGAGATGTCTGTCATATCGTCATCCCCCCAGCTGTAGGACTTACTATAATTTCATACAGTTCTGTAGACAGATATTGAAAAGGCATCTGGAAAAATTGATAGCACATCAAGGCAAAGATTTCAGAAAAGTCATTTTTTAAATGTCCAGCCATAGGTACCAGCGCACAGTCCTCACAGACACACAGTCAAGGTCCCTGAAGGCCTGTTTCCTGATCTTAGAGCGCCCCCTTTGGAGATGATGCTCCTACTACAACTGGTGGCGCAGGCTTCTCTCCACGCCTTGGAGGTGCTCTGGCTTGAGTCAAGGAGCAGGGAAAAAGCCAGAGTTGGGGAAGGAAAAAAGGAAAAGGCGAAAGGGGGAGGGAGAAATGAGGCTGACCTCCAGGGAGCACCTTTCAGTGGGACAAGAAGGGCACTACAACACTCGGCGTACACAATCTCGCTACGTCCTCACACACAAAATGAGCCTCCAGCCAGTTTATGAATGAAGACATGGAGAATTTAAAGAGCCCTCCTCCGAAGGACACACAAGGAGTGGCTGCCAGGGTTACCGTCCCGGTGGATAACCAAATACGTTGCATGCAGTTTGGTTCAGGAAAATCATGACTAGCAGCTGCTTCCTTCACATCTTGCTTCACAACGGCCTTTTTCAAATTCTCCACTGAAATCACAATGAGAAGAAACAACTGTGTCCGAAGGACTAAACGAGAAGTTTTCCGCACTTTAGATGGAAATGGAGAGTACACCTGGAGAACAGTAGTCAAGGGCAGGTTTTACAAATGTCCTTTTTCTCTGCATTTCCATGTTGTGCCTTCTCTCTGCCCTTAGTGATAGTGAACAGGTGGCAGCTGCCACAGCGTGCAAACAGCCCCAGACTCAGACTCAGAAACATGCAACATGTTCTGGCACAATAGGACCGGGTCTTCTGCAGGGTTTGGTCAGTAAGGAGAGAAACTGCTGAGCTTCACGTTTTGATCGGTTTCCGGGAGGCAGTTTCAAGGGCAGTAGAGGCATTACCTGCCTCACTTTGCTAGGCAGATCCGGGGCCATATATAGAGAGGGGTGGGGAAATTAGCTCTCATGATTATGGAGGCTGAAAAGCCCTCAGTCTGCCATCTTAAGCTGGAGACCCAGGAAAGCTGATGACATAGTCCAGACGAAACCCAAAGACCTGAGAATCAGGAGAGTGAATGGTGTAAGTTTCAGTCTGAGGACAGGAGCAGACAAGAGATGTCTAAACTTAGGCAGAGAGAAGAAATTCTTCCTTCTTCCACCTTTTGTTCTACTTAGGTCCTCAACAGATAGGATAATGCCCACCCCCATTGGGGAGGGCAATCTATTTTACTCAGTCCCCTGATTCAAATGCTAATGTTATCTGTAAATGTTCCCACAGACACACCCAGAAATAATGTTTAGGCAAATGTCTGGGTACCCAGACATCTGTATCCTAGTCAAGCGGACACATAAAATTAACCATCATACCAGGGGATTACATGAAGAGGAACAGAGAACTACTCCAAAGTGCAGAGAGAAATCCAAGATCCTGGGGTGGGAAGCCAGGTCCAGAGGTGGGAGGCAAGTATTGCAGACAGGAACACAAGAAAAGAAAGAAGGTCATTCTTTAGAAGGATCTTGAATGCAAACTTTGTTGAGTCAAGGGTAAAGGGGCGGGGGGTCTTATCTGGAAGCATCTTAAAGACACAGCTGTTTGAGTTGGTCTGGAGATGGAGAGACCCAGAGGAAGAGCTATGAGTGCCCAGAATGGAGTGGGGTGGGGTAGGAGTGGGTTGTGTAGAGCATGGGCTTGCCCCTGACTGAACCCAAAGCTCTGTCTATTGAAGGAGCCGAGGATGAGAACAGAGGAAGTTGTACACTAAAGAATCCTCTTTGGTAGGAGCATGCTTCCCTGTGGGCCTGTGCTCGAGCGGAAGCCTGGCTCCCCTTATTGCTTCTTGGAAAGGAACAGACATCAGGGTTAGTGCACTGAGATCATCTCACCCATTCCTCTGCCTCCATACCCCAATGCCTTCAAAGCCTCTCAACCACACAAGGATGTATTCCACTTTGAGTAACAGAGAAGGCTGAAAAGAGTATTTCCATGCATGCCCTCCAAAAATAAGATCCTGGAATGCCAAGAGAAAAGGGATAAAAATAAGGTCTGGTTCAATGTCTGAAGAGAGACAGACTATGCTGAGGCGATTTCCAGGAGGTGAGCCTGAAGCCTGCCTCTGTCCTCAAAGTGCTGAACCCCTCTTTCTGTCTCATGACTGTCTCCAGGAGCCAAACACATCAGTGGGGCAGGGTAGAAAAGGTGGGCCTTTTTTCAGAGGGACAAAATGTAGGGGTACTTCTTCCGAAGGACCTTGCTGGGGAGCCAGATGTGGTGCTGGTGTCCATAGTATTTCCCTCTTCTCTGCTTGATTCAGTGAGCTGGGTTGGCCTGAATAGTGTTCTGATAAAGCTGAGGTCACTATTTGAGTCCTACATGGGTAAATCAACTCTTCAAAGAAGCAAGCACTGTTCCAAAACTCTAGACACCCAGAACATCACATATTACATGTAAGATATTGAATATTAAGTAATATTATTGAAAACATTGCCTATCACCCAGTGTCTCTTAGATGAAGTGCCACATGAGAAGTTCTTTTCAGGATTTAGAATGAGAACTTTTTTTTAATCCCCTAAGAATAGGGGTTAGTTGGGAAAGTACATTCCCCCTTTGAAATGATGAAAACTATGGTAACATGCCATGTTTCCTTTTTTTGCTTTAGCTACTAGGAAGCTCCAATCAGAGTCTGTACTAATTACAACAAATGTGTTAATTAATCTTTTGGATTAATATATTGGTTTTTTCCTCCAATCCCAACTTCCCTTTTTGTTTTCTACTTAGTTATCTTGTCTTAGACATCCTTTGTTTAAGCTGTTCACGCTATCTTTGGAAAGAGAAATATTTCTACGAGAGACAAGAGTCTACTTAATGGACATTCATGACCACAGCTGGAAAAGCCACACAAAGGGTCCATTTTCATGGTAGGAGGCCACATTATATCAACACTGTCTTCGAAGACAAAGGACAGTCTTCTGTGTTTCTGTCTTTTCCCCTGCTACCACCCGCACAAGGACCAAGTGTCGAGGGCATTCTTTAATCTCCTCTATTTTAATTGGTGAGAGAAAGTGGTGCCACTCATCAGTGCTTTAAGTTGGAGGGATTTAATTAGATCTAATGACCAGATAACTGGAGAACTCTGAATAAGGACCTTTGGGGACTGAGTGGTGTGAAGAGGATTATGTTGTTATATTTCCCTGCATTTGTTGCCATGGCTAAGGCCACAATGGAAAGAGAAGCAGAGCGCTAACAAGAATCAGATATGGATGCCATTGAGAGGGAGACAGGAGAGGACAGAGGGTCATCCTTGGGGCCATAGTGGAGAAGGCACTCAGAGCAAAGGGTGAGGTCCATGCAAAGGATGCAGTGAGAGTGAGCACTCACAAGGATTGAATGAATTGGGTCCACTGCCCAAGTATCCTTCCCTTTAGCTGATCCTCCCTCCCAGTTGACCTGTGTCCAAGCCATTCTGTCTCCCTGTGACCCTGGCATCTTTCTTACCTTTAAGGAAAGCCACAGGCCTGGTCCAAGAATGAGTAGAACTATTCATTTGTCAGGCTTCCCCTGAGCTGATGCCGAAACAACCTGTCCCCCTTGACAAGTTGCCTTTATCTAGTATGAGCAGGATCACTTTGAATATCCTTGTGCTGTCACTTAGGACCTGGAGTGTCAGGCATTTCTCTCCCCTCAAAGATCATCTGTCAGAGTTAGTACGGTATTCTGGTTCCAAGAGCCCTGAGGGAAAGTTTCTGGGAGTGGAGAGGGAGAGGGGATACAGGGAATGAAGTCAGTCTGCAAATACTCCACATCTGACCCATTCCCAAAGGCGGGTAGATGAATTCTTCCTGGAGAAAAGTCAGTCAGTGCTGCAAGTCTGGATAGGAGAAGAGAACATATATTGAGTATCCACCATATGTCTTGCATTTGGTCAAATGATCATCTATAATATCACCTAATTGTTACAACATCAGGGCCGGGTGCATAATACACCTGCGATAAACATATGTAATATGGGCAAATAATGAAATTACCCTGAGAGGTATCATGGTCCTTATTGTACAGAAGAGGAAATAAAGTTTGTCCAAGTTCACACACCCATAGAGTTACAATTTGAACCTAAGTCATTTTTTTCTGATGCCAAAGATCAATCGCTTTCCAAGTTAACATGAGTGCAAGACATTGGCCACAGCCCTTTCTAGCTCTCCTCCAATCCCTGATCAAAACTAGATTTCTGTGTAGTTTGTCCTCATTAGACCTCAGTTTGCTCACCTATAAAATGGACTGGTTGGAGCAATGCTTTGAGATAAAGGAAACAGGCACTGTCTTTTGCCAGAGATCCCGTAAAGCTGAGATAATTTGTGTGGAGACATGGCTCATCTTTCCCCTAAATCCAAAGCCCTGCATTTGGTGATAAACAGCATTAATGTGATGTTAACTCTATTTATACAGTTTTCTGCCCCAGGAGACGAATTTACATATGTGCCAAATGTGCTTCAGCAGTACCCAACAGTGATGCTTTATTTTACTGCCTCTGGACACCTGGTAGCAGCTCAGTCTATTAAGGAAGGAAGCATCATGCACACTCATGCACTCATGTGTATGCACACACACACACAGCCACACACATAATGCATTGCATCCACTCTGGAAAGACAGTGCAGCAGGAGACAGATGGGGAAGGGGTAGGAAGGCCCCATTATACAAAGATAAATGGCAACTAACTCCTTGTTCCAAATCTCTGTAAGATTTGAAGAAAACCACCAGAGTGACTTCAACCTACCATTTCTCAGAATTATTCAGAGGAAAGTAGAGTTTAGGGATGACATGACCTGGATCACTGTCTACATCTTCTACTTTAGTTTGGCCAAGGAAAGATCTTTGCAGATTTGAAGCTGAAAACACACTACTCAGTAAGCCCTATGCTATAGCCCAAGTGAGTCCTAAAGTACCTTGATCACCTCTCCATAGAAAAGTAGTTGTCCACTTTCATGGAACAAATTATTACGTTCCAGGTTCTTTTTTTCTTTTTTTTTTAATTACACTTTAAGTTCTGGGGTACATGTGCAGAACGTGCAGGTTTGTTACATAGATATACACGTGCCATGGTGGTTTACTGCACCCATCATCCTGTCATCTACCACAGGTATTTCTCCTAATGCTATCCCTTCCCTAGCCCCACACCCCCCAACAGGCCCCAGAGTGTGAAGTTCCCCTCCCTGTGTCCATGTGTTCTCACTGTTCAACTCTCACTTATGATTGAGAACATGCAGTGTCTGGATTTCTGTTCCTGTGTTAGTTTGCTGAGAATGATGGTTTCCAGCTTCATCCATGTCCTTGCAAAGGACATGAACTGATCCTTTTTTATGGCTGCATAGTATTCCATGGTGTATATGTGCCATATTTTCTTTATTCAGTCTATCATTGATGGGCATTTGGGTGGATTCTAAGACTTTGCTATTGTGAATAGTGCTGCAATAAACATACGTGTGCACGTGTCTTTATAGTTAAATGATTTATAACCCTTTTGGTATATACCCAGTAATGGGATTGCAGGGTCAAATGTTATTTCTGGTTCTAGATCCTTGAGGAATCACCACACTGTCTTCCACAATGGTTGAACTAATTTACATTCCTACCAACAGTGTAAAAGCATTCCTATTTCTCCACATCCTTTCTAGCATCTGTTGTTTCCTGACTTTTTAATGATCACCATTCTAACTGACATGAGATGGTATCTCATTGTGGTTCTGATTCGCATTTCTCTAGTGACCAGTGGTGATGAGCTTTTTTTTCATACATTTGTTGGCCACATAAATATCTTCTTTTGAGAAGTGTGTGTTCTATCCTTCACCCACTTTTTGATGGGGTTTTTTTCTTTCAAATTTGTTTAAGTTCTTAGTAGATTCTGAATATTAGCCTTTTGTCAGATGGATAGATTGCAAAAATTTTCTCCTGTTCTGTAGGTTGCCTGTTCACTCTGATGGTAGTTCTTTTGCTGTGCAGAAGCTCTTTAGTTTAATTAGATCCCATTTGTCAGTTTTGGCTTTTGTGGCCATTGCTTTTGGTGTTTTAGTCATGAAGTCTTTGCCCATGCCTATGTCCTGAATGGTATTGCCTAGGTTTTCTTCTAGGGTTTTTATGGTTTTAGATTGTATATTTAGAAAACCCCATCATCTCAGCCCCAAATTTCCTTAAGCTGATAAGCAAATTCAGCAAAGTCTCAGGATACAAAATCAATGTGCAAAAATCACAAGCATTGCTATATACCAATAATAGACAAACAGAGATCCAAATCATGAGTGAACTCCCATTCACAATTGCTACAAAGAGAATAAAATACTGAGGAATACAACTTGCAAGGGATGTGAAGAACCTCTTCAAGGAGAACCACACACCACTGCTCAAGGAAATAAGAGAGTACACAAACAAGTGGAAAAACATTCCATGCTCATGGATAAGAATAATCAATATTGTGAAAATGGCCATATTGCCCAAAGTAATTTATAGATTCAATGCTATCCCCATCAAGCTACCATTGACTTTCTTCACAGAATTAGAAAAAACTACTTTAAATTTCATATGGAACCAAACAAGAGCTGTATATCCAAGACAATCCTAAACAAAAAGAACAAAGCTGGAGGCATCATGCTATCTGACTTCAAACTATACTACAAGGCTACAGTAACCAAAACAGCATGGTACTGGTACCAAAACAGATATATAGACCAATGGGACAGAACAGAGACCTTAGAAATAACGCCACACATCTATAACCATCTGATCTTTGACAAACCTGACAAAAACAAGAAATGGGGAAAGGGTTCCCTATTTAATAAATAGTGTTGGGGAAACTGGCTAGCCATATGCGGAAAACTGAAACTGGACCCCTTCCTTACACCTTATACAAAAATTTACTCAAGATGGATTAAAGACTTAAATGTTCCACATTCTTTGCTAGGGACTTCAAATAAATTAAGGCATTGAATTCTCACCACTCCATGATTTTTTTACTATTATTATGTCCACTTTGCCGAGAACATTGACACTTAGGAGATTATTCACAGCCAGTCAGATAGCTAATAATCAGCAAAAGAAAGATGTAAACCTAAGTCTGTCTAAGCTGTAACCACTACACTAGATCATAGACATCAGTGGAATGTGTGTTTTTGAGGACACTGGAGGAGATAGGTAAGGAGATTTAAGAGAAAGGAAGTTTTAGATTTTCTTACAATCATGTACAATGTACCATGGAGAGTACACCATATGTGTGGAGTATGTGCTAAGTTCTCTATGAGGTGGACAGGACAAGTCATAATACTCTCCCTTTCATTTATTCACTGATGTCTTAATTCAGGCAGTCACTAAACATGTCACTTGCTATTAAATAAAAAATAAAATCTGGTCTCTACACTCAGTAAACTCACAGTTTTGCTATTGGATAGACATATTTGTAAATTTAGGATTGCACTGCCATGTAATAAATTATTTGGTGAATGGAATCTGCAAGCCCAGGGGAAGGCCATGTGGATCAGAATGGACTTAAAGTGATGGAAGGAGCGAAGGGCTTTGAATCAATTTAACAAAAACAAAACTGGATTGAGTTCCTATTTGTATGATCTTGAGCCAATGGAAGTTCTCTGAGCTCCACTGTCAGTTTTGCAGGATAACAATTATACCAATCTAGTGATATTATCGGCCCTAAAAAGTTGTGCAGGGGATTAAATGAGTTAAAGTAAATGAAAGCACTATTATTTATAAAGTGCTATTATTCATAAAGTGTAAAGGCAAAGATGGAAATTAAGGGAACGGCAAGTACAAAAAGACATAAAGACAATGTAACAATTTATATAATATAGGATAAGTTAACTGTGTCATAATATAGATGTAGATATTCCAAGGGAATGGGTTGGCCTGGGACTTTAATATCACCAGCTGCTCTTTCTGGGACCAAATTTCTCCATATGGAATTAAAGAGGAAAAAATATGCATTTTTTTCAGAAATTTGAAGGTGTAATTCTTCCTAGGGTAAGAGAATAAAAAACACAACTAATAATTTTCATTAGATCTTGGAGAAATCAACTAATCAACTCCGAAGTTTCTGCTGACCACAGTCATGTGCCCAGCACTGTAGTAGTTTCCATGCAGCACTTCAAAGAGATCATGAGTTAATTGGAAAGACAAGAATAATATATATTAAATAATTCACTACCAGACTGTTCGAGACTAACTCTAGTCACAGTGAAGAAGGAAAAATTCAGCATAAACCTGAACACTGAGAGACACTTTCATGGAGAAGGTAGGAACTGAATAAGGTCCTAAAGGCTAAAGAAATGCAGAAAAAAAGAAGAAAAGAGGATAAGAAGAAGAGTGAAGGGGAAAGAAGGAACAGAGAAGGGAGAGGGGAGAAAAACTTCAGGACAAATAATGAAGGAAAAAGGGAAGGCACGGGAATAAAGCAAGGAGAGGAATGAAGAGAAAGAAAAAAGCCAGAACAGAAGAATTAGAGCACTTCTAGAGAAAGAGGCTGGAATTAAACTAAGATGGCTTAGCTAGAAGGCTGTAGATGTAGAGTCAGTGAGTAGTTGGATGAAGCCAAATTATATTCAAAGCTAGGGAGTCTAGCTATGATGCTTCTGTCAGCTGGTTCCTAATAGGGGATTGTCATGGAAGAAGTTTTGATTTATAGCAGTTTGAAGGGCAGCTTGGAGGGAATCAAGAACAGGAAGCACAAAGCACGAGTCAGAGCTCTCTATGATCTAAGCTATGTTCGTAACAGCCTGTACTGCAAGGTGAACAAGGAGAGGGTTCATTTGAGAGAAAATCATAGAACCTTGGAATATTAGAAATGAAAACGGGGAATGAAGAAGAATAAAATATCAATGAATCTGATAAGATTCTATCAGTCTAGGAAACTGGAAGAAAAAATGGTGTCTTGAGGGAGAAACATGAAGTGTTTGGAAAAAGGAAGTGTGATGATTTTAAGTTCGAATGAGTTCATTGGAGGTGATGGCAAGTCACTCAAATGGGAAAATCATATAGCAGTGGTGATGATGAGGTGGAAATAGAAAGGACAAGGCCAGGGCTGGAGAGATGCACTGGAGGTGACAATCAACAAGCTCTCAGAAGAATTGGGCAGAGAGGCACAGGGAGAAGTGCCAAAGAAAAGTCCTTGGAGAATCCTCACAAGTAGGAAGGCAGGAGAGAAACGAAGCATTAAGGAAGACAGATAAAGTGTAATCTCAGAGGATAGGAAAAGAACCCCCCCAAATCGGGTATACACAGATGAAAGTAGGAAAGAATGTCGAGTAGGGAATTATCAATAGTGCCATACTGCAGAGATCAAGGATAATGGAGTGGAGAACTCAAATGGCTATAGGCATACCTCAGAGATATTGTGAATTTTGTTCGAGACCATCCCAATAAAACAAAAAATCACAATAAAGCAACTTACACTTTGTTTTGGTTCCCCAGTATACACAAAAGTTACGTTTATACTATACTGTAGTCTATTAAATGTGCAACAGCATTATGTCTAAGAAATGTACATACCTTAGTTGAAAAATACTTTATAGCTGAAAAATATCAACACAGAGACTTGGAGTGAGCACGTGCTGTTGGAACAATGGCACTTGTAGACTTGCTACACACAGTATTGCCACACACTTTTATTTTGTAAAAAACACAATATCTGCAAAGCACAATGAAGTGAAGTGCCACAAAAAAGGTATGCCTGTATTTGTTGGAAACAAATGTCAGCTTGTATGAAAACTGAGATTGGGATGTCAGAGGTGGAGACATTAGCAAAGGCCATCAGTTTAAAGAGTTCACTAGGAAACAGGAAGAGATGAAATTAGGAGTTATAATAGGATCAAAGATAGGACTTTCTGAGATACAGAGATTGGAGTATATGGAGAGAAGGAGGCTGAAGCTGTAAGAGATGGAGGAATGAGGTATACCTTGTGGAAGCAAAATCCCAGAAGGAGCAGGGGTCCAGAGTTCACGTGAAGCAGTTATCTTTAAATGAGAGAAAAGAAACCTCTTTCTTTGAAAATAGTGGAAAAAAGTCCACTTCAGACATAAGGTTTTCATGAGATGAGAATGAGGTACATGAGATGTTCACAAAGATGGCTTTAATCTCCCACTGATCTGAAATGGCCACGTAGCATGAGTGAGATAGAAACTTTTGATGGTTTAAGTTACTGAGATTTTCAGATTGTTATTGCATCATAACTCAACCCATCCTGACTGAGTACAAGGAGAAAGTTGCCTCCTGAGGTTAGTACAGCAGGGAGGGATTGGGATTTTAAGGAAAGAAGAGGTTTGAAATAAAACCTGAGTAACATCGAAGTGATTCAAAAAATACTTTTCTCAACATGTTCTGAAAACTTTCCAACCTACAGAAAAGTGTAGAAACTAGTGTAATGACCACCTATAGACTCCTCACCCAGATTCACCAGTTGGTAACATTTTGCCACATTTGCTTTATCTTTCTTTTTGTAATATATGTAGACACCCACACACAGAAGCCTCTCTTTCTTTTCCTTTTTTTTTTTTTAAGAAAACTATTTGAAAGTAACAGACATCACGTCAATCCACTCTGAGAATTTCAGCACGTATCTTTAAGAACAAAGACCCTTTCCTTTAGAACTATAATACCACTATCATGCCCAAGAATTTCATATTAACACAATAACTTTAGCATACACTTCTATATTAACATTTTCCAAATTGTCCTTAAATTTACATCTAGCTATCCCTTAAGCCCCATTTATGATCTCAGCAAGGATCATATGATACATTTGATACATATATGTCAAGAAGGAAAGCAGTAAGGTAGAGGCTGGGAAGAGTTCAAGTAGCCTGACTCTAATGAGCTAGATTTGCACCACAAGGAAATAGGAGTTACCAGGCGTAAAGTGATCTGCCTGCTTGGAGAACAGTGACCTTTACCTGAGATTACTGGTACATATGACATGGTGATGATGGTGATGATGACGTTGATGAAGAAAAGCAAGGTGAATGGTGTATAGCATCAAAGGAAAAATGACACTTTTCAGATATTAATGGACCAAGAAAAGAAAAATTAGAAATATGATTTGGCAACGTAAAAATTAATACTAATTAGACTCTTCATACCCTACCAAAAATGTTTAATTACCATGCATTAAATAATCAATCATTAAATCTATGTGAAATTAATTTGTTCTAAGTTCTCTACACATACATGCTCAATTTGCAAGTAGCATGGTCAACTCCTCCCAACTTCAATTAATTAGAGCTGGCATTGGCGATGGAATATTTATGGACCAGGTGCAATTAAAAAGGAATGAGCCAGGTTCACTCTAGAAATGCTAAGAGGAATTTAAGATATGAATGCTTGAGACACCTAGAATCTCAGAGCCAGATGTGACTTTCGTGGTCATTTATTTCAGTTGATCCCTTTTTATCATGGGGATCTGACTGTTATAATGTGAGGTCATGTGCTATTTTCAGTATTTCAAAATAGTAACAGAAATGTAGATTTCTTCATGATAAGGCTGCACAGGCTAGATAAAACAGGGTGTTTTGCTTTTGGCTGGAATTATATTAACTCCTTGTGATAACAGCAGTTATCCTCTAACCAAATACTCCAATTAGCAGTTAAATGTGTCTTCTATGAAAAAAAGATTAACAAATTAATTTTACTTTAATCAAAGAGCTTATTTGTTAGAAGAGGGATTTTTTCAAAACAAGGGGAAAGGACAGGATGCTGAGGGAACCAATAGTAGAAGTCTTTCTAGTAAAAAGATAGAAAGGCACGATTCTTGCCCCATAGCTTCATTTTATAGAAGATTGCCCATATGACACAGCCAAGTTTATGCAGCTACTTAATAGAAGCAATTAACAGCAATCCTAGCATATCAAGGGCTAGTTGAGGAATAAATGTAGTGAACTAAAAGTAGAATGTCCCCAGTGACAACAAATTTGAAGCAGGAAAGCCAGTCAGGAGGCTGGTGTGGCATCCCAGAGCCATGATGTTGTCCTAATTTCAAGCAGTAGACATTGGAGTCACGATCAATAGGCCTCAGTGACTGACGGACACTGGCTTGGGGGGGGCGGCGTGAGAATGGAGGGGAAGGGAAGGAAGCATCGCAAATGACAGTCGGGTTTCTGATTGGCAGCTTCTGAATGTGCCATTTGTTGAGCCATAGGAGAAATATCACAGAAAACAAATATTGGGAAATGACCTCAGAAGGCCTGAGAAGGCTGAGATTCAAAGACTGGCTTCTGTTTCAAAGGTGTCCAGGGAGTCTTCCCAGCCTGCTCTCTAGTCGTGTGCCAGCAGGGAGAAGCCTCTGCGGAAGGCAGACGCCAGGGGTCAGTGCAAGCCCAACTTCCCCATCTGGAGCGCTGAACTCCCTTTCCTTCAGCGTCTGTTCATTACCAAGAGAATTTAGGAGAACTCTAAACAGCAGATTCGTTTATGATAGCAGCATTTACAAGCAGTTGTAATTATGGTGTATGGAAAACAATTATTCCCTACTAAAATTGCTCTTTTAATTTTCTCTTATTTGTCCCACAGTGAATGTTAAATAAACCTCACTGCCTCACAGACTGCCTCGGATATGTGCACGGATGTTCCTAAATATCAGGCTGTGAAAGACACAACATGCTCTAACCTGCGCATGCACACTCCCACACTCACACACACACTGGCATCACATATTACACTGAAAAGCTCTGGGACAAGCATGCAAAGGTACCCCATGCCGCTTCCCAACCGAGGCCCATCCCTTGCAGCCTCCTCCCCAACCACCTGGAAAGCACCTGCTCATCTTCCTCAAGAGTCACCTCCTCTGTGAGCCCTTTCCCTCCAGAGCCCCCAAACAGACCTGGCTACTCCATCGTTTATGCTACCATGCCCCCTGAGCAGGTATTTCCCCCTCTGAAATGTCCATTTACTTCTTAGTTTACACGTCAGTCTTTACATTTGAGATCTTAAGTACCTTGAAGGCACGGGCCTTATCTTATGTGTTACCATTCCCCAAAGCTCAGCACACGTAAAAACCTAATAAATCAGTCTTCAGTTAAATAAGTGAATGGTTTAGCATAAAGAGGATTGGCTAGGGACAAGGAAAAGGGCAAGGATAAAAACACAAATGAAGACATTTGGCGTACTGGAAAATCACAAGCAGGGCCTGCCTCAGACTAACTCAAGGTTCCCTAGTGAAGTCGTGGGTGTGATGCTGGGAAGCCTGTGTCAGACTGAATCATGGGGTGCCCCAGATGTCAGGCTCGGTGGACAAATACTAAAAGACCATCGTAGGTTCTTGTTCTGGTAGTTATGAAAATAACTGATTGCTTTCTCTTTCAGCTCATAGCTGAACGCACTGCTCTCCTAATAAAGGCTACAAAATTGCCTGCTTTCCCAAAATGTTGGTTTGCAAATAGCTGAGTTTTCATATTTTCCACCTCTACCTAGAAAGGCAGGAAAGGCAGTAGGTGTCAAGAGTGGAATTTGCCTGCTTTCTGAGGACTTCTGTGGTAATAAAGCACATTTGCAGAAGTGCATTCCATTTCAAAGTATCTGGGATCTTAGTGTGGATGCAAAGACACGGTGCACGGTAGGAGTCTCTAACTGTGCTTGACAAGAAAATAGGTGTCCTCAGAATCAGACCCTCAGACAGATGGGTGGGGATGAGAAACAAAACACATCTTCACAATCAGGAGCAGTGACATTTAATAAAGTGATTAGGCAGTGACATTAAATAAATTCTCAGGCCATCTTGGAGTGATTCATTTGGGTGGATGGAGGCCAGGATCTATTAGAGGAGGGATGTGGAAAGCTGTTCTTTTGATTAAAATGTGTGTTTGGGGGGTTGAAATTTCAGGGAAGTGTTGTTATTAATTGTTTGTCCTTGGCCTTAAAATGGTCTTGATTATTAAACAGCTCTCTTTTCACATTGGGAGAAGGAGTGGGAAAAGTCTCTCTTTTCACCTATGAGGGACAGGAGGAAGGTGCTGGTACCAAGAGTCCTTTGTTGGAACTGAACACCTTGCTGTTCACAGGCACTTTGGACTCTTCTCTACCCACAGAGTCTCCCTTAGTCTTGGCTAAATGCTTAAGGAGCTTCTGAATTCCTTTATTTGCCCTCTTAACACCAGTGGATAGAGCAGTATGGAAAATCCCTGCAGCTTCATATATAAGTTTTTGTTGTTGTTGTTGTTGTTGTTTTACCTGTAACCCTGTGTTTTAGTCCGTTCAGATGGCTATAACAAAATATCATAGGCTAGATGGCTTACAAACAACAGAAATTTATTTCTCCCAGTTCTGGAAGCTGGGAAGTCTAACACTGGGGCACCGGCATATTCACGCCTGGTGAAGGCCTGTTCCTCGTAGACAGTGCTGCGTTTTTGTTGTGTCCTCACATGGTGAAAGAGGCCAGTAAGGTCTCTAGGGTCTCTTTGATAAGGGCACTGATCCCATTTATGAGGCTTCTACCCTCATGACGGAATCACCTCCCAACAGTGCCACATCCTAACACCATCACATTGATGATTAGGTTTCAACATGTGAATCTGGAGGGAGACACAAACATTCAGACCATAGCACCCAATGCTAATGAGCATGGAGAAAAAAGGCCTGAGTTGTCTTTCTCCATCTGCCTTTAGAAGCTCCATGAAAAAAAAATCAAGGGTGTTAAAGGAAGATGGGTGCAAGATTTTGTTAAGCATAGACCCCAGACCCCAAGTACCTTGTTGAAGCAGTGACCCTTAGAAAAATACTTTTGTCCATAGAACTTGAGAATTGAAAGAAGAATTAAAATCTTCTGGACCAGTGGTTCCTAGCATTTTGGATTTCATGAACTAATAAAAAAATTTTCTTAAGGCAAGATCTTTTTTGTACATTGGCAAATAAAGCAATTAAAGATAAATTACTATCTACCACTGACAAAATTACATAAAATATAAAAATAGAACACAATCTCTAAAGGACTAAAGGATTTTAAAATGTAATACAGTTTACTCTGAAAAACTTATTCTGTATTCTAATTTTCCTCATTTTATAGCTTATAATTTAATTAAACAAATACTATATAACTGGCAGAATGTTTAAGGTAAATACAATCTCCGACACTCCAGCAGAAACTGATGAAATAAGGAGAATAATAATGGCCAATACTCAATGAGCATTTACAAGGTGTTAGTTAAAAGGATATAATAAAGCTTACCATGGTTTATTTTATGTGTATTTTGTGTGTTAATTCATTTCATCTTCACAGCACCCTAGAGGTGAATATTATTATTATTCCCATTTTACAGAGAAGAGACTGAGGTACAAAGACATGAAACAGCTTCCCCACGGACTCACAGTAGAAGGTGGTGGAGACAGATTTCAAACCCAGATGGCCTGGATCTGAAGTATGTGCTCCTGAGCCCTAAAGGAGGCACCGACGACCCCCGTGGGTTAACTGGCTGGAGTGGAAACAGCCCAAGACTTCTGTGTGGGTGAAATCGAGCAATCAGCTTGAATCCTAGCTGACAATTGAAAAGGAGAGAGAGAGAGAAAGAGAGTATGTATGCGTGTGTGTGTGTGCATGCATGTGCGTTCACATGTGCGTGTGTTTGTGCATGTGTGTGTGTGCGTGCTGTGGAGTGTGGGTGTGAGTGTAGGATGTGAGCACACACACACGTGTTCTTTGGATGATTTAAACAGAAATTGGGGTAAAATTGGGGGTAGAAAGAGCCTTCAGTCTTACTCATTGCAGTTTTTATATATATACATATAGTAAAAATATATGAAAGTATATAAATTTATATTTTTAAAATATTAAATATGTGTTATATATTTGTCTATGTATACATAATATATATAGAAAATATAAATTACATATAAAATATAAATATGTATATAAAAACATGAAAATATATTACATAAATATATATTTTACTAAACTATATGACTATGTACACACACACTGCTAGGGTCCCTCTCAGAGCCTTAGAAGGAGTCTATGCAAGTGAAGGGCCCTGAATTAAGTTTTCTCCTCTGATTCTTCTCTGATTCTAGCCCAGGTCTCCAAAGCCCAAGCTCTTGCCCATTCATCAGTGAGAGAATTAGGACTAGAACTTAGGTATGAAAAATGCTCTCAGCTCTTTGTGAAAAATCGCCATATATCCCAGTCTTCTCCTGTGATCAAACTAGTCTATCAACATATCTCAATGAGTTCATTCATATTTGTCAAAGAATGTATCCTTTTTGCTCAAGAAAAATGTAAACATTCCAATTTCCCAGTCCCAATGTTAAAGGAGAAGCAAATGAACATTTGAAGAGAAGCTGAGTTGCAAATCCTTCTTTAGGTAGGAAGCTGGGCCAGATAATACCCTATTGCCTTCCAAAAGGGTCATTCCGCTCCATTGTCCCTCATTTCCATGCTTTCTAGAGGCCATGCTCTTCTAGCATGACGAAACAATACTCTTGGGTCAGTGAAATTCACCTAGGAAATGGGACTGGTTAGTGGATAGAGAAGTCATAGTGCCTGTGAACAACTCCAGCACCAACCCAGAATCTGCTCACAAATATTTCAATTTATCCATAGACTTTACCCTTTCTACTCCTGTGGAGGCTGGGAAGAAAAGGCTATTAAAATAGTCAATGCCATTTAATGCCAAAGACAATCAAACAAAACTTCCTGTGAAATTTTTACCACCATTACTTGCTATTTTTAATCAAGAAAAACAGCCCTATCTTTCTTCCCCAATGAATCCTGGCCTCCATCCACTCACATTAATCACTTAAAAATGGCCTGAGAACTTATTTAATATCACTGCTCAACCACTTTATTAAATGTCACTGCTCCTGAATGTGAATATTTGTTTTTATCTCATCTCTGACACCTTCCATAGAGTTCTAGTCTAAGAACCCCAACTATTTTTCAAGATAAAATGAGTATCCCATTTGCCACTCTTCCCCATGAAGACCAAATAACACAACTGCAGATGCAACAGAAAAGCAGCTCTTTCCTGCGTATTTCTCCTTTGGTTTTACTCACTGAAATCTTATCACAGGAAGTTATTGCTATAGATCAAGGCTGGCCTTTCCAAATCTCTCACTCATAGGGGTAACAATATTGTATCCTATACATTTTTAGTTTTAATTATTCCTTATTCTGAGGAGAGAAAGAGGCATGACAATTCTGAAAACTTCAGAAATGAGAGGCCACTGAGAGAAAGAGGTAAGAAACAGGAAGAAAGAGCTTCTGTCACCAATAGAAATGTCACCAAAACAGAGTTTTTGCTCCTCTCACTAAAACCAAAATGTCACATGACCAGGGTAATGATTGTCTTGCCCACTCTCAGTAGAGAAAGTTATAAGTATCAAAGGATGGACAAATGCATAATTAGTACAGGAAGAATCTGCTCTGGAGGGAGATGCTTTTCACCTTAGTTGATATAGTCTTGGAATATAAAAGAAAATGAAATTCTACTGAGTGCTTCCTGTATGTTATGAGGATACATTTTCTGTAACAAATATTTTTATTCCAAGAATAGAAAATCGATTTATATTGGCATGCTAACACCAATTGATTGGTAATGGCTTGCTGCAACACTGTTGAGAAGAATGCTGAGACTTTATCAAGTGCAGAAGGAAAGAGGCCTGTGATAAATTAACAAGGACTACTGTGGACAGAAGAGAGAAACGTCATGACTGCCAAGTCTACTAATCCTGCAGTGACATATTGGTTAATCCATCCAATGCTGTCATGAAAACAAGAGGAACATAGGCAGCGAACAGCCACCAAGGCCCCAGCTTCATTTCATCAACCATTATATCTCCTTCCTCACAGAAATTTGAAACTGATATTATTGGTTGCATATGTCTGAAAAGGATCTTAGAGATCCTCTGCAGCTATCCCTTCACTTTATGAATATGGAAACTAGAAATAAAACAAGTAATCTACCTACTATTACTTTGAGGTATAGGTTTTTTTAATGTACATTTTTGCAGGTAGGGTTATCTCCCTGCATAAAACTGAATTCTGAGAGGGCCACAACAAAAAACATTTCAGAATGTTAGACCTTTCTAGCAACATCAATTAGATTAATAAAGAAAGCTTTCTTCATGGAGAAAAATTATTGGCCATTGAGGGAATTATACCTATGCATAAAGATTTAGAAATATAGGAAGAAATCACATTTTAGGATGTCAAAATTAAGTATGATACTCATAATAAAGTAGAACTATTTCACTGTAGAATGAAAACAAGGACTTTTTAAAAAGCTAATAATTTCACTTTTTTTCTTCATTTGATCCTCACAACAACCTTAATAAAATGTGTTCAATTTTGTCCCTATTTTTCAGGGAACATGTCTCATAGAGCTAATCAGTGGCAAGGCTGGGACCTGTGCCCAGGCCTGGCTTATACAATAGTTTGGGCTCTTAATCTATTGTCTCCTCCTGTGGCCTTTAAGAAAAGAAGCAGTATCTCATTCTCCATGGAATAATAAAGTGAATTCAAAGGCATAACAGACTAGGAGAAAACCACTTAACGGGCCCAGGAAGAAAGAGGTAACTATCCTTGAGAAAAAAAAAAAATGAAAGAAATATTATACAGTGGATGTGAGATATCAAGAGGGGCCTGTCTCTGATGCGCTGGAATCCAGAATGTGATGGACACTAATGAGACTTATCACTCTTTTCATCCCTACCATTTCGACTTATTCCTGAAGGAGTTGGGGAGTGGGGAGTGGGGAATGGAGGAGTACTCTAGAGAAGAATACCTTGTCATAAAAGTATAAAACTTGAGGTTCAGGTAGGTAGTGTTCTTCATTTCAACTAAGGTTGGGATTTGAGGAGAGAAATCTAATCCATAGTCAGCCAGAGTGGTTTAATCTCTTTCTAGAACAAGATCGATAAGATGGAGGTGGGGAGGGGGGGGAGAGAGAGAGAGAGAGAAAGATGGGTAGAGATAGAGATAGATGGATAGATAAATAGACGGATAGATTAGATAGATGATAGATACATGACAGATAGACAGATAGATAGACAGATAAGAGATAGATGATGGATGGATAGACAGATTAATAGATGGGTTGATAGGTAGGTAGATGGATAAATAGATATGTGGCTAGATAAAGCAAGCAATCTATCTGCAAAACTGGTACTACAGAATGGTATTTGGTTTTCCCAGCTATGGTTTAAGATACTAATGTCTTGGTCTCCTGGCAGAGAAAAGAGCACACATCCAGGATATGCAGGCTACATGGATGCTTATTGATTTATCAAGCAGACTTTACACTAAAAATAGAGGCAGAAAAAGAAAAACATCCAGAAATGAATCAGAATAGCATCTATAGCAAGAGAAGAAAAAATATCAGTGGAAGGGATGTCTGGTCGTTCATAGAGGAAGCAGTTCATAGTGGAAATGGAAGAAAACTTGCAAATAATAAGAGCAGCCTTAGTACATTCCACACACAGCCCATGGGTAATAAATGAAGGCATCGTCTAGTCCACAGGAGCTTTCTCATCCACATACAAACATGCTGTTAATTCGATTTTAGGAAAATCTTTCGATCCTCCAATCTCCAACCCCATTTTTCTGCTCCTCTTCATAGCAAAACACCCTGATAGAGTTGCCAATTGTCCTTGCATTTTCCCCTGAACCCTTCAGTCAGGCTCACACTTTCATCAGCTCACTGAAACGTCAATGACCTCCACACTGCAAAAATCTCATAGATCGCTACTTGCTTAAACTAACAGTAGAGCAAATATCAAGCCATATGCACTGTTGCAGCCATGCTGGTTGTTTAATATTAAAATATTTCCAAATCATTGATAAATAGACACATTTCCAAACCTCTGAGTGCCTCCACCAACCACTGCTATTCCCTGGGACCCATTTCTTACTACCCCAGGATCCAGAAATCAAAGAGTTAATCCAGGCATTGCAGAAGGCCTCCAGGTCCTTGCTCCCACACTAAGGCCAGTTTCTATTTCCATTGGTCAATAGCATATGTGCCAGTTATACCCCTTGGAGCACTCACTCCCTGGCACTGCCATACCCACCACCAGCCCAAGGGCCTGCCCACCCTCCACACACAGCCCTGAGGACCTCTGAGTGGGGCCTTCTCTGACACAGCCTTCTGGAAAGCTTCTCTGGCATCACTGTGCTCCTGGAATGCCAGCCAGTCCGCCATAGCTCTCACGACCCAACCTTAGATCCTAGTTCTACTAGGCTCAGACATTTGTAGAAAGTGCCCCTGATGACACTGGTATTCAAGGGAGCAGATGTCTAGGGCTCATTTAGCCTCTAAAACTGTGACCTGGTGCTTCTGGTACCCGTATGGTGTCACTTTCACATGGCTGCACAGTACCGTAGCCTCCATGGGACTTTACCTCTGAGAGGGTCTGGGAGAGGCAGAGAACACAGGTGGTAAGGAAAACAAAGGATAGGGACCTTGGGGGCAGTTTGAGGTCAGGAATGCCCAGAGTGTGGGTCACTGTTGAATTTTACCTCCATTTAACTGCACAGGCTCACCCAAACCCACCAAACACTTGCCCATCACAAGAATTAGCAACAATAATGTCATTAATAAAAATGAGAACCATCATAGTATTTTCTCTATTTGGTAAATATTAATTTGAGTACCATAATCATCATTATCATTTTTATTTCTAAAGACAACCGAGGCACAAAGTAGTGATTTAAAACTTAAATGGCAGAATTAACATTCAAACCCAGTCAATCCAGCACATGGACAAATGCCCTTCACTGCTACAGTACTGAGTCTTGTTTGGCTCAAAGGATCATATTACACCCAATTAAGTATGATATTCCAAAATGATTTTCTTGATTTAGTTGATAATAAGAGCATTTTAATATACAAAATCTCAGCAACATCTGGCCTGAAAGATTTGGTGAGGATACAATGTTTTTAATGTGAATGCTTTTCAATAGAAGCTGAAAGAATTTGGCACCATGATCAATACTATTTAATTTGGCACACTATGTCACCAATGACTACTAACAGGGAACTTTTTCTGTGCTTGAGTCTGTTCTCTTTATCTATGCATGGCTCAGACAGCAGCATCATTTATCTAGTGAGAGCCTCCTCAAATAAACAATTTCTAAAAATTAATAAATGATTTGGAATTTATTACAGTGATTTGATGAATAATTTATACTATGTTACATGACAGAATTATAACATATTCAGCTTAACTTTTTTAAAGGATAAAAGGGAATTTCTTTCAGGCTGTGATATACACACTTTCACATTAATATTTTACTATGCTGATTGTTAAATATTTTGAGTATCACTTCATTATTTTTTTTTTCTAAGACAGGGTCTTGCTCTGTCACCCAGGTTGGAGTGCAGTGGAGCAATCATGGCTCACTGCAGCCTAGACTTCCTGGGCTCAAGGGATCCTCCCTGGTCAGCCTTCTGAGTAGCTGGGTCTACAGGCGCATGCCACTACACCCAGCTAACTTCTTGCATTTTTTGTAGAGATGGAGTTTCGCCATGTTGCCTAGGCTGGTCTCAAACTCATAGACCCAAGGGCCTCTGGAAGTGCTGGGACTGCAGGTGCTAGCCACTGCACCCAGCCCACTTCACCTGTCACTAGCATTGGACACTCCTTCCTCCTTAAAACATGTATTCAATTGGCTTTTATGCAACACACTCTTGTTTTCTTTCTTGGTCACCTTTGCGAATTCTGTTTCCTTTGCTAATTATTCCACATCTCCCTGATCTCCAAATCTTAGTGTGTTCAAGGCTCAGTCTTGTGACTTCTTCTCTTATCTCATTTGTCTTCCTTGGTCTTCTTATCCAGTATCATGGCTTTAAATATCCTGGATACTCATAAATGTATACCTCCAGGCTTGCCTCTTTCTTGTACACCAGACTAGCATATCCAGTTGGTTACTAGACATCTCTACTTGGGTGTCTAAAAGGCATCTTAAATTTAATATATCTAAAACTCTTAAACTTTGCCAGACTCCCACAGTCCTTTCTTTCTTGGTCAATGGCAGCTCTGTCCATCTAGTTGTTCTAGCCCCAAACCTCAGTCATTCTTGATTCACATCTCATGCCCAATCCATCAGCAAGTCTCCGAGGATCTATTTTCAGAATAGATCCTTAACCTGACTGCCCTTTACCACCTCTCTTTTATCACCCTGGACCATGCTATGATCATTTTTCATATGGACTATTTATATTTGCTCAATGATCTCCCTGATTCCACCCTTGCTCTCCTACTCTCTGTTGATAGTGATAAAGGAATCACTAAGTAGTGGTTACTTTTAAGTGTAAGGCAATTTATGTGGCTTTGCAATTTAAAATCCTCCAATGGCTTCCATCTAACTCAAAATGAAAACCAAATCATTGTAGTGACCTGCAGACCGCTACGTGAACTGACAGTGCATTGCCTCTAACTCATCTCCCAGAAGCCTCCTCTTTCATTTGACTTCAGCCATACTGGCTTCCTTTCTGCTCCTTGTATGTGACAAACACACTCCTGTCTCAGGGGCTTCATATTTGTTCCACCTGCCCAGGAAGTTCTTCCCTGAAATAGCCACATGGTTCTTTTCCTTACCTCCCTCAGAGCTTCCTTCAAATGCTATTGTTCTTGGAACAAATTAACACAAATGTAGTGTCTTAAAACAGCACAAATTTATTATCTCACAGTCCTGTAGGCCAGAAGTCTAGAGGTCAAAATGTCAACAGGGCTATTGCCTTGTCTTTTCCTTCTTCTAGAGGCTGCCCATATTTCTTGGCTTCAGGACCCATTCTCCATCTTCAAAGCCATCATCATAGCATCTTCAAATCCCTTTCTTTCTCTGCTTTCATCATCACATTGCCTTCTCTGACTCTAACCCCCCTGCCATCTTGTAAAGACCCTCATGATTATGTTGGGCCCCCCTGAATAATTTAGGATGATCTCCCCATCTCGTGATGAAGTGATCAAGATTTAGCCACTGATTCACAAAGTCCCTTTTGCCACGTAAGGTCACATATTTGCAGGTTCCAGGGATTAGGACATGGACATTTTGGGGAGCATTATTCAGCTTACCACAATGACTGTTGTAGTAGGCTTTCCCAGCTGAAATATTAAAGCTTTTAAATCTCATCCCCCCACCAGAAAACCCTAGCCTCCTTTTCTGCTTTAATTTTCCCTAATGACACCTAGCAGCTAAAAATTTGTCTGTCTATCCCATTAAAAATGAGGGTAGGTAGGTTTTGTCACTTTTGTTTACTGATATATCACTGAACTGATATATCTGTGTATAGATATACCCAGTGTCTAAAGGAGTACTCGGACACAATAGGAACTCAATAAATGTCTGTTGAATTAGTGTAAAAGACATCTCATAAATAATAACACGGCAGAATGAGACTCACCACTGGAATCAACCAATGAATGGTGTATTGTAGAAGATACTACAACTGTTTGCCAGTATTTTGTTCTCTCCTTTTTGGCACATAGCAGGCTGCACATTCTGCTCCTTTGCAGTTGGCTGGGACCACATAACTAATTCTGGCCATTGAAAAGCGACCATAAGTAATGTATATCCAGTTTGATATGAGGCAATAGAAAACCCATGCATGCTTCTTCAGCCTCTGTCCCCTGCTGAAGCAACTAGAGAGTGGTCATTTCAGATAGTGTAGATGCAGAATGGCAGGACTTTTGACAGTCTGAGTCCCTGAGTGACCATGCAAAGCAGGACCTTCACTCCACCCCACCCCCAACCAGAGTAGGACATAAAATGCCATCAAGAAATCAACATTTGTTGTGTTAAGGCACTGAAATGTTGAATCATTTGTTATCAAAACATAACTAGTCTACTCTGATTAATACAGACTTCCATATCAAAAGTTGGGAGGCTTTGTAAAAAGCAACCCAAATACGCGGCACTAACTTCACAGTTAGATGTCCTTTGGCAAGACAACTAATAGAGGCTACAAAGGTTGCAATTCATGTTTTATTGTGACTAAATATTTAGTAGAACTGTCACCTGTGTAACTTGGGAAGTAGATCATATTTAAGTGAACCTGGCGCTCAAGGGGAAAACATAATGTTGGAGTGTTTGTTTAGTGATGTTTGTCGTGTTTGGCTAGATACTATAAGAAATAAGCCCAGGGAAGAATTTCCCAGTTTGAAAGCTGAAATGAAAGGAAATGGGGAAATTTAAGAATTGGAACTTTGCAGGATCGAAAAGCCAATTGCTTCTGGACACCACATAGTAAAACTTAAAGAGTCAAAAAGCAATTTTAGGATAGATGCCAATAAAATCTTTCAAGAAATTATATTACCTAAAGGCAAGGATCAAATTAAGGATATATTGCTCAGTAAATCTTTTTCAATTGTATAAAACTACTCATGGCAGATATTAAGGGTAAAATTTGTCCGCAGACATGTGATAGCCTGGAGGAAGAGAACTTGGGGAGCAAAAATGGAAAGAAACATACCAGACATGATAAATTTGTCTCAAAAGAAACTGTGAGATCTTTTACTTCTCTTTCCTTCCCTTATTGAAGAGTTTGATTCTAACACCTTTAGGTAGGCAGAGCAGGATGGACCTCTGTACCTGATGCGGAGGTGGAGGGAGCCTCAGTAGTGCGATGGAAGGCATTGAACTGAGCTAAGAGAGCACCCGTCTAGGAGGGCTGCCTGGGTCTGAGCCTGGGTGGGTGAGAAGAATGGCCTCTTGGAGGAAGGCAGGGAGCATCTTGGCGAGTGCTCAGAGCCTGAGTAGGGAGAGGAGAGAGTCTACATGGAGGGTGGCCAGGCATGGATATCAGAGGACATTCATGTGGGAGACACAGATTGGGTAGATGGGGTATCAGGCACAGCCTGAGCAGGGTGGATGGGGTGTCAGGCACAGCCTGAGCAGGGTGGATGGGGTGTCAGGCACAGCCTGAGCAGGGTGGATGGGGTGTCAGGCACAGCCTGAGCAGGGTGGATGGGGTGTCAGGCACAGCCTGAGCAGGGTGGCCAAGCCTGAGCAGGGTGAAGAAGACATCCATGTGGAAGGAGGTTTACAGTGAGTTTCAAAGCCTGAGCAGAGTGGAAAGGGCATTCCCACAGAGGTGATGGCCAGCGTGAGTGTTAGACACAAAGAAGGTGTTCACATGAAGAAGGGATGGTAGCAATGAATGCTTGGTCATGTACTGGGGATTGATGAAATAAGGATAATGAGAGACAGTTTTATCATTGTCAGAGAAAGGCATTACAAAAATGAAAAGGGAGAATACCAGAATGAGCCCTGCGGTGCATCTTTGTGAACTTTTGGAGATTATATGGGTACAGTTGGCCCTTCTTTTCTGTGGGTTTCACATCAGCAGATGGATATGGGAGGCCAATTGTACAAATTTTCCATCCACAATTGCTTGAATCTGCAGGTGCGGAACCTGCAGATAGAGTGCTGACCCCATTTTATATAAGGGATTTGAACACCTGGGGATTTTGGTATCTGTGGAAGGTCCTGGAATCAGTTCCCTGCTGATACAGAGGGCTGACTGTATACATTATATACATATACATAAATGTATGTGTGTGTATGTATCTATGCATAATGGATTAGATATATGTGAATGAATTTAGATGTAAATATATATACATACATACATATAATATTCCCTAACACTCCCCTGATAGAGCCTAAGAACAGTAACACAAATAGCAATGCACATACCAGGTGCCTAGATCGTGACTTCCAAATACGTATGCTCTACTAAAAGGAACCAGGACTCTTTGGAGAAATGGTAGTTCCAGTGCTGAGGCAAGAAAAGTACAAGATGAATTTGGAATATCTTGTCCTAGAAAACAAGGAATAGCTCAAAGAATGATAAAGGTGTGTCAAACTGACAGTTAGAGAAGCCTAGCTGAAGAGGCCCTCACTGGTCAAATCTAGCACAATTTTATTATCAAAATAAACAATGATGGCAACAAATTATAATCCATTGAATAAAATGGAAACCATATGTATTCCTGACACAAATTAATCAACGAATAAATTGAAAGTTTGATAATGGAGATATATATATATGTAGTTCCAAAGTAACTTCCCACAATGCTTATTAAATACAAATGGAAAAAGAAAGACTTTGTTGTGGAGAAGCATGGCAGATACCATCTCATTCAAGTAACAAAAGTGAAAAAATCAGAATCTGTGTCATCTAATGGCATGCGACAAGAAGAACACAGGATTGCTTATGTGATATTCCTGCCAAAATGTACAACTTGAATCTAATAAAGGGGAAACATGAAAGAAATGCAAATTGAAAAACACAGTAAAAAGTAACCGGTCTGTAGTCTTCAAAAGTGTCAAGGTAATGCAAGTCAAGGAAAGACTGAGAATTGGGCCAGAGTGAGGGACTCTGGGAAGACAAGACAGTGAAAAGCAACTCATGGTTCCAAATTGGATTCTTTTGCTGTAAACAACACTTTTGAGGCATCTGGCAAAATTTGAGTGTGTCTGAAGATTAAATGATAGTGATGTATCAATGTTAATTTCTTGATTTTGCAGGTTGTGTTTTGGTTTATAGGAGAGAGTCCTTATTAGTAGGAAATGCACATACTAGGGGACAATGGAGCAACACACAAGCAATTTACTCCCAGACATCTCAGGAAAAAGAAACTGCTTTGTATCATACCTGCAACTTTTCTGTAAGTTTAAAATTGTTTCAAAACAAAATAGTAATAAAAAAGAAAGAAAATGAAAAAAGAATGTAAGTATGGCACATAAAGACGAGTGGATCAAAAAGAAAGATGCTTAGTGAAATAAGCCAGGCACAGAAAGACAAATACCACATGACCTCACTCGGCTGTGGCATCTAATAAAGGTGATCTCGTGAAAGTAGAGAGTAGAATGATGGTGACCAAGGGCTGGGGAGAACTGGAGCAATGTTGGTCAAAGGCCACAACACGTCAGTTAAATAGGAGGAATACAGTCAAGCAATCTATTGTACAGTATGGCAACTGTACTTAATAATATATCATATTCTTGAAAAATGCTAAGAGGGTAGATCTAAATTCTTTCCCACCACAAAAATGATGGGTATATGAGGTGATATGGTTTGGTGCTGTGTCCTCACCCAACTCTCATCTCAAATTGTAATTCCCATGTGTCAAGGGAAGGACCTGGTGGCAGGTGATTGGATCATGGGAGTGGTTTCCCATGATAGTGAGTGAGTTTTTATGTGATCTGATGGTTTTAAAGTGTTTGGAAGTTCCCCCCTTGCCCTCTCTCTCTCCTGCCACTGTGTGAGACATGTCTTGCTTCCCTTTCTTCACCTTCAGCTATGATTGTAAGTTTCCTGAGGCTTCCCCAGCCATGCAGAACTGTGAGTCAATTAAACCTCTTGATTATAAATTACGGAGCCTCAGATCATTCTTTATAGCAATGTAAAAATGGAGTAATACATGAGGTAATGCATATGTGAGTTATGTAATCAAGTGACATGTATCACTTCTGTGCAGGCAGTGAAAAGTCCAAATACTCTTCTCCAGTATCTGTTTCCCTGCTGTGGTGATTGAAGAAGTCATGTATTCCAGGTGCTATAGCTATGAGATGTCTGTAGTCCCAGCTCCTCGGGAAGTTGAGGCAAGAGAATTGCTTGAACCCGGGAGGTGGAGGTTGCAGTGAGCAAAGATCAAGCCACCGTACTACAGCCTGGGCGACAGAGTAAGACTCCATCCCAAAAACAAACAAACAAACAAAAACAAATGAACACACACACACACACACACAAAAAAAAACACCTTCCTTTTATATGGCCCTAAGCCTAAAGAAAGCAAACATTTCTATGTCTTGTTGCCATGTTAGTGTGTTATTGACAGGAGAAATCCATGTACTCAATCTCTTTGGCTAATTTGTAGTAGTGTCTCCAAAATGTCACTCTTATACCTCTTCTTTGATCCTTAATCAGATACTCATGTCTTCTACCTTCCCTCTATCCAGATTCCTTTCTTTGAATTGAGTGTCTCTGTAGGATAGATTATACTACAGTAATGCACAACCACAAACTTAGTGGTTTAATTTTAAAAAGGGGTTTTTTAATCTGCTTACTTAATTTTTATGTTCTATTAGGTGTCTGACTGCGTAGTAACACTCAGGACCCAGGCCGATAGAGACATTGTCTCGCTCTGTCACTCAGCCTGGAGTGCAGTGGCATGATCTAAGCTCACTGCAAGCCCTGCCTCCTGGGTTCATGCCATTCTCCTGCCTCAGCCTCCTGAGTAGCTGGGACTACATGTGCCCACCACCAAGCCCGGCTAATTTTTTGTATTTTTAGTAGAGACATGGTTTCACCATGTTAGCCAGGATGGTCTTGATCTCCTGACCTCATGATCCGCCCACCTCGGCCTCCCAAAGTGCTGGGATTATGGGCATGAGTCATAATGCCCAGCCCAGGGATTCCCTTTTGATACCTCATCCTTTAAATGCTTGAATTCTTAGCTCCTGAAGTGGATCTCCTACTAATTCTTGGTTCTTTGGATTTAGGTTTTCTCACGCACCTCTGGTTTTGTAACAATCCTTGAATAATTTATGTCTCTGGATTTGACATACTGGGTTTCTTATAATACTTGACTCCTAGGAGGTGTTTTAAAAGTCATTGTTTTGTTTTGTTTTGTTTTCAGTGTATATGATATCCTTGACAGAAATCCTGGTTCAGCTGACAGAAATAAAGTGAGTACCATGATACCCATTACCATAACTAGTTACTCTGCATAGTAGGGATGCCCCTCGATGAGGGTCAACACCTCATTACCCAGAGTACAACATGGCTGCCAAAATTATGAGACAGTTTGTACCAGAAGTTCACCAAAGATAGATTCTGGTCAAACACCAACTGCCCAAGTGTTAAAGTCAACATTCAACTAAAGCCAAGCCAAAGCTAAAAATAACCATCATAAAAGGAAGTTCTGAGACATAAAATATACTATTTTATTTATATATAAAATTTATAGTTATACAAAATGTATGATGTTAATCATAATATATTTAAATATGAGCATTATAATTTTATCACTAAACTTTTATAAATAAAATTGCAAACTTATTAACATGCAGGCATTATACATGTTTAGTAGGGTCAGATAGCTGTTCCATGGTCCCTATACAGTACATTTGTAAGATTATATAATATTAAAATTGGTAAAAGAATAAGAAATTTGGAGACATCCAATTTTTCTCGTTTTCTTCTTCCACTTTAGTATACTTTTTCATATCTAGGTTTTCTACCTTATTTTGGAGTTTTCCCTTCTCATGGAATTTAGAAGTCACAGTTGACATTCTGAATTCATACTTACAAGAGGTAAAAAATTCCCCAAAGAAATTTTTCTTGAAAGAACCATAGCTTACCTGGAATTACATTTAACATAAAATTTAAATATTGCTCTTGCTATGGTTTGAATGTAGTTTGTTTGGCTCAGTCAAGACCCATGTTGAAATTTGATCCCCAGTATTGGAGGAGGTGAGCCTGGTAGGAGGTATTTGCATCATGAGGCCAGATTCTTCATGAATGCTCAATACATTTTTGCAGCAGCGAATAAGTTCTCACTCTTGGTTCCTGTAAGACCTGTCTGTTGAAAAAGAACCTGGCATCTCCTCTGCTTTCTTGCTTTTCAATATAGCCATGTGATCTGCATAAGCCAGCTCCCTTTTGCCTTTCACCATGAATGGAAGCAGTCTGAGACCCTCCCCCAAAATAGACGCTGGGCCATGCTTCTTGTACAGCCTGCAGAACCGTGAGCCAAATAAACCTCATTTCTTTATAAATTACCCAGCCTCAGGTATTCCTTTATAGCAAAACAAACAGACTAAGACAGATCTTAAAGCTTATTTTCTCTAATATACATCAAATAATTTTATAAATATTAGAACTATGGCATAATAATGTTTTTATTATTCTGCTTTGCATTTTTGAAATTCTCATGAATATTTATTTGCTGAGAAAGAATAACTTCCTGAAGTTATCCAGCTAACACAGTTTCTCTTAATTTTTTTATTAACTGCTAATTTATATTCTTATTTATTAACTATTTTAAAATTCTAAATTATTTTATACACAAAATGAACAGCTTTCATAGTAATTGTTCTGTTTTATAATTGTAATGATAAATATGCCTTCGTGCTTTTAATATTGTGAGAATTGTTTTTCTTTCTTTTTTTCTGAGACAGGATCTCGCTTTGTCACCCAAGCTGGACTGCAGTGGTACAAACACTGCAGCCTCAACCTCCTGGGCTCAAGCGATCTTCCCAGCTCAGGCTCCCGAGTAGCAGGGATCATGGGTGCATGCCACTACGCCTGGCTAATTTTTGTAATTTTTGTAGAGACTGGATTTCACCATGCTGCCCAGGCTGGTCTCAAACTTCTGAGCTCAAGTAACCCACCTGCTGCAGCCTCCCAAAGTGCTGGAATGAAAGGCATGAGCCTCTGTGCCCAGTCAAGAATTTTCATATATAAAATACATAAAGAGATTTTTCACTCTAAGTAACATCCAGAATGCTCACTTATTTTGAAAAGTATCAACAATAAATCTGAATAGCATGTCATATTTGTATTCCTTATGTTGTTAAACTGGTTAGATATTACAGTACACCACAGGATGATGTTGTTATTGACTACAAGTTCAAAGGTGTCAGAGGTTATGTTTAAGGATGTCTCTAGGCCACTCTGACCTTCAAAGGCTAAGACTGAAAAATCCACACCTGAGTAACAGATGTTGTGGCCAAATTCTCAGGATGAAGCCAAACTTTGGTGTATCTCTAATTTGTACAAAAGCCACGGTGAAGAAAAAGTCTCTGATATCTGGAATTGAGAAGAAAGTGAATACCAAAGACCACATTCACACCAGGAAGAATTTAATAAGGAAAGCCATCCTACTTTCTTGAGTAAATCAGCTCGTGTATACGGGATTGAGCTGGGTTAACAAAGGACCCCAAGAGCAATGAGAGAGCAGAATCCATAGACACAAAAGGAAGAATAGAGAAACACACCTTTTCCTAGCTTTGGTAAAAAATACACATATACATGCATATATATACACTTATATATATGTACATGTGTAAATATACATATGTGTGTATATATACGCACATGTACACACATATATACTTGTATATACACACATGTATATATACACACATATATCTACATATACACATACACACATATATACATAATATATATACACTCACTAAAGAAAGTTTATTTAAAACATCTAACCATAAAACAGAATAGAAAGGAGTGGAAAATAGATAAGGTGGAAAAGGACTGGAATCTCTTCCCACTTCTGCTATTTATTGACTGTTCCACCTTAACCAAGACACACAATACATATAAGCCTGAGTTTTCCCATCTATAAAAAGTAGATAATAGTATCTACATTATTAAACTCAAAAAATAAATGAAAGTTTTGTAAATTCTAAAGCCGTATATAAAATAAATAGATTTTAAGCATTTTTCTCAAGTAAATTTATTTTAAAATCCTATTCTATTCTAACCATTTCCTTACCTCTCCAGTTTGCTTGATACTACTTTGCTCATGCTTATGTGTCACATTATAAAAACCAATATTAATAAGTACTATCATAATTTCCATTTTACATTTAAATAAACTGAGACACAGAGCTAAGATTACATGCAACACAACATGCATAATTTACTGAGAACTTACAAAGCTGAATCGAGGCCTTGGTGTACAATTACTTTGCTAAGTTAATGTCTCTGGTGCAAAAACATCAATCCTTGCCTGGTAATTCCCTGAACTCAATATTGAATCTTTCCATTCTATTAATATAAGTTGCCAAAATTTAAAAGACAGTTTGTTTAAATAGTAGAAAATGAAGCCTGTTGCTTAAAATATTTTTATTTAAGTTGCCTGAATATTTATTGCAAAACCAGGGCTACCCCTAAGACAAAACAGATAACCCATTTGCATGCCTCAAAAGGTGCCAAAACTCAGTCTTAACAACCCCAAATAAAAGCAGCCACAGTGGGTTCAAAGTGAGTTGACTTACTTGACTCAACAAAAGAAGCCTGCTGGAATTGGTCAAACCCACATAAACATCAGAGATAACTCTCACTACCCCAGAGCCATGCTTGGGACCAACTGGAAGGATGGTTACATTCAAGAATTCACTGCAGAGTGACATTAGCAAAATAGTAGAATAAGAGATTTCTACTATCATCTGCCTACAGAAACATCCATTTTGACCAATACCCATAAACAAAAATACCATCATGGAAGTTTGAGAGTCCAGTAAAGAAGTTCTAGTACAGTGTTAGGGCAAAAAACAACAACAACAAAAAATCCAAGAATAAACACATTGAAGAAAGTAAGAAAAATTTCACTTTACCCATGTCACCCCTTCTCAAGGAAGCACAGTTAAGAGACCCTGTTGGCCCATAATTTCTCCCAAGTTGGAAAGTGAGAGTGATATGAGTGAGCACTCAGCTTTCCCGGCCTTGTGGGATGGCTCCCAAGAGGCCCACTTCTTTCTCATTTCACCCAGAATACTAATGTGATCTGTGTGGCTGAGTGCTTGGAAGAAGCTGGGAGCAAGGAAGAAAGGCCACAGACCTTACTAACCACTCCATGGACTCCATCAGGAAGCCTATCCGTGAGCTGCTTGGGGCCAGGCTTTACCTGCAGAACAACAACAACTGGCCCAGGAGCACTACAAATGCACTGAGTCCCTCTCCAAATGCTGACTTCCTGCACAACCTCATGGACAACAAGTGCTGTGAGAAGGTACACAAACTTCACCGTTTCAGAGCGCCATCCTAGAGAAAACAAATGGGAGGCTTTCATCACGCAGCCTGGCTTTGCAGGATTGAGAGAAGGCATACAATCTTAGAATTCCCACCAAGAGGGAACAAGAGGTAGGAAGTGGGCACGTCCATAGAAAAAAATCTGAGAGAGTCTGAAAATCTATAGTTGGGCTGATTGTCAAAAGGTCTTTCTTTTCCAAAGCCAGTCAGTAAAGACTGTAGGAAGTGACTGCTTCTGCAAAAGTGAAGACAGCAACACTGGACTTCAGGGTACACAAAAATTCAAGAAAACAGGACATCATCAATGGAACCCTAAAATATTCTAGTAAGTGACCCCAAAGAAATCATGATCTATTAATTGCCTAACAAAGAATGAAAAATAATTGCTTCAAGACATCTCGGTGAACTACAAGAGAACACAGACAACTCACCAAATTTAGGAACACAACACGTGAGCAAAACAAGAAGTTTGACAGACTTAGAAATCATAGAAAGAACCAAATAGAAATCCGGGGGCTGAAGAATATAATGAATGAAATGGAAAAATGCAATAGAGAGAGTCAATGGTAGACTTGGTCAAGCAAAAGAAAGAATCTGTGAATTTGAAGACAAATCATTTGAAATGGTCCAGTTACAGGAGAAAAAAAAATAAAAAGGAGTGAAGAAAGCCTATGGGATTTATAGGACACCACCAAGAGAGCTCACATTAGCATTACAGTACTCTCAGCAAAAGAAGAGAAAAAGGAGAAGAAAGCTAATTTAAGGTAACAATGACTGAAAACTCCACAAATCTGGAGAGGATATGGACATACAGGTATAGGAAGCTTGAAGTCTTCAAATAGTTTCAACCCAAAGAAGACTTCACAAGGATACATTGTAATCAAACTGTCAAAAATCAAAGACAGAGTATTTTGAAAGCAACAAGAGAAGCTCATCAAATACATGAGAATTTCCGATAACTGTATCAGCAGATACATCAGCAGAAACCATGCAAGCCAGGAGACAGTAGGAGTAGGATGACATATTTAAAGTGTTGAAAGAAAACACAAAAACCTGCCAACCCATAATACTGTACTCAGAAAATCTGTCCTACAGAAATGAGGAAGAGATAAAGACTTTCCCGACAAACAAAAGCTGAAGAAGTTCATTTCTTCTTCAAGAAATGAAGGAATAAACAAGGAATAGATATATTTATATGAGACAAAATAGACTTTAAGTTAAAAACTATCACAAGAGACAGCGTCATTATTTGATGATTAAGGAGTCATCCATCAAAAGGATATTACAATTCTAAATACATATGCACCCAATATCAGAAACACTATATCAAGCAAATATTATCAGTTCTGAAGGGAGAACTAGACAGCAATATAATTATAGCAGTGGAGCTGAATACCTTACTATTGACAACAGATAGCTCATCCAGACAGAATATTGATAAGGAAATAGAACACTTGAACTACTCCTTAGATCAAATGGACCTAACAGGATATGCAAAACAGTTGATTCAACAGCAGCAGAATGCACATTCTTTTTAATCACACATGGAAAGATGGAAACCCTTATACATTGTTAGTGGGAAGGTAAATTGGTATAGTCATTATTTTTTTAAAAAAGTATAGAGAGTGATCAAAAAATTAAAAATAGAAATACAATATGACCCAACATTCCCACTTCTGAGTATATATACAGAGAAAATGAAAACAGTATGTCGAAGAACTTGCACTTGCATGTCAAAGAACATGCACTTTCCTGTTCATCATATTATTATTCACAATAACCAAGATACAGAAACAACCTACGTGTCTGCCAATGGAAGGCTATATAAAGAAAATGTGATACACACACTATAGTCTCTGCTTACCCCCTCTTATTCACAGCTTTACTTTCTAGGGTTTCAGTTACCCCTAGTCATCCATGCTCTAAAAATAGATGAGTAAAGTACAATAAGATATTTATATATAGAGAGAGAAAGACTACATATACCTAACTTTAATTACAGTCTATTGTTATAATTGCTTTATTTTATTCTTATTGTTCTCGATTTCTTACAGGGTCTAATTTATATATTAAACTTTATCATAGGTAATTATGTGTAGAAAAAAACATAGTGTGTGTGTGTGTATATATATGTGAGTGTGTGTGTGTGTATATATATATATATGGTTTGGTACTATCTGTGGTTTCTGACATCCACTGGAGATCTTGGAACACATCCCCATGGATAAAAGAGGACTACTGTATATATAATGGAATATTATTCAGCCTTAACAAAAGAAAAAATCCTGCCATTTGCAACAACGTGAATGAATCTGAAGAACATTAGGCTAAGTGAAATAATCCAGACACAAAGAGACAAATACTGAATGATCTCACTCATATATGGAATCTTAAAAAACAGAATATAATAGAAACAGAGAGTAGAAGAATGGTTACCTACCAGTGGTCAAGTCGTAGAGGAAATAAGGAGCTGCTGGTCAAAGGGTACAAACCTCCAGTTGTGAGATGAGTCAGTTCTGGAGACCTAATGTACAGGATTGTGATTACAGTTAATAATAATTTTATTAAATACTAAATTTGCTAATAGAGTAAATCTTAAGTATTCTCACCACACACACATACACACAATGGTACCTATGTGAGGTAATGGTTGTGTTAATTAGCTTGATTGGGGTAATCATTTCACAATGTGTACATACATTAAAACATTGCATTGTGTACCTTAAATATATACAAATTTTATTAGTCAATTTTACTGAAGAAGGAGGAAGGGAAGGAGGAAGGCAGGAAGAAAAGAACAAGGGAGGGAGGCAGGGAGGAAGGAAGGAAAAAAGGAAAGGAAAGGGAAGGAAGAAAGGAAGGAAGGAAGGAAGGAAGGAAAATAATGGCAATAAGCAGTAAAAATAATGAATAAAACAAATTCTAATATGAATTCCTCAGTCCAAGCTAATTAAGAGGTTGCAACCACCATTGGTAAATGGTTTTCCTGCGGCACCTGAGAAGCTATTCAGTGCCATCTGCTGGTGTGGCAGCATCACTGCAGGCTGAGGGCTCACTTCACACCTTTATGAAACACTTTAATTTTTTAGTAGAGATGGGGTTTCACCATGTTGCCCAAAGTGGTGTCAAACTCCTGAGATCAGGGGATCCGCCTGCCTCGGCCTCCCAAAGTGCTGGGATTACAGGTGTGAGCCACTGCGCCCGGCCTCTTCATTCTAACTTAAGTCAGCAAAAGAGCCAGTCTTTTGATCCTGAACCTTCTGACTATTTTGTTTCTCTCAGTTGGTTTAGATTCAAGGGGAGAATCCCCTCAAACCCTAGATTTGTGTCCCAGTTCACTGCTCAATAGATGTCTGTGACCATGAGTCAGTGATTCAATCCAAGTGTCTGTTTTCTCATCCACAAAATGAGGATAATAGCACAAACTACCTCTACAATTGTTTGGCAGGAAGACATGTTATAGCCTAAGGAATGTTCTTGCTGAGTGACTGGCACACTGTAAGTACTCAAGAAATGTTGCTTATTATATTTATAACTAAATATTTTAAATTCATTTTTATACTTTATTGTTATAATTTTAATCTTTGCTGCAAAAAATGATTGCTCTGTTTCTTTTTTAAACCCATTCTTTCATCACTGACATCGGCTAATGCCCCAAACCCATCTCTACCCCAATCTCTGTGGAAAGGGATTTGAGGCATTAGCTGATATTGGTGAAGATGAGTTTGGGTATTAGCTGAGGTCAGTAGAAATGGGATTGGGGTATTACTGATATCAGTAGAGATGAGTTGGGGGCATTAGCTGATATCAGTGCTGAAAGAACTGGTTTAAAAGGAAAACACAGCACTAAAATTCTAGGGCAAAGATCGAAATTGGACTATTGTCAGAACATAGAAAATAAGAGAAATCCAATTGTATAAAGGAAGAAACGAGTTTTACAATGTGTGTGTGTGTTCTAGGAGGGAGTGCAAGAGTCAGGTAAATCAATACCTTGCAAATTGCCAGCACTCAGAGGTTGGCAGGTTATCGCTTCCAGAGAGAGAGGAGAGAATGAGCAGGCTTTAGAAGTGTGCTTTCCAGGAACACCACAAACAAGCACAGATGGTGCCCATGTAGGAACGCTCGGCTACAGATCTAGTAGACGGAGACAGATATTTGTAACAAAGACCTGTTGGATAGGGTGCCATAGCTACTTTCCTATTATAGATGATCACCCCAAATAGTTCCTGCAAGGTTAAGCTAGAAGTTTTTTACATGAAGTTGAGGAAAAGCAGTTAGCACACGTGAATGATGACGATGATTATGATATCTGACAATACCAACTAATATTTATTGATTCCTATGTACTAAGCTAAACATACATTCCTTATCTTGTTTTATCTTCATAACGATCTTATGACATGGATACAATCTTAACTCCCGTGTTTTGCAATTGAGACAACTATACTCAGAGAGGTTAAGTGACTTGCCACATTCTCATAGCTAGTGACTTCTAGATTTGAGCTCTCAACCTGGTTTATTGGAGAGGGAGAAAAATTCTTAGATAAGATATAAGAGATTATTCTGTAAAAATACAGTGGTAGAAGGAAACCACTAATAAGAAGTGGATTTTGAAAGGTCTCAACAACAGAGAAAAAGAGAGAAAGCTTTATACTCAGAATTACAGATTGATTTGAAGTGCTTTTGTAGATTATTTTGAACATGCTGAGAAAAGAAAACTATTCCCTGCTTTTAGAAATGCTAAGAAAAATCCCAAACACCACAGGAATAAGAGATGTCCAATGGTTATTAATATCTCCCTACTATACTCACAGAAATGGCCATGGAGTCGCCTGGGGACACGTGCTTATTTTTCCTTGAGCATGTATCTAAGAGAAGCTGGAGAGTCTACCAAGATTACCAAACCCACTAATTCACAACAATTCAAATAACATATCCAGGAGATATATCATTGTGAACCTAAGTAAATTAGAAGCCATGCTAATTTTCATTACTTTCTGTTGATAGCCATAGCTTTCAAGATAAATGGTGTATAATAAAGCAAATTATTAGCCATACACCTGGCATAGGCAAAAAGTCTTGGTTCTCTGAACCGTAACCAACAGCAGTACAATGAATACTTTCAAAGGGATTACAAGGAAAAGTAAACCAGTATTATAAAAAGCACTGTGCTCACACACTGTAGAGAAAATAATCATCATCTTTCCCCTAAAAGTTGTTCATTACACACACACACAAAGCATTTGTAAAATATATTTTCTAAGACATATAGAAAATAGTTGAGCTTTTAAATTATAAGAATTTACTATGCCAAATTTATATCAGATTAAAGTAGCTAAATAAAAGGAATGGATTTTTTTAAGCAAAATACAACTGATCAAAATTACCAAGATATAGGAAAACTAGAAAGACTATATTTTATGGAAGAAATGCTATCAGTAGTCAAAATTTACACCTAACTCAAGCCCAGAGGATTTTTTAAAAGATAAGTTCTATTGAAACTTAAAATAATAATTCTGGTGGTATTTAAACTATCCCAAACACTTTTTTAAGAGTTGGAGAAGGAACTGAATACAAATTCCTGCTGACTCAAATTCCTGCTGACATTTACTGACTCAACGCCTTAGAAAAGATATTGTTGGCCGGGCGCGGTGGCTCAAGCCTGTAATCCCAGCACTTTGGGAGGCCGAGACGGGCGGATCACGAGGTCAGGAGATCGAGACCATCCTGGCTAACACCGTGAGACCCCGTCTCTACTAAAAATACAAAAAACTAGCCGGGCGAGGTGGCGGGCGCCTGTAGTCCCAGCTACTCCGGAGGCTGAGGCAGGAGAATGGCGTAAACCCGGGAGGCGGAGCTTGCAGTGAGCTGAGATCCGGCCACTGCACTCCAGCCCGGGCTACAGAGCAAGACTCCGTCTCAAAAAAAAAAAAAAAAAAAAAAAAAAAAAAAAAAAAAAAAGAAAAGATATTGTTTAAGGAATTATTTCATAAAAGACTTGGAAAGCAAAAAGGCACACCAGTGATCATGAAGAGGTCCATGAAAGAAACATAACATGGGACTGGGTTAACAGAAGAAACCACTGTCCAAAGCACATGAGAGGACTGTTAGGAAAGGTGCCATGGCTCTGGAGGTGCTTAAAAATTAAAGGTAAGGATATAGGGGGTTAGAAAGACCCCTGGCAAAACATCTAGGTGAGTGGTTAAAGAAATATATTTTAACTTTCCACATGGGTTGACCCCATAAGATGATCACATCCCATGTTCATTTGTATCAAGAAGTAGCCAGCAGAACATCAATCTTCAGGCTAAAATTATGAATATAGGTATTGGGGGAAGCAAGGAAGGGTAATGTATTAGATAACTTACAGCACCCAAGAAGAAGAAGGAAACCCATAGCCTCCAAAATAGCTATACCTCCTTGAAGCAGATTTATGGTTTCAGGACCCCAAATCACCTGAAGCAGGACTGTTTCCCCAAAGAAAACCACATCCACTAAAAATAGAATAAGGAGAGTCTTATATAAAAAATGCACAAGCAAGAAACACCCAATATTGTGGAAATTCATTATAAAAAACAGCACTAATTCAACAAATAGAATACTAAAAAACTAGTTAAAAAAGCAAACTGAACAATTAATTAAAATAAATCAAAGTAATAGCCTCAGAGTGTTACGACAGAATATCATGTGAATTAAATAAGAACAGGTTATAAATGAAGAACTAAGAAAGTAGGTTATGCAACTGCTATAGGGACCCAATTGATGGGCCAGATAGTCCATCAATTTGAATCACTGGAAGAGTGAATGAATGAATTTGAAGACCTAGCTGAGGACTTCTCTCAGAATGCAGTGCAAAGGTATAATTAGAGAGTATGAAAGGAGAATTAATGGAAAGGGAAAATTAATGCAGATATTTTGAAATCCATTCAATAGGAGAAAACAGAGAATTTTTAAAGAAAAATTTAAAGGAAATAGAGAATTAAAAAAAAAATTTTAAGTCCAAGGACTGAACAATGACAAGTCTTTTCAGATTGAATAGGCACAGTGAACACTATCAAGATAAATAAAGATACCATGCCTAGGTACCTAAAAATAAAATTGTCAAAAACCAGTGTCACAGGTTGGGTTTCCAAGGCAGCAAATTCAGAATCTGAGATGTTCAAGTAGTATGTTTTCTGGAGATTGCTCTTAGGGACACTTGTGAGAAGGCAAGGGAAGCAGGACTAAGCAGAGAGAGAAGTTGAACAGAAATGCAGTTGCAAAAGTGGCCTCAGCAGATCTCACAGGGAGCTCTGAAGGTAATAGAAGGCCCTTCAGAAATACAACTACATTTTAACAAAATTATTGGAAAGAAAAAAACTATAGTGTCAGAAAGCAGATTATTTGTTGCAAGGGAGAGAACTGACTACAAAGGAGATAAGGGAACATTTTAGGGATGATGGGAATTGTCCTATATTACGATTATATATATTTGCCAAAATGTATTTAATAATATACATTAATTTAATACATTTTATTGTGTGTAAATCACACCTAAATAAAGTTTATTCTAAAAAGAAAATGAGTTCTGAAAAATAAAAATATAAGAACATTGGAGGATCAATCCAGGAGACTCATTATCCAATTAACAGGCATTTCAGAAGGACACAGAAACCCCAAGATGAGAGTTATGCAGTTGGTTTAGAGTGGGTTAGCAGATTACACCAAGATTCACATGCAGTTGTAATAAAGATACAAAGATCCTGTGTATTCTTTACCCAGTTTCCCCCAATGGTAACATAAAACTATAGTACACTTTTACAACTAGAATACTGACATTGACATAATCCACCAATCTTAGTTTTATTTGTACTTATGTGTGTGTGTGCATGTGTATTTAGTTCTATAAAATTGTATTATATGCACTGATTTATGTATCTACCACCACAATCACTTGTCTGTTTTCCATTTCAATAATTTTGTCATCTCATGAGTGCTATATCAATTAAACAACATCGTATGTAAACTTTTAGGATAGGCTTTTTAAAAATCAACATCATCCTCTTGAGATTTATTCAAGTCCTGTGTATCAGCAGCTTTTTACTTTTTATTGTTGAGTATTATTCCATAGTATGGATGTACCATGAAGTATTTAACTCTTTATCCACTTAAGAACATCTACATTATTTCCAGTTTGGGTTAAATAAAGCTGCATGAAAACTTTCATGTAGAGGTATTTGTATAAACATAAGTTTTCATTTTTCTGAGATAATTGCCCAAGCATACAGTTGCTGGTTCATATGGTTAACTGCATGTTTTGTCTCCTAAGAAACTGCCAAACTGTTTTCCAGAGCGTACCTTTTTATATTTCCATTAGCAATGTATAAGTAATCCAGTTTCTTTACATCCTCACCAGCATTTGGTGTTATTTCTATTTTTCTAATTCTAAATATTCTGATAGGTGTGTTGGACAGAATTTAAAACAAAAACCTTATGTTCATCTCAATAGATGCAGAAAAAGCTTTTGATAAAATCCAATATGACTTCATGATAAAAGCACTCATCAAACTAGGATTTGAAGAAACATACCTCAAAATAGTAAGAGCCATCTATGACAAACCCACAGCCAACAACATACTAACCAGGCAAAAGCTGACGGAAGCATTCTTCTTAAGAACTGGAACAAGGCAAGGATGCCCACTCTCACCACTCCTATCAACATGGTACTGGAAGTCCTAGCCAGAGCAACCAGGCAAGAGAAATAAATAAAAATTATCCAAATAGGAAAATAGGAAGTCAACCTCTCTGTCTTTGCTGATAACATAATTCTATACCTAGAAATCACCAGAGACTCTGCAAGATGGCTCTTGGAACTGATAAATGACTTCGGTAAAGTTTCAGGATCAATGTAAAAATCAGTAACGTTTCTATACACCAATAACATTCAAGCTGAGAGCCAAATCAAGAACACAATTCTATTTATAATAGCCAAAAAAATGAAATACCTAGGAATACATCTAACAAAGGAAGTGAAAGACCTCTACAAGAAGAACTACAAAACACTAATGAAAGAAATCATAGATGACACAAACAAATAGAAAAACAGTCCATGCTCACAGATTGGAAGAATCAATATTGTTAAAATGACCATACTGCCCAAAGCAATCTACATATTCAACGCTATTCCTATCAAGGTACCAACATCATTTCTCACAGAATTAGAAAAAACGATTCTAAATTTTGTACGGAACCAAGAAAGAGCCCAAATAGCCAAAGCAATCCTAAAGAAAAAGAACAAAGCCAGAGCATACATTACCCGACTTCTAACTATCATATAAGCTACAGTAACTAAAACAACATGGTACTGGTACAAAAATAAACACATAAGGCAACAGAATAGAATAGAGAACCCAGAAATAAAGGCATACTCCTACAGTCATGTGATCTTTGACAAAGTCAACAAAAAAAGGAACAGGGAAAAAAACTCCCTATTTAATAAATGGTGCTGGGATAACTGGCTGGCCACATGCCGAAGAATGAAGCTGGACCCATACCTTTCACCATGTACAAGAATTAAATCAACATGGATTACGGACTTAAATGTAACACCTCAAACTATAAGGATCCTAGAAGAAAACCTATGAAGCACCATTCTGGATATTGACCTTGGGAAAGAATTTTTGACTAAGTCCTCAAAAGCAATTAAAACAAAAATAAAAACTGACAAGTGGGACCTAGTTAAACTAAATAGCTTCTGCACAGCAAAAGAAACTGTCAACAGAGTACACAGATAACCTACAGAATGGCAGAAAATATTTTGCACTATAATCTGACAAAGATCCAATATTGAGAATTTGTTGGAAACTTAAACAATTTAACAAGCAAATATACATAAAACCTCATTAAAAGCTGATAAAAAACATGAACATACACTTCTGTAAAGAAGACATATGCATGGCCAACAAACATAAAAAAATGCTCAACATCACTAATAAGGAAGTGCGAATCAAAACCACAGTGAGATAGCATCTCACACCAGTTAGAGTGACTATTATTAAAAGTCAAAAAGCAACTGCTGCTAGAAAGGCTGTGGAGAAAATGGAATGTTTATACACTGTTGGTGGGATTGTAAATTAGTTTAGCCACTGTGGAAAGCAGTTTGGAGATTTCTCTAAGAACTTAAAACAGAACTACCATTTGACCCAGCAATGCCATTACTGGGTATATATCTGAAAGAAAATAAATTATTCTACCGAAAAGACACATGCACTTGTATGTTCATCACAGTACTATTCCCAATAGCAAAGACATGGAATCAACCCATCAATGATAGATTGGACAAAGAAAATGTGGTACATATACACTATGGAATACTATGCAACCATAAAAAAGAATGAAATCATTTCCTTTGCAGCAACATGAATGAACTGGAGGCCGTTACCCTAAGCAACTGAACATAAGAACAGAAAACCAAATACCACATGTTCTCACTTATAAGTGGGAGCTAAACCTTGGGTACTCATGGACATAAAAATGGCAACACTAGTGGGGACTACTAGAATAGGGAGGAAGGGAGGGGGTAAGGGTTGAAAAATTATTAGGTACCATGCTCACTCTGGGTGATGGGATAAATCATACCCCAAACCTGAGCATCACTTACTATACCCATGTAACAAATCTGTACATGTACCCCCTGAATCTAAAATAAAAAATGAAAATATTTTAAGATTATAAAAAATTAAAAAATAAATTAGTTGGGCATATTTGTATAAACCTATTTCTGGGTTTTTTATTGTATCTCATTGATCTATATGTGTCTCTTTCCAACTATCTTCCTCAATTTACTGGCTTTTGTGAGTAAAGTTTTATTGGAATATAACCTGCCTATTTATTTATATATTGTCCTTGTCTGTTTTTGTATACAAAGGCGGAGTTGAGTAGTTGAGACAGAGACTACCTGTCCCATAAAGCCTGAAGTATTTAATATCTTGTCCTTTACAGAATATCCGTTGGCCTCTGGTTTAAAGAACAATTGCACCAAACAGAAGCAGGAGGACAAAGGGTTTTAGGAGAGAAATCTCCAGAAAGAAAATGGACTAACAGTTTAACTGATGTGTTTTGTCATATTAAGAAGAGTTTAATGGTTAGAAGAATTTGTGCAAGTACATAAAAAATTAAGCAAACAACGAAAGTTAACTATTAACACCAACGAAAATGGTATTAGAAATGAAAAACAAATCATAGTATACCATGTGATTCATCTGTGAGAAACATTTATATGATCCTAGTGTGGAAGGCAGAATGATGCTCCTCTTCCTCCAAAGATGTCCATGCCCTAATCCCCAGAATCTGTAAATATGCTACCCTTTGTAGCAAAGGGGATTTGCAGATATAACTAAGAATCTTGAAATGAGAAACTATTCTTGATTATCCAGTTGCGGCTGATGTAATTTCAAGGGCTCTTCTAAAAGAGAGAGGCAGAAGGCTTATAGTGAGAGGTGTGCAATTAAAACAGAAGCCAAATAATCAGAGAGAGATTTGAGGATGTTACATTGCTGACTGAACATAGAAGACAGGGCCATAGCCAAGGAAAACAGAAGACATTTAGAAGTCAAAGGAAACAGATTCTCCCCTACAGTCTCCAGAAGGAACCAGCCTTGCTAACACCTTGACTTTATCCCTATGGACTAATTTTTACTTTTGACCTAAAACTATAAAATAATAAATTTGTGTTAACTGAGCCATTAATTTGTGGTAATTTGTTAATGTAAAACCCTATAATTGACCAAAATTGTGATCTTCCAAATGGAAGAGAAGGGGAAAGATGTGTGAGAGTGTGTGTGTGTGTGTGTGTGTGTGTGTGTGTGTGTGTGTGTGTATACATGGGTGGGGGATAGAGTAAGAGAAATAATCACTTATCTTCCTAAATAGTAAGCCAGTAATTTATGAAATAGAAATATCAAAACAGCTAATAAGTATATCTAAAAGCAAAACTTGAGTAAGGAGAAGAAGGATGTAGGGGATTGCCAATTTTTATTATAAGTTGTGTCAGATTAACATGCCATTAATCTATGTTCCTATATTGTTTTCATTAAAAATGTAAAATAAAAGTAACTTCAAAGGTTATTGTTGTAGACTGAATATTTGTGTTGCCCCCATCTTCATATCTTGAAATCCTAATCCCCAATGTGGTGATATTAGGAAGTGAGGCTTTTGAGACATGATCAGATCATGAGGACAGAGCCCTCACGAATGGAATTAATGCTCTTTTTTATAAAAATGAACCCCAGAGACTTTTGCTTTTTCTTACTCGTGAAAAATGAGAGTTCAGCAATCTGTAATGCAGAAGAGGGCTTCACCAAAACCTGACCATGCTGACCCCCTGATCTCAGACTTCTAGCCACCAAAGCAGTGACAGATTTGTTGTTTATAAGCCACCAAGTATATAGTGTTTTGTTACAGCAGTCCAAATTAAGACAAAAATTGGTACCAAGAAGTGAAGGTGTTGCTGTAACAAACATCCAAAAATGTGGAGGTGGCTTTGGAACTGAGTAATGAGTGGAGGCTGAAAGAGTTTTTATGTATATGCTAGAAAAAGCCTAGATTATCATGAATGGCCATTTGAAGGCAATTCTGGTGAGATCTCAGAAAGAGGAGAGCTGTAGAGAAAGCTTCTGTCTTCTTAGACAATACAACGACCAGAATATTGGTAGAAATATGGATGGTAAAGACCATTCGGATTATATCTCAGATGGAAATGAGGAACATGTTATTGGAAATGGGAAAAAAGGCACTTCTTGTTATACAGTGGCAAAGAACTTGGATAAACAGTGTTTGAGTTCTAGTGTTTTATGAGAGAGAGAACCTCTGAGCAATGAAATCAGATATTTAGCTAAACAGATTCCTAAGCAAAGTGTCGAAAGAGTGGCTTTGTTCCTCCTGACATCTTATAGGAAAATACAAGGGGAAATAAATTAATTGAACATGAAAGTTAAGCAAGCAAAAAGGAGCCAAAATTAAAGATTTTGAAATTCTCAGCCTGTCCATTATACAAAAAATAAGAAAGTATATTCGAGACACAACAATAAAGATGTGACAGACGGAGCACTTAGTAAGGATATTAGGCTGGGTGCAGTGGCTCATTCCTGTAATCCCAATGCTTTCGGAGGCTGAGGTGGGAAGATTATACGAGACCAGGAGTTTGAGACCAGCCTGGGCAACACAGGAAGGAGAGACATAAATTTATAAATTCAAGAACTTCATAGAACCCCAAGCAGGATAAATTTGAAGAAAATTTCCTAAGCACATTATAGTCAAACTACTGAAAACTAAAGATAAACAGAATATCTTGAAAGCAGCCAGGAAAGACTGGCATAGAACATAAAAGAGGAGCATGATTTAAATGGCAGCTGACTTCTTTTTGGAATAATGGAGGCCAGAAAACAGAAGAACAGTATCTTTCAAGTCCTTAAGGAAAATAACTGTCAACACAGAATTCTATATCCAACAAAATAAATTTCAAGAATGAGATAAAATATAGCAGTTTCTGATAAAATAAGTTAAAAGAATTTTTGTCAGTGCATTCACACGGCAAGAAACACTTTATTGTGGTTTTTACTGTTATGGTTTTCTAATTTTGTCTTGAGATCTCTCTGTCCAGATGGGCCATACGCCAAGATAGCCACTCTCTAGGAGAATCTAACTGGGGAAGAAAGTTAGGTTCAGTTGTCTGTGTCAGGGGAGACACAATGAGGATATGAAACCAAAATGCATGAAACCGAAGAACATTGAACTGAGATTTGATCTCCTTCCCATGAATTTGCAGTTTGAGCTCTATCAAGTAAACTTTATTATTCAGAGGACCGAGAGAGATTGGGGTGCTGATGAGAGACTGACAAGAAGGCTATAGATATCAAGGATCTCAACCAGAGGGTGGGGAGTGAGAGAGAAAGGGTGAGAGAGAACCTGTGGGGCTATGCCATTATTAAGATCCATAGGCATTATCATTTATGCTTTCCTGAGGGGGCTATGGATCGTCTTAAGGAAGGAGACTACTTCTACTCCTGCTGCCCTCCTCCCCCCACCTTGCCTAGTTCACAAGACAGAAGAAAAGAGAGAAAGCAAGAAGTTAGAAAGAAACAAAAGTAAGATAAATAGCCAGACAACCTTGGTACCACCACCCAGCCCTAGGAGTTAAATAATAATAACAACAATAACATCAACCCCTGACCTAAGCTACTTGTGTTATCTGTAAATTCCAGATATTGTATGATAAAGCATTACAAAACTTTCTGTTCTGTTAGCTGATGCATGTAGCCCCCAGTCATGTTCCCCACACTTGCTCGATTTATCACTACCCTTTCATGTGGACCCCTTAAAGTTGTAAGCCTTTAAAACGGCCAAGAATTTCTTTTTCAGGGAGCTCGGCTCTTAAGATGCAAGTCTGCCAATGCTCCTGGCCAAATAAACCTCTTCCTTGATTAATCCAGTGTCTGAGGAATTTTTTCTGTGGCTCATCCTGCTACAGTCTAGTTTAAAAAAAAAAAAACACTCAGGAAAGGGGGAAACTTATTTATATGACTCTGGTGTTAACCATAGGTTTTATCATGGTCAGCAGCTATGGAGTGTGTTGGGCTTGGGGTCAGTGAGATGAGGAAGGAGGCGGCTATATAATAAACAACCACACAGGGAAAGGAAGCTTTAACTAGGCCAAAAGCAATGGAGTATAACTGCTTTCAACAACTTCTATCAGGTCTAAACATGGATGTCAAGGCAGCAACTATATAAACAAATTTATGACACACTTGTCAACAAGCCTTTCATGTGATTCTGATACATGCTAATGTTAGGAAACAACTGATATAAAGGGAAATTTAGTACCATATACAACGTTAATATAGAATGTCTTCTCTGTCCTTTTTAACTTAAAGTTCTATAACTGCATGATTTAATGACATGCAAGAAGGAAGTTTGGCTGGCTGAGCTAGACTTCAGCTATTGTTAGTGTGGGAAATATACTTTTATGAACCATGGATACAAATGCTGCTGCTCCTGGGTTCAAGTGAAAAAGCACAGTAGAGGGTCTCCCAAAATTCCCAGACTCCACCTAAAGCCTAGCACTATTCTGGCACCCTAAGGATTATTAGGTTTGTTATTGTTAAAAAATAATCATTTCTGAAGGCAATATTAAGTGGAGGGGGAAAAAAAAGCCATGGAAGCCACAGCAATACTCCCTCAAGTAGCTTTGCAAGAATTGCTTGTCAACCAAAGCAGAGAGGGGTGGAAGAGGCAGAGACAGTGAGGTCAACAGACTGGTTCAGAGGCATACTTGAGACATCCATTTGGGGATGATTACCAACAGAACCTTTTGGTGTTGGGGGGTTGGTGTGCAATGGAGGATGATTAAGTTCCTGCTTGAGCTACTAGAAAACTTTGGAGTGACTTAAAATATGGCAATAAGGGCAAAAAGTGTCTTCATTTAGCATAGCCAATTGCCATGGAGGTTTAAAAACTCTGCAAAGGACTGGTCTAGTGGTGGGAAAAATAGATGGCAAAAACAATATATAAAGGCTGACAATGTTATTTTTAAAAACAGATGTGGACACACTGGCTACTGGCTATTACATTGCTCATTATAGGACAGAAGTGAATATCATGGTTTCAACGTCAATATGTTGAAGTCCCATGTCTTTATTCATTCTTGTGGAGTACGAGGAAAGAAATTTCCCTTCTGCAGTCCACTCAGGGGTGAGGGATAAGAACCTCACTGGAACGTGAGTCACTGTGATGGCAGGAGTGGCAGTTAGAACCCGGTGGAAGAATTGCACAGATCTGGAATTAAGTCTCAGATTACTGGCTCACCCTTCAGGTGACCCTGAGAAATTTACTTATCCTCTTTGGCCTTCAGTTTCCTCATCTGTCCAATGGAGACTATAACGGTCTCCACTGATAGGATATGATTGTTGCTGCTATTCTCTCCAACCAGTTTGACATTTTATTTTCTAAAAGGAAACAGAAAGTTTCTTAGTCTGTGATTCTCCTCTTCTCTAGAAGGCATTATTGATAAATTCTGAGGTACACAGAGATGACAGCTGGGAAGAACTTGAAGCAAAATAGGAGAGGGTTCGGTTCGGGGCACACAAAAGATTAGTGAAGAGCACCAAGGCGGCCACATTGCTTGTGATTCCATATGTCCTTCCTTCTTCTGTGCTTACCTATCACAGAATTCACACTGCAGTTTTTGTGTTTGAAGGAAAAACATACATCATTTTCAGAATCAGTGCTTGTACTAGTTGCCAGGATCATTTTTGTGACACCAACCCCACCAGGGACTTTGTAAAGCTAAGAAGTGTTTTCTCACGCACTGCGCTAGTCAAAAGAGTGGTTTCATTTGAAAATCCACCTGTCCAGGCAGGCCAAGGTAAATCTATCTCTTTAGGAAAGTAACTTAGATTTGGGGATACAGCTAGAGCATGCTCAGGGGAATTTGTAGCTGCACACAAATATAAATCTTATCTTGAGCGTCTTTCCTTCTGAATTCCTCAGGAAATTTTGTTTTATGACTTAACCTTCAGTTTTTCTCCTTCTTCCTGCCCAAAATGGATATTGGTGTTTTTGACATCACTTCTAACTCTACTTTCCACACCTTGGATTAATAAAATGTGATCTTTCCTCCCTTCTCTTCCTTTCATCCTTTCCTTCCTCTCTCCTTCTTTACCTCCCCCTTCTCTTCTAACTTCCTTCACTCCTTCCTTGTAATTTTGCAGTGTATTGCAAACTTTCAGTATAGTTTGTGAAAAGATGAATTGAACTTCCATGTACTGACTGCTCAGTTTAATACAATTTTACAAACAAAAATAAGCTCCCTGGTTACCGTCTCCAATCCAGTTCCTCTCCTCCTCCCTACCAGAGGCATCCACTACCCTGAATTTTGATGTTAATCATTATTATGTATGAAATTAAAATTTTATCACGTATGTATGTAACCATGCACAACATAGTCATGTTTTGAAGGTTTTCAAACTTTATATGCATAGTTTCATACCGTTTAAATCCTGCAAGTTCCTCTTTTTTCTCAACATTTTGTTTTTGAGAAAGAGCTTTCATTTTTTTGTTTGCTAAATGACATTTTAAAAGCTAGAAGATGCTTCTATCATTTATAAGAAGTGGCACTTCAATACCCCAACTTAGAAATAATCTCACAACAAAGAACAATCCTTTGTTAAACTGTACACATTTATGTTTATAGAAGGTACTGCCTTGGTTTTGTTATTCTATCTAAACTTGGTGAAAATGTCATTCCAAGCCAAAAACAGTGTACAGGACAGCAATGCTCATATGCAGCACTGCTGACCTCTTTAGTGGCATCTCTGAGTCTATGCATTCTTTCAGGGATCTGTGAAGAATCCTTAGCAAGAAAACCAGGATATCTTAGGGTCCTGGCTTTGAGTTAACTTCAAAGGTACGTTTTGTCTCTGCCCACATTTTGTTACCATGTACACATGTACCAAAAACCAAGCTCCCTAACTATATAAGGAAATTAAAATTAAATAGTGTATTAGTTCATTTTCACATTGCTATAAATAAATTCCCTGAGACTGGGTATTAAAAAAAAAAAAAAAAAAAAAGAGGTTTAATTGACTCACAGTTCCACATGGCTGGGGAGACCTCAGGATATTTACTGTCATGGTGGAAGGGGAAGCAGGCATGTATTACATGGCAGCAGCCAAGAAAGAGTGAGCAGGGGAAATGCCAGATGCTTATAAAACCATTAGATCTCATGAGAATCCCCTCACTATCATGAGAACAGCATGGGGGAAACTGCTCCCATGATCCAATCACTTCCCATCAGGTCCCTCCCTCGACATGTGGGGATTACAGTTCGAGATGAGATTTGGGTGGGGACACAGAGTCAAACCTTATCAAATAGGAATTTTCTGGTAAATATGAGAATAAGAATCTTCTAGATATATGAAAAGGTTGAGACTCCATTTTCTTTCCAATTTCCTTTTTACTGCCTCCTCTTTTTAAACTCATCTCCTTCAAGTCAAACATCACAACTTACATTTCTAGTGCACATTTGTTTTACTCTTTTTCTATTTGTTTTTTCCTTTTGATGTGCCTTTTTCTTTTCCACTTACATTCCCCTGTTCTATTTCTATCTATGGGTAGTAGAATACAGTAACTAAAGACACGTGCTCCAGACTGAGACCCATGCTCAAATCCTCCTCCTGCCACTGGCCATTGTTATGATTTTGACAGATTATTTATCCTCTCTCTGTTCCCGTTTTTTCATCTATAAAATGGGATAATTTTACTACCTGCCTTGGGGATTACTATGAGAAGTAGATAAAATAATATAAATACTAACACACTGGGCACAGTGCCTGACCCAGAGTCAATTCCCCAAAGCTATTACAATCATCACCATCTCTTTCCTCTGTATTTTCCATTCTCTCTGATTTCTTGTCAGCTAATCCTCCACATGCCTTTATTCACCTCACCTCCTCTAACTCCTTGGATCTCAATGCAGGTGTGCTCAAGCTCCCTTTCTCTAACAGAGAGGATCCAGAAATGGAGTAGAGTCCTGACAAGAATCAGCAGCAGGTTGTATCCATATAGTTACAAACCCACCAACATGGATGATCAGGCAGAAACAGGTTTTGTGATTTGCTCAATCACTAAAGTATGCTCTTTGTCATTCCATTATGGTCCCACTCTAAAGGATCACGTATTGCTCCCTGAGGCACAAAGAGCAGCAGAGGCTGATTTGAATATCAAAAAAACAAAACAAAACAAACAAACAAACAAAAAACCGAAAGAAAGAAAACCCGAATAAGCCAAACCAGATGATCCCACATGAACTCAGACCTCAGTACACTCACAACCCTCAACCCCCAGAATGGTCCTCAGAGGGGTCATCTCAGTCATCTCAATATCCTGCTGAAGATGAGAGAACTCCTGCGGGAAAGGAAAAGGTGTATGTGGGGGCAGGAGAAGGGGATTTCCTATAAGCTAGGACTGCAGGCAGGTGCTTGAGTAAGGGTAACCAACTTAACAATGGGATCTATCTCATCAAGTTCACCTGGGTCAAGGCGTCGCTTCTGCTCATCACCCAAGGGAAAAAAGGGGTATCTGCTCTTTAGAGAATAAGAAGCCCTTTATCAGATCCTCCTAAACCATCTCTGAGAGTGACCTCAGTACAAAACCATGAGCTCAACTGTGCCTGGACCTGAATGCATTAAAAATAGAAATGTAACCCAGACAAGTATTTTGAAATTTCCTAGTAAATCTATTTTAAAGGTATAAGGAAATAAATATTTTGATAACATTTTATTTAACTTAGTATATTCAACCTATAATCATTTCAACACATCATCAACATAAAGATTATTAATGAGATATTTTATATTCTGGTGTTTTTTGCTTTGAAATGTGGTGATCACTTTACACTTAGAGCACATCTGCACTTGCACCAGCAACATTTCAAGTGTTTAGCAGCCACACATGGCAAGTGGTTACTGAATTGGACAGCGCAGCTTTTGACCCAGAAGCTTTCTAAGGTATGAACCCGAATGTGTGGCCTGTGCTACCCCGAACCATATGAACAGCAGAAACAGCAAAATGTCTGTTGTTAATTTCAGAGGACACATTTGCTTTACAAAGAAGCAGGTCTTCAGATACATCAAGGGATACAGAAGGCTGGGGCTGGACTCAGATGAGACTCTCTCCCCTGTAGTGGGTCTTCCCCTAGCTGAGTCGCCCCTCTGTTAATATGGAGTGTGCTGCTCAGATCCAACAGCTCAGTGCCCTCCATGCCAACTGGTGAGAATATTCATGAGAAATCATTCATTCTACTTGCACTGCTCTGGCTTTATTTTCCTGAAGGGGTTCTTAAAAACAGAACACTATAGAAGCAGCCTCTCTAGAAACAAGTGAAACGGTTTCAAGGAGGAGATTGCATTAAATCATTAAATGTTGCTGATAGGTAAGAAAAGAACCGAAACTTGATCATTGTGGAGGTCAGAGACAACCCCGACCGTGCCCCAGCCAGGGCAGGAAACACTGTCCATATTCAGCTGCAGACTGAGGGAGAAACGTCCAGGCACTTGAGCTGGCTTTCAAAGAAGCATGACAGCATGAGAATGGGAAACAAGCAAATGTTAGGAGGCAGCAGGTCTAAGAAAGGCTGATGGAGGAGAATCAGGACAGGGTCTTCGGGGCCCTGTACACTAGCCAAAGTACCATACCCGTTCAGGCCCCACTCACCTCTCAAGGCTCCCAGCCCCCGAGCATGACCAGGAAACTGCTTCAGAGGAGCCACACGACACTCACCCTGTGGCCTGACCCTCGTCACCGCAGCCTTTAGAAGCAGGCTGAGTGCCTGGTCCGGGTGAGCGCACGAGGCTGGCAACAGCTGCTTCTGCAGATTGTCCATCAGGCCTAGAGAAGCAAAGTCTGTGACTGTTATAAACTCTTTCTCTACCCATATGCATTCAATGGCTCTAATGATTACCTCTGATTCATATCAGGTGCCCCCAATGACAACAGAACAGGCAAACATCCACCAAGGACAAGGTGATGAGAAACCAAGGCACAGTCAAGCAGCTCCCCTGCCCTCCTGAGCCTGTGGCACCCAATCCTCTGCCACATTAGGCTGCTGCCTCCTCATATCCCCCAGGACGAACACTGTTTTCTGACTTTCAGATTGCTCATATTTCTCATCTGGTGTTGTTACTTTCTCTTGTTTCCTAGAATGGTTATTAATTTGTTCTTTAAACATATTATTTCTGTCATTTCCTGGGTTTGGATTAGGAGGCAGGTAAAAGGAAGGAGGAAGTAGTGGAGGGGCACTATTATTTATCTCACATGTTGGCAGTAAAGATATACCGACTACAGGACGTCTAACATGAAGTAGAGGTTTGAGGATATAACTGAAACTAATAATAAAAAAAAAAAAACCAGAAGAACCGAAACTAATAATACAAGGAACAGATCTTACAGTGGAGGAGAGAAGCTAAATTCCTCATCCTTCCCAATGACTCAGTGGATTTCTTCTAATGTTAGTATAATCATTAAGTAGGAGTACAAACTTAAGTTTACGATGGACTAAAACAGAAATGATTAACTCTTTGCAAGGCGAGAGTAGAGCGAGCCCCACTTCTTAATACAATTACTTTGGGGGTTCAGTTTCACCATATGAATTTTAGGGGGACACCAACATCCAGAGCATAGCAGTATGTCTACACTAGCTACCTCCATTGATGATAAATAAGGTCTCCTCCCTCTCTCTGCCTCAAACATACACACATCAAGTATAATTCAATGTGTTTTAAACACTTACAATCATTCTTTCCTTTTCGGTGCTCAAATTGTCCCATAGTTTAACTCTGGGAGCCTCCTGGAGTTTCTTTTCAGACGCTTCAAGCGTAAGAGAACGTCAGCTTTTATCCCACAATTATTGTAAACTTTGCTCTTTTGGTTTGATGAGCACAAGAGATCAAAAGAATGTAAATATTTAGTTGCAATAAGTTTGGTTTATTAAAATTAGGCATTGTGACACATTAGAGTGGTACTCATGTTGTTGCATGTTCTCTCTCCTTGAAATGATTGGATGAATAGATTAAACTAAAAGCATGATGTATAGTAGATATCAATGTGTGTTTGTTGTTAATGTTGACTTTGATGATAATGATAATAATAGTTTATATTATTGGGTACCTGCAATGTGCCAGGCTGATTTTACTAAGTACTTTAACCCCACTCTACGAGGTAGTTGCTAATAGTATTCATTTTACAAGTTAAGAAATCAAAATACAGAGAAGTTAAATAACTTGTCCAAAGACACAGATCTCATAGTAAGGGCCCATGTTGGGATTTGAATCCAGGCTGTTCAGAGCTCAGTTTCCTAATCGCTGGGATGATCATGATTCCATTAAATTATTGCTGATGTATTTATTATTCATTCATTCATTCAGCAATTATATATTGAGTTGCTCTATAGACTACACAACTGAGCCTGGCATTGTAGACACAGAAAAAAATAATAGCAGAACTCAGCCCTTAAAATGGAATCAAATGGACATTCTCCCTTGACAAACATCCTCAGGACATGCTATCTAATTTATTCTTCCAAGTTTGTCCTGCTTAGTAGCAGGCCCCAGCTAACTCTCTCAGACCTCAAACTTTTCCTAGGGCCCAAACACTTCTGGTAACCCTCACTCTCCCCCAACAGACCTACAAGGAAGATTTACTGGGCTCACATCCAGTTGTGGCTTACACAGAGAGCTGTCGAGAAGATGAGGGAGGAGGGAATGAGAAACCTCCTCTTGGTCGGGGGAAGTGGGAAGGTGCGTACCAGGAACTGTGTAGTGTATTCAACAGTACGTGCTCTTACTGTTCCCAAACTCTTTTCCCTGAAAGGTATGTGGCATTTTCTTAGGTTTGCAAATGTAAAACAAATTCATGAAAGTTAAATGACTTATCAAAGATCATGCAGTTCATTAAGTGGTGAAGATTGGGTTTGAATTTACGAGTATTTAACCAGTTGCAGATGATGTTCTTTCCACATGTCAGATACTTCAAAACATTTGAGATCAGGCTATGGTGTGCTGGAGATGACTTGTATCATCTAGCAAGATCTGAATGTATGCATCTATTCCCAATTCCATGTTCAGGGGCATAATTTTGGCAGCTTAAAATCAGCCATGGAAGGGAGTATTTACACAACAGAAATTGGCAGATGCTACAAATCAGGACTTTTATGTCCAGAGAGCAGGTTCTGCACACCACTGTTTATCTGCACACCACTGGGATCTGGTAAACTGGAAGACAAATATTAGAACTAGGTCAGAAATGACTCTTAGCTGGTCTTCATGGTGGAGCCAAGAAGAGTTAAATTAAGAGGGTCAGCCAGATAGTAACCAGGTACATCAGTCTAAAAGGGCTCTAACTCAGGGATCAGCAAATTTTCCTGTAAAGGGTCAGATAGTAAATAATTTAGGCATTGCAGGCCACATATTAATCTTTGTTTTATTTTTACAAATCTGTAAAAAGATTTTTAAAAAATTATTCTTAGCTCACAGGCTGCAGGCTGGATTTGGCTGGCAGCTGTTAGTTTGCTGACCCCTGCTATGAACTAGCACCAAATATATAGAAAGACAGAAACTACTCATTACAATTGTTCTCAGAGACAGTGTTCTTTGTCATTGGAAAAAAAAAATTGATAAACTGCTTAGAGTATGGGACATTAAAACAGCACCTGCCTGCCCCTTAAAAAACATAATCAAGTAGCAATGGACTGATACCAAACTACCTTCTGCGTAGGGCAGGTCTCCTGATCGCAGAGCTTTTATTTGGCTTAGTGGAATGTGCAACATTGAGGTCACAGCTACATTGCTCAAGACATTAGGGGCATCGCTAAGCTTTCTCTGCTGTACCACCATACAGTCTTCATCTTGCCCTCTCCATACACACTGACCAAATATTTGAAAACGGGCACACAATAATTTCTCTGCCCAGGTCCCGCCATGCAAGAAGGACATATAAATATCTCTGAGATCCAGGTAATTATGACAGACGTGAGTAAGGATACAGAAAAGGAGGATACAGAAAACATACCCACCTATATTCCAGAGCATTTTTATTTCATGCCTCATCACTCCTCCTGTCTTCCTGGGGTAATCAATGTGCAGGAAATGGAGTGATCTCCATTGAGCACCAGAATCCCCTTTTTTCATGAAATGTAGAAGAGGCAGAAAGACCTAGTTTCTTTGGATCCAGAGTAGGTGAAGGGAGAAACAAGCTGCCAGGTAATCAGGCTGCTGATGAAACTTCCATAAGGATTACGAGTTGCCTATCTTGGTAGCTGCTTCCCTGCTCTTCCAATAGCACCCTTTGGTAAAAACCCAGCCAGGTGATAGGTTTAAATGAAAACCGAGGGGGTACATGGACAGGGTGAATGGGCACGTGTAAGTTATTCGACAGTGGGGAAATGGACTGGAAAGAGGATACTCTATGTTGTGATTCCTAAATTGGTCGTATTCCCAGGTGCCAACATAGATGTATTAGAATTACATTAAAAGACTAAAATATACAGATTCCTAGGCACCACCCAAGAAAAGTCTGATTTGATCGGTTAGAAGCTAGATGTGGAAATGCATGTTTTTAAAAAGCTCCTTCGGCAGTTGTGGTACACAGGCATGTGGAAAAGTTGACTCTGAATATGCTCTGAGAAGCAAAAGAGCCAGTTCTCAGAGTGTGGTCTGAGGTCATCTATGGAAGGCTCAGGAGGTGTTTTGGTAGTTCTCAAAGAAAAGTATTTAAACATTTTGTTTATTTATACTTCATAAATTTAAATTGTACTTTAATTATGATTTTTCCACAGTTCATATTTTTTATAAAAATTGCTTTCTTAAAAATGGTACATGAATCATAAAGTTTATCTGATCAGTTAATCTTGACTAATATTCAGTTAACCTGGAGCACTTTGGTCTTCATAAACACGTTTTTATTTTACATTACTATGGGTTTTTGTTTACAATTTATTGGTTTCTCTTATGTAATTTTATATCTTCACCATAAAATAAATAAATCAAAGGCTTAAGAGTGAATTGTTGAGTGTAAAAGAGGTTGAAAACATTAGTAACAGAAATGCTTCAACTCAAAATAACTTTTTAAACATACAGAGAAGAGCTTCTTTTCAAATTATCTGTGAATGTGTTGATTTTGCACAATTACGTAAAACAAAATGTGCTAAAAAGAAATAAAAGCATGAATCTCTGAAAATTGAATTTTATTGGATCATTAGTCTATTTGCCTTTTGGGTGTTATTTTTGATGAAACTTTCTTAAGTAGTGTCTGCAATAGAAGAAAAATATTTTATGTGTATATTCTTTCCTTCACTTCTAGCAATAAAATCTGTCCACATGAGTGGGCATATTGTATAGGCTTGATAATCAAAATAATCTATTCTCAACCAGTGTTATTGATTTCAGCATGGACATGTACTCCAAACTGGGACAACCAGAGTCTTCCCTATTGATTGATTGATTGATTGATTGATTGATTGACACAGAGTCGCCCAGGCTGGAGTGCAGTGGCATGATCTCGGCTCACTACAACCTCCGCCTCCTGGGTTCAAGCGATTCTTCTGCCTCAGCCTCCCAAGTAGCTGGGATTACAGGTGTGTGCCACCACGTCCGACTAATTTTTGTATTTTTAGTAGAGATGGGGTTTCACCATATTGGCCAGGCTGGCCTCAAACTCCTGACCTTATGATCTGCCTGCCTCAACCTCCCAAAGTGCTGGGATTCTAGGCATGAGCCACTGCGTCCAGCCTTCCCTATTATTTTTATTTCTATACAAGTGCTAGGAAAGTGTTCTATTACTGTGGGGTCACAAATCACAAGGATCATACAACTTTTCAGCTGCCACATGTAAAGAACCTGCCTGAAAATGAAGCCAACAGAAAAATGCAGAGCCAAGAGGTGGCATGGGAGACACAGAGGCATGGCCATGTCCTTTAAGAATGTGGATACAACATCCCTCAATTATTTCGCACTTTTCCTGCCTTCTCAGTCATGAGTTAATTCAGTGCTTCCCATGCCTCCGTAGGCTACTTTGAGGTAGATTTTTATTACCTGTATAAAAGTCTTAGCTACTATAGAGGACAAAAGCCATCAAAGACTTTTATATAATTATCAGGCAAAGCACACTCACCTCTCTGCTAAGGCAATCTACTTTTCTTCAGAACAAGAATGAACAAGAACAAGATACTGGTTTCCAGTACCAACTTGATGAGTTTTGTCAATAAAGTAAAAAGAAAAAAGACTAGAATTACCAAGGTATCATTTGTCATTGCACTCCTGATAGTAAAAAAGGTACAATGCAAAGCACTGGCAAGGAGCTTATAAAGCCAACCACAAGCTAATAATACATATAGTTGATGCTAAATCAGAAGTAAGTCAGCAAAATTCCTATATCAAATGATACTGTTATACAAACATACTGTCAATAGCACAAAATGTGAATGAAAAAGTAGGTACCAGAACACATTTTGCTTTATAGTAGATGGAAATGATTTATATGCGGAACAAGAATATGTTCTTGGCATCTGTGCAGCATATATAAGAGCCTGAAGCACTTGATGGCTTTTTGCATCTGGTTGTCATTGAAAACTCATGCTGTACAGGAAGAATTTTTATATAAATTATTTTGCGATCCATGGTGTAGACTGGAAAAGAACATTGGGATTATTCCTATGAGAGCAGCAGCTATGCGTGCAGCAAGACCTGTACCTGAATGCCAACTCACCTGCTCCGTTATTAACAGATAACTGTTTTTAATCATATGCCTCCTAATGTTGATTCAGTATTGAAGGAAATACAGAATTCAAGTCATTAATGGATGCTGAACAACTGAGACAACAGTCGACCCTTGAACAACAGGGGTTTGAACTGCGCTGGTCCACCTATATCTGACTTTTTTTTTTCAATCAAATGTGGATCAAAATATTGAAATAAGTATTTGCAGGATGTTAAACCCATGTATACAGAAGACCAACTTTTCATATACTCAGGTTCGGGGCTTGAGCATGAGGGAATTTTCATCTACATAGGTGTCCTGCAACCAATTCCCTGCATACATAGAGGGACAATTGTATTTCATATTTCATTTCAGCAAGTTGGACAAAGAAATGACATACTCTTGATTTCCACATTTAAGTTTATTTACCATGAAAGGAAAAGAACATACATGAGGGTTTTAAAAAATTACTATTTTGGTAACAAAACAACATTAAATTTATCCTCTTAACCATTTTTTCAGTGTACAGTACAGTAGTGTTAAATATATTCACATGGTTGCAACAGATCTCTAGAACATTTTTACCTGGCAACACTAAAACTCTATACCACTAAACACTAACTCCCTTCCTAGCAGCCCTTGATCACCACCTTTCTACTTTCTGTTTCTGATTTTGACTGCTATGAATACATCAAAGGAGTGGAATCCTACAGTATTTATCCTTTTGTCACTGACTTGCTTCTTCCATTTAGCATAATGTCCTCAAGGTTCATCCATGTGTGCATGTGACAGGATTTCCTTCCTTTCCTAAGGTTACATGGTTTTTCACTGTATGTATATGCCACGTTTTCATTATCCATTCACCTGTTGATGGACATTGCTTCACCTCTTGGCTATTGGAAATAATCCTGTGATGAACATGGTTGTGCAAGTATCTCCTTGAATTATTTGGAAATAATTCAATTTGCTTTGTGAATATCTAGCCACAATAGGATTGTTGGATTGTATGGCAATTCTACTTTTAATTTGTGAGGAACCTCCATACTGTTTTCCAGAATGGTTGCACTATTTTACATTCCCACTAACAGTGCACAAAGGTTCCAACTTCTTCACATCCTCACCAACACTTGTTGTTTTGTGTTCTTTTAATAGTGGCCATCCTGATGGGTGGGAGGTGATACCTCATTGTGATTTTGATTTGCAGTTCCCTAATGATTAGTGACATTGAGCATCTTTTTATGTGTTTATTGGCCATTTGTATATCTTTTGTGAAGAAATATCTATTCAACTTCTTTGCCCATTTTTAAATCTGTTTGTTTTTTACATTCTGGGTATTAACACCTTATCAGATATAATATTTGCAATTATTTCTTCCCATACTGTAGGTTGCCTTTTCATTCTGTTGACTGTTTCTATGGCTATGCAGAAGTTTTTAAGTTTGATGTAGTCCCATTTGTTTGCTTTTTTTTTTAAATTTTTTTACCTGTGCATTTGGTGTCATAGCCAAAAAATTACTGTCCTAAAGCTTTTTCCTTCTATTTTCTTCTAAAAGTTTAATAGTTTTGGATCTTACATTTAGGTCTTCACTTTATCTTAGACAAAAGGCCGAGAAGTGATACATTTAGGTTTTTAATCCATTTTGAGTTAATTTTTGTATATGCTATAAAGTAAGAGTCCAGCTTCATTCTTTTGCATGTGAATATTCAGTTTTCCCAATACTATTTGTTAAAGAGACTGTTCTTTTTTTTCCTGACTGTGTAGTTTTGGCACACTTCCTGAAAATCATGTAGCCAGACATGCCAGGGTTTATTTCTGGGTTTTTTGTTCTGTTCCATTGGTTTACATAGCTATCTTTATATTGGTACCACACCATCTTAATTATTGTTGCTTTGAAGCATGTTTTAAAATCAAGGAGTGTGAGGCCTACAACTTTGTTCTTCTCTTTCAATATTATTTAGGCTACTCAACATCCCTTGAGATTCCACATGAATTTTATGATTTTCTAATTCTACAAAAAATGCCATTGGGTTTTGACAGAGATTGCACTGAAGCTGTAGGTTGCTTTCGATAGTACATTTTAAAAATATTAGGTCTTTCAATCCACAAGCATGGGATATCTTTCCATTTATTTATATTCTATTTCTTTTAGCAATGTTTTATATTTTTTGGTCTTTCATCTCCTTGATTAAGTATATTGCTAGCTATTTGATCTGTTTTGGTGCTATAAGAAATGGGATTGTTTTCTGAATCTCCTTTTTGAATTGGTTATTGGTATAGAAATGCAACTGATTTTTAAGTGTTGATTTTGTGTGCTGAAACTTTGCTGAGTCCATTTCCTAGTTCTAACAGGTTCTGTGCAGAATCTTTAAGATTTTCTAAATATAAGATCATGTCATCTGTGAACAGAGGGAATTTACTTCTGCTTTTCCAATTGTATGTCTTTTATTTCTTTTTTGTTTTGTTTTGTCTTAATTGCTCTGGCTGGAAATTTCAGGACTATGTTGAATAGCAGTGGTAAGGATGGGCACCTTTACTTTGTTCCTGATCATAGAAGAAAAACAGTTGTTCCTAGTTGCATATGGTGTTAACACTGGGCTTTTCATATGTGGCTTTTATTATGTTGAGACAGTTTCCCTCTGTTCAGAGTTTATTGAATGTTTTTATCATGAAAGGATGTTAACTTTTGTCAAATGCTTTTTCTGCATCAGTTGAGATGATCATGTGGTTTGTGTTCCTCATTTTGTGAATGTGGCATATTATGTTGACTGATTTTCATATGTTGAGCCATCCTTGTATTCTAGGTATAATTGTCATTTGATCATGGTGTATGATGCTTTTAATGTGCTATTGAATTTGGTTTGCTAGTATTCCTTCTTTTTAGGGTTTTTGCATCTATGCTTATCAGAGATATTAGCCTGTAGTTTTCTTTTCTTGTCTTTGTTTTGGTGTCAGGGCAATGCTTGCCTCACAGAATGAGTTTGGGGAATTCCTTTCTCTTATTATTTGGGAGAGTTTGAGGATTGGTGTTAATTCTTCTTTAAATGTTTAGTAGAATTCTCCACTGAAGCCATCTGGGCCTAGGCTTTTTATTGTTGTTGTTATTATTGAAAGGTTTTTGATTACTGTTTCAATGTCCTCTCAGTTATAGGTCTGTTCAAATTTCTTATTTCTTTATAAATCAGTCATTGTAGGTTGTATGCTTCTATGAATTTATCAATTTCTTCTAGGTTATACAATTTGTTAGCATACAATTGTTCATAGCAGTCTCTTGAAATGTTTTTTATTTCTCTGACATCCATTGTAATGTCTTATTGCCCATTTATAATTTTAACTATTTTATTCTTCTCTATTTTTTGTTAGTCTAGCTATGAGTTTGTTAAATTTTTGATCTTTTTGAAAAACCAACTCTTAGTTTTGTTGATCTTTTCTATGGTTTATGCTTTACTTTATTTCCTTTATTTCTGTTCTAATATTTATTATTCCCTTCCTTCTGCTGACTTTGGGCTTGATTTGTTTCTCTTTATCTAGTTCCTTGAAGGGCAGAGTTAGGCTGTTGATTTGCAAACATTTTTCTTTTTTCATGTAAGCATTTACTGCCTGAACTTCCCTGTTAGTGTCACTTTTACTGCATCCCATATGTTTTAATGTGTTGTATCTTTGTTTTCACTTGTCTCCAGATATTTCCTAAATCCCCTTGTGTGTTCTTCTTTGACCCATAGGCTGTTTAACAGTGCAATGTTTAATTTCTAAATATTTATGGATTCTTCTATTTTCCTTCTGCTATTGATTTCTTTCTTTCTTTCTTTTTTCTTTTTTTTTTTTTTTTTTTTTTTGAGACAGAGTCTCACTCTGTCACCCAGGCTGGAGTGAAGTGTTGTGATCTTGGCTCACTGCAACCTCTGCCTCCTGGGTTCAAGCAGTTCTCCTGCCTCAGCCTCCCTAGTAGCTGGGACTACAGGCATGTGCCACCATGCCCAGCTATTTTGTATTATTAGTAGAGACAGGGTTTCACCATGTTGGCCAAGCTGGTCTCAAACTCTTGACCTCATGATCCGCCCATCTTGGCTCCCAGAGTGCTGGAATTACAGGTGTGAGCCACCATGCCTGGCCTCTGATATTGATTTCTAGTTTTGTTTCATTCCATTGTGCAGAAATGGGTTTTTGAAAGAGGTTTGATAATCACAATAGAGAACATTTCAATTATTTCAAATGGCTTTCCAAGTCTTGTATATTAGCAATATAGTCAATATCTGCAATAACCTGAAGCTCTCACTTTAAGGCAAAACATTATGAAATATTCAGATACCACAATTTCTTTAAAAAATAAACAAGAAGTAAATGGCTTAAAAATCAGAGACTTGACACTTACCAACATTTGGTGATTTTTTTGTTTGTTTTTTACTCACCACGAAAAATTATAAGGCATGATGGAATTTGCTTTTAAAAATACGACCAATTACAATGACAAAATATTAAAAAATACTTTCTAGAGAAGAATGCAAGCAAATATTGTGCTATATGTACAGTACCACTACCTCCATGTGGCTATTGAACACTTGAAATGTGAATAGTGCAACTGAGGAACTAATTTTTTACTTAATTTAATTTAAATTTAAATAGCCCTATGCAACTAATGACTGTTGTGTTGTACAGTGCAATTCTAGAACAACAGAAATAATAGACCCTCTTTTATAGGGGTTAATGGATCACATTTAAATTAAAACATTCAATTTGTTGAGGTGAGAGATGGGGGAGAAGGCACATTATAGAGTGAGTTGTAGAGTGATATAGACAAACCAGTACATGTGAAGAGAAGGTAAGAAAACTAGAAACTATCATATCAGAACTAGGTTGAAGGAATTTGAGGTGGTCGTGATGGGAAAATGATAACTCATTTAAGCAATTAACAGTGCAATGGTTGGAAGAATAATTAAATTTACTTTCAAAGTTTCCTAAAGGAAGAATTAGAACCGATAAGTAGCTTGATACAAGGAAGGAACTTCTAACGTGAGTTCCCTTATTTAGAGGAGTCTAGTGTTAAGGTGTATGACCTAGACTTTTCTTGGTTTTTTTTTTTTTTTTTTTTTTGAGATGGGGTCTCGCTCTGTCACCCAGGCTGGAGTACAGTGGTGCGATCTTGGCTCACTGCAACCTCCACCTCCCGATGACCCAGACTTTGTACTGATGTTACAGCATTATAACTTCACTTTCTTTCACTAAGAAACACAGTCCTAACAGGGGAAGTATCCTTGATAACAATATTCCCACTCTTGAGACCTAGAGTATATTAATAGAAAGGGAGTGTATCTTTCTAATAAGAGGACGATTTAGGGACAAAATTTGTCATTTGAGGCCCTCTGGAGGAGATCCCAAATCATATTTTAGGATATCCAAGAATCAGGGTTTTGGGGTCTGTACATTAACATAATACTAAGTTGGTTTCTCTCAATGAGCCTGTGGGTTTTGGGTTGTGACCCACGATTCTTACTGGAATCTAGAGAACAACTGGTTACTAAGTTCCAAATAATTTTCCTAAGCAAGAAAACTGCTATTATGATCCCACTGAGTTTTCCTGTATACATCATACTTTCTCTAAACTTGAATCATTTAATCTATGCATTTCTGGGCTGCACATGTCTTCAAATTATGGGTGATGATCATTTGCTATTCAATCATCATGCTCCGCACTGGAGACATGCCTTTAAATTTGGTTTTCTCTTCCTAGTAAGTACTATTTACAGTAGCCAAAAAGGGAAACAACCCAAATGTTGACCAACAAATGAATGGATAAACAAAATGTGGCACATACATACAATGGAATATTATTCCGTCTTAAAAATGAAGGAAAATTCTGACAAATGCTACAACATGGATGAACCTTAAAGGCATTATGCTAAGTGAAATGAGTCAGACAGAAAAGGACAAATGCTGCATCTTCCCACTTGTATGAGCTACCTAAAATAGTCAAATTCAGAAGGACAGAAAATACAATGGCAGTTTCCATGGGCCAAGGACAGGAGCGAATGGGGAGTTATTGTTTAATAGGTACTGAGTTTCTTTTTGGAATGTTAAAAATGTGCCAGAGATGGATCATGATGATGGTTTCACAACATTGTAAATTACTTAATACCACTGAATTGTATGCTTAAAAATGGTTTATAGCCAGGAGTGGTGCTGCACGCTGGTGATCCCAGCTACGTGGGAGACTGAGTCAGGAGAATCACTTGAACCCAGGAGGCAGAGGTTGCAGTGAGCTGACATTGTGCCACTGCACTCTAGTCTTGGTGACAGAGTGAGACTCTGTCTCAAAAAATTAAAATAATCCCGGGCATGGTGGCTCATGCCTGTAATCCCAGCACTTTGGGAAGCCGAGGTGGGCAGATCACCTAAGGTCAGGAGTTCGAGACCAGCCTGGCCAACATAGTGAAACCCCATCTCTACTAAAAAATATAAAAATTAGCTGGGCGTGGTGGTGGGCACCTGTAATCCCAGCTACTTGGGAGGCTGAGGCAGGAGAATCACTTGAACCTTGGAGGTAGAGGTTGTAGTGAGCTGAGATCACATCATTGCACTCCAGTCTGGGCAACAAGAGCAAAATTTCATCTCAAAAATAAAATAATAAAATAGCTTAAATGGTAAATGTTATGTTACATATATTTAACTATAATAAAACTTTTTCAAATTTAGTTTCCTCAAAACTTGGATTGCATTAAACTATCCTCACTGTATGTGCAAGATCATCTATAGAAAGTGGCTAGTGCTATTTTCGTATTTTTCCTCTAACAAATGTAGTTTAAGAACATGCCAATCTGATTTTGAATCACATAATCCGGTGGATGGGCATTGTTGGTGCAATATGCAATTGTCATGTCCCAGGCATCAATAATACCCACATTAAGATCCACAAAAATATCTCTTATGATAAGATTCTGAATATAGCCATGAAAGTCACTAAACATCTCTGCATTTTGATGTATCTCTCTGGTGTTTTCAGTTTTAAGTATCACCTTGGTCTCTGGGCTTCGCAAGAATAGACGTTCAATGGCCTTTTGAATATTGATGGCCCTACGGATGAAAATGTTGATGGGAAAAGGTCTGAAGTGTTGGCCAAGGGTAATGACAATGGCTGTGTTTTTGTCTCCTGCTACCCGGTCAATTTCCCGTGGGATATAGTTTTCATCTTTCACTGAGAATAACTTTTTGGTAACAAATGGATGACCATGTTTTTTCCACTGAATCAAAATATGTCTTTCAACATCCAGAAGAACGTGTGTTTTAAAGATCCCAGCTCCATGATGATCAAAATATTTTAGGGCTAATGAAAGACAAATCAATAAATCTTTTAACAAAAGGAAAATGATACAACTTTAAACTGCACACAACATGTACAAAATTCTAACCAAGATCACTTCTAACTAAGCATTGTTGCCTATGTAGGCTGGATAATTTTACCAGGTGCATTACAATCTTAACAAAATCTTGAACTTTTTATGAGAATACATGAAGAGGAAGAAAAATATTAACATTTGTGAATGAAAATATAAAATTTAACTTTTTATTAAAAGCCCAAAGCCAAAAGTTAGGCAAATTTTAAAAAATAATAAAATAAATATTAGAAAAGAAAAGCAAATAATTCTAATTATTATTTCAAAACCCTCAAAAGTCAAATAGAATTTCAAAATATAAATTAAATACATACTTTTTACAGCTTTTTGTAAGTAGTAAATCCACTGACGCAGTGTTGAATCTCCCATGAGATAAATAAGTTTTCTTTCCAAGCAGTCATTTATATTTTGTGTTTCATTGAACTTGATCTGTTTACAAAATGCTGTAATCCACATTTTTTTCAAAGTATAACCACTGGGGAAAGGAGTCTTCATTCCAATCTGGCAGTTCTTTTTTATATTCTCGCTCTCTGGCAATACAAATTTCCAGACTAAGTAATTTTTATTACCACAAATTATTTTGGAAAAATGTTTCTCATTTTTGCCTTCCTTCTCCTCTTTTTCCTCCCCCTTTCTCTTCAGCGCTGTTTTGCCCTCCTCTCTTCCACAAATATTTATTTAGTAAGATCATGTTAAAAGGGTGAATTAAATAGTTTTTCTTGAATAGTTTTTCTTGGAGTGGGGATCTGTTGGCTCTCGTGAATTTGCAATGTCTCCCTGGGCTCCACCTTGTCCCCAGAGCCACTCTGCTGTGGAACAGTCAGCCAGAGTCAGGAGGAAATGTGGGGCCGTGAAATAGCAGGGTGCAGTGGCCCTGCCAAATATTACACCAATGACATTGGCCTCGCTGAATTTTAAATCTCATCTTCCTCAAACTACTTATCCAGGAAAAGAAGCTTGAACGTGTTTATGAAATGAGTGTCACACATTGTTTATTTTGTGTGTCCCAGAATCATCTTCTCTGGCTAATAATTTTTCTAAAATCCTTAAATCTTAATTGTTGTGTCTAGAACTGAATGTAATATTCTCAGTGTGATCTAACATAGAAAAAAGTAGGATCATGACCTCCCTTTTCTGAATGCTCTTCTATTAAAATAGCCTAAATTGTATTTACTGACTCCTATTGAGTTTTCCCCCAGGTAAGCGTCTGAGGTCACTTTTATATTCAACACTTAATATGCACATCTTCTTTGTCATTTACCTGCATTGTTGGGGTATGGGGTACATATTTAGGAACTTATATTTATTCGTATCGAATTACATAAGATTTGTAAGTGGCTCCAAAAATTACAGTCTGGTACTATCTTCCAAGAAACTGACTGACTTTACTAGAAATTACTGTTCAGGCAAGAGGGAAACAAAAGAGGTGCTATGAGCATTCAAGTTGCCTCAAGAATCTAAGAACTTTCTTCAGTGTAAAAGTTGGGTGTGAATGATAGTTGCCCTAGCAGAGAAGGGATCTGTCTTCTTCATAGATTGTGAGCTTTACATCTGGGTTCATGATTTATTTGTATTTATGTTCTCCACAGGGTTTAGCAAAGTTCTTTGTGTATAGTAGGTCCTCAGTAAACATTTGCTAAATGCATGAAAAAGGGGTAATGAGTAACTGTATACCCCGTTGATTGTTAAAATGGAAGTCCTTTGCTTTACTTTAATTTTGAAATTCACTTCATTTCCAGTATAGCACAAATATCACTTCTAGAGGGAAATGGTTTTGTGTTGACCACTAAAGTTCATGTGATTAAACTGAGAAAAAATTCACAGAAATTTCTAGTTCATAGAACTTAAAGTAAGATGGCTTGGCTAAATGAGAAATTAGAAACCACCAAAGAAACATCCTAACTCTGAATCTGTGCAGCTCACCTGATTCATTTTTCACATGGCACCAGCACCTGATCATTGGCTCTGGAGGAATGAATCTCAAATTTAAATACAAATAGTCTGTACATTCTGAGATGGTGCCACTGAAGTTAACAGTTTCCCTAGCCTTTTATATCTGACTTGGGATGAAAATTGGTTTAAATCAATATGAAAATAATTTCCAAGAATAAAATCCCTTCTAAAACCCAAGGTGGTTGATGTAATTTGGCCCAGGAAATGAGAGATCAAATAGTTAATGTGGAATAAATATCTCTAAGTAAGCATGTCCTTTCCACAGATAAATTGTGATCATGGCAGGCAACAACACTCCAGACTTACTGTTACATGGTACGACCTCAACGGGGGTAAAGTTCTTCATCATTTCAACTCCTATGTTGGACCTGCAAGAAATGGGAAAATAAATTAGCTTAATATCTGCCAAATGCCTTTCCCCCCATTATTTTGATATATATAAGATATCCTGGGAAAGTAAATGGGTCAGGATTCTGGAAAGCTGTTCCTCTGCTAATAGCAGGAAATCTGGAGATCCAGAAAAGTCACTCACCCTCCATATGCAATCCATCAAATCTATCTAACATCTATCTGTCTATCTATCTGTCTATCCTCCTTTTAATTTTACCTTCTAAATGGCTCTCTACCACAAACTACCCTCTCCACCTTTTCCACCTGTAGTAATTCAAGCCTTCATCAACCTTTTCGTAGGCCAGTGCTTTTCAAACTTGAGCTTGCATCAGAATTACCTGCAGTACCTATTACAACTCTGATTGCTGAGCCTCACACCCAGAATTTCTGTTTCAATAGTTATGGGGCAAATTTTCAAGAATTTGGATTTCTATAATAACAAGCTCTTGGGCAAACCCAAAGCCAATGGTCCAGTGACATTACTTTGAGAACCCTGTCCTAAATTATTATAATACTATCTTTCTGCCCTTTTGGTTTATCCCACCGAAATACAACCTCTATGCTACCTGTTTTATTCCCCTATGTAAAATGTTCCCATGACTTTCTGTCCTAACCTACAGGAAAAGCTCCCTAACTGGTATAAAAATCTCCTATGAGTGTCTACATTGTCAGCTTCATCTTCATCTACTCTTCATCTTTTTGAGTTCCCAGGAATCTATTTTTCATAGTCTGTTATCTCCCTCAGATAGGAATCAAGTCAATATTACTCACTATAATATTTCCAGTGCCCAGCACAGTGAGCTTCATCTTAATGATGCTACATTAAAATTAGGATTAAAACAATGTATTAACCATGTATCAGTCCCAACGACTATGTTGACTATGTCTGGCCAAACTGAATTCACTCTATCAGAATGAAAACCGTCTGGGGGAAGGTAGGCCCTTTAAGAGCCAGAGCCACAGAAACCTTCAAGAAGGATGGAGAAAGCACTTTCTAATATTGAGAAGAATTGCCTGAATCTCAGGAAATGAGTTTTTGGGTCAAGTGAAGATAATATCCCCTTCATCAAGAAGGCCAGAGGACTGAAGAGAGGTCAGAGTGGCTGGAGGTGATGGTTGCATGGAGTGGTGGAGTCATGGGAGACAGCACTATGGCCCATTGACTTTAGAATAAGAATGACTGGTTATCCTGTTCTGACTCTGTAATTCAACTGGATATGTGACTTTGGCCAACCTATTTAATATGCCTAAATTTCCTCATCTTTAAAATGAGCATAATAATAGTCACTCCAGAGTATATTACTGAGGATTAATGGTATAATATAAGGGAGGCATCTAACATAAAGGTTGACATATAGTAGGTGCTCAACAATCATTGCAATTATTATTACTGAGGATAATCATTGCAATTATTATTACTGACCTACTGAGGATCCCATCAGACTTATTTTTGGCACAAGATTAAGATTTGTCTCTAAGAAATTTGAACCTGACCAAACCTCTATTCTCCCATACCTATCTTAGGTAAGCCTGAGGATAACAAAAGAGATCAAGACCTGGCTACCTTGTAAATTTGGTTACCAAAGAAAACTTTGATGCTACATTAAAATTAGGATTAAAACCATGTATTAATGTTATAAAGGAATTCATTTTAATGCCTCCTGTTTTTGTAATTGTGTATGTGCATTAAATTTTAAAAAGGGGTCTATAATTAATTAGACCATAATATAAACTAACAGAATAGTGAACAACTGTGTTACCTATGTGATGTCTTCTTCTGTGGTAGCCCCTCATTTATTTTTTTATCACGATTATCCATAAAACTCTTAAATTAAAAAGAAAAAGACTTTTTTAATTTGAAGAAATAAATGTCCTAGGAAGTAACATTTCTGATTCTTCAGCTGGGGTTGGGAGAGAGAACCCAAGTTGGAAAATATATTTACAGTCATCCCTCAGTATATGTGGGAGATTAGTTCCAGGACCCCCACTGCATCTACAAAAATCAGCATGTGCTCAAGTCCTGCATTCAGCCCCATGGAACCTAAGCATGTGAAAAGTCAGCTTTCCTTATGTGTAGGTTTTGCATCCTGTGAATGTTATATTTTTGATCCACATTTGGTTGAAAATTCTTTGAATACAGGTGGATTTGTGCAGTCCAAATCTGGGTTGTTCAAGAATTAATGGTACTATGTTACAAATGAAACAGGAACTGGCTTAGTCCCTGTGTTTGTGAGAAGGAAAGATGTCAAAGAACTGGGCTTGGGTCTAAGAAGGGGCCCTAGAGCTTAGCAATAGAATGGTCCATGAGACTTCTTGAATGTGTAATCAGCTGTTCCTTGCATATGCACTACATCACCCGTAAGGAGACTGAAATATCTATTTCCATGCAGCAGGGGAAAAAAACTTAATAGCTTGAATAGAGCAGGGCATCTGGGAAGGACTTATGTCCATTTGGAAATAAAGCAGGTTACTATCATGATTACTGTGATGAGCATAGCCCCCTTGAGAAGCCTGATTAGGACCCAAAATGTGTGCCAGTCTGCCAGACTAGGGACTTCGGATTTCCTGAGATACAGCCAGCAACTGAGCAAGAATGGTACCTCCAACCTGGGCTTTCAGTGAGGACTAACTCAAGAGGGATCCAGCTGTAGCCAAAAGGGAATATAGAGTCAGGCACACATAGAACATATAGAATATAGAAACTTAAGTCCACCCTTACACTTAAGACATAATTCTGAGACCTTCAAAACAGGAAGAACTTTATGTCTCCATGATCATTTTTCCTTTGCTTCATAAAAATTTATTTTAAAAATCCCAGCTTCTTTTAACTGAGCCAGAGGGGATGAAGAGATTTTTCCATACCTTGATCAGGAAAATGTAAAGAAGTGAAGGTGACGTAGGGGTGAAAGGGAGAGCCTGAAGTGATGTAGGGTCAGTTGTACCCAACTCTCTGTGTCATCATAATGCTTAAATTGGATTCGAATTTGAATTTCCAGGATATTGTGCTATCCTGGAAATTTGCCCTTCTGAACACATATCAGAAAACTAAAGCCTTTCTATGGCAGCAGCTCCCAAACTGGGGAACCAAAGTCTCTTTAAATGATCCATAAAATAAGTGGTCTGTGGCCAAATAAATTTGGGAAATGCTGTGTGCTCTATTCTTGCTTGAAGGGATCCATATTAAAGTTTCTGAGAAGTCCTGCTGCAAAGAAACCAACTTAACTTTAATTATTTCTCCAGATTGCATTATTTCACTTATTTTTTCATTCAACAAATAGTTATTCAGAACTTTCTCAGTGTCAGGCATTGTGCTGGGCCTGTGAGACAAAATACTGGCCCTGACTGAGTTCCTGAGAGACGCAGATAGATGATTTCTAAGGCCCTGCCTACCTATCTCATCTTCTGTCTCCCTCACTTCCTGCATTCCAGCCTCACTGCACTCCACCCCCACCATGGTTCCTGGAACATTCCAACATGCTCTTGCCTCAGATCCTATTCATTCTCTTGAAAATGCTATTTCCCGAAAATTGACATGGCTTACTCCCTCACTTCACTCAGGTTGCTGCTCAAGACAAGCCTTACCTGACACCATTTTAAAATAGCATCAACCATCACGTTTCAAACCCTTACTCTTATGACCTTCATAGTAAAGAGTTTTAATATTAAAAGAGCTTAAATTTCACCCTTAGAGCCGTGGGGTCATCTTAAAGCTTTTAAGGAGGAAATAGTAAAAGAAAAATCTGTTTATTTACTTTTTGTCCTTTAGCCCACTAGAATGTTAATTCCCAACACCTAGGGCTGTGTCTGGAATACAGAAGGTGCTGACTACTTATAAACTGAAAGAATGGTCTAGGCATGATGGCTTATGCCTATAATTCCAGCACTTTGGGAAGATGAAGTGGGTGGATCACCTGAGGTGGGGAGTTCAAGACTAGCCTGGCCAACATGGTGAAACCCCGTCTCTACTAAAGATACAAAAATTAGCCAGGTGTGGTAACAGGTGCCTGTGGTCCCAGCTACTCTGGAGACTGAGGCAGGAGAATTGCTTGTACCCAGGAGGTGGAGGGTGCAGTGAGTTGAGATTGTGCCACTGCACTCCAGCCTGGGTGACAGAGCGAGACTCAGTCTCAAAAAAAAAAAAAAAAAAAGAATGAATGGTGAAAAGTAGTTAACACTTAATGCTCTGCAGAGCTTACAACTTAACAGAGGATATTAAAAATAAATTGGAAAATTAATAATGTAATAAGAATTATGTTGGGGAAGAACAAAATGCTAAGGAAGAATATAGGACTAGAACTTCACTCAGGGAGATGGAAAGTTTCCTAGAGGAAATGATGTCTAAACCAAAGCCTGTGAAATGCCAGAGGTGAGAGGACATGGTCCATTTGTGAAATAAAAGGAGTCCCACTGACCGACAGAGAGCAAGGCAGCATAAAGGTGAGACAAGAGGCTGCCAAGGGAGAAAAGTCTTTGTAAACATATTAAAGAGTTTAAATTTCACCCTTAGTGTCATGGGGTCATCTTAAAACTTTTAAGGAAGAAATAGTAAAAGATATAACTGCGTTTCAAAAACATTAGTCTAGGTGCAGTGCGGAGAATAGATTGGAAGAAACAAGACTGAGGGCAGAGAAATCAGCTCTGGGGATTGTTGCATGATCTGAGGTATGATGGCAGATTATACAAGGATAGAGGCAATCGTGGTAGACAGAAATGGCTGGGTTCAGGAGATAATTGGGAGGTATAATGTATAGAACTTGGTGATTCACTGGATGTAAGGGGTAAAGCTTGACTGAACAATGATATCATTCACCACTTTTTTATTGTACAGCATCTATTAATACTCTATAGGATTAGTATTCCTTGGAACACATTATAGAAAATACTGGTCTATAAAAAATTACTGAACCTGGAAGTACTGCAAACCATGGAGAACTATAGGTCTACATTAAGTGCTTCACTGATTATATTCCTGTCAGCAAATAGTTCTAGAGGTGACTTGTATGGATCCCTGTGAACACACTCCAAGCTGAACGGACTCTGAGGACCTAATTATAATTTAGTCAACATAATTGACATGATACAAAAGTTTGATTAGGCAAAACTACTAGGCAGAGTTTAGTCAAATACCTCATTTTGTCTATTATTGTATTTGGAAGCCTCTTTACCTGTGGAAAAGGCTCCATTCTTCCTTGCTAAGACAGGAAATATTTCTTGTCCTAGTGGTCACGTGGGTCAAGGACTCACAGGGCCTATGTTGAGGCCTCACACAGTAGAAGGCTTCATGGTCTCTGTCATCCATGTACTGGCACAGTTCAGCATTTGTGTTTAGGGTCAGGCCACATTCAGTGAAGACATTGGAAGTTCTATTGGCAAACAGGCCAATGAAGATGATCTTATCACATCCTTGGTTCCTTGCCCTCCAGAGTGCTGACACCCCTTCACTGGGGTGGATGAGCAGCAGAGACAGGGAGACCTGGCCCTCCCAGAACAAAGTGAAGCTGACCAGGTAGGTGCCGTTGTTGAAGTCAGTCACCTTTCCCGAAGCACCTGCCATTAGGGCTGGGGAGGACATCCTGGCCCTCAGGAAATCCCCACCATATTGCTTCCTGCGTCCCAAGTGGTCCCTCACTTCCAGAAGGATGTCCAGCTGATCCCCCCTGCAGTACGTATCTTGAGGGTTAAGGATGGTGGCTGTGCTGTGTGTGGCGCTGGTGGTGGTATTCACATGGGTGAATGGTCTGGGTGGGATCTGCTGGTCTAGTTTCTCCATAATGTCCTTTATTCTAAGTTCAGTCTCTTTTGGTGAAACTGCTGGACACAGTGGTGCTTCGGAGTGTGAAGATTTTTTGAAGATGTTCCCTTGGTTCAGGGTAATATGGTTTTCCAAGCTGAACAAGAACTGAAATATTGAAAGGGAAAAGAAAATATCATCAGCAAATAATAGTGCTTGCTTTTCTATATAAATTATTATGGCTTATTTTACACCTTTCAGTGTGATAAATTAAATATCAAAAATCAATACTAACTGGTTTTCAGTTATGGAATCATCAGAATTGGTTTCCATGTAGTATGACTTCCTCTGCTGCCAGCAGATGGTTTTCTTTAGGAGTCACTGGCTTAAAAATTAACTAGATATAATCAATACATATCATTTCATGATTCAATTTTAGAGTTTTTCCTTTTGCTATCCCCTCGACTTTTCTTTTGAAAAATCATATTATCATTTTCTATATCGACAATGCAGACAACAGAGCACAATGTGGTACATGTTTCATGTACACTGGGAAAGAATGTATATTCCACTGCTGTTGGAGGAAGTGTTTTATGAAGGTCAATCAGATTTAGTTGAAGGGTTGTGTTCTCTAGTTCTTCTACATTTTTACTGACTATATTAGTTTCATTGGGCTGACATCACAAAGCATCACAAATTTAGTGACTTAAAACAACATAAATTTATTCGCTCATAGTTCTGGAGGCCAGAAGTCTGAGATCAAGATGTCAACAGGGTTGGTTCCTTATGGAGGCTTTGCGGAGGAATATATTCCATACATCTCTCCTAACCCCTGGTGATTTCCAGTAATCCTTGGTGTTCCTTGGCTTGTAGATAGTTTACTTCAATCTCTGCCTCCATGTTTATGTAACCTTCCCCTCTGTGCGTGTTTTCCCCTTTTCTTCTCTTAAAAGGACATTTGTCACTGGATTTAGGATCCCCCTGAATCCAGGATGATCTCATCTTGAGCCCTTTCACTTACTTACATCATCAAAGAGTGTTTTTCTAAATATAGCAGCACTTTCTTATTCATGGTTTTAGTTACCCATGGTCAACCATGGTCCAAAAATAGATGGGTATAGTACAATAAGATATTTTGAGAGAGAGGAAGAGACAGAGAGAGAGAGAAACCATATTTATGTAACTTTTATTACAGTATGTTGTTATAATTATTCTATTTTAATATTAGTTACTTTTATTAATGTCTTACTGTGCCTAATTTATAAATTAAACTTCATCGTAGGTATCTATGTATAAGAAAAAGCAGCATTTACACTGTATAGGGTTTGGTGCTATCTGCAGTTTCAGGCATCCACTGGGGTCTTGGAATATATATTTAGTAGATTTAAAGAGGACTACTGTAGGTCATATTCAGGGGTTTCAAGTAGACATATTTTTAGGGGGCCATCATTCAACCTGCTCAACTGACTTTCTCTCTACATATTTCATCAATTACTAAGAACAATGTTAATGTTTTTGACTATGATTCCGAATCTTTCCTTTTCTTTTTATTGATATATGCTTTTCTTCAAATATTTTGTAGCTCTGCTATTAGATGTACACACATGTATTGCTTGTTACGTATTTGGGGTGAATTGTCACTTTTATCATTATATAGTGATCTTATTTATTCTTAGTAATTTTCCTGGTTCTGAAATCTACTTTGTCTGATATTAATAAATTCATGCAAGCATTATTTTGGTTAGGTTTTGCATGGTATATCTATTTTTGTCATTTTACTTTTAGCCTACCTATATCTTTATATTTAAAATGGATGTTAGCTTATGGTTGGTTTCTTTTCTTTTTTTTTTTTTTGGATATGGAGTCTCACTCTGTCATCTAGGCTGGATTGCAGTGGCATGATCACAGCTCACTGGATCTTTGATCTACCAGGCTTAGGTGATCCTCCCACCTCAGCTTCCCAGGTAGTGTGAGCCACCAGCATCTGGGTAAATTTTGTATTTTTGGTACAAAGTTTTTTATAAATTTTGTATTTTCACCATGTTGCCCAGGCTGGTCTTAAACTCTTGGGCTCAAGGAATCTGCCAGTCTCAGTCTCCCAAAGTGCTAGGATTATAGATCTGAGCCACTGAGCCCCACCTAATTATTATTATTATTTCTTCTTCTTCTTCTTCTTCTTCTTCTTCTTCTTCTTCTTCTTCTTCTTCTTCTTCTTCTTCTTCTTCTTCTTCTTCTTCTTTCTTCTTCCTCTTCCTCTTCCTCTTCTTCTCCTCCTTCTCCTCCTCCTCCTCCTCTTCCTCCTCCTCTTCCTCTTCTTCCTCTTCCCCTTCCCCTTCTCCTTCTCCTTCTTCTTTCTTCCTCTTCTTCTTTCTCCTTCTCCTTCTCCTTCTTCTTCTTCTTTTAAATTGAGACGGAGTCTCACTCTGTCACCCAGGGGAGTGCAGTGGTGCAATCTCGGCTCACTGCAACCTCCACCTCCCGGGTTCAAGCAATTCTCTTGCCTCAGCCTCCTAAGTAGCTGGGATTACAGGTGTGCCCCACCACACCCGGCAATTTTTTTTTTTTTTTTTTTTTTTTTTTTTTTGTATTTTAGTAGAGACGTTCTTTCACCATGTTAGTCATGCTGGTCTTGAATTTCTGACCTCGTGATCCGCCTGCCTTGGCCTCCCAAACTGCTGGGATTACAGGCATGAGCCACCGTGCCTGGCCGATTTCTTCTTTTTATACATTCTGACAGTCACTGTGTTTTCACTGATGTGTTTGGACTATTTATATTTAGTGTTCTTATTGATATGCTTTGATTTAAGTCTACCATTTTAATAATTGTTTTCTCTTTGTTCTCTTTTTCTAATTCCAATGCCACTATTTTTAAATGTACCAGAACTCTCTGTTCTCCTTAACAAGGAGAACAAGGGGAACTAGGTTACTAGAGCCTAACCAAGTTGGGTTTTGCCAAAACCTGATCAACCTGGGGTAAGGAAAATACCCAAACCCAGCCCCCATCTGGCCTTCTTATTTCACCTAAGGATTGACGTGGGTATAGGAAAACGGGAAGCTGACAAGCACTTGTGAAGGTCACCATTTAAGGGCATAAGCTCACTAAAATACTGAGAATAAATCACAGTACTACAGAATGCTTCCCCTCCTGCACATCTTACAACCAAGTCAATAGGAATTCTGTATAGAAACAGAAGATGATAGCGAAAAGCACTGCAAGTCTCAGACCCTATTTAAAAAGGGGTCCCTAGAAACACCCAAGGATGAAGTCTCTAGGAGAGACATAAAGATGGAAACTGGAGGAAATTGTAGCCTCTGAGACAATATCTACAGTAAACAGTAAACACAGTCTAACTCCTAACCACATAAACATAAAAGCTCACACTAAAGGCCTATCTCAGTTCCAGTTGACCAACTATGTCATATCCAGATTTTGATAAAAATTACAGGGCACACAAGAAGAAAAAAAAAATACAGTCTAAAGGGACAATGCAAGCATCAGAACCAAACTTAGTTATAATAGAGATTTTGAAATTATCAGACCGGAAATTTAAAATAACTATGATTGAGGTATTAATACTTAGGGCTCTAATAAAAAAAAAATACACGACAAGTGGAAACAGATGGGTAATGCATGTAGAGATGTGGCAACTCTAAGAAACAATCAAAAGGAAATGCTGAAATTAAAAAACACTGCATCAGAATAAAGAACATCTTTGATGATCTCATGAACAGACTGAACATAGTCATGTGAAAAATAAGAGAGCTTGAAGGTATGTCAACAGAAACTTCCCAAACTAAAAACAAGAGAAAAAGCATGAAGAAAGAACAGAATATCCAAGAACCGTGGGACAAACACAATAGGCATAAATACACATAATGGGAATACCAAAAGGAGAATAAAGAGAAATAAAGAGAAAGGAACAGAAGAAATATTTGAAGAAATAATGACTGAAATTTTTCCAAAACTAATAACAGAAACCAAGCCATAGATCCATTTTGAGCATTTAAAGACATTGTTTGGCCACTTGGCAGTGGTGACCACAGCAGGCATTTTGGGCTCAGGCCGGAGTTTACAGCATTTGCTCTGGAAAGGCAGAAGGGTACCCACAGTGAGAATTGAGTGGTGAATGCGGAGAGTTCCCCAGCAGTAGGCACTGGAATTAGTCTTTTTCCTGTCACAGGCCTGGAGCAGGAGGAGAGTTCCTGAAACCAGGGTTTCTCCTGGGTGGTGAGGCTTATAGCCAGGGACAGCTTTGCAATCTGGAACCAGTCTGTGTGTGTCAATCCTGGTGTTCCAGCCTGCTCCCTTGGCCATTTAGGGGATAGTGCCCATCAGCTCCAAGAAGTAGAAGGGAGGCAGACCTCACTTTCCCTGGAGATCTAACCCTCAGCACTATCTGCCCCTAAGGGAAGGGGGAGCACAGCTCACCAAAGCCCCCCTTGGGCCAAAGAAAATGCAAGCATGGTACCAGCTGCTGAAGGTGGCATCACCAAAGCCCAGGAGTGCATGTGGAGAGGAGGTCATCGCTCACCCCCACCTTTCTTCTCAGTGTACTGTTGTAGACTTAGCAGCAGCTCTTCCTATCAGGGCATGGGGAGCATGGACTGAAAGAGACAGCTTCCCCAGTGTCTCCACCACCACTGAAGGTGCATGTGTGCTAGGAGAGGGCATGTTTCACACTTCCCAATTTGTCTCTGTCGCTGCCCCTAGCTTCCAGCTGTTACTCTTAAATGCCACACACTAAATTGCTGCTTGAATTACACCACCAAACGAAATTACATTGCTACAAAAAGCAATATCTGAGAAAGCCACTGCAACCTATCTGTAACCAATGAGCCCATAAAGAGCCTAGGCACCCTGAAAACACCAAGAAACAAAGCCATTTTATCATACACAACATACACCATAGCCATACCCCCAAGAAAAAAAACAAAAGAAAAAATCAAGAATCCCTATCCAAATGATAGCAAATTCAAAGGAAAGAAAAGAAGTGTCAACTTTCTCAGATGAGAAGGAACCAGTGTAAGAACTCTGGCAATACAAAAAACCAGAGCATTTCATCACCTCCAAAGGATGCCATTCACTCACAAACAATGTATATTAACTAGAATGAAATATCTAAAATGACAGGTATATAATTCAGCATGTGCACGGCAAGGAAACTAACCAAGATTCAAGAGAAATTTGAAGTTCAACACAAGGCGCCAGAAAAAATGATCCAAGATTTGGAAGATGACATAGCTGTACTAAGAAAGAACCAAACAGAACTTCTGGAATTAAAAAAATTTACTAAAGGAATTTTAAAATACAGTTGGAAACCTTAACAAAAGACTAAGCAGAAGGAATTTTAGAGATCAAAGACCAGTTTTTTGAATGAACCACTCAGATAAAAATAAAAATGAAGAGACTCCGTCTCAAAAAAAAAATTAAAAATGAAAATAATTTTTAAAAATGAACAAAGCCTTTGAGAAATCATAATAATCATAATAATAACTGTTTAAAAACAGAAAAAGGCCTGGACTACATAGATTCACAGCTGAATTCTACCAGACGTACAAAGAAGAGTGGTACCAATCCTACTGAAACTATTCCAAAAAATCGAGGAGAAAGAACTCTTCTCTAACTCATTCTACAAAGCCAGTATCATTCTGATACCAAAATCTGGCAAAGACACAACACCAACAACAAACTTACAGGCCAATATTTCTGATGAATATAGATGCAAAACTCCTTGATAAAACACTAGCAAACTGAATTCAGCAGCACATCAAAAGTTGATTCACCACAATTAAGTGGGCTTTATTCCAGTGATGCAAGGATGGTTTAACATATGCAAATCAATAAATGTGATTCACCATGTAAACAGAATTAAAAACAAAAACTATATCATCATTTCAATAGATGTAGAAAAGGCATTCAATAAAAATGCAACATCCCTTTATGATAAAAACCTTCAACAAACTAGGCATCAAAGGAACACACCTCAGAATAATCATGGCTATCTGTGACAAACTCATAGCCAGTATCATAATGAACAGGCAAAAACTGAAAGCATTGTCCTTAAGAGCTGGAACAAGGATGTCCATTCTCACCACTCCTATTCAACATACTGGAAGTCCTAACCAGAGTAATCAGGCAGGAGAAAAACATAAAAAGCATCAAAATAGGAAAATAGGAAGTCAAATTATCTCTCTTCATTGATGATATTATTCTATACCTAGAAAACCTTAAAGATTATGCCAAAAGACTCCTAGACCTGATAAACAGGTCTTTAGCAAAGTCTCAGAATACAAAACTTACGTACAAAAATTAGGAGCATTTTTATAAACCAATAATGTTCAAGCTAAGAAAATATCAAGAATCCAATCCTATGTACAATAGCTACAAAAAATACCTAGGAATACATCTAACGAAGGAGGTGAAAGATCTCTACAAGGAGAACTACAAAACAATGATGAGAAAAATCATAGACAACACAAATGGAAAAACATCCCATGCTCATGGATTAGAAAAATCTATATCATTTAAATGTCCATACTGCCCAAAGCAATGTACAGATTCAATGCTATTCCAACATCAGTATTCACCAAATTAGAAAAAACTATTCTAAAATTCATATGGAACCAAAAGAGAGCCCAAATAGTCAAGGCAATCCTAAATGAAAAAGAATGCAGCTAGTGGCATCACATTGTTCAACTTTATACTTCACTACAAGGCTACAGTAAACAAAACACCATGGTACTGGTACAAAAACAGGCACATAGACTAATGGAACAGAATTGAGACCCCTGGAATAAAGCCACACACCTATAACCAACTAATATTCAATATAGTCAACAAAAATAAACACTGGGGAATTCAATAAACGGTGCAGGAAAACTGGTTAACCATGTGCAGAAGAATAAAACTGGACCTCCACCTCTTACCATATAGAAAAATTAACTCAAAATGGGTTAAAGACTTAAATATAAGACCTCAAACTACAAAAATCCTAGAAGAAAACTTGGGAAATACTCTTCTAGACATTGGCCTAGGCAAAGAATTTATAGCTAAGCTCTCAAAAGCAAATGTAACAAAAACAAAAATTGATAATTGGGACAGAATTAAACTAAAGAACTTCTCCACAGCAAAACAAACTATCAACAGAGCAAACAGACAAGCTACAGAATGGTAGAAGATATTTACAAACAATGTATTCAACAAAGGACTACTGTCAAGAATCTATAAGGAGCATAAATCAACAGGAAAAACACAAATAGTCCCAGTAAAAAGTAGGTAAAGGACACAAACAGATACTTCTCAAAAGAAGACATACAGGTGGCCAACAAACATAAAAAATGCTCAACATCACTAATCATCAAAGATATGCAAATCAAAACTCCAGAGAGATACCATCTCACACCAGTCAGAATGGCCACTATTAAACAGTCAAAAAATAACACATGTTGGCAGTGTTGCGGAGAAAAATAATTGCTTACACAATGTTGGTGGGACTGTAAATTAGTTCAGGTATTGTGAAAAGCAGTTTGAAGATTTCTCAAATAACTAAAAATATAATTGCCATTCAACCCAGCAATCTCATTACTGGGTATGTACCCAATGGAAAAGAAATTGTTCTACCAAAAAGACATTTGTACTTGTATGTTTATTGTAGTGCTATTCACAATAGCAAAGACATAGAATCAACCCAGGTGCCCATCAATGGTGGACTGAATAAAAAAATGTGGTACATATACACCATGGAATACTACACAGCCAAAACAAAGCACAAAATCATGTCCTTTGTAGCAATATGGATGCAGCTGGGGGCCATTATCCTAAATGAATTAACACAGAAACAGAAAACCAAATACCACATGTTCTCACTTATGAGTGAGAGTTAAACGTTGGGTATATATGGACCTAAGATGAGAACAATAAACACTGGGGATTCCAAAAGCAGGGAGGGAGGATGGTGAGGATTGAAAAACCACCTATTGAGTACTATGTTTGCTACTGGGCAATGGGAGCATTAGAAGCCTAAACCACATCATCATGCAATATAACCATATAAGAAACCTGCACATGTACTCCCTGAATCTAAAATTTTAAAAATTATAAAAGTATTTAGAAAAAAATAAATTATAGAGAAATCTCATGTGCCCTTTACTGAGTTTTTTTCAATGGTAACATCTTGCAAAACTAGTAAAATATTGCTACCAGCATATTGAAACTGATATAGTCGAGATACAGAACATTTCCTCTCCTTCATGTTGCTGTTTTTTTACCATGCTTACTTTTCCCTCACCCTCTCCCATTCCTTAATCTCTGGCAACCATGTATCTGTTATTTATTTCTATGATTTTTGTCATGTCATGAATATTATGTAGTAGAATTATGCAACATATGAGCCACAAATATGAGCAAGGAAAAACAAAAAGTTTTGTGCTAGACCCTTAAAATTAGGCACAGAAGGAGGAAAGTCTCTTTAAAATAGTAGTAGCAGGGCCAGGATCATCATTTAGTGCTCAATTTCATGTGAGGCCCAGTTGTTTCATTATTTAATAACCTGTTAAACACACACACACATATGCACACACTAGAATTGCCATAGACTAAATGCTTGCATCTCCCCAAAATTCATGTTGTAACCTAATCTCCAATGTTGCTATAGATAGAATATTTGTGGTTCCCCCAAATTTGTATGTTACAACTGAACTTTCAATGTGATGGTATTAAGAGATGGGACTTCTGGAGAGGTGATTAGATCATGGGGATGGAGCCCTCATTAATAAAGTTAGTGACTTTACAAAAAGGACCCCAGAGAGTTCCTTTGCCCATTCCACCATTTGAGTACACGTGAAAAGATACCCATCTATGAACAAGGAAGCAGGCCCTCATCAGACACCAAATATGTTGGTGCCTTGATCTTGGACTTTGCAGCTTCCAGAACTGTGAGCAGTAAATTTATATTGCTTGTAAGCCATTCCGTCAGTGGCATTCTTTTAGAACAGCTTGAATGGACTAAAACCAGGGTTTCACACACATATGCACACACATTTCAAATACATAGATATTTCAAAGATTTATATACATTAAGGGATATACATTTTTTCAGAAGACCCTAAGATATCTTGTTCTCCATGATATATCTGACCAACTGTCACCAATTACTACCTAATCCTCCTCTTCTCTGTCATTTTTTGACCAACTGGATTCTTTTACTCATTTACAGAAGATCATGAAGAACTTGACTCCTAGTCTTAATCACGAGAAGTCTTGACATCTTCCAGGTAGACTTCAATATCCCCGGAGGCAGTTCCTCCAATACCTAAATTTCTTTGCTCTTGAAGCTTCTTGGCTTTAGAGAACTGTAAGAGTAATCACTTAGCAATTCAACTTCCTGTCACACTGCCAAACATGTGTAATCACACTTTTTCTTTTCTACTTCCTACTTTCTTCTATTAGCCTTTTTCCATATGAATTAAAATGTATTCAAGTATCTCCCACATTACAAAAAGGAAATTTTTTTGAGCCTCTGATTCCCCCTTTAATTGCTATTCTAACCTTCATCAGTTCCTCACCTCTACCAATTAAGTTTCTCAAGGGTCCTCTTCCATCCCATGTGTACCTTCTCCACTAACACTAACTCCTCAGCCCAGTGCTTATTTTGTTTCTCAGGATTATATCACTAGCAACTTTTTCTTCTCACTTTATAGCTCATCCAAGGAAATGTCACAGACTACAATGACTTCAGCTGCCATTTGTATTCTGATGTTTCTTAAATCTGTTTTTCTAAGCCAGGTCTTTCCCAGCTTCAGATCTATATTTACAACATCTCCACTTGGTTGACCTAAAATGAACCAAACCTAGACTGTTCATACCTAAATCCATCTTTTGTCGTCCAACTATTTCTCCTACTCTGGTCAATACTTCAGTGAATTATATCACCAGCCATGCAGTTGTACAAACTTGGAATGTAACTCCTGGTTAAACTTGCCTCTTTACCTCCCATAGTCAATCACAATTACTGTCAATTATAGCCCAAATTCATTGACTTTTCTCTATCCTTATTGTTAATAGCTTATTTCAGGCCACCATTACCTCTCACCCAGATAACTGAACAGTCTTTCTTTATTTTGTTATTTACTAGTTATTTATTAAGTATCTACTATGTACCACAGACTGTTCTAGGCACTTGTGATACCAATAAACACTTATAAAAATCTTTGACTCTTGGGAGGCCAGGGCGGGTGGATCATGAGGTCAAGAGATCAAGACCATCCTGGCCAACATGGTGAAACTCCATCTGTACTAAAAATGCAAAAATTAGCTGGGCATGGTGGCATGTGCCTGTAATCCCAGCTACTCAGGAGGCTGAAGCAGGAGAATCACTTGAACCCGGGAGGCGGAGGTTGCAGTGAGCCGAGGTTGCGTCACTGCACTCCAGCCTGGTGACAGAGTGAGACTCCATCTCAAAAAAAAAAAAAAACTTTGACTCTATAAATGTTACTATATACTAGATAAAGATAGACAATAATCAATGAACATAATAAATGAGTAAATCATATATTATTTTAGAAAGTGAAAAGTACTACTACAAAAAATAATTCAAACAAGAAAGAATGTTATGGTAAATTTAGTCCTAGAGTAAAATGATTGGTTGTTAAAGGAAAAGGGATGTTCAGGACAAATCAGAAAGTCCAAGCATGTCATGAACAGCCTGTGTAAGTGACAATAAGAGGATTTATTTTTTAAAACTTGAAAACTTTTAAATGATCTAGTTATCTATGATTAAAGGGAAAATATGATGGTCTTTCTATAGATCAGGTTTGATGTTAAAAAAACCTCACTTATACACTAAAGAATAGAATTGATTAGAACAATGAAACTTTCTTAAGGGTTTATTCACCCTTAATAAATTATAAGATATTTTAATTTTTTAATTTTAACCCAAAGTTCAACTTTTATTGCATCTCACAGGTTTTGGTTTTCTCTCCCCTTTTAAAAGACATGAAATAGTAACACTACCCTTCAACTCATTTTCAGTTCATATAAGGTTCTATTTATTTATTTATTTATTTATTTATTTATTTTCCTGCTCAGGTTCTGTTTCTTTTGGCCTGATGCTAGCAATGTTTTCTTAAAGGTTTAAAGGAAATGTCTTCTTCCACCATAATATTCTATGCACTACAAAAGGTCTTTTCTTTTGCCTTTGGTAACTGGACTAACAGATTTTAAGTTTTATCAAAATAATTCCTATGCCACTATTATTAAGTTTGGTTTGCTCAGGAAAAAATTGAGATTAAAAAAATTTTAATTAATGTTATTGCATCCTTGTATCTTCCTGTATGTGCTTTTAAAGTCCTTGTGACATTGAGTTACAGGGCTTTGACTTCTGGGTCTAAAAAGAACACTAAGTCCCACTAAACTTAAGCTCTGACAGCAATTAAAGCCTCATCTTCAGGCCTGGTAGAAGATGCCAATCAAAATTAACTGCATTCCTGAGACACAGGGCTAGAAATTAAAGCTATTCAACTCCTCAAGGCTCAGGGACTATCTTGGAAGAGGTGGGCATATGAGATTGTAAGGGCCAATTTTAAAAGATAAAATAAGATCAGTTTCTCTATAAATTAATCATTAATGTCAAAGGCACACTGATGCAAGACCAGCATGTGGGTCCCTATGTCAGATTAACAAGGTTTTCTTGAAGCATTAACCTACTCCTTAATAAAGGTTATAAAGACTTATGGAAGTTATATCTTATGATCAGGATGATAATTTTATAGATTGTTTATAAAATTTTGGAAAATAAATTTAATTGGCTTCCTGCTGTTTTTATTAGGGCTTGTTGTTTGGAAAATTAAGTCTCCTCTCTCAAAGAATGAAGGTTTTGCTTTTTAAAAAAATCCTTGAGTTATCAGTTTGGTAAATGAATGATTTATTTTACAATGACCTGTGATCCTATTTTGTAATATCAAGTGTTTTAAACCTTTGATATTTGACAAACTTTCCAAATTCAAATTATAAATTATGTCTTTTTCTGACCTTATTAATCCTTTAAGATATTACTAATAGGTCCCCTAAAGTCCAAAAATGACATGTTTGTCTTATTTGGTATAAAAATTATACAGGAAGCATTGTCAAATGTAAAATGGTGTTTAGTTTTCTTTGCACTGCATTTGTGTAAATATGTTATTAGTACGTATTCCAAAATTATGGGAAACTCCTATAATTCTGATATCACTTAATGTATGTTATCAGTAATAATTATAATTGCCATGTTAAAAAACATTCAGAGTAAGGGGAATGCTAAGAGGTGGGAGTGGAGATGTGTCTGGTGTTAAATCAAGAAGATGAAAAAAACTTGAAGGAAGTAAGAACTATGTGGAAGTTACATGGAAACCTGGAGAAAGGGAAGAAAAAGAAAACAGCCAGTGCAAGGATGTCTTGGACCAGGCCTAGTGAGTTTCTGTGCCCTTTATTTAAATGAGTCCAATAAAACACTGTGCCAAGGAGTTTGGGCCATACACATACTGCATGAAGAGCCACTGAAGGTAGAGTACCATATTCAAATTTTCATTTTAGAAATAAATTTTCAGATTCTTGAACACAAAGATGATGTCCTGTATTTCTGTATCTTTAATTCCTAGACCAGTGCCTGACACACAATATACACTTAACAAATGTCTGTTGAATGAATGCTTAGAGCAGGCTGAGACTGGAGGCAGGGAAATTAATTGGAAAACTATTTCAACAATTTAGATGAGCAATGATAAAGTATTGGTCTAAAGAAAGACGATGTGGATGGAGAAAAAAGGACAGACTTGAGAGACATTTTGGAGGTAGGATTGATAAGACTTGATGGCTGATAGCTTGTGGAGGGAGTTTTCGCTTGATTGACTACACAGGCTATGGCAACAATTATTAAGACTGGAGAGATAAAAGTAGAGAATTTATTTCTATTTGATTTTGTATGCTTGTTTTGTTTTTATTAGGGGATGATGGTGAGACAGATTATAAATTTGGTGTGTGTGTTTTTTGTGTTGGTAGTGCTAGTGGAAGACTTAGGTGGAGATATCCAATGAATAGTATATATTCAAGAGTGGGGCTGGGAAAAGGTTTCAGCCTTAGAAGGACATAGCAGAGATTCTCAAATGTTAGCATGCTTAAGAACAAGCTGAGGAGCTTGTTAATACTGAGATTACAGTAGTTCTGGAGTATGGCTCAGGAATCTGCATTTTACGCACAGGAATAAACACAGGTGTTCTGGGCAGAAGGCTCCCAGACCTCACTTTGTGAAACACTAATATTGGTAGTGGATAGGACCTGGGCAAATGAACTAAAAGGTACAAGCATAGAAGAGAAGAGGATCAGAGGAAGAAATCTAGAGAATACATATTTATAGAGAGGCCCCAGGAAAAGAAACCTCCTGCGCTGTGCTCTGAAGCCTTTTTTTTTTTTTTTTTTTTTTTAACCAGTTCATATTACTGGCTGAATGCCCTAGACTGTGGTGCTTCTTGTTTGAAGCTTGGAGGTAAGTCTGCATTAGACAAAGGTTAGAGAGACACTTTTAAAGTTAGCTGGGTTCAAATGTAAACGGGCCTCAAATGGCTAAACAAAGGAGTTTGTTCTTTATATTGTCATTGGTGAAAGCGTTTGATCAGGACCGGGAGATGATGAAAGCAGAATTTCTGAAAGATTATGTTTGTACTAAATGGTCAGGAAGAAAAGAAACTGGAAGCAAGGTGAGTTAAGAAAAACTTACAAAGGGAAGAGTCAAAAGACACTAAACTACTTAAAGAATAAGAAAACCCCTGTGAAAAAGGCAGAGGACTGAAACAGAAACTTAATTAGTTTGAAATCTCAGAGGCCAAGGGAGGAGGAGAGAATTTTGAGGCTGGATGTTTACAGTGCCAAGTAGTACGGAGATGGCACAAATCCATCTGCCATTTTCTAAAGAGAAACAATAATAATCTATACATTGCCATTTAAAATAGTAATAATAATGTATGCATTGCCAAAGGGATTTATGCTGAACAGTGAACCCCCGATCCACATTCTCCTGCTAAGATGATATGCCTTTAACTTATTTCTTGCCATGATAAAGTATGCATTGCCAAAGGGATTTATGCTGAACAGTGAACCCCCGATCCATATTCTCCTGCTAAGATGATATGCCTTTAACTTTTATTTCTTGCCATGATAAAGTATGCATTGCCAAAGGGATTTATGCTGAACAGTGAACCCCCGATCCACGTTCTCCTGCTAAGATGATATGCCTTTAACTTTTATTTCTTGCCATGATAAAGGGGGTCATTCAAATGAAGTCACTGTGACCTTCTGTGAAATTCTTAAAAAGGAAGCTTCCTACCTTTGTGTGGTCTTTTGAAGCCAAGTAAATGACCCAGAAAATTAAGATAAATATCAACATCAGCAGTAATTTTCGAGCTATGGCATTTGGAAACAAAGTGAGTATCCTATAAGAGAGGACAGGAGAAATAATCACATTAAATCAAATAAGCACGACATAGCTCCATATACTTTGGTTCCTCTTCAGTAATTTCCAGAACAAGGTGATGTTATCCTGGATTTTCCAAAAGTTCCTTTATATCTTCTATTGTCAATCAGAAACAAAGTGTTTCCCTGAGATAGGGAACAAAAATCCCAGAAGGACTCTTGGTTTCTGATGCTCAGGTTAATTCTTTGGGTTTGGAGTCACATCACATACTGGAACCTGTTTTCTTGTTGAGGTCTCAGCATGGACAGCAAGGTTTTAGATTATTTACCAGAAAAAACAGTACCCCCACCCCCATCCTACCCCCGCCGTGTCCTCTAGTGAATCGTGGTCTCTAAATCTCTTTCTCTGATACACACACACACACAAGCACACACGTGTTGTCTAGTGTCCTCTCTCCCTGGTCTTATCTGCTTCCAAGAGCTTCATTATAAACCTCCCATTTACTATTTTAGGCAGCTTGTTGCCACCTCAGTTATCTCCTCAAGCCAATGCAGTTGATTAACACTGCCAAAAAGAGTAAAAGTTAGTCTTTAAAAAAGCTCAGTGTTGAGTGGTTAGAATTTTAGTGTTAGTTTTTAAAACCCAGAATCCCAAAAGTATGTGGCAAAGAGCTAAAGTATGGCAATCTTTACCGAACGTTTTTGACCAGGACCCACAGTAAAAAACCAGAACAAACAACCCCCTCTCCAAAAAAAAAAAAAACACATCATACCAAATCCCAATTTAGGACACATGAATGCATACACACAAACACACACACACACACACATCCCGCAAAAAACTCATAAAACAATACTTATCTACAATGCACTATGATTTTTTTCTAGTTACTGTTTTATTCCATTTAATTGCATTCTATTTTAAAAGTATTTTTACGTCCAAGTAAAATGATTTTACTATCCTCTAAAGGGTTGCATCACACCATCTGAAAAACACCAAATGGTCTATAGTTCTCCCCTCCCTTCCCTGACGTTAGCTTGCCAGTAAGAGTTGGAAAGTACCACACCTATGGATGAATATTTTCTCCATCATCTTCTCATGTTCTCACAGGAATTACAGTTGTCCAGAGACTCTCCTTGATTAAAGCAGTCTTTGCATTTATTTTAGGGTTGGAGTTTCCCTATGAGCTTCATTGATCAAAAGCTGAAATCCTATTTGTGGCCACAGCGTGCCAGCTGGAATCATACACCTCCTTTTCATGATCTGTTCCTGCCCAACCCACACCACAGAGCCAGAAGAAAAATGCCATGAGGAAGCTCTGAAGTTTGTTTTTAGAGACTGGACATCTAATTGCAGCACTGGGTCACCTCTGGTTGAGGTTTTACTTATTTATAGACAGAGTGCACTTCCCTTGCTCATGCCTTCGTATGGTTTCCACGTGGGATTAGTCACCTCCAAGGTAGCAGGAGGAGTAACTGAAAAATCAGAAAGAAGAAAAACAGAAGCCCCGAGTCCACAGTTCTTGAAGGCCTGAGAATTGATTCAGCTGGGTCCTCTCAATTTTTGGAGTGCTTTCTTTGTAAACTTTCTCTTGCTCTAAACCATTGCATACATCAAGCAGTCCAACAGTGACGATTTAAGTTAAATCTCAGGCCACAAGAGGAACAGCCACAGGTCTAAATCTCACTGCAACTTGAATATGTAACAAGGTAAGAGAATCCAAAAGAGCAAATTCTGCGGATGTGGGTATGACACTGATCTTCAGTGGTCACAGTGCAACTACTAGCCAGGTGGCCCTGGTACCACCATATCACACGAGCCACACTCAGTATGCATTGCTCTGCATGAGAGTGTCTAGATATAGATCTCTATATCCAGATATAGAGAGATGATAGCTATCTAGATATAAATATGGATATATACATGTGTATATTTCATAGATATATATATATATATATTTATATACACATAGCATTTGTTTGTTTGCATCTAAGCCAGTGCCTCTAGCCACCACATATCCCTCCATGTCTATATAACAGCATGGATATCAGAACTGAAATCACAGCATATTGGAGATTGGCTCAGAGATCCAGTAGATAACTTTTAAAGAAATTTATTGAAAGAAAAAAGATATAGATCCTGCCAATTATTCCTCACTCCTTATAAGGCATGTTCTTCTCCTCTGCCTTGTGCTGCAGTGCTATGACAGTTATAATAGTGCATCCACAATTTTTTTCAACTTTATTGAGGTACAGTTACAAAGAAAAAATGTATACATTTACAGTGTATAATGTGACGTTTTGATATATGCAGACATTGTGAAGTGACTACTACAATCAAGCTAATTAACATATCCATCACCTCACATACTTATTTTTATTTGTGTGGTGAGAACGCTTGAGATCTACTCTCTGCAATTTTCAAGTATGCAATAAAAAAGTATTAATTATAGACACAATGCTGTACAATAAATCTCTAGAACTTATTCATCCTGTGTAAAGTGAAACTTTGAGTCTTCTGACCAACATGCCCTATTTGCCCCTCTCCCTGACCAGCCCCTCAGCAACCATGATTCTGCTCTATTTGTATGAATTTGACATTTTTTATTTCACATGTGAATGAGATAATGCAGTATTTTTCTTTCCGTGTTCTGTGACTGGCCCATTTCACCCAGCATAATGTCCTCCAGGTTCACCCATGTTGTTGCAAATGACAAGATTTCCTTATTTTCTAAGGCTGAACAACACCCAACTGTTTATGTGTATATATGACACAATTTCTTTATCAGTTCATCTGTTGATGCATACTTAACATTGTTTCCATGTCTTTGCTACTGTGAATATGGGATGCAGATATCTTCTTAAATACTGACTTCCTTTCCTTTGGATATATACCCATTAGTGGGATTGCTGGATCACACAGTATTTCCATTTCAAATTTTTTGAGGAATCTCCATATTGTTATCCAAAATGGCTGTACTAACTTACATTCCCATTAACAGTGTACAAGTATTCCCTTTCTCCCCCTCCTCACCATCACTTATCTTTTGTCTTCTTGATGATAATCATACTAACAGGTATGAGGTAAGCTCTCATTATAGTTTTAATTTGCATTTCATGATGATTAGTGAGGCTGGACATTTTTTTTTTTTTGTATACCTCTTGGCCATTAGAATGTCTTCTTTGAGAAATATCTATTCAGCTCCTTTTCCCATTTTCTTTTTTTTTTTTTTTTTTTTTTTTTTTTTTTTGAGATGGAGTCTTACTCTGTCACCCAGGCTGGAGTGCAGTGGCACAAACTCGGCTCACTGCAAGCTCCGCCTCCCGGGTTCACGCCATTCTCCTGCCTCAGCCTCCTGAGTAGCTGGGACTACAGGCGCCCGCCACCACGCCCGGCTAATTTTTTGTATTTTTAGTAGAGACGGGTTTTCACCGGCTAATTTTTTGTACTTTTAGTAGAGACGGGTTTTCACCGTGTTAGCCAGGATGGTGTCGATCTGGTGACCTCGTGATCCGCCTGCCTCAGCCTCCCAAAGTGCTGGGATTACAGGCGTGAGCCATCACGCCCGGGCCCCATTTCCCATTTTCTAATTGGATTATTCGTTTTCTTACTATTAACTTATTTGAGTTCTTTTAAATTTAATTTAAATATTAATTCCTTATCAGATGTATGGTTCGCAAATCTTTTTCCCATTTCATAGATTGTCTCTTTATTCTGTTGTCACCCTTGCAGTACAGAAGTTTTTAAGTTTGATGTAATCCCATTTTGTCTATTTTTTGTTTTGTTGCCTGTGCTTTTGGGGTCATATCAAGAAAAACCTCAGTGATCATACCAATATCAAAGAGATTTTTCCCTACGTTTTCTTCTAGCAGTTTTACAATTTCAGGTCCTATGTTTAAGTCTTTAATCCATTTTCAGTTGGATTTTTTTAATATGTTGTGAGATAAGAGTCTAGTTTCATTCTTCCACATGTGGATATGCAGTTCTCTCAGCACCATTTATTGAGAAGCCTGTCTTTTCTCCATTGTGTGTTCTTGGCACTTTTGTTGAAAAATCAGTTGACTGTAAATAAGTGGATTTATTTCTGGGGTCTCCATTTGGTTCCATTCTTCTATGTATCTGTTTTTATGTCCTTACCATGCTGTTTTGATTACTAGAGCTTGTAGTAGATTTTGAAATCAGGTAGTTTAATATTTCCAGCTTTGATATTATTGGTCAAGATTAGTTTGGCTATTTGGGGTCTTTTGTGATTCCATGTAAGTTTCAGAATTATTACTTTTATTTCTGTTAGAAAGTCCATTGGAATTTTGATAAAGATGACATTAAATCTGTAGAATGTTTTGGGCAGTATGGACATTTTAACAATATTAATTTTTCAAATCCATGAACACAGGATATTATTCTACAAACAGATCTTTTCCCTACTTCATGAAATTAATTCCTAAGGGTTTTTTATGCTATAGTAAATTGGATTGTTTTCTTGATTTCTTTTTCAGATAGTTTATTGTTAGCATATAGAAAATCTATGTATTTCTGTGGTTAATTTTGTATCCTGCAACTTTACGGAATTTGTTCAACAGTTCTAACAGTTTTTTGGTGGAGTCTTTAGAGTTTTCTACATATAAGCTCCTGTTGCCGGCAAACAGAAACCATTTTACATCTTCATTTTTTATTTGGATGCCTTTTATTTCCTTCTCTTGCCCAACCATTCTGACTAGGACTTCAGTACTATGTTGAATGCAATAGCAAGAGTGGGTATCCTCTTATTCCTCGTCTCAAAGGAAAAGCCTTTAGATTTTCACCACTGAGTATGATGTTAGTTGTGGGTTTGTCATATATAGTCTTTATTGTGTTGGAGTATAATCCTTCTAATAATCCTTCTATACTCAATTTTTTAGAGATTTTTTCTTCATGAAAAGACATTGAATATTATCAAATGCTTTTTCTTTATCTCTTGAGATGATATGATTTTTGTCCTGTATTCTGTTAATGTGATGGATTACATGTATAGATTTGTGTATGTTGAACAATCCTTGCATCCTAGGGATAAATCTCACTTGATTATGGTGATTCATTCTTTCAGTGTGCTATTGAATTCAGTTTGCTAGTATTTTCTTGTGGATTTTTGCATCTATGTTCATTAGAGATGATAGTCTATAATTATCTTTTCTCCTAGTGTTCTTGTCTGGCTTTGATATTGTAGCAATGCTGGTCATCTAAAATGAATTTGAAAGTATTCCCTTTACTTCAATTGTTTGGAAGAGTTGGCATTATTTCTTCGTTAATGTTTGCTAGAATTCACGAGAGAAGCCATCAGGTGCTGGCTTTTCTTTGTTAAACAGTTTTGTTCATTGTTTTCTAACTGCTTTATAGTTACTTTGTGCCATTCTTTCTCTCTTGTTGTATTCTTTTGTGATTTGATTTTTTTTGGGGGGGGTGGTATGTTTCGATTCCTCTTTATCTTTTATGTTATCTACTACAAGTTTTTTCTTTGTGGTTGCCACGAGGTTTGCATAAAACATTCTATGGCTCTAAAATCCATTTTAAAGTGATAACAACTTTGACCACATACGATAGGATTCTCTCCTAATGTGGAATCTAGTCTTTAGGTAGCTAAGTGAAATTATTCAACTCCATAAACACTTGATGATAAATGTGTGTCTGAGCCACATCATAATTACTGAAGCACATTTTTCCCATTGTGTTATTTTTATTTAATGATTTTTCGAGGGAAAATTAAGGTTATTTGGTTGGCAAATAATTTCAAACATTTTTGTTAGTCTAAACTTCAGCATACCATGCTAGGAAATGCAACATATGCATGAATTTTTAAAATAAAAGACTACCAAGGCATTTTAATCCCTTAGCAGGTTTTGTTTACTTGCTTGTTTGTTTCTTTGTTTGTTTTTAAGCAACGTCCACCAGCCCCTGGAGGCCCCTTCTCTCCCTTTGAAATTTTTAATATCATCTAATCCCATCATCATCTTTGGGATGATTTCTAGTCTTGTCTTTATCCTGCACTTGTGAAGATAAGCTGATAAATGACATTGTCAGGGTGAGATTTAACAGAATTCTGGTTTCGGGCTAGTTTATAGGAGGGATATGTATCCTGAAGGATTTAGGAATTCACAAAGAATTTCCTCATGAGCAATTTGAGGGAGGCTATCTGGGGAGATATGTGGCTTCCTATCATTGTGGGAACCCAGTTTACGGATGAGGCTCTCACATAGAGTTGTGAAATTATAGATCTTTGGGAACAAAAGGAAGGCAGTATTGCATGACTCAGTTCCCAAGCTTAACTTTCTCTTTGGCATAGAGAGTTAAGGGTCCCAAGATTCTATTTTCTTTCACAATAGGGATTTTTTCTCTTTTATTCCTGATTTTAGTAATTTGAGTCTTCTCTTTTATTCTGAGTTATTCTAGCTAAAGGTTTGTCAATTTTATTGGTCTTTTGAAAGGGCTTCTTTTGGTTTCAACGATTTTTCTGTCCTGTTTTTCTATTCTCTATTTTATTAATTTCTGCTCTGATTTTTATATTTTATTTATTTTGCTTGCTTTATGCTTAGTTTGCTCTACATTTTCCAGTGTCCTTAGGTGAAATGTCAGGTTATTGATTTGAGATCTTTCTTCTTGTTTAATATGGGTGTGAACAGCCACAAATTTCCATCTAATCACTAGTTTATCTTTATCCCATAAGTTTTGGTTTGTTAATACCTTCATTTTCATTCATCTGAAAGTATATTCTGATTTCCCTTGTGATTTCTTCTTTGACACCTTGATTATTTAGTAGTGTGTTGTTTAATTTTATATATTTGTGAATTTTCCAAATTTATTTTCATTACCGATTTCTAATTTCATTTCATATAGTCACAGAGTATATTTTGCATGATTTCAATTATTTTATATATTTTATATATATATATATATATATGGAGAGAGAGAGAGAGAGAGAGAGAGAGAGAGAGAGAGAGAGAGAGGCTGTTTTATGGCATAGTATATGGTCTATCCTAGAGAATATTCCATGTGTACTTGAGAAGAATATGTTTTCTGTTGTTGTTGGGTAGAATGTTATATAGATATCTATGTGGTCTAGTTGGCTTATAATTTTGGAGTCTTCTGTTTTCTTATTATTATTCTGTCTAGTTGTTCTAACCATTATTGAAAGTATGATATTGAAGTCTCTAACTATTATTGTTGAATTGTCTATTCCTTTTTTCATTTCTATAGGTTTTGGTTTATATATGTTAGGTCTATATTGTTAAATGCTTATATTTTTCTAGGTATTATATCTTCCTGATGTATTGACACTTTTATCGTTAGAAAATGTTCCTCATTATCTGTGGTGACGTTATGGGTTTTAAAGTCTATTTTGTCCACTTCATTTTTCTTATTATTACTGTTTGAATGATATCTTTTTTCCATCCTTTTAGTTTCAAACTGCTTGTATCATTAAATGTAAAGTATGTGTCTTGTAGGCAGCATATGCTAGTTGGATCTTGTCACATTAACCAGTCTGGCAATTTCTGCCTTTTGATTGGATTGTTTAATCCATTATTCACATTAAGTATTATCATTAAAATAGTTATTTTACCTTTTGTTTTTAATATGCATCTAGTATCTTTTTTCTCTGTTCTTCCTTTACTGATTTCTTTTGCATTAAGTGAATATTTTCTAGTGTAACATCTTAATTCCTTTCATTATTGCTGTATTTTTTGAAAAAAATTAGGGATTGTTCTAGCAATTAACTTGTACAGTAGATTCTTATTATTCATGGTTTTTATGCTCTATAGTTGCTTTTTGTGTATGATATGGTTTGGTTCTGTGTCCCCACCCAAATTTCATGTTGAATTGTAATTCCCAGTGTTGGAGGAGGAATCTGGTGGGAAGTGATTGAATCATGGGGGTGGACTTCCCCCTTGCTGTTCTCATAATAGAGTTCTCATGAGATCTGGTTGTTTCAAAGTATGTAGCACCTCCTCCTTCTCTCTATGTCTTTCCCACCAGCCATGTGAAGATGTGCTTGCTTCGCCTTTGCCTTCACCATGATTGTAAGTTTTCTGAGGCCTCCTCAGAAGTAGAAGCCCATACAGCCTGCAGAAACATAAGCTGATTAAACCTCTTTTATTTATAAATTACCCAGTCTCAGGTATGTCTTTATAGCAGTGTGAGAATGGACTAATACAGTGTGTTTGTCTGTTTGTGTATTCAAATTACTGTCTGTGGTCACTTGCTTTCAAACTGAGGAATTCTCCTTGCTATTTCCTGTAAAACAGATCTGTTGGTTATGGATGCTCTCAATTTTGTTTATCTGAGAATTTCTCTTTTTCCCCTTCACTTTTAAAGACAGTTTTGCTAGATAAAATATTCTGTTGACAGGTTCCTTTTATTTTTTTCTCTCAGTACTTTGAATATGTCATCCTACTGCCTTCTGGTTCCACTGTTTCTAAAGAAAAGTCAGTTGTTAATCTTATTGTGGTTACCTGGTATGTGATAAATTATTTTCCTCTTGCTGCTTTCCAAATTTCCACTTTGACTTTGACTTTCATTTTTGCTATGATGTGTCTGGGTGTGGATTTCTTTACACTATCATACTTGTACTTTATTAAGTATCTTGGATATATAGATTAATGTTCTTCATTAAATTGGAGGAATTTTCAGCCATTATTTCTTCAGTTTTTCTGCTCCTTTCTCCCTATACTCTCCTTCTAATTCCTCCATTATGTTTCTACTGCTGTGCTTAAATTTCTACCATATTTCTCTAAGGATCTATTGATTTTTTTATTATTTTTCTCTCTAGACTGCATAATCTCTACTGATCTACCTTCAAGTTTGCTGATTTCTTCTTCTGACAGTTCAAATCTACTGCTAAGTATCACTAGTTAACTTTTCATATCAGTTATTATACTTTTCAACTCCAGAATTTCAATTTATGATGTTTACATATATATAATTTATATATATAATTATGTTATATATAAATTATATATAATTATAATATATTATATTATATACATATTTGTCCATATATATATATTTGTCCTTACTATCTCTCCTTGATGAGATATTGTCATAATAATTTCCTTTCTTTTTTTAAGCAGGCCTTCCTTTAATTCCTTGAACATATTTACACTGACTATTTTGCAGTCTTTGTCTGACTTGGTTTGACAGCTTGGCCCTCTCAGAGGCAGTTTCTGTTGCCTGCTTTTTCTCCTGTTTGTGGGTCATTCTCTCCTGTTTCTTTGCATGTCTTATAATTTTTGTTGAAAACTGAATATTTCAGATAAAATATTGTAGCAAATTTATATACTGGTCTCCACTCTATGGAACTTGATATTGTTGTTTGCTTGCTTTACATTTATTTATTTATTCATTTATAGAGACAGAGTCTCACTCTGTTTCCCAGGCTAGAGTGTAGTGGTACAGTCATACCTCACTGTAACTTTGAACTCCTAGGTTCAAGTGATCCTCCTGCCTCAGCCTCCTAAGTAGCTAGGACTAGGTGTGCACCACCATGCCTGGCTAATTTTTTAATTTTTTGTAGACATGAGGTCTTGCTATGTTTCCCAGGCTGATTTCAAACTCCTAGCTTCAAGGGATCCTACCACAAGGGCCACTTTAGTGCTATGATTACAGAATGTGAGCCACTGCGCTTCATCTGCTTGTTTGTAATTAGGCTGGACTATTTTAGTAAAGTCTATTTCTCCAGAAGTGCATAGTCTCTGATGTTGCTCCTCAGAAAGTAAAGGCTTGGGCATGCACACAATCATCTTGGAATAACCGTGATTTTATCAAGGCTCTCTTTGACCATGTCTTATTTTGATTTCTCTAAGCTCTCTCCATCTGTTGGTATCATACCTAGCTGTTAGCCTCTACTAATTCCTGGCTGATTGCTCCATTGTTTCCCACAAGGTCCTGGGGCATAAACTGCTCTATAGTCTAAATAAATTAAATATAGGCTCCTTTGAGGGGCAGTTTTTGAGACCAGTCTTTGAGGTTTGTTCTAATTTTATAGGGCTCTACCTAGCTATGTCTTTGTGCAGTTTCCTCTGGTAAATTAGTTGGTTTATGGTTTTGGTTGTTGCTCTCAAGGAGCTGCCAGCTTGCTCTTAACCCATTTATGCCTGAGGTTGCAACGTTTTGAATTTTTGCAATCAGACCTTGAGGATGACCTCAAGCAGTAGGATATAAATAACTCCCACATGCTTAGCGTTCCAATAATGGAACACTAGGCATAATTAATTGCCTACAACCAGTATCCCCATTATCTTTGGAAGAGTTTCTTTAGGACTGAAATTCCCTTCAGTCTGCTCCAAATAAAGTCAGTACCCTTGGAAAAATCTGTGGAACATTCTGTTGCTATGACTTGCCTCTCTTCCTGGGCAAAACTTCTGCCAGAACTGAAGTCAGTGACAGTGGCCCATTTCTCAGAGTGACACTCTAGCTTTACACATAAATCTTCTTGGCCTTTCTCTCCCAGCCAATGAGCTGAAGTGAGAATGACTGGAGCTTCGTGTTCTCAGTCCGTCAAACCTAGAAAAGTGTTTCTGCTCTATAAGTAGGGGCTGGGTAGAGAAAGAGGGTCCAGGACTTCTCAGTCATTCTTGGGTAGAGTAGAACCTCTGCAACACAGAATTGGAAGGAATGAGAAATGCTAGTGGACTATCCCTTCAGGTAAGATATTCTTGACTGGCAGGTCAGGGAAGATGAAGTCTTCTTGATTGCACTCGCCAGAGTAGAGCTTTGTCATGCTAACTTGTGGGCTTGGAGGGAGAGAATGGAAGGATTTGGTGGCTCAGTTTCCAGTCTTTTTCTATTCTTACTGAGATATAGAAGATTTTCTTTAAAAAATGTTTATTCATTTGCTGTATGCCCTTGGGATAATTTCCAAAGACTTTAAATCATTGTTTGTTTTATAATGTGTATCAATTTTGAGTGTTCCACTGGGGAGAGGGGTCCACAGAGCTTCTCACATTTTGGCTGGAAGTCATCTCTCAATTTCTATTGTTTTTGAAATCATTCCAGAGCATGGGAATTTTCTGTGGCGCTCTAAATCTGATCAGTCTCCTCCACTTGCAGCAGGCTACCATTCCTCACGGAAACCACTCTGTAGAGCTTGGAGTGGAATGGGAGCAGCCCCAAGTTAAAATCACAGAGATTCCATTCTTCTCATCAAAATTCAGTCATTGTTCTTAAATAAGTGTTGTCTGATTTATTGGACACCTTTGGTTCCTTTTCAGAGTTTTGCAATGATTGTTTTTGATGATTTTGTCCAGTTATTTCAGGGAGAGGATTTGCCAAGCTTCTTATTTCACCATTCCAAAAATGCTGTCCTAATACTCGGCTTCTATATTTACAATATTCACTAAAGATTAACAAGCAACTTATTAATATTTTATAAAGAAAATATAAAGATAAGTCATGGTCTCTGTCCACTCCCATTTATCTTCCTAGTTTGTTCCTTTTCCCCACTTGCTCTGGGCAGATCTTAGAATACCATGTGCCCTTACATACCTTATGGCTGTGTTTAGCTGGAGAACTCTAACTGGTACGTTAGCCTATTCACTAGCAGAAATAGGAAAGAGACAAGCAGGAGCCTGTCCCTTATCTTCCTCCAGAAGTCTCCCTCTAGTGTCCCTTAATTAACATAGACCCTAATAGGAAAGCAGCTAAAGTTTGCGGAGTCCCAGCCACAGAATCACAAAACAGAGCACAGAAAAGTAGTTTGGAGTTGAGGGCCAATAGCTTAAGAGTAGGCACACTATCCATCTATCTAGAGGTATTCAGTCTTTTCCAAGAACACTTCCTGAACATCCTTTTCCCTAAGAAACGCTGAGGTTCCTTCTGTGTGTGCCTGTAGAACCTCAACCTCACTGTTGTAAATAGTGCTTGTCACAATTTTTTGTTTGCTTGTTTCTGTATCCTCTGTGTATTAGTTATCTACTGCTGTATAACTTAGTAATTTAAAACAACAAACATTTATTATCTCATAGTTTGTGTAGTTGAGAACTTAGGAGTGGCTTGTTTGGGTGGTTCTGGCTCAAGACCTCTAATGAGGTCTCTGTCCATATGGCAGCTGGAGATACGCTCATCATCTGAAGGCCTGGCGGAGGCTGGAAGATTTACTTCCAAGATAGCTGATTCAGATGGCTATTGTCAGGAGGCCTCCGTTCTTTGCTGTCTGTTAGCAAGGTCTCAGTTATTTGCCACTTTCCACGGACTGTTGAGTGTACTTATGATGTGGCAGCTGGTTTTCCCCAAAGCAAGTAATCCAAGAGAGAAAGCAAGGAGGAAATCACAATGCCATCTATGACCTACTCTCACATGTCATAACTTCCACCAAATTATATTTGTTAGAAGCAAGACCAATCCATTATTACTCAAGAGGAGGGCAATTGGGTTCCACTTCTTAGAGGGTGGAGTATCCAAGAATTTATGGACCTCTTTGGTGTTGCATGTTTAATTAATGGTAACCTCCAACTGAATTAACATTTAGAAGTCTGTTACTTCAGAATTAAGCTTCAAATGGACATTTTTAGAGAAATTTGTCTAGTTATTAAATACAATTACATTTATTAAAAACACCTTTTTAAATTCACTCTGCTACTCTTTCTCAACTTCCTATTTGTAATGTGAAAAGAATAAATTTAAAAAGTTCAGAAAGATACGTTCTAAAAGAACAAAACCAGTTTTATCACTGTCTGTCAATCAGGACCTGGATCTTCATGTTAATATCTTCGTGTATACAGATAACTCACTGGACCTCATGGCCATCACAGCACAGGTAGAACAACACCTGGCACATGTAAAATTTTGTTGCATGAATGAAAGAAAAATAGAAACATACTTTAAAAGTGAGAAGGTTAGATGTTCATTAATGTTCAAACCTGTGTTTGTGTTTCTGAGGGCTATGGGTATGGATATATGTGTGTGGGTGTGTGCAGGGTTTTTTTTTTTTTTTTTTTTTTTTGTATATATGCTATAGAGAAGTGTGTGTATTGTGACTGAAGGGTAATATTTGTTTTACCTTTGATAGTTCTGTCCATTATGACTGAAATAAAAATTCAGTTCAAATGTTGCAAATACAAGGAAAAGACTAATACTCTAAGAGAGCATTCCAAGACAACCTGATATTCTAGCTTATAAAAGCTTCTCATGTGCATACACTAGCAATTTGAGACCCTAATACCTCTTTAAAAATTATTTTGTGAAGAAATTATTTTGTGAAGCCTTGAATAATATTTCAGATCAAAAAACCAAAGTACTAAGTGCTTATATGATTTAAGGCCATATATCCTATTAAACAACAGATTTAAGATAGAACTGGTCTCTTGACTATCAATCCAGTTAATTTGTTATGCCATTTTACCATTTCTGAAAAAAGGAGAATTATCTTTTGTTTGAAAGTTCATATATAATATTTTAAGACAAATCAATACTGACACATTTTATACTTTGATAGTAATAATCAAATTGAATTACCTTTAGGGGAAAAAAATCTTTCACCCCCGAACTGGGGTAATTCTGGATGTGTGGGACTTTTACTTTACTTTAAAGGAGGCCTGGAAGTGGCCCCAGGCTAGCAAGAAATGTTGTAAAAATGAAAATGCTGCTGTGTGTCCAGGAAGATGACGGTTTAAAGAGGAATGAATCTGCTATAGGGTAGCAAAGGTATATAGCTTTCAAAAAAGCAAAATGGAGAAAAATGTGAGAGCCTTAGAGAGAGGAGAGGGTCAGTGGAAAGGATGGCATGGCTGTCTAAAGATGTGGAGAGTCATCAGAAGTCTGGGAAAATGTGTGTTAGGGCCAAAGGAACCTGAATACTGGAAGGATTCTCATAAGATGCAGGATAGTTGGAAGTAAGGGCACTGGAATCAGAAACCTGTAGATTCAACTCCTAACCCTGTCCCCTACCTCAGTCTCTTCACTTGTAAAACAAGAGTGATAATAACTGCACACAGATTTGTCATGGAGACAACTGTTTCAGTGCAAGCAAAGGTCCTAGTGCATTGTAGGTGGTCAATAAATGGCACCTTTAATTAGCTTGAAGTAGTGACAGTAATGTGATAGGAAAGGACAGTTCCAAGGAGAAACTTTTAACCTGAACAGTCTTAGCCCTTCTCCAAGTCCCTGGAATCTGACCTTGACTTTATCTGTGGATGTTTGCCACCTATGCACTGTCTTTCTGACTCCAGATTACAAATTATTTAACCTGCTGAACTATCTTCCACCTACATTGACTCTTAGCAGTCTGTTCTAGTTCTTGCTGTCCTGTCCTACTAATATTTGATGTTAACTACGTGGGCTTCAGAGAAGTTGTTGAAATACTTTAAAAGGTACATATCTCTTTGCGTGCTTTGAGAACCTCAGGCTTTTCAAACTCCTTCCTTTTTAGAAATGATATATTAAGGACTGGCATATGGATGGTTTTCACGAAGTATGACTGAAAGTGGAATTGAAATCAGGTTTGCTATGTTCATAGAATTTTAAAACTTTGGACAAGTTCAGAACATCATTGTTAATAGATCATCAAGATGTGATGGGCTTATAACCACGACATTCTAATTAGAGAGACTGTGGGGGAGAAATTAGCATTTCAAATGACTTAAAGCTGGATGAGAGAATATTTTAGAGACTAGAAAGCATTTTTTGAATTTGTCTTAAATAGATATTACTTTCTGTATTTTGCTAAGATAATGGCATCATCATAAAGAAAATGGGAAAGACGTGGCAAGGCTACTTTATATATCTATAATGAAACCCTAATATACGTTTTGTTTGAGAAATGGGAATATAAGATAATAATGATGCTGTGTACAGATGCGCCCCAGCTTACATGGGGTTATGTTCCATTAAACCCATCATAAGTTGAAAATATCATAAGTTGAAGATGCATTTAATACATCTAACCTACTAAATATCATAGTTTAGCCTAGCCCACTTTAAATGTGCACTTACATTAGCCCACAGTTGGGCAAAATCATCTGGCAACCCAGTAGTACACTGTAGAATATTGGTTGTTTACCCTTGTGATTGTGTGGTGGACTGGGAGCTGAGGCTCCCTGCTGCTGCGCTGCCTCCCAAGAGAGTATCCTACAGCATATTGCTAGGGAAAAAGATCAAAATTCAAAATTGGAAGTACGGTTTCTATTGAATGTTTATCACTTTTGTGCCATTTTATGAGTCAAAAACTCATAAGTCAAACCCTCACAAGTTGGGGACTGTGTCATTAAGTGCACACAAAATCATATATGTCACTTTAAGGAATTTGTACTTTCAAGGAGGTCCTTTTCTTCTGTGTGTGCAGAACAGTCTGACAACGAGCAAATGTGGGAAATGGCACTCTGTCCAGGTTTTTGTAAAGTCAATTTATTGTGGTACAATTTACGTACAGTAAAATTCACTATTTTTTTGTTTACAGGTGTAAGCTTCGATGATCATGTAACTACCACCACAATCAAAAGAGAGAATAATTCCCCACTATCCAAAACTTTTACTCATACACCTTTGTGTTCAGCCCTTGTCCCTAATCCCAGACCTTTACAAACTCGCCCTTAATTTATTTTCTGCCATTATGGTTTTGCCTTTCCCAGAATGTTATATAAGCCTTTTTGTCTGTGTTCTTTTTACTTCACATACTGCATTTGAGATTCATATTATAGTACTTGTGTATCTCGTTGCCACTGAATTACAGCATTCAGCAGTATGGATGTATCCCAGCTTGTTTAATTAGTCGAAGGACATTTGAAGTATTTTTCAGTTTTTGGCAATTGTGAATAAAACCTCTCTATAAATAATCACATATAAACTTTTGTGTGAACATAAGTTTTCATTTCTCTGGTGTGGCGTTGCTGTGTGGTAAGTCTGTTTTAACATTATAAGAAACTGTCAAACTGTTTTGAATTGTCTGCACCATTTTTGCGCTCCATCAGCAATGTGCCAAAGTTGACCTTCTAATAGGTGTGTAGTACAATCTCACTGTGATTTTATTTTTATTTCCCTAATGACAGATGATGCTGAGCATCTTTTTATATGCTCATTTACCATCTCTATATCTTTTTTGGATGAAATGTTTAAAGTTTGTCCATTTTTTACTTTGGTTGCTTATTATTATTGAATTTGGCAATAGGTAGGTAGATTAGATAGATAAATAGATAGATAGATAGATAGATAGATAGATAGATAGATAGATAGAGATGATAGATAGAGATAGACAGGAGATGGTGAAGGGGCCTGGTGACCTTACAGCTCCCAGTTTACAGCCCTACTGAGGGGTGGGACACTCATGCTCTTGGCTTCCATAAGACACCACCATGTCCATCTAAGGCAACCACCATTTTATTTTACATAAACCCACACCCGTTTTTTGTTACCTACAACCATTGAGTCCTAACTCATGAACAGGAAGAGGGCCCGCCAATCCAGAGATTGGCAGGCTACAAGAGCAGCCTAGGCACAGCATTGAGGCTACAATGGATATTAATGGTTCTATTGTACTGCAGCTAAGTTGGCACTGAAACCACAAGACACAGTCCTCCCCTCTTTTCCCTTCCCCTTTCCAAAGTAAGAGGCACTTCCACCTGTGGCTACCATCACAGGCCCAGAGGGAGCACTGCCAGACTACCACCAATGTTCCCTTAAGGCCCAAGGGCTCTTCAGTCAGCCTTTGGTGAATGATGTCTGGCCTGGTACTGATGCTTCGGGGCAATGGGCTCCTGTCTGGTGCAGAGCAGGTCCAGAAATGCCATATAAGAGACAAGTGCTGGAATCAGGGACCTCAAGAGGCTGCTTGTTGCTCTCCTCCATTGTGGCCGAGCTGGTACTTACAGACAGCAAGTCTCAGGCTCACCCAAGGCCCTCAATATAGTTCCCGGATATTGCTGCTGGTTATTCAAGGCCCAAGCGCTCTGCAGTTAGCAGGTGATAACTGCTGCCAGGACTGGGTTCTGCCTTCAAGGTAGCAGGTTCCCTTCTGACCCAAGATGTGTCTAGAAATGTCATTCGGGAGCTAGGGCCTGGAGCGGCAGCCTCACAGCTCTGACCCATACCCTATCCTGCTGTGGCTGGGCTATCCTAAATGTAAGACAAAGTCCTCACCACTCTTCCCTCTCCTCCCCTCAAGCAAAGGAAGGGGTTTCTTTTGGAGCTGTGAGCTGTGCAGCCTGGAATTTGGGGAGGGGTGATGCCAGCACTCCCTTAGCCACCCCAGCTGGTGTCTCAGAAAGTTGTGTGCTCCCCAGTCCACTGACTCTGGGCCAAGTTCAGCACTAGTAGCAGCTCATCTAAAAGTTGCAGTCCTTGTGGCCTAGACTGTCTTGGAGTTTACTTGGAGCCCCAGAGCACTTCAGCCTGCAGCGGTGAGGCTTGTGGGAACTCAAGTTCCAATAACCCGGATGGGTAATTCCCCTCTGGCTAGGGCTCGTTTAAATGCTGTCTCTGTGGGGGGGCATCAGCTGAGTTTGGTCCAGTTTTGCTTTCTGCTATAACAGGGCAGCACTGAGTTCAATGCCTCACAGTTGCTGTGCACTCTCCCTGTCTCCCCCCAGTGCACAGAAACACTCTCCACACTATGTCACCACTGCCGGGATTTGAGGGTGGGGTTTTTCCTACCTCTTCAGTGCCTCTCTCAGTGATATGGACTTAAAACGAGGTACTGATTTTTGGTTCTTATAAAGGTGCTTTTTTTGTGTTGATAGTTGTTAAATTGGTGTGCTTGCAGGGGGTGGGTGGAGAGGGTGGTGATTGGTGGAACCTTCTATTCTGCCATCTTGCTCCACCTCCCACAGGTCCTTTTACCAGCATAATTTCTTGAAAAGACAAAATTTCTTCATTGAGTTGCCTTTGCACCTTCATCAAAAACCCATTGACCATATACATGTGGGTATATACAGAGAATCTTTATTTTTTTTCTGTCAACCTATGTGTCTGTCTTTTCACTGACACCATACTGTCTTAATTACTACAGCTTCCCAGCAAGTGTTGAATTGAACTACTATGTGTTTGTAAGAGGACAAGTCACCAGTGGCCTTGGCCAACGCAGTTCTTGTCCCTCTTGCTTGCATTTCTTGGGAAGAATGTATCGATAATGCAAAATCATGAGATAAAGAGGAAATGTCTGTAACAATCAAGGTTTTGTCCTTGTTCCACCCAGAATGGGATGTTCTACAATGCTCGTACTCAGCAACCCAAGTGGTACGCAGGATGTAAAACTCAGAGGAGAGTACTTTTGAAGTCCATCAGCTGCAGTATGATGACAGTGCAGGCAAAACAGGCGTTCCTGAGCTTGCTCACCATGGATCCTGGGCTTCTGTTTACCTTTGTTGCCTATCTGAGTAATAAAGTTGCTTTGCCTGACTTGTGGTACAAGTGTTCTGTCTCACTGGACCAGACCCAGGAACCTTTGCAGAGTCCTCCAATAGTGCTCTTCTTTTTCAGAACCAGTTGATTATTCTATTTCCCTTACCTTTCAACATAAATTTTAAAATCAAATTGTTGATTTATACAAAAAGTACCCCATTGGATTTTTATTTCAATTTTATTGAATCCATAGATCAATTTTGGGAGAACTAATATCCTAATCATATTGAACCTGCCCATCCACAAACATGGCCCGTTTATTTATGTCTTCTTTGATTTCTTTCATCATGGTTTATGGTTTGCAGTATACAGATCTTGTGTGTTTCATTAGATTTATACCTATTTCCTGTTTTCTGTGCTATTCTTAAGCATGCTGTGTTTTTAATTTCAATTTTAAACTGATGATTGATAGAATAACAATAAAACTTTATATTAAGGAGCAGGCCTGAAGAAAAAAACTTTATATTAGCCTCGAACCTTATAGTCTTGCTGACACTAAACAGTTCTGGTAGATTTTATGTAGATTCTTTGGAATTTTCTATTTAGATAATCATATTGGCTGTGAAGATACATAGTTGTATTTTCCTTTATCCAAATTGTATGCCTTTTATTTTATTTCTTTCTAACACCTCCAGTATAATGCTGAATAAGAACAGCAGGAGTGAACATTATTGACTTTTTTTCGATATCTTGGGGCAAAGAAGTCTTTCACCATTGAGCACGATATCAATATAGGGTTTCCTAAATGCCTTTGAGTTAAGAAAACTCCTTTCCATTTTTAGTTTACCATACGTTTTCATTATGAAGAATGCTGAATTATGTTAAATAATTTTCCTGTTTATACTGAGATTATCATAGGGTTTTTCTTCTTTAGCCTAATGATACGGTGATTACTTTGATTGATTGATCTTCAAATGTTGAACAAGGCTTTTATTACCAAGATAAGCCTCACTTTGTCAGGATATATTATCCATCTTAAAAATTGCTAAATTCAATTTGCTAATACTTTGTTGAGGATGTTTGCCTCTGTGTTAATTATAGTTTTGAAATTAGGGTTTTGGAATCTCTTTTTCTCATAAAATGAATTGCAAAGTGTCATCAGTGCTTCTATTTTCTGAAAAAAAAATCAGTAGAATTGTTATTATTTATTCCTCATATTTGGTCAAATTTGCAAATAAAACCATTTAGGCCTGATTTTTCATTAGGAATTACGAAAAATCCTGATGCAGATTTTTCATTAGGAATGTAGTTTCTCCCAAAGCTATAGAATTTTCAGGTTATCTATTTTTCTTAAGTGAATGTTGGTAGTTTGTGTCTCTCAAGGAATATTCTCATTTCCTTTGAGTTGTAGAATTTATAGATATAAGATTATTTAGTATTCTTTTAATATCTGTTATATCTGTAATAATATTCCCTCTGTCATTTCTAACATTGAAACTTTGTGCCGTCTCTCTTTTCAGTCATCCTGAGCAGTAATTGTTTCATTCATTTACTTTATTTTGTTTCGGTTTTTTAATTTCATTGATTATTTGCTCTTATCTACATTATTATCTTCCTCTGCTTACTTTGGGCTTAATTTGTTTTTCTTTTTCCAGTTTCTTAAGACAAAAGATTAGTTTATTGATTTTAGACCTTTGTTCTTTTCTAATACATGTATTTAATGTTACAACTTATCCTTCAAACACTGCTTTACCTGCATCCCCATATTTTGATATATTGTTTTCATATTCATTTCATTAAAAATATTTTCTAGTATTCTTATGACTTCTTATTTGTCCCTTGAGTTATGTAGAAGTATATTGTTTCTTTCAAAATATTTTGGGGTTTTCCAAACATTTTTTGTTAGACCATTTGATATTATTTCACATCTCTAGGGTAATCTATACTGGTTTTTTTTCTTCACTCTTTTTTTTTTAGTAGAATAATTTTCATTGACCTGTCTTCATATTCACTGATTCTTTCCTCATGCTTGTCAACTCTACTGATAAGGCCATCAAAAGCATACGTCATCTTGATGACTGTTTCTGCTGATAATACCAACATTTGGTCATCTCTGAGTCTATTGATTGCCTAGCTCTTTACTGTGGATTATTTTTCTTCCTTTTCTGTACATCTCATACTTTGTTTATTATTGAAAGGCATAATGTTTAAAACAATATAGATTAACATAAACAGTATTCATGCAAAGAAATGGGTACATATCTTCTCCTGAGCCATGAGGTAGAGAGGAGCATTGACTCAATCTAGTCAGCCCAGCTGTGTTTGAGGTTTTTGTTGCAAATTTTTCTGGTTACTTGGTGCTTAAGGTGGCTATTGTTTTGACAAAGAGCTTTTCTCAGTGTTCCTATTTCACCCTTAGCTTAGTCCTTCCTTGTGTGTCAATGTCCCAGAAAGAGCTTCTCTTTATGCTCTTGTCCTTTCTTCCATGGTAGATTGCTGTTGCTTTCCACCTGGTGCTGCCTAGCCTACTGGGAGAACAAGTGAGATTCTCTTTTGTTGGGGATCAGCCTCAATCCTAGGTAGGTCTTGTGTTCATGTTATTTTGTAGGGTTAGGGAAAGGCCTTCTCAGTGATCCTGTCCTCTTCTTCATAGTATTAGAAAAATCTCTGATGGTCTGAGCCCAGGACAGTTTCCTGTCTCTCCCCAGGATGGTTTTCTGCCCTTCCTCAAGAAGTTCACAGTTTATTATTTTTCCATTTTCCCAGCCACAGGGGTCTTCATATGTGTCTTGAAATCACAGAGTTTGCTGCCCTTCTGCCAGTAGCATAACATTTTAGTCTTCTTAGGGGAAGGGCATGAGGGAGCTGTATGTCTTTTCCTTTGAGGCAGCTACCCTCCCCCTCCAGGCCTGCATTAGTGAGGTCTGGTCTCCTGCCCTGACCCATCTTTCTCATGAGTGCCCAGTGGAGGTCCAAAACAAAGAGGTACGAGGTAGGAACAAATTCTCTTTATGTGCAAAGTCCCTTTATGTCTATGCTCCTGAAAGTTCAATACTCTCATACTAGCCCACATTCAGCCTTTAGAAATTCACTTTTAAATTTAGCTGAATTCTTTTTACCCATCTATATGGCAGTTCATCCTCTTCCCCTGCTTTCTTTTCAAAAGTGAGTCAGTATTTGTGTTCTTTCTGCTCTGCCTTTCATTAGATTTTAAGTTAGATAGTTGGCCTGTGACCTTAATTTCTGAGTTAAGTGAAAGTTATTTTGTAGATTATCCAGATTTTTCTTTTTTATGACGGGAGTGATGCCTCTTGCAGCTAAGTCTTCCAAGGTTTATTTATTTATTATTATTATTTTTTGAGACAGAGTCTTACTCTGTCGCCCAGGCTGGAGTGCAGTGGCCGGATCTCAGCTCACTGCAAGCTCCACCTCCCAGGTTTATGCCATTCTCCTGCCTCAGCCTCCCGAATAGCTGGGACTACAGGCACCCGCCACCTCACCCAGCTAGTTTTTTATATTTTTTAGTAGAGATGGGGTTTCACTGTGTTAGCCAGGATGGTCTCGATCTCCTGACCTCGTGATCCGCCCATCTCGGCCTCCCAAAGTGCTGGGATTACAGGCTTGAGCCATCGCACCCGGCCCCAAGGTTTATTTTAAAGGAAACAAAATTATGTTAGGAAGACAAGGTCCTTAGACCAGGAAATATAACTTAAAGAAAGAAATAAGTTAGTTTGTTCAATAAGCTAACTGATTGGGCATTAATAGACTATGACTAATGGTAAATAACTGTATTCTATTCCTCTTTTGATTGAGAAGATGATGGTGTTAAATGAATCTATGAGAGATTTTGCTCAGTCTGTAAAATTGGGGATGGAAGCTGATTTGTAAGTGAAAACAGTATATTTAAGTAAATTAATGAAAAATATAATGGTAAGTTCTAAAACAGGGGTTCGTATATCCTTTTATTCTTTGTTCATGGAAGCCTTTTATGATCTATGTACTTTTTCTCAAAACAGTGTTATTAAATGCATGAATTTAAATATAAAAGATTATAAAGAAAACCAATCATATTAAATTACAGTTTTCTAAGTATTTTATTATGATATATAAATATACCTCCTTCCTATTATACAACATTAAATAGCAATATCTAGTGTGGGCCTAATTGCTATAATTTCAAAGTAGTGGTAAGAGTAAATGGCACTTTGTGATACCTGCAACAATTGTAGCATGATATGAAATATTATAATTTCCATTGATAAAAATCTTGGATATCACTAACACTGCTGAGCTTTATTGCCTACATTCAAATTAGAGAAAATGCTGAACTTCAATTAGATGTTAGTGAAAAATAAAGATGTGATCTTTTTCCCATCTAAGTTCACAGACTCCAAATTCTATATCAAGATCTCTCAAGGGGACCCCTGGCTACGAACCTCTGTGCTAAAAACAGAGAACCATCAACAGCAATCAGAGATAGAGGTAGGAAAAACAGAGAAGGCATCAGGGAAATTCCACGTGGATGTTCCAGCATCTGAAAAATTGTACAACTGAGGATGAGTATAGTACAATCCAAGAACTGAAAATAATTTTTTTTGAGACATTGTCTCGCTCTGTCACTCAGGCTGGAGTGCAGTGGCATGATCTCAGCTCACTGCAAGCCCTGCATCCTGGGTTCACGCCATTCTCCTGCCTCAGCCTCCTGAGTAGCTGGGACTACAGGCTCCCGCCACCATGCCCGGCTAATTTTTTGTATTTTTAGTAGAGACAGGGTTTCACTGTGTTAGCCAGGATAGTCTCGATCTCCTGACCTTGTGATCTGCCCATCTCGGCCTCCCAAAGTGCTGGGATTACAGGCAGTAATTTGGTATTTTTAAACAGTACTACTACTAGTTACCATTTTAAGGGTATTTTATAATAAATATCAAGTACTGTATAAAGTATATTATAAATATTTTTCATACAATTAATTTCATGATTTGGCTCTCTGCTTGCCTATTTTTGGTGTAAAGGAGTGCTTGTGATTTTTACACATTGATTTTGGGTCTTGAGACTTTGCTGAAGTTGATTATTAGTACTGTATTAAGTATATTATAAATATTTCTCATGCAATTAACTTATCACAACATTTCTTTGAGGCAACATATTTGATCCCCATTTTAGAGATGAAAAACTTGGGATCTAGGGAGCATGAAGCCTCCAGCTTTGTTCTTTTTGCTTAGAATTGTCTTGGTTATACAGGATCTTCTTTGATTCCATATGAAATTTAAAATAGTTTTTCCTAATTCTGTGAAGAATGTCAATGGTAATTTTATGGGAATGGCATTGAATCTATAAATTACTTTGGGCAGTATGGCCATTTTCTTGATATTGATTCTTCCTATCCATGAGAATGGAATGCTTTTCCATTTGTTTGTATCCTCTCTTATTTCCTTGAGTAGTGGTTTGTAGTTTCCTTGAAGAGGTCCTTTGCATCCTTTGTTAACTGTATTCCTAGGTATTTTATTCTCTTTGTAGTAATTGTGAATGGGAGTTCATTCATGATTTGGCTCTCTGCTTGCCTTTTGTTGGCGAAAAGGAATACTTATGATTTTTGTGCATTGATTTTGTATACTGAGACTTTGCTGAAGTTTATCAGTTCAAGGAGTTTTTGGGTTGAGATGATGGGGTTTCCTAAATATAAAACCATGTCGTCTGCAAAGAGAGACAATTTGACTTCCTCTCTTCCTATTTGAATACCCTTTATTTCTTTGTCTTGCCTGATTGCCCTGGCCAGAATTTCCAAAACTACGTAGAATAGAAGTGGTGAGAGAGGGCATCCTTATCTTATGCTAGTTTTCAAAGGGAATGCTTACAGCTTTTGCCCATTCAATATTGGCTGTGGATTTGTCGTAAATTGCTCTTATTATTTTGAGATGTGTTCCATCAATACCTAGTTTGTTAAGAGGTTTTTCTTAACATGAAGGGATGTTGAATTTTACAAAGCGACAGTAACCAAAACAGCATGGTACTGCCACCAAAACAGATATATAGACCAATGGAGCAGAACAGAGGCCTCAGAAATAATACCACACATCTACAACCATCTGATCTTCCTCAAACCTAACAAAAACCAGCAATGGGGAAAGGATCTCCTATTCAGTAAGTGGTGCTGGGAAAACTGGCTAGCCATATGTAGAAAACTAAAACTGGACCCTTTCCTTACACCTTATACAAAAATTGACTCAAGATGGATTAAAGACTTAAATGTAAAACCTCAAACCATAAATACCCTAGAAGAAAACCTGGGCAATACCCTTCAAGACATACGCATGGTCAAAGACTTCATGACTAAAACACCAAAAGCAATGCCAAAAAAAGCCAAAATTGACAAATGGGATCTAATTAAACTAAAGAACTTCTGCACAGCAAAAGAAACTATCATCAGTGTGAACAGGCAACCTACGGAATGGGAGACAATTTTTGCAATCTACCCATCTGACAAAGGTTTAATATCCAGAATTTACAAGGAACTTAAACATATTTACAAGAAGAAAACAAACAATCTTATCAAAAAGTAGGCAAAAGATATGAACAGACACTTCTCAAAAGAAGGTATTTACATGGCAAACAAACATATGAAAAAAAAGTTAATCACCACTGGTCATTAGAGAAATGCAAATCAAAACCACAATGAGATACCACCTCACATCACTCAGAATGGTGATTATCAAAACATCAGGAAACAATAGGTGCTGGCAAGGCTGTGGAGAAATAGGAATGCTTTTACACTGTTGGTGGGACTGTAAATTAGTTCAAACATTGTGGAAGACAGTATAGCGATTCCTCAAGCATCTAGAACCAGAAATACCATTTGACCCAGCAATCTCATTACTGGGTATAGACCCAAAGGAATATAAATCATTCTACTATAAAGACACATGCACACATTTATTGCAGCATTGTTTACAATAGCAAAGACAGAACCAACCCAAATGTCCATCAATGATAGACTGAATATAGAAAATGTGGTACATATACACCACGGAATACTGTGCAGCCATAGAAAGGAATGAGATCACGTCTTTTGCAGGGACATGGATGAAGCTGGAAGCCATCATCCTCAGCAAACTAACACAGGAACAGAGGGCCAAACACTGCATGTTCTCACTCATAAGTAGGAGTTGAACATTGAGAACACATGGACACGGAGAGGGGAACAACACACACTGGGACCTATTGGGGGTTGCTGGGGGTGAGGGAAAGGAACGTAGAAGATGGATCAAGAGGTGCAGCAAACCACCATGGCACACATGCCTATGTAATAAACTTGCACGTTCTGCATGTGTATCCCTTTTTATTTTTTTTTTTAAGAAATAAAAAAAAAGTTGGGATCCCAAGATTTTAAACAACTTTCCTAAGATCCGATAGCTTGAATGTGGCAGAGCATATATTTAACACAGCTCTGTTTCATTCAAAGCTCCTGAGGGGCTTTGGGTGTGTTTTTCTCTGGATGGAAGGCAGGCATCTCACTCTGGAAATGCTCAGCGATGAAGAGACTTGAATGCCAGGCTAAGGGTTATAGATTAGATCCTGAAAGCCAATGTGGGGTCTACTTTCCAACCTCATCTCCTGCTTCTTTGTATACACCTTCACCACTTTGTATCACTGTCATTACTTGATTTCCCTACGTTCATGCTTTGCATGTTTTCCCCTCTGCCGGTTATGCCTTCCTTCCAGGTATGCCTCCTTCTCCTGGCTAACTGGAACTCATGTTTCAAGATATCATGGGAACTTCCTCTCTAGTTCACAAATGCAGATTGCTCTTCCTTGCTTAGGAAAGCTAGAATCTTGAGCTTTCCAGAGGCAAGTAGAAAGGAAAGCAGGACAAGGATAGTCCTAACAAGAAAAGGGAATGAAATACGGAGTACAAACATCCAAGGGTTAAATATTTTCAAAGCTGCTTTCCAGAGGCAGCAAGAAAAGTAGAGTCACATGAGCAATGAAGAAAAAAATAGATGGTTTATTGTCTATATGACAAAGCCGTTGAACTTATAGGGACAATAAAATTAACAAGAGCAGACTGAGATGGCTGATGCTTTCTTGAACAATATTGTCTGGGCTCAGCCCTTATAGAACGTTTTTATAATGTCTGCTTACATTTCCTTTTGCACTTCCAGTCTTACATTGTTAAATCTAGAATAATAAATGTTTTGTTTTAAAATCCCTTTCTCCAGATACTTTTATAACTTTGAAACTTATAAAACCAGTCAGTATTGGTATAAATACTTCTTAGAAAAGCCTTGTTTTGAAAATTTATACATTCAATGAGTAAAAAGGCACAAGGCACTATGGAACATATAATGATGAGTTCTACATCAGCAGAGCCGTCCAGATTTTACACAGAGGTTGCAAATTTTCATCACACAGTCATCTTTTGTTTGCTCCAGATTTTTAAGAATACTAAAACTTCAGATTTTACATAATCATCTGGATTTCTGGCTTGACTTGAAAAAGTGGTTGGCACCACTAGGCTTGTAGTACCAAATGGAAAATGCTCTAGCTGAATGCGTTGCCTTTTATAAACTAGACACAGGCATTTCAGTGCCCCATAGGTGCCACCATTCTGCCAACCCCAGAGTCTCAAAACATAGAGTCATTCTTGACTCTGCTGTATCACCCTTCATATTCATTCAGCAAGTCAGGTTCTCTACAATATTCTTTGCTTCAATTTCCTCTTCCTAATTCTAACTTCAAGAATGATTTCAAGACTTTATTACCTCCTGATGACAATTATAACAATAACAGTTAACATATGTCGAGCAACACTCACTGTGTTAAGCATTTTACATGGACCATCTCTTTTAATCCTCACAACAGCCCTTAGAGATGAATTCCATCATAATCCTCATTCTATAGCAGAGAACTGTGAGACCCTAGAAGCTTAACACATCTGCCCAAGATCTCAAATCCTGCAAGTGTTGGAATCTCACTCTGGACACTGAATTTTTGACCGTACAAATCACAGTCTAGGGAGTTTCAAGCTTAGGCACAGGTAGCTTTGGCTCTGGTGCTTTGAAGCCTTTCCAAAGGGGTAGAAAGGAACAGGATTCCTTAAGGGCATCATTTCCCCTTCCATATGCTCAACATCCATAAATATTTTTTCATGTGCCAGATTCACCTGCTAACTCAACTGAGGTCTCAGAGCCCCTCTCAGTGTGACCCTTCTCTCCCTGCTTATCTCTCACCCATCCGGAGTCTTATTAGAGTACTTTGACCAGGGTGTGAAACACTCTAGGCAGTAGATTAAAAAAACAATTTGAAGTACTGGTGTAGGTTTTAGAAAAAGTAAATAGCTTTATCAGTTGGGTAACAAATGCTTTGGAATTCCAACTGAGTTCCAAGTTCCACTTCAACCTGGGATGCAGCAAGCTGGGGTGCCACTGTGAACCTAACAGCACCCTAATAATTTGGTTTGTTTTGTTTATGGTTTTTGTTTTGCTATTATATATGTAATATTATATATATTATACATTATGCTAGCTATTATATTATTACCTTCAATGTACCACAGACTTTGAATTCTTTGTTGCCTTCTGCTTAGGGTGGGGGCTGAGATGCAGGAGGGTTTTTCCTCAGTGTTCCTGCTTCCTGCTGTGCTCTCAGCCATCTCTGTTAGCCAGTATTACAAGGCTCCCCCTTCACCAGCTGCAGCCTGCCGTTTTTACTGTTGTTTCTTGGGGTAGGGCAGGAGAGAGACTCCATTTTCCTGGTCCAACCTCTGTCTTTGGCAAGCACCTGCTCCTCCTTCCCATGGCAGCCACACTCTGCCTTGTATCAATGGTTGGTCTTGGATGGGAGTTGCCTGCCCTATTCATGGTGGTAGCAGATTTCTGCTTGATATCAGCATATATCCTGGGTCCAAGACAGCTTCCTGCCCCTAGGGGTAAAGGTCTTATTCTTCCACCTCCTCCCTTTGCAGCAGATTTTTGCTCACCTCCTGGGGAAGGAGAACAATACCTGCCCTTCCTCCATTGATGTAAGGCTCTTGCTTAAGGAGAGGGCTTTATGCCCATCCCCTAGCTGCCGCCAATTACTTCCTTCATGCCTGCACCCAATAGGAGCACCCTCTCAATCTCCTGGTCTTCTCTGAGTCTTTCTCATAAATACTAGTAGAGGATCATAGGGAAGAGCTCATGGGTGATTGTGACCTCCTCTTTTCTGGTAATCCCAGCTATTCTGAATTAGCACACTAGCTCACACTGGGCCTTTAACAATTCATTTTAATTCTGGCAGCATTCTTCTTTTCTTTTTCTATTGCTCTCTTCTCTTTTTCCTGTGCTCTGCCAAAGATGAAATCATTTGTGTATTTCATCTCTCCCTGAAGGGGCTTGTTCCTCTTTAGAATTCCGGCCACTTGGTCATCTTGCTACTTGAGCTCCAGGATGTATTTGAGAAAGTTACATTTTTGTATATTATCTGGATTTTTTTTTTCGTTGTTAGGGTGGAAGCAGTGTTTTTGAAGCTTATTACAATTTATGTAGAAACCGAAATCTTTATTGACCTTTTAAAATACAACTTTATGGGAGGCATATTTACATATGATATAATTCATCCATTTCAGATGTACAATTGAAGCTTCTTACAAACTGCACTCATTCACCAACCAGCCCTAGAATCCCTGCCTTAGTGAAACATTGTAACTGAAAAGAGTGTCAGAACCCTCAGGCACATATTCCAACATGGGAAATGGTTGGTAAATATTAGCTCAGAGGCAGAAAGTCTATTCTGGAGGCTATTGTGTGAGTCAAAAAAGGCAACTGGATTCATCACCCCACCCGGCCTTGGACTCCTATGATCATTTCCTCCTACTACCTGTTTCCCCCACCTCCAGTCTCCTTCCAGCTCAACCTACTTTATGTTTCATAGGGGTGTATTACCATCATCGTAAGTTAGAAAATTTTCATCATCCCAAGATGATTTTTACCTAGTTGCCCAGGCAACCACCAATGGGCTTTCTGTCTCTATAGCTTTGCCTTTTCTGGCTATTTCAATCAAGTGGAGTCACAACATGTGGCCTCTTGTGTCTGGTTTCTTTCACTGAGCATAATAGTTGTGAGGTCCTTCCATATGCTAACATGTACTAGTAGCTCATTCCTTTTCATTGCTGAATATTATTTCATTGTGTTCATATGCCACATTGTGTCTATCCATTCACCAGTTAAAATACATTAGATTTTCTCTAATTTTTTGCTACTAAGAATAATGCTTCTAAGAACATGTATGTGCAAGTCTTTGTGTGGTTCATTAGTATTACCCTGCCCTATGATTAACGTCAATGGAAAACTAAAATGACCCAGTCGAGGCAGGATTAATGGTCCAGACTCTTCAAAAGTAAAGGTTTGGGTCATCCCACCAGGTAAAAAAAAAATGACAAGCTGAGGTGCTTGCTGACGGCAAAAGGCATATGGAATGGTAGTGGAGGATAAATATCAGTTATAACCATGTGAGCAGTTACATAAACAAAGACTGTAATTGTCATGAGTATTTCCTTCTTATTTTTGTATAAAAATATATTTGTATTGTGTGTATAAAGCAAATTTGTTTGTTTTCTTTCCTCTTATCTCCTTATCATATAACATAAGATGCATTGACTTCGTATCATAGTATTTAAGTACTGTTCACTTTATATTGTATCATTTCAACTATGGCATACAAGTTATAAGATATCAAGTATTCAAGTTATGGAATATGAAGAAGAGTAAATATCACTCAAGGACTTTATCACCTTTTCTGGAGAAGAGGTTAGTAAGTTTTCAGTTGTATGCAGGATTGTATCATAATTTAGGTGGAATTACGACCTTGTCATTGTCTTCATTTGGAGATTAAGTGTGATTTAAGGAGATGCATATGGGTGCTAACTTGACAAGGGGTAGACATGATGATTAATTTTATGTATCAACTTGACAGGGCCATGAGGTATACATATGTGATTAATCATTATTCTGGGTATTTCTATGAGAGTGTTTTTTGGTAGATTAACATTTAAATTAGTAGACTGAGTAAAGCAAATTGTCCTCCCCAATGTAGGTGAGTCTCATCCAATCTGTGAAAGCCTGAATAGAACAAAAGGCTGACCCTCCTCTGAGTAAGAGAGAATTCTTCCGGCCTGAATGCCTTCACACTGAGATATGAGTTTTTGTCCTGTTTTCAGACTAGAACAAAACATTGGCTCTTCCTGGACCTGGAGCCTACCAGCCTTTGAAGCGAACCTACACCATTGGCTCTCCTGGTTCTCATGCCTTCAAATTCAGACTGGTGACTAGCTCCCATCTTTTAAGGTCATCTCAGGGCCCCTCCCTGAGTCACTTCACTAGCACGAACTCAGATGTGCTCAAAAAGGGCTCATTATAAATAGGCAAAGATACTCCTATCATCAGGAAATTCTAAGGTTTTTTGGAGCTCTGTGTCAGGAACCAGGGGCAAAGACCCATGTGTTTCATATACCACAGGGAATATTAACAAAACCAAAATCTAGTTCTTAAAAAAACGTTAAGTTGACCGGGCATGGTGGCTCACACCTGTAATCCCAGCACTTTGGGAGGCTGAGGCAGGTGGATCACGAGGTCAGGAGTTCAAGACCAGACTGGCCAAGATGGTGAAACCTCGTCTCTACTAAAATTACACAAATTAGCCATGCACGGTGGCAGGCGCCTGTAATCCTAACTACTTGGGAGGCTGAGGCAGGAGAATCACTTGAACCCAGTGGGAGGAGGTAGCCATGAGCCCAGATCATGTCACTGCACTCCAGCCTGGGTGACAGATTGAGACTCTGTCTCAAAAAAAAAAAAAAAAAAAAAAAAAAGGAAATCTCCCAAATGCTGATTGACAGAAAGAGACAAAATACAGAATGAGATTAAATAACCATATATAATCCAGAAGCTGAAAGAGAGAATGTTAAGAAATTTATTAAACAGCAAATGTAAAACCTAGTAGTACTGATACATTTCCAAAAAATAGAGAATGCCAAAATTGTGGCAGAAAACTTACAGTTAGTGAGCATTAAGGAAATAAAACATGGTAAAGACTTTGCCTCCCTTTAAACAAGCACTAGATTTAAATGGTTTTACAAGTGACAGCTATCAAACTTTTATGGAAGAACTCATTCTATCTTACATAAGTTGTTCTGGAAAGTAAAGGGAACACCCAAAATTCATTTTATAAAACTTTGTACCAAGGCTGATAAACACAGTACAATAAAAGAAAATTACAGGCCCATTTAACTTAGGAACATAAACTCAAAATCTTAAGTGAGACATTACTTACCCAAATCTACTAATGTAGAAGGTGAATAACATAATAGTGATAAATACCCATTCAGGTAATAAGAATCAGTATAATTAGTGGTTTTATTTAATATTACTATTTCAACTTATGAGGGCTCATGTTTGTTTACAAGGTTCATTCTGGATTTAGGGCACATTGCAAGCAGGTGTGCTTTAGGAGATGCAACCCAATCATGGGTAACCTTTGCAGGTGTGCCGTCAGTGTCTCTTCTCCTTTCAAGACACTTGTGTTGGTTTACAGCACTGATATTCTCCAACCTCATGCTTCTTATTTGCCAACTTTTTCATGAGTATAATATCATTTGCCTTGCTTCTATCAAGTTCCTTTGCTCTGTTTTTTGTTTTTTGGATAAACATTGAGAATCACATATGGTCCTGCTTTGTAACCATAGTCTTAAGCATAAAGTGTATACTAGCTTAAAAAGAAAATTATTTAATGAGAGAAGACAAAACTTATTATATTGTGTAATTAATAAAGAGAAACTATCTTGGCAGGTTGTGTTCTCAAAATAATTTTCAATTATTGAGGTAATTCGGTTTATTTTAATGGTATTTGGTGGTGTTATAGTAAAAATACTTGTTATTTTGATGCTAAGAATGTGTAACATATTTTCCTATTGAAATGACTAGCAACTACATTTGATTTATGATAATTCACTTTTATAATTCAGGCTTTTTTAAAAATTACATTTCTCTAATAAGGTTAAGTGATCTTAACCTCATGATGAAATGAGATTCAGCTCAAAAATGCAAGAATGTTTTCACACAGAAAATTTCTAAATGTAATTCACTGAAATACCACCTAGGGACTTACAGATAAAAATTAACACTTACTGTTTTTTAATTAAACTTTATGTTCTAGGGTACATGTGCACAACGTGCAGGTTTGTTACATATGTATACATGTGCCATGTTGGTGTGCTGCACCCATTAACTCATCATTTACATTAGATATACCTCCTAATGCTATCCCTCTCCCCTACCCCCATGCCACGACAGGCCCCGGTGTGTGATGTTACCCACCCTGTGTCCAAGTGTTCTCGTTGTTCAATTCCCACCTATGAGTGAGAACATGTAGTGTTTGGTTTTCTGTTCTTGCGATAGTTTGCTGAGAATGATAGTTTCCAGCTTCATCCATGTCCCTACAAAGGACATGAACTCATCCTTTTTTTATGGCTGCGTAGTATTCCATGGTATATACGTGCCACATTTTCTTAATCCAGTCTGTCATTGATGGACATTTGGGTTGGTTCCAAGTGTTTGCTATTGTGAATAGTGCTGCACTAAACATATGTGTGCATGTGTCTTTAGCAGCATGATTTATAATCCTTTGGGTATATATCCAGTAATGGAATGGTTGGGTCAAATGGTATTTCTAGTTCTAGATCCTTGAGGAATTGCTACACTGTTTTCCACAATGGTTGAACTAGTTTACAGTCCCACCAACAGAGTAAAAGTGTTCCCATTTCTCCACATCCTCTCCAGCACCTGTTGTTTCCTGACTTTTTAATGATTGCCATTCTAACTGGTGTGAGATGGTATCTCATTGTGGTTTTGATTTGCATTTCTCTGATGGCTAGTGATGATGAGCATTTTTTCATGTGTCCATTGGTTGCATAAATGTCTTCTTTTGAGAAGTGTCTGTTCATATCCTTTGCCCATGTCTTGCTGGAGTTGTTTTTTTCTTGTAAATTTGTTTGAGTTCTTTGTAGTTTCTGGATATTAGCCCTTTGTCAGATGAGCAGATTGCAAATATTTTCTCCCATTCTGTAGGTTGCCTGTTCACTCTGATGGTAGTTTCTTTTTCTGTGCAGAAGCTCTTTAGTTTAATTAGATCCCATTTGTCAATTTTGACTTTTGTTGCCATTGCTTTTGGTGTTTTAGACATGAAGTCCTTGCCCATGCCTATGTCCTGAATGGTATTGCCTAGGTTTTCCTCTAGGGATTTTATGGTTTTTGGTCTAACATTTAAGTCTCTAATCCATCTTGAATTAATTTTTGTATAAGCTGTAAGGAAGGGATCCAGTTTCAGCTTTCTATTTATGGCTAGCCAGTTTTCCCAGCACCATTTATTAAATAGGGAATCCTTTCCCCGTTGCTTGTTTTTGTCAGGTTTGTCAAAGTTCAGATGGTTGTAGATATGTGGTATTATTTCTGAGGGCTCTGTTCTGTTCCATTGGTCTATATCTCTGTTTTGGTACAAGTACCATGCTGTTTTGGTTACTGTAGCCTTGTAGTATAGTTTGCAGTCAGGTAGCATGATGCCTCCAGCTTTGTTCTTTTGGCTTAGGATTGTCTTGGCAGTGCAGGCTTTTTTTGGTTCTATAAGAACTTTAAAGTAGTTTTTTCAATTCTGTGAAGAAAGCCATTGGTAGCTTCATGGGGATGGCATTGAATCTATAAATTACCTTGGGCACTATGGCCATTTTCACGATATTGATTCTTCCTATCCATGAGCATGGCATGTTCTTCCATTTGTTTGTGTCCTCCTTTATTTCATTGTTAGTTTCATTCAGTGGTCTGTAGTTCTCCTTGAAGAGGTTCTTCGCATACCTTGTAAGTTTGATTCCTAGGTATTTTATTCTATTTGAAGCAATTGTGAATGGGAGTTCACTCATGATTTGGCTCTCTGTTTTCTGTTCTTGGTGTATAAGAATGCTTGTGATTTTTGCACATTGATTTTGTATCTTGAGACTTTGCTGAAGTTGATTATCAGCTAAAGGAGATTTTGGGCTGAGATGATGGGGTTTTCTAAATATACAATCATGGCATCTGCAAACAGGGACAACTTGACTTACTTTTTTCCTAATTGAACACCCTTTATTTCCTTCTCCTGCCTGATTGTCCTGGCCAGAACTTCCAACACTATGTTGAATAGGAGTGGTGAGAGAGGGCATCCCTGTCTTGTGCCAGTTTTCAAAGGGAATGCTTCCAGTTTTTGCCCATTCGGTATGATATTGGCTGTGGGTTTGTCATAAATAGCTCTTATTATTTTGAGATACATTCCATCAATACCAAATTTATTGAGAGTTTTTAGCATGAAGGGCTGTTGAATTTTGTCAAAGGCCTTTTCTGCATCTATTGAGTAATCATGTGGTTTTTGTATTTGGTTCTGTTAATATGCTGGATTACATTTATTGATTTGCATATATTGAACCAGCCTTGCATCCCAGGGATGAAGCCCACTTAATCATGGTGGATAAGCTTATTGATGTGCTGCTGGATTCAGTTTGCCATTATTCTATTGAGGATTTTTGCATTGATGTTCATCAGGGATATTGGTCTAAAATTCTCTTTTTTTTGTTGTGTCTCTGCCAGGCTTTGGTATCAGGATGATGCTGGCCTCATAAAATGAGTTAGGGAGAATTCTCTCTTTTTCTGTTGATTGGAATAGTTTCAGAAGGAATGGTACCAGCTCCTCCTTGTACCTCTGGTAGAATTCGGCTGTGAATCCGTCTGGTCCTGGACTTTTTTTGGTTGGTAGGCTATTAATTATTGCCTCAATTTCAGAGCCTGTTATTGTCTATTCAGGGCTTCAACTTCTTCCTGGTTTAGTGTTGGGAGAGTGTATGTGTCCAGGAATTTATCCATTTCTTCTAGATTTTCTAGTTTATTTGCACAGAGGTGTTTATAGTATTCTCTGATGGTAGTTTGTATTTCTGTGGGGTCGGTGGTGATATCCCCTTTATCATTTTTTATTGCGTCTATTTGATTCTTCTCTCTTTTCTTCTTTATTAGTCTTGCTAGCAGCCTATCAATTTTGTTGATCTTTTCAAAAAACCAGCTCCTGGATTCATTCATTTTTTGAAGGGTTTTTTTGTGTCTCTCTCTCCTTCAGTTCTGCTCTGATCTTAGTTATTTCTTGCCTTCTGCTAGCTTTTGAATGCGTTTGCTCTTGCTTCTCTAGCTCTTTTAATTGTGATGTTAGGGTGTCAATTTTAGATCTTTCCTGCTTTCTCTTGTGGGCATTTAGTGCTATAAATTTCCCTCTACACACTGCTTTAGATGTGTCCCAGAGATTCTGGTATGTTGTATCTTTGTTCTCATGGGTTTCAAAGAACATCTTTATTTCTGCCTTCATTTTGTTATGTACCCAGTAGTCATTCAGGAGCAGGTTGTTCAGTTTCCATGTTGTTGAGTGGCTTTGATTGAGTTTCTTAATCCTGAGTTCTAGTTTGATTACACCGTGGTCCAAGAGACAGTTTGTTATAATTTCTATTCTTTTACATTTACTGAGGAGTGCTTTACTTTCAACTATGTCGTCAATTTTTGAATAAGTGCAACGTGGTGCTGAGAAGAATGTATATTCTGTTGATTTGGGGTGGAGAGTTCTGTAGATGTCTATTAGGTCCGCTTGGTGCAGAGCTGAGTTCAATTCCTGGATATCCTTGTTCCTTCTGTCTTGTTGATCTGTCTAATGTTGACAGTGGGGTGTTAAAGTCTCCCATTATTATTGTGTGGGAGTCTAAGTCTCTTTTTAAGTCTCTAAGGACTTGCTTTATGAATCTGGGTGCTCCTGTATTGGGTGCATATATATTTAGGATAGTTAGCTCTTCTTGTTGAATTGATCCCTTTACCACCATGTAATAGCCTTCTTTGTCTCTATTGATCTTTGTTGGTTTAAAGTCTGTTTTATCAGAGACTAGGATTGCAACCCATGCCTTTTTTTGTTTTCCATTTGCCTGGTAGATCTTCCTCCATCCCTTTATTTTGAGCCTAGGTGTGTCTCTGCATGCGAGATGGGTCTCCTGAATACAGCAAACTGATGGGTCTTGACTCTTTATCCAATTTGCCAGTCTGTGCCTTTTAATTGGAGTATTTAGCCCATTTACATTTAAGGTTAATATTGTTATGTTTGAACTTGATCCTGTCATTATGATGTTAGCTGGTTATTTTGCTTATTAGTTGATGCAGTTTCTTCCTAGCATCTATGGTCTTTACATTTTGGCATGTTTTTGCAGTGACTGGTACCGGTTGTTCTTTCCATGTTTAGTGCTTCCTTCAGGAGCTCTTGTAGGGCAGGCCTGGTGGTGACAAAATCTCTCAGCATTTGCTTGTCTGTAAAGGATTTTATTTCTCCTTCACTTACGAAACTTAGTTTGGCTAGATATGAAAATCTGGGTTGAAAATTCTTTTCTTTAAGAATGTTGAATATTGGCCCCCACTGTCTTCTGGCTTGTAGAGTTTCTGCTGAGAGATCTGCTGTTAGTCTGATGGGCTTCCCTTTGTGAGTGACCCAACCTTTCTCTCTGGCTGCCTTTAAATTTTTTCCTTCATTTAAACTTTGGAGAATCTGACAATTATGTGTCTTGGAGTTGCTCTTCTGGAGGAGTATTTTTGTGGCATTCTCTGCATATCCTGAATTTGAATGTCAGCCTGCCTTGCTAGGTTGGGGAATTTCTCCTGGATAATATCCTGCAGAGTGCTTTCCAACTTGGTTCCATTCTCCCCGTCACTTTCAGGTACACCAATCAGATGTAGATTTGGTCTTTTCACATAGTCCCATATTTCTTGGAGGCTTTGTTCATTTCTTTTTACTATTTTTTCTCTAAACTTCTCTTCTCACTTCATTTCATTCATTTGATCTTCAATCACTGATACCCTTTCTTCCAGTTGATCGAATCAGTTACTGAAGCTTGTGCATTTGTCACATAGTTCTCATGCCATGGTTTTCAGCTCTGTCAGGTCATTTAAGGACTTCTCTACATTGGTTATTCTAGTTAGCCATTCGTCAAATCTTTTTTCAAGGTTTTTAGCTTCTTTGCAATGGGTTCAAACTTCCTTCTTTAGCTCAGAGAAGTTTTATCATCTGAAGCCTTCTTCTCTCAACTCGTCAAAGTCATTCTCCATCCAGCTTTGTTCCATTGCTGGCAAGGAGCTGCATTCTTTTGGAGGTGGAGAGGCGCCCTGATTTTTAGAATTTTCAGCTTTTCTGCTCTGTTTTTTCCCCTTCTTTGTGGTTTTATCTATCTTTGGTCTTTGATGACGGTGAAGTACAGATGGGGTTTTGGTGTGGATGTCCTTTCTGTTTAATTAACACTTATTTTAATGTATGCAGAAAAGAACTTAAGTTATTTACATTTATTTGTAATATAAATATATGTAATATTTATGAAAAAAATTCTTGAAAAACTAGAAGTAGAATGGAGCCCTCATATTTTTAAAAGGCTATCTGGTGAAATTCCATAGCAGTGATTGTACTTAACAGAGAAACTTTAGACATAGCAATTTTAAGATATAGAAATGACAAAGATACTACTATTACCTCAGGCCAGCACATAAAAATAAGAAAATATATTAAGCAATAAAAGACGTTGAAGGGAAGTCACAAGTTGTCATTTGCAGATCATATCATATCTGCATTTAGCCTAGCAAAATCAAAAGATTTGTCTCTGAAGTACTAACCAATAGATATAAATGCTGAGTCAAAGGCTATACACATATTTAATTTTACTAGATGTTGCCATAAATGTTCTCCCAAAATGACTGTCATACCAGAAAGGTAGAAGAGCCCCATTACGCCAAATACTTACCAACAAATTATAATTTTTATACTCTCAAATTTGGCCTATCTAATGAACATGACATCTGTCACTGTGATTTGAATTTTCACTTATTTTATAACTAGTAACATTGAACATTTTCACATATATATACTCGTCATTCAAATATCACTGTATATGAATTGTTTATTCCTGTCTTTTCCTCATTTTTCTATCAGGTTTTCTTTTCCTTTACTTTGGAGGAGTTCTTTGCTAATTTTGGACACAAATACATTGTTCATTTTATTAACTGGACGTAGCTTATGCCTTGCATTTTTACTTGTTTTAGGGTATCTATTATTGTACTGAATTCAAAAATTCAATATAGTTAAATTTATCAACATTTTCTTCTATCATTTATATTTTTGGTTTTGGTTTTTGTTTGTCTTTCAAAAATCCTTTTATTCTCTAGAAAATACATCCTTTTACATTTTCTCCTGAAATTTGGAAGATCTACCTGGAATTTGCAGAGGCATGCATGACATGGTATAGGGAATCTTTTAGGGATTGGGTTTTTTTATTTTTATTTATTTATTTTTGAGATGGAGTCTCACTCTGTCACCCAGGCTGGAGTGCAGTGGCATGATCTCAGCTCACTGCAGCTTCTGCCTCTCGGGTTCAAGCGATTCTCTTCCCTCAGCCTCTGTGTAGCTGGGATTATAAGTGCACGCCATCATGCCCAGCTAATTTTTGTATTTTTAGTAAAGATGGGATTTCACCATGTTGGCCAGGTTGGTTTTGAACTCCTGACCTCAAGGAATCTGCCGGCCTCATCCTCCCAAAGTGCTGGGATTACAGGCATAATACACCATGCCCGGCCTTTTTTTTTTTTTTTTTTAATAGTGTGAATAATCATTTATTAAGTGTTTATCCTTTTTCATCAACATGTCATGATAATTTCTGTTACTTATCAAGCTTTTTTAATAGATTGAGTTCTGCACTTTTAATTCTATCTTAGTGGTCAATTTGTTTATAGCTGTGCAAATGCTACATTATCTTAATTACAGTTTTTTTAAAATTGATATCTGGCAGGGTGGGCTCCATTATTTTCATCCTCTGCAGATTTACATATGTATTTTTGGCCCTTTGCTCTTCCATATAATGTTTAGAATCAGCTTATAGAGATATGATAAAATTTGGAGAAGAATTACCATCTTTATGATATTAGAAATTCCAATTCATAAACCTGACATAATATTCCATTTATTCGTGCCTTCTTTCATGTCCTTCAATATTGTAATGTCCATAAAAATATTGTATATCTTATTTTAATTTCAGATGTTTACATGGAGTAGCAAATAGGATATTTTTCTATTACATTTTTAATAAGTTACTATTACTGCTTAGAAAAGGAATTGATAAAATTCAACACCCTTTTATGCTAAAAACTCTCAATAAACTAGGTATTGATGGAACATATCTCAAAATAATAAGAGCAATTTATGACAAACCCACATCCAATACCATACTGAATGTGCAAAAGTTGGAAGCATTTCCTTTGAAAACCGGCACAAGACAAGAATGCTCTCTTACCATTCCTATTCAACATAGTATTGGAAGTTCTGGCCAGGGCAATCAGGCAAGAGAAGGAAATAAAGTGCATTTGAATAGGAAGAGAGGAAGTCAAATTGTCTCTGTTTGCAGATGCCATGATTGTATATTTAGAAAACCCCATCATCTTAGCCCCAAATCTCCTTAAGTTGATAAGCAACTTCAGCAAAGTCTCAGGATACAAAATCAGTGTGCAAAAACCACAAACATTCCTATACACCAGTAATAGAGAGCCAAAACATGAGTGAACTCCCATTCACAATTGCTACAAAGAGAATAAAATGCCTAGCAATACAACTTACAAGGGATGTAGAGGACCTCTTCAAGGAGAACTACATACAAATCACTGCTTAAGAAAATAAGAGAGGACACAAACAAATGGAAAAACACTCCATGCTCATGAATAGGAAGAATCAATATCATGAAAATGGCCATACTGCCCCTATAGATTCACTGCTATCCTCATCAAGCTACCACTGACTTTCTTCACATAATTATTTAAAAACTACTTTAAATTTCATATGGAACCAAAAAAGAGCCCATATAGCCAAGACAATCCTAAGCAAAAAGATCAAAGCTGGAGGCATCACGCTACCTGACTTTAAACTATACTACAAGGCTACAATAATGAAAACAGCATGGTACTGGTATCCAAAACAGATATCTAGACCAATGGAACAGAATACAGGCCTCAGAAATAATGCCACACATCTATAACCATCTGATCTTTGACAAATCTGACAAAAACAAGCAATGGGGAAAGGATTCCCTATTTAATAAATGGTGTTGGGAAAACTGGCTAGCCATATACAGAAAACTGAAACTGGACCCCTTCCTTACACCTTATACAAAAATTAACTCAAGTTGGATTAAAGGCTTAAAGGTAAGACCTAAAGCCATAAAAACCCTAGAAGAAAACCTAGGCAATATCATTCAGGACATAGGCATGGGCAAAGACTTCATGACTAAAAGACCAAAAGCAATGGCAACAAAAGCCAAAAGTGACAAATGGGATCTACTTAAACTAAAGAGCTTCTGCACAGCAAAAGAAACTATCGTCAGAGTGAACAGGAAACCTAAAGAATGGGAGAAAATTTTTGCAATCTATCCATCTGACAAAGGGCTAATATCCAGAATCTACAAGGAACTTAAAGAAATTTACAAGAAAAAAACAACCCCATCAAAAGGTGGGCAAAGGATATGAATGGATACTTCTTAAAAGAAGACATTTATGCAGCCAGCAAACATATGAAAAAATGCTCATCAACACCTGTCATTAGAGAAATGCAAATCAAAACTGCAATGAGATACCATCTCATGCCAGTTAGAATGGTGATCATTAAAAAGTCAGGAAACAACCGATGCTGGAGAGGATGCGGAGAAGTAGGAATGATTTTACACTGTTGGTGGGAGTGTAAATTAGTTCAACCATTGTGGAAGACAGTGTGAGGTTCTTCAAGGATCTAGAATTAGAAATGCCATTTGACCCAGCAATCCCATTTCTGGGTATATACCTAAAGGAATATAAATCATTCTACTATAAAGAGACATGCACACATATGTATACTGCAGTACTATTCACAATAGCAAAGTCTTGGAACCAACCCAATGTCCATCAGTGATAGACTGGATAAAGAACATGTGGCACATGTACATCATGGAATACTATGCAGCCATAAAAAGGATGAGTTCATGTCCTTTGCAGGGACATAGATAAAGCTGGAAACCATCATTCTCAGCAAACTAACACAAACCAAATACCACATGTTCTCACTCATAAGTGGGAGTTGAACAATGAGAACACATGGACACAGAGAGGGGAACATCACACACTGGGGCCTGTCAGGGCCTGCAGGGATAGGGGAGGGATAGCATTAGGAGAAATACCTACAGTAGATGACGGGATGATGAGTGTAGCAAACCACCATGGCACGTGTATATCTATGTAACAAACCTGCACGTTCTGCACATGTGGAGAACTACAAACCACTGCTCATGGTCAGGTATTTTATAAACAGTATCCCTCAATTGGGAATTATCTGGTGTTTTTTTCATTGTAAGACTGGGCTTTTTGGATTGGGGGAGAAGGACCACAGAAGTAAAGTGCCATTTTCATCACATCATATCAAGGGTACATATTACTATAATTTTCACTGCCAGTGTTGACCTTGATCATCTAGCTGAGATAGTGTTTGCCAGGCTTTTCCACTTTGGAAGTTACTCTTTCTCCTTTTCCATGCTGTATTCTTTGGAAAGAAATAACTATGCAGAGAATAATTACTTTTTTATTGGGGTTTTAAAAATTTCCCTTCTCATCAATTGTGTTGTTATATACCACAAAAATTTGTCCTCTGTGTCAAACTTTGCAAATGTGTTGGCATAAAGTTATTCTAGTGTTCTTTCATGAGAACACCAATTCAGATGTGTATCCTGTTTTATTCCCCAAATAATCTTTAAAATATCTTCCTGGCGTCAGATGTGATATACCCTTTTTCACTCCCCAAATTAATTGTTTCTGTGTTTTCTTTTCCCCTTAATCAAATTTACTGGAAAGTGGCCCACTTTCAGTTTTGCTCTAAGAGTTAGCTTTTTATCCTGCTGATCATCTCTATTGTTTCTTTGTTTTACTTCCTATTAGTACCTTTTCTATTTGTGATTTCCTGACTTCTACTTTTTCCAGGTTTACTTTGCTATTCTCTTCCTTTCCTTGACTTGGACATCTAGCACATTTAGTCTTAATTTTCATTGCTATTTAATAGCTTCATGTACAGTTATATATTTCTCTCTCAATATAATTTGGTGGCATTCCCTAATGTTTGATATAAAGTATTTTCATTGTCATTCATTGTCAAATATTTTGCAATTTCGTTGCAATTTACATTTAAATAATGAATTTGAAAGTTGCTGAGATTTCCTTTGTGACTCAGTACATGGTCTATTTTTGGTTTTCACATGTACTTGAAAATAACGTATTGCTTCTCTACTTTTCATTGGATTTTTTACCTTACCTTTCTGGAATTTTAAAAATATAGATAGTGATATTATTATTTCTTTCCCCCATATTTTTAAACTTGTCTTTCATATTTTTTCAACTCTATATTCCTTCTTGATTATTTCTGAGAGAGTTCTTCAACCTAATCTTCCAGCTCACTTATGTGGTTTTGGTATACATTCTACTTGTGCACCAGACTACTATTTATTTCAGTTATTATACTTTTCAGACCAAGAATCTTCAACTGGTTCTTCTTTCTGATGTCTTGTTTCTGTTTTGCATTTTAAATATTTCTACCTTATCATTCTCCAGTGATGTTGATTACACTTAATTCTAATTATTGCTCTATGTGTTCTACTGCCTTTTTCCTTTCTTATATAAATGCCTATGCTCTTCAAATGTCTCAGTAATTTTTCTGTGAGGTCACATTCCCCTAGGATTATCTGCTACTTTTGATGGTAATGTCTCCCAAAGAAAATAAGCCAAATTTCAAGCCTTGGCTTCTGCTTTTACTGGTGATTTTAGGAAGCTAGAAGGGTTCCTTAATGCTAAGAACCTCTCTTTTAATTTGTCCTCAACCATTTCCCATTCCCTCATTCGCACATATAATGTGACACTGATTTCGGGTGACTTTTCTCTACTTTCGCCCAAGCACAACTTCTCCCAGAAGCCATCACTGTATTGGGATCTAATCATCTAGAACGGAAGTTCTCAACCAAAGGTGGCATTTAGAAATGTGTGAGGAAAATTTGGGGATTGCTATAATGATCCTGGGTTACCACAGGCATTCAGTGCAAGAAAAGAGGGTTACTAAATATCCCATAGTGCATGTAAAACTCCCACACAATGAAGTCCCAAACAAAATTACAATAGTGCCCTCATGTGTAGTAATGGGAAGGAGTTAAAGTTTTTGATTGACTAATTTGTACATGTAGGTTTCTACTATCTCTACTCAGGGTTTTGTAGTGGTCCCCAATGTTACTACACTACCTCCAGTTGGGCTGAATGATGATGCTATTTTTCTCTCTGACTAGAGAAGGAAGGTGGCAATCAATGTGCTAACCAGGGAATTGTAAGGGACTTAAAAGAACTCAGAATGCTCACTGAGCCCTTTCCCTGTCATGGCTTCTAGTTCTTTTCTCCCTCTGGGTTGGTTTCCACTTCTTAAACCCTCACTCCATCATATACATCAGAATCCTATCACTAGGACTTTCCAGGGATTTCTTACAGTTTTTATTATTATCTGAAATCTATCATCTCCTTCTCATTCTGTGGCATCTCCAAGATTGGATCAAACTTGGGCACTAGTATCCACTGTTAGTATTCCATCTTGCTACCTTACTAGGAACACTGATCCTTAACAGCATACAAAAAATAAAATAAAATAAATGGATAGCTAATTTTTTTTAAAAGAGCAACAAAAGGGATTTACCCTTAGAAAGTGAGATATATATAAAGCCAAGTTTTAAAAGAAATACACAATCCAAATATTTACTGCCTTCAAGAAACCCTTGTAACTTATAAAAATTCTTATAGATCAGGCCGGGTGCAGTGACTCATGCCTGTAATCCCAGCACTTTGGGAGGCCAAGGCGGGTGGATCATGAGGTCAGGAATTCAAGACCAGCCTGGCCAATATGGTGAAACCCTGTCCCTACTAAAAAATACAAAAAAAAAAAAAAAAAAAAAAATTAGCTGGGCGTGGTGGCAGGTGCCTATAATCCCAGCTACTTGGGAGGCTGGGGCAGGAGAATCACTTGAAAACCAGAAGGCAGAGGTTGCAGTGAGCCAAGATCATGCCAGTGTACTTCAGCCTGGGCAACAACAGTGAAACTCTGTCTAAAAAAAAAAAAAAAAAATCTTACAGACTCAAGGTAAAGGAGTGAAAAAAAAATATTGTACACAAATGGTAACCAAACAGACTTTAAATCAACAACAGTTTAAAAAAAAAAAAAAAAAGCCAGAGAACGTCATTACAAAATGATAAGGGGATCAATTCAACAAGAAGATACAACAATTCTAAATGTATATGCACCTAGCCCCAGAGCTCCCAGATTCATAAAACAAATATCACTAGATCTAAGAAAATAGATAGCAAATATAATAACAGCACAGAACTTAAATATTCCACTGATATCACTAGACAGATCATTAAGGCAGAAAGTCAGCAAAGAAACACTGAACTTAAACTGGACTTTAGAACAAATAGACCTAACAAACATTTATTAAACTTTCTACCCCCAAAACTTCAGAATATACATTCTTCTCATTGACACATGGAACATTTTCCAAGATAGGCCATATGATAGGGCACAAAACAAGTCTCAATAAATTTAAAAAAACAGAAATCACATCAGGTATCTTCTCAGACCACACAGCATAATAAAACTAGAAATCCATTCCAAGAGGAACTCTCAAAACTTGTAAGTACCTGGAAATTAAATAATCTGTTCCTGAATGATCTTTGAGTCAATGATAAAATCAAGATAGACATCTAAATTTTTTTTTGAAAAGAATGAAAACAGTGCCACAAGTTATCAGATGTCTGTGCCAGGAGGAAAGTTTATAGTGCTAAATATTCACATCAAAAAGACAGAAACATCAAAAATTGACAACCTAACGTCACATCTCAAGGAACTAGAAAAATAAGAACAAACCAAACTCAAATCTAGCAGAAGAAAAGAAATAGCAAAGACCAGAGCAAAACTAAATGAAATTGAAACAAAGAAAACACAAAGGATCAATGAAACAAAAAGTTGGATTTTTGAAAAGATAAACAAAATTGATAGATCACTAGCTAGATTAACCATGGGAAGAAGAGAGAACATTCAAATATGTTCAATCAGAAATGAAAATGGAGATATCACAACTGATGCCACAGAAATAAAAATGATCATCCAAGATTACTATGAATACCTGTATGCATAAAAACTAGAAAATTTAGATAAAATGGATAAGGACTTAGAAACAAACAACACCCCAAGCTTGAATAAGGAAAAAATAGAAATCCTGGAAAGACCAATAAGAACTACTGAGACTTAATCAGTAATTTTAAAAACTCCCAAAAACAAAAGACAAGATCAAATGAATTCACAGCTGAATTCATCAGACATTGAAAGAAAAGCTGACACCAACCTTTCCGAAAGTATTTCAAAAGATTGAGAAGGAGGGAATCTGTCCTAACTCATTCTGTGAAGTCAGTATCATCCTGATACCAAAGCCAGAAAAGGACACATGCACAAAGAAAACTATAGATCAATATCCCTGATGAAGATAGATGCAAAAATTCTTAACAAAATACTAGTAAACCAAATCCTATAGCACATCACAAAATAATTTGCCACGATCAAGTGGATTTCATCTCAAGTATGCAAGGAGTCAACATATGCAAGTCAATAAATGTAAGTCATCACATAAACAGAATTAAAAATGAAAACCATATGATCACTTCAATAGATGCAGAAAAAAAGCATATGATAAAATCCAACATTGCTTCATGATAAAAATCTTCAACAAACTAGGCATAAAAGGAAGATATCTGAATTTAATAAAAGCCATCCATGACAAACCCACAGCCAATATCATACTGAATGGAGAAAAGTTGAAAGCATTCTCCCTTAGAACTGGATCGAGAAAATAATGCTCACTTTTACCACTTCTATTCAACACAGTACTTGAAGTCCTAGCTAAAGCAATAAGGTAAGAGAAAGAAAAGAAGAACATCTAAATTGGAAAAGAGAAAGTAAAACTATCTCTGTTGGCTGATGATGTGATCTTACAACTAGAAAACCCTAAAGACTCCTCTAAAAGACTCCCAGGTTCGATAAATTCAGCAAAGTCTCAGGTTACAAAATCAATGTATGCAAATTAGTAGAATAGCTATACACTAATAACAACCAAGCTGAGAGTCAAATCAAAAACTCAATCCCATTTATAATAGCTGCAAAAAATAAGATAAGATACCAAGAATGTACTTAACGAAGAAGGTGAAAGATCTCTACAAGAAGAACTATAAAACACTGACGAAAGAAATTGTAGAAGACACAAACAAATGGAAAAACATTCCATGCTCATGGATTGGAATAATCAATATTGTAAAAATGATTATACTACCCAAAGCAATCTACAAATTCAACACAATTCTTGTCAAAACATCAACATCATTTTTCACAGAATTAGCAAAAACAATCCTAAAATAGATATGGAACCAAAAAAGAGCCCAAATAATCAAAGCAATCCTAAGCAAAAAGAACAAATCCGAAGGCATCACATTACCCAACTTCAATTATACTACAAAGCTATAGAAACAAAAACAGCATGGTACTGGTGTAAAAGACACATAGAACAATTGAACAGAATAGGAAACCCAGAAAAAACGTTAAATACCCAGAACCAACTTATCTTCAACAAAGCAGACAAAACCATACACTTCAGTAAACGACACTCTATTTAATAAACAGTGCTGGGAAAATTGAATAGCCACATGTAGAAGAATAAAACAGGATCCCCATCTCTCACATTATACAAAAAGTAACTCAAGATGGATTAAAGACTTAAACCTAAGATGTGAAACCATAAAAATTCTAGAAGAAAGTCCTGGAATAACTCTTCTGGATATTGGCCTCGGCAAAGAATTTATGACTAAGACCCCAAAAGCAAGTGTAACAACAACAACAAAAAAGTAAATGGGACCTAATTAAACCAAAAAGCTTCTGCACAGCAAAAGAAATAACAGAGAAAATAGAAAACCTACAGAATGAGAGAAAATATTTGTAACCTACACATTTGACAAAGGACTAACATCCAGAATCTACATGAACCTCAAACAAATTAGGAAGAAAAAATAAATAGTTCCATTATAAAGTGGGAAAATTACATGGACAGACATTTTTCAAAAGAAGACATACCAATACCAACAAATGTATAAAAACTACTCAATATCACTAATCTTCAGGGAAATGGAAATTAAAAGCATAATGAGATACCACCTTACCCCAATCAGAATGGCCATTATTAAAAAGTAAAAAACCAACAGATGTTAGTGAGGATGTGGTGAAAAGGGAACACTTACACACTGTAAATTAGTACAACCTCTGTGGAAAATAGTATGGAAGTTTCTCAAAGAACTAAAAGTAGATCTACCATTCAGTCCAGCAATCCCATTACTTGGTGTCTACCCAAAGGAAAAGAAGTCATATCAAAAGACATCTGCACTTGAATTTATATTGCAGCACAATTCACAACTGACCAACAGATGAGTGGATAAAGAAAAAGTAGCATATATATGCTACATTTATATATATATAAATATATACAATATATAATATAAATATATATGAATTTAAAAAGAACAAAATAACGTCTTTTGCAGCAACATGGATGGAACTGGAGGGTATTATCCTAAGTGACATAACTCAGGAATGAAAAACAAAATACCACATATTCTCACTTATAAGTGGGATTTAAGCTATGAGTACCCAAAAACATAGAGAGTAGTATAATGGACTTTGAAGACTCAGAAAGAGGGAGAGTGGGAAGGGACATGGGATGCAAAATTACTTATTGGGTAAAATATATGCTATTTGGGTGACAGGTACACTAAAACTCCAAACTTCACCATTATACAATTCATCCATGTAACCAAAAACCACTTGTACCCCTAAAGTTATTTAAATATAAATAAACAAATAGCAAAACAAAAAACAGCAGTGTGACATTGATAGATTAAAACTAGATTAAAGCATATATAGATGGCAACTTGAAACGTTCAAGTGGCAGCATCAATCTGTTCAAAATGATGAACAAATTATTTGGCAAATTATTTGGTAAATGATATGAGGAAACAATCATTTCATGGAGAACTATATGATTTTTTTCCCATTTGAGAAGGTTTTAAACTTTTTTACTTTTAATACATTTTTGAATTACAGAAAAGTTTCAAAGTAGTATAGAGGATGCTTATATATCCTTCAGCCAGCATCAGTAAATAACATCTTGCGTAATTATCACCAAATGTTCAGAATTAAGAAATTAACATTGGTACACTAGCAACTATCAATGAAATTACAGACTTCTTTTGGATTTTACTAGTTTTTCCATTAATATCCTTTTTCTATTTCAGGACCTAATCCAGGATCTCAAATTGCATTTAGTTATCATGTCTCCTTAGTCGGGGACAGTTGCTTAGTCTTATGTGGTTTTTCATGATTGTGACACTTTAGAAAAATTAGTTATTTTGTAGAATGTCACTCAATTTTTTTCTATCCAAAATTTTCTCATAATTAGATTGACGTTATACATTGTTGTCAAGCATACCATAGACGTGATATGCCCTTCTCAGTACAGCATTTGTGTCTTATTATTAGAAATGATTAACTATTTGGCAGACTATTTGGTAAATGAAGGAATTAGGAAACTGAGTCATTTCATGTATAACTTTTTTTTTCAACTTGAGAAGATTTTTGATTGTTTTGACTTTTAAATGTGTTTTTGAATTACAGAAAAGTCTGGCAGATTATTGCCAACCAATATATGTCTTACTACTGGTTATGTTAACCTTCGTCACTTGGGTAAGCAGATGTTCATTGATTTTCTCCACTCCAATGTCACTATTTTTAACTTTGAAATTACAAATATATTGGTGGAAATAAACTCTTGTTTTTCTTCAAATTTTTCTTCGCTGATTTTAGTATTCATTAGCAGATAATGAGTACAGCAATTATTACTGAAGAGTTCTAATGCTCATTTTGTATTTCCTTCACTTTTGCCATTTTTGTTAGTTGGAATTCTTCTGTGAGGAACAGCTGTTTCTTCTACCCCATTTATTTATGCTATTATTTACTTTTATAGATATGAACTCATAGGTTTTTTTTTTAATTCTATGGGTTATATTCTGATATGGCTTGGATCTGTGTCCCTGCCCAAATCTCATGTGGAATTGTAATCCCCAGTGTTGGAGCTGAAGCCTGGTAGCAGGTAATTGGATCATGGGGGCAGAATTCTTATAAATGGTTTATCACCAACCCCAACTGGTACTGTATAGTGAGTGAGTTTTCACAAGAGCTTGTTGTTTAAAAGTGTGTAGCCCCTTCCACAAACTCATGCTCCTACTCTGGCCATGTAAGACACCTGCTCCCACTTTGCCTTCTGCCATGAGTAAAAGCTCCCTGAGGCCTTCCCAGAAGCAGAAGCTACCATGCTCCCTGTACAGCCTGTGGAACCATAAGCCAATTAAATCTCTTTTATTTATAAATTACCCAGTCTCAAATATTTTTATAGCAGTGTGAGAACAGACTAATACAGAAAATTGGTACTGCGGAGTGGAGCACTGCCAAAAATATACTTGAAAATGTGGAAGCAACTTTAACTGGGTAACAGGCAGAAGGTAGAGGGCCCAGAAGAAGATAAGAATATAAGAGAAACTTTGGAACTTCCTAGAGACTTGTTAAATTGTTGCCACCAAAATACTGGTAGTGATATGGGCAACGAAGTCCAGGCTGAGGAGGTTTCAGATGGAGATAAGGAACTTATTGGGAATTGGAGTAAAGGTCATTTTTATTATGCTTTAGCAAAGAACTTGGAGGCATTGTGCCCCCATCCTAGGGATCTGTGGAACTTTGAACTTCAGAGTGATGATTTAGGGTATCTGGGAGAAGAAATTTCTAAGCAGCAAAGTGTTCAAGAAGCAGCCTGGCTGCTTTAACAACCTATGCTCATATGTATGAGCAAAAAATGATGTAAAACTGGAAATTATATTAAAAAGGAAGCAAAGTATAAAAGTTTGAAAAATTCGCAGCCTGGCCATGTGGTAGAAAGAAATGGCCATTTTCAGGGGAGGAATTCAGGAAGGCTGCAGAAATTTGCATAAGTAAAAAGGAGTCAAATGCTAATAGTGGAGACAATGGGGAGAAGGCCTCAAAGGCATTTCAGAAACCTTTGTGGAAGCCTCTCCCATAGCAGACCTGTAAGCCTAGAAGGGAAGAATGGTTTTGTGAGCCAGGCCCAGGGCCCTATCACCCTGCACAGCCTCAAGACACTGGTCCCTGCATCCCAGCTGCTCCAGCTCCAGCCCTGGCTCAAAGAGACCCAGGTACAGCCCAAGCCATTGCTTTAGAGAGTGCAAGCCATAAGCCTTGGTGGCTTCCACAGGGTGTTAAGCCTGCAGGTGCACAGAGTGCAAGAGTTGAGGCTTGAGAGACTCTACTTAGATTTAGGAGGATGTATGGAAAAGCCTGGATGTCCAGGCAGAAGTCTGCTGCAGGAGTGAAACCCTCATAGATAACCTCTACTAGGGCAGTGTGGAGGGGAAATGTGAGGCCTGAGCCCCCACACAGAGTCCCCACTGGGGCACTGCCTAGTAGAGCTGTGAGAAAAGGTCCACCATCCTCCAGACCCCAGAATGGTAGATACACTGGCAGCTTGCACTCATCACCTGGAAAAACCAAAGGCACTCAACATCAGCCCTTGAGAGCAGCTGCAGGGACTGAACCCTGCAAAGCCACAGGGGCAGAGCTGCCCAGGTCCTTGGGAACCCACCCCTTGCATCAATGTGCCCTGGATGTGAGACATGGGTTCAAAGGAGATTATTTTGAAGCTTTGAAGTTTAATGACTGCTCTTCTGGGTTTTGAACTTGTGTGAAGCCTGTAGCCCCTTTCTTTCTGCCAATTTTTCCCTTTTAGAATGTAAATATTTACCTAACACCCATAGTCCCATTGTATCTTGGAAGTAACTAACTTGATTTTGATTTTACAGGCTCATAGGTGGAAGGGACTTACCTTGTCTCAAATGAGACTTTGGACTTTGGACTTTTGAATTAATGCTGAAATTCACTAAGACTTTGAGGTACTGTTGGGAAGGCATGATTGTATTTTGAAATGTGAGAACAATGATTGTATTTTGAAATGTGAGAGTAGACTAATATGTGCTCCAAAACAATTGTTATTTATTTTGTGACTCAAATTGTTGCAACTTTGGTAATCAGGAGCTCTTTCAGGTTAGCTTCTGGACCATTTTGTCATGTCCCTCCATTTTTTAAAAGACATTTCCTAGCACCACAAGATGCTCTAGGCTCATCTCATATCCCCTGACAAAGTGATGGAATCAACTAGCCACTTCTCTAAGAAATTCTGGCTCCCTTTACTGGAGAATAAAGAAACCAAGGTCTAGCCACTAGGTGTCATTGCTTCTAGGGCTTCTCTATGGATAGAGCTTGAAAATATATGTCTGTGTGCATGAACCCATGTATACATACAAATGCATATTTATCCATCAAAAAACTCTGAATGCATACTGATAATTCTAATCCTTGTGAATATCACAAGGTTAATTTTAATATACCCATTACATTTTCTTGTTTATAGTTTCTTTCTCCTAAAATATTTTCTATCTGATTCTTTATAGAAAAAGTTTGTCCACCCCTGGTTTATATCATTCCGATTTCAGATCGCTGTTCATATATTTGAATTTAAGAATATATTGACAGAAGTTTTCCATGTTCCACTTCTTTTTTTCCTTCTTTTCCTTCTATTAGGCTAACCAAACATATTTTATTATTTCATCTAATCCTCATTGTTGATTTATTATATATATCACTTTTTAAAAGAAATATTTAGTGGTTATACTAGGGTTACAGTATTTTTCTTAATTAATCAGAGTCTATCTTCAAGTAATGTTATCCCAATTCACACATGGTATAAAGACTTCAAGATAGTTTTTCCAACTTCCTACTTTTCATTCTTTGTGCTTACGTTGTCATACATATACACTATAAACACACAGTGTTAGAGATCAAAATGACAGGAATCTTGGATTCAGTCCTGTTTCAAAGTTCATCAGATGACCTGCACAAATCATTCAAACTTTGTTCTGTGCTCTTGGTTCTTTAAGTCAAGCATATCTATTATGCCTACCTCATAAAAAGATCCCAGGTTAACATTAGATTTCAAAATCTATGTGACCAAACCAAATTAAAATCTATAAATCTATATGTCTCAGAGTAGACTGTGAACTTGGGTGGGTGCTGGCATCAGTCCTCTATGGAGCAGCCAAACCAAACCCACTGCAAATACTTTTTCCTTATTACAGGCTCCTCAGTGAAAAATTTGACAATCATAGACCCAGTTTTATAAGGTTAAAACAGCTTTTCCAAAGGTCATCAAGTAAAGACATAAAGAAGAATTGTTAAAGCGAATTTGGTAGAACAGGACCAAAGATGTTGGAAGAATTTCAAGATCTGAAACAAGAAGACCAGTTGTGAAATTGGTCTCGATTCCATCTTTTTAAAAACATAAGACTGGAAAGATTGATGGGCATGCTTAAATAAGTTTACCCTCCTGTGTAGGGCAGCAGTAATAAACCCATGGAGGGAGCCACAGGGCCAGCAGTTACTGCTTCCTGTGGGCACTGGTGCAGCTGTCTGGGTGCCTGCTATTTCCAGCACTGTTTTCATCAGATCAAGAATACAAATCCCAGATGGATTCAAACCCATGACTATAAGCTTTCACTCTGTTAGTCTCAGATGCAATTAATATTACTGTCTTCCCTATGTTATATTTGAGGTTCTTTTAGTTCAATTCAGCAAATTGTATTGCAACCTACTATGTATGAGCTAATATGCACTTGAATCCTGCCAACTGGGTCTTGATGATAATGCTCAGATGGAAACTAGAAAGTTTGACTTTCGGTTGACAATTACTCTCCATCATTCAAACTTCTGGCTCTTTTTCTCATCAGTTATTTATTGTAACTATAATATTTATCAAATTGTATTAACTAAATACAATTATTTATCCAACACTCTTTTTCTCGTCAGTTATTTATTGTAACTAGAATTAGACTCATAAAACTTTAGGAATTTGAAATCATATAGCCTACTATGCAGAACACTTCATTTCTCCTTCCTGACTCTGCTTGAGCTAATAACTACAGTTTGTGATCCAGGCCCCACCTTAAGGTGGAGTTGACATAGCTGACGCTTCTGTCTTAGCTGAAACAAGCAAAAGGTTGTGAATCCATGCTAAAGGTAAACAAACTGTAACTTATATCTGCAGTTTATTGTGGTACAAAGGAGAGGTATGCCAGTAGCACACTGGTGGCTTCAGAAGAAATCCTCAACTCCTAGCTCGCCAGAGAGTCTATGTATGGGATTGAACAGTCTTCAAACTAAAGGTATGAAAATATTTGTAAAATTGGGGGGGTGAAGGAAAAGTGTAACATTTATTTTTGGGTGCAGAAATGTCTAATGCCCATGTATAAACTAGGGACCTGGGGTGAAAGGTGCTTCTACAGGAGGGTAAATTTTGAGGGATGGAAAGTTTTAGAAGGGCAGCATTCAAGCAATCTGATGTTAAAGTTTAAAGTTCCAAGTTAAAAGAGAACTTGGAATTCCAGTGCAAAGAGAAATGTTAAGACAAATCATAGAAAAATACTGATAAGGCCTGAATTGTTTTTTAAGTAAGAAATGTTTTAAAATAATTCTTTTCAAGCTTCAGAGGTGCTAGAAAGCCTGCCAAAACAGAAAACGAGGACGTATTAACAGATTGGCATTAATGAAACAGAAAAACTAATTTATATTCAACAGGCACTATAATCATGTGGTTCTCGGTGTCAATATTTGCTGGAGTATTTTGTGTCTGCCCTTGAGTTTAAGGCAATAGAACAGGGAACCTGATAGGTGACAAATAGTCTGGAGACTTCATCTAGACACAAGCAAGCTTGCATACTTCAGGCCCTTAGCTGCTCGATTTCTTAAAGTTCACTGTGGGCTCCATGAAATATTTGTTCTGTAGAATGTACAAGCAGATAGCTAAAAGAGAGCACCTGGGAGATACCAAGTACAGCTTGGAGGGTGAAGGTTTACTTCTGGGGGTTATTTATGTGAGGCTAAAAAGTAATCATGAGTCAAAAAAATTTCAAATGTTTCCAACGTTTGTTTGCTTTTCTGTTTTGTTTTGTTGTATGTTTTTGTGCTTGTTTTTGTATTGTCTCTTGTAGGATCCTAATCATGAAAATAAGTATGATAAATTATAAGTCGCTGTGGGCACTGTTGTTTATATTAGCCTCCTGGATCGCTTTTACAGTTTTCCAGAACTCCACAAAGGTAGGAAATGCTTTATTTATGTGGTTTTCAAAAGCTTATTTTTGCTTGTTACCTCATCTGTTCTAGGAAAGGCTAAACTACAAGACTTGTAGATCATAGGAGGGGAGTTTCAACAGCTAGATACCAAACAACATACCTGATAATCATTAAGCAATATGTGAGAGGATAAATACTGTGTGTGTGTTCACACATACACATTCTTTCTTTGTCACAAATAAATGCATTGCACTTATCTTCTTGCAATGCTTACCTCATCTTTTTACTTTCTTTAAGGGAACATCTGAAGAACAGAATATCTGTATTTTTGGGTTTTATTTGTTTGTTTTTAATTTTTAATTTTTGTGGGTACAAAGTAGGTGTATGTATTTATGAGGTAGATGAGATATTTTGATATAAGCATACAATACATAGTAATCACATCAGGGTAAATGGGGTATTCATTGCCTCAAGAGTTTATCTTTTCTTTGTGCTACAAACAATACAATTATACTCTTTTCGCTATTTTTTAAATGTAAAATAAATTATTGGTGATTGTAGTTACCCTGTTATACTATCAAATACTAGATCTTATTCATTCTGTCTAATCATATTTTTGTACTCATTAACTAGCCCCACTTCACCTCCATGCCCCCACTACCCTTCCCAGCCTTTGGTAGCCGTCATTCTACTCTCTATCTCCATGAGTTCAATTGTTTTAATTATTAACTTCCACAAATAAAAAAGAACATGCAAAGTTTGTCTTTTGTGCCTAGCTTATTTCACTTAACATAATGACCTCCAGTTCCATCCATGTTGCTGCAAATGACAGAATCTTGTTCTTTTTATAACTGAATACTACTCCATTATGTATGTATACCATATTTTCTTTGTGTATTTGTCTGTTGATGGACATTTAGGCTGCTTACAAATCATGGCTACTGTAATTAGTACTGTAATAAACACGGGAGTGCAAGTAGCTCTTGGATATACTGATTTCCTTTCTTTTGGGTATATACTTAGCCGTGGGATTGCTGGATCATATGGTAGTTCTATTTTTAGTTTTTTGAGGAACCTTCAAACTGTTCTCTATAGTGGTGTACTAATTACTTTCCCACCAACAGTGTACAAGGGTTCCCTTTTCTCCACATCCTCACTAGCATATGTTACTACCTGTCTTTTGGATAAAAGTCATTTTAACAGGAGTGAGATTATATTACATTGTAGTTTTGATTTGTGTTTCTCTAATGATCAATGATGTTGAGCACCTTGTAATATACCTGACTGCCATTTGTATATCTTCTTCTGGTAAGTGTCTATTCAGATCTTTTGCCCATTTTTTAATTGGATTGTTAGATTTTTTTTTGCTATAGAGTTGGTTGAGTTCGTTGTATATTCTGGATAGTAATCCCTTGTCAGATGGATAGTTCGCAAATATCTTCTCCCATTCTGGAGGTTAACTCTTCACTCACTTGATTGCTTCTTTTGCTGTGAAGAAGTTTTTAGTTTTATATAATCCCATTTGTCTATCTTTGCTTTTGTTCTCGGTGCATTTGAGGTCTTATCCAAAAATCCTCTGGCTACTCCAGTGTCCTGAACAGTATTCCCTATGTTTTCTTCTAGTATTTTCATACTTTGGGTCATACACATCAGTATTTAATTCATTTTTAACTGAGTTTTGTATATGGTGAGAGAAAAGGGTCTAATATCATTATTTTGCATATAGATATTCAGTTTCTCCAGCACCATTTATTTTAAATACTTTTGTTCCCCCATTGTATGTTCTTGATGACTTTGTCAAAAATCCAGATGACTGTAAATATGTGGATTCATTTGTGTGTTCTCTATTGTGTTCCATTGGTCTATGTGACTATTTTTATCCCAGTATAACACTGTTTTGTTTACTATAACTTTGTAGTATATTTTGAAGTCAGGTAATATAATGCCTTCAGCTTTGTTCTTTTTGCTCAGAAAAGCTTTGGCTATTCTGGATCTTGTTTCCATACAGATTTTAAGATTGTTTTGCTATGTTGACAAAGAATATTATTAGTATTTTGATAGGGTTTGCCTTGAATTTGTAGATTGCTTTTAGTAGTCTGAACATTTTAACATTTATTCTTCTAGCCCATGAACATGGAATATCTTTCTATTTTGTGTGTGTGTATGTGTATGTGTGTGTGTGTGTGTGTGTGTGTGTTTTCCAGTTTCTTGCATCAATGTTTTGTAGTTTTCACTGTAGAGATCTTTCACCTCTTTAGATCAATTTATTCCTAGGATTTTTTTTTTTTTTTTTTGTAGCTACTGTAAATGAAATTGCTTTCTTGATTTTTTTTCAGGTTGTTTGGTATTGGTGTATAGAAATGTTACTGATTTTTTTATGTTGATTTTGTATCCTGCAGCTTTACTGAGTTTTTAAAATCAGTTCTGACAGTTTTTCATTGAAGTCTATGGGGTTTTCTAAATATAAATTTACGTGGTCTGCAAACAGGGACAATTTAACTTCCTTCCTTCCAATTTGTATGCCCTTTATTTATTTCTCTGACTTAATTTTCTTCTAGTCCTAGCTCTGGCTAGGACTTCCAATACTATGTTGAATGAAACTGGTAAAAAGCGGTCAACACTATCTGTTCCAGATCTCAGAAGGCTTTCAACTCTTCCACATTGAATGTGATGTTAGCTGTGGATTTGTTATACATGGATTTTATTGTTTTGAGGTACATTTCTTCCATACCTAATTTGTTGAGATATTTTTATCTGAAGCAAAGTTGAATGTTATCAAATGCCTTTTCTATTGAGATGATTATATGATTTTTGTTAAATGAGAAGGGTCCACCTGACAAATGGACTTTCAAAAAATTAGGGACATAATATACCCTGGTCAATATCTCAGATAATCCTTGCATCAAAGGCTGTCAGTCCAAACATATCCTGTTCACCCACAGATTTGTAGGTCACTACTTTTAGCAAACATCATACAGGGGTCTGGAATTCCATGAGGAATTTATTGTTTCGAGGTACATTTGGTGAAAGATTTTAAGGACTTTCCATTGGCTGGAGGCTGGCAAGTGGAGTTTGCCATATTCTGACTGTAGTCATCCTGAGAGCTGGAAAGTAAACCCTTGAGAAATGGCCCATTCTATTTCTGCAGGGGAGTACTGAGGCTTAATTTCTTTTATGGAGCCTTTCCAGGTTAGAGGGGCTTCAAGTTGATGCCATGAGGCTTTCTTGCTGCTGACTTGGCTGCCTGATCTGCTAACTTGTTTCCTTCAGCTATTTCTTTTGTTCCCTTCTGATGTCCCTTACAATGCATCACTGCTACCTCTCTCATGGAAGGAAAACTGAGGATAATAATCTGTTAGTTTCCTGGTGGTAATTTATAGTAGATTCATTAGTGGTAAGAAAGTGTCTTTCCTTCCAAATGGTAGCATGAGCATGGAGAACTAAAAAAGCATACTTGGAGTCAATGTAAATGTTAGCTACCTTTCACTTGCTTAATTCAAGTGCTCTTGTAAGAGCTATCAGTTCAGCTAGTTGAGCACTTACGCCTGGATAGAGAGGTGCACTTTCAATAATATCATTCAGAGTTGACTACTGGATATTCTGCCTTACGGGCTTCTTGCTCTACAAAGGAACTGCCATCTGTGAAGATGGTCCAGTCTGGATTTTCTAGGGCAGTTTCCCTGAGATTCTCCCTGGCTTCATAGATCTGTACCACAACTTGCTCACAGTCATGTTCAGGTTCCCCAGTTTTCTTGGGGAGGAAAGTGGCTGGGTTTAGGCAAGAACAAGTTTTTAACTGAACTGCTGACCCTTCTAACAGCACAGCCTGATATTTAAGGAGCCAACTGTCTGTTAGCCAAAGGTTCACCATAAAAGACAGCAATCCTGCTACATTATATGGGGCATAAACAGTTAAGCCATTTTCCCAGGGATAGTTTGGTGACCTCTAGTACCAGTAGGGCCAACATGGCCATTGCTCAGAGGCATGCTGGCCATCCTTCACCCACCAAATCAAGTTTCTTACTCAGGTAGCCCACTAGTTGTTAGGCTGGTCCTCAGGCCTGAATTAAAATTTCCATTCCCATTCCTTTCCTTTCTGATACATAAAGATTGAAGGTCCTCCCTACAGGATGGCTGAGGGTTGGTACCTTAAGTAAGGCCTGCTTTAGCTGGCTAAAGGCCTTTTGAGCTTTAGGTTTCCAGGTTAGGAGATGAGTTTTATCCACTTGAGTTTCTTTTATGAAGTGATATAGAGGATGACCTATCTCATCATACCCAGTTATCCATAGCCTGCAAAATCCTGTAATGCCCCAAAATCCTGTCAGTTGCTTGAGGATTTTAGGGAGGGAGAAGGAGGAAATGGGCTTAATTCTTTCTTCCCCTAATGCTCTGATCCTTTCAGAAGCACTAAACCAAGGTACTTTACCAAGGTTTTGCAAAGTTGGACCTTAGATTTTTAAATCTTATATGCTCTGTCAGCTAAGAAATTAAGAAGAGCTTTAGTGCCTTCCCAAGAGGTTTCCTCAGTTGGGGCACAGAGCAGTATATCATCCCATATTGCAAGACCCTTACCTGAGGATGGGAAAACTCAGAGAGGTCCTTTGACAATGCTTCTGTCCAAACAAATGAGGGATAATCTCAAAATCCCTGAGGCAGCACCATGCATTTTAACTGGGCAGTTTGGCCAGAGGGATTCTTCAAAGGCAAACAGGTATTGAGAGTCACGATGTAACAGTATGCAGAAAAAGGCATCCTTTAAATCTAGGACTGTAAACCATTTAGTTCCCGCAGGTATTTGGATTAGCAAGGTATAGGGATTAGGTACCACCAGATGGATTGAGACTATGGCCTTATTAATGAACCTCCATTCTGCATTGGGTTTTTGTGCTCCTAATATTGGGGTGTTGTAGGGGCTGTTACAGGGTTTAAGGAAGCCCTGCATCTTCAGGTTATTAATAACGGCTTCTAGCCCTTTCTTAGCTTCTGGCTTTAGGCGATATTGTCTCTGATTAGGAAAAAAAGTGGGATCATTAAGGTAGATCTAGACTGAAATAGTGGTTACAGCTCAACCTATTCTTCCTTGAGTTGCTCAGACTTCTGGATTGATATTAGCTTCCACTGGAGGAGAAAAAGAGTTTTTCCTGGGGCTGGCCCCCATGCAAGCTAGAATGTCTCTACCTAATAAAGGAGTGGGACTTTCAGGCATGATTAAAAAGGCACATGTAAATATGTCCCCACAACTGCAACTAAGGGGTTGAGAAAGACATATCAGATTAGAGTTTTTCTGAGACACCCCTCACCTCTCATGCTATGGGAAGAGGGTAGGCCTCGATTATAGAGGGGAAAAGAGAGGCTGGCTCTGGTGTCCAGAAGGAGGTCCACCTTCCTTCCTTCAGTTTCCAGAATTACCTGGACTCCTGTGCTGTAATGGCAGTTTGAGCCACTGGAGCCAGGGCTTGAGCCCTGGGACCCATCAGTCCAGTCCTACTGGACCATCTCTGAGACTGGTTCTGAACCTGTTGACCTCCATCTCTGGGGGCAGTCTGATCACCAGTGGTCCTCGTCACAGGCTAGAGAGGGTTGAGGTGGCTTCTTCTTGCTTCCTGGGCACTCCTTTTTAAAGTGCTCTGACTTCCCACACTGATAGCAACTCACAGATGCACCTCAGGGATCCCAGACTTTGCAAGCCTGCAAAGCAGCTACCATAGCCTCAGTCCTTCTCTTGTGTTTCCTCTCTTTTTTCTGGGCCTCTTCCTGGTCCCTACTATAAAAGACCAAGGTGGCCACCCTCAGGAGATTCTCCAAAATGCTGTCTGGCCCTATAGCCTACTTCTGTAGTTTCCTTCTAATATTGGGAGCTGCCTGTGTAATAAACTTGTCATTTAGAATGAGCTGTCCCTCAACTGAATCAGGGGACAAGGAGGTGTGTTTTATTAGTGCCTCTTTCAGCCTTTCCATAAAGGCTGTGGGATTCTTTTCTGGATTTTGGTTTACCATGGACAGTTTAGGGTACTTAAGAGGTTTGGCCCTAGTTCTTCATAGGCCCCCCAATATACACATTAAAAGGTATTTCCTTTTCTATTCATCTATAATGTCACTGGGGTTCCAAACAAGGTGGTCAAGAGGTAGTGCCTCTCTTCCTATTGGGAATGATGCTTCCCCTATTTCTTCACTTTCCCTATTTTCTTTTTTTCCCTTTTGGCCTACTGTAGGAGACATATTGTTCATCTTCGAATTTCTCTCCTGCCTGCAGAGCTGCCTGTTTTTCAGCTGCAGTTAGGGTCTGGCTTAGGAGCAGCATAACATCCCCCCATGAGAGGTTAAACACCTGAGTTAAATTTTGGAAAGCTTTTATATACCTATCAGGGTCATCAGAAAATCGGCCTAAGTCTCCCTTTATTTGCCTAAGATCCTGCAATGAGAAGGGAACCCTAGTGACATCACCTCCATTGAGCATATCCTGTAAGGGTAAGAGTGAAGCTGGGGTAGTGGGGAGTTTTGGAAATGGTGGAGCTGAAGGACCTGATGGCACAGCTGGAGGGGGCCTCAGAGAGGGAGGACAAGAAGAGCCTAGACACTCAATACTTGCCTCAAATAGTTCCCCTGGAGGTTGCTTCTCTAGTTTTGGAGAATCATTCCCATTGGGTCCTCCTGATATGACTGCTGAAAGAGCTGAGCTGATTGTGCAATGCTTGCAAAGTTCTGGGTTGTCTCACAGGGTGAAGAAAGCCTGGACATAAGAGATCTCTGACCATTTGCCATCCCGTCTACAGAAAACATCTAATTGTTGGATAGTATTAAAACCAAGGCTCCCCTCTGTAGGCCAGGCTGGTTGAAGATGGTAAGAGGGCCACACCCTTGTGCAAAAGAAAATGAGCCACTTTTTCTTCAGAGTCTTGGGGTCAAAGGAATCTCAGTGCTTCAGAAAGCACTCCAGAGGAGTGCAGACCAAAGATAGTCTGTTATTCATCTAGAAAGAGAAGCAAGAAAAAAGATGATGTCCCTTTAGTCACCTTCCTTTCCTTTGGAAAGGCCTAGGGTGGAGGGGAAGACAGTAGAGGGCATCCCCCCAACTGTTTTCCCTCCTTGGCTCCCTGAGCCTTGGCATCCTTTAAAGGTGCCATCCACTGATGCAGGCATAACCCTCAGCAATGAAACCAGAGGAACCAATCAATTGGGATTAGTCATGCTCACCCATGTGATTCTAGTCCTCTGCTGGTGATTTCCCTTTGACTTCCTAGACTTGTGTGATCTGCACGACTCCCAATAAATGGATCTCGAGAGAGACTGTGTTACACTTACATTTGGGCAATGCCCTTTAACGGAGAGAGAATGCAGGTTTGAGCTGTACAATTTGCTATTATGGCCTGTACTAAAATATTTATTCTTAGGCAGTGGCTCTGGTTAACTTCCAGAATTAAATTCCCCTTACTATTTAAATACCATTTTAAGTGGAGGCAGAATAGGTGCTTTAAAAGAACATAGGAATCAAATGGTGGTTTTCCTGCTGATGGGACCGTGTTGAGACTAAAATTTGGTTTTGGAGGACCTTTTTCTCCTCATTGTTGAAGGCAGAGTTTTCTTGTTCACAGAAGGAGCATAAAGCCTGGTCTCTAGTAGAGGGGCACAAAAAGCAAGAATTGGGAAGCTAAGAGTGTTTTGGCAAATGGCCAATAATATGCCTAATGGGATAGGGTTCCTACTTCACTAGGTAGTGCTGTTGACCTTGAAGTACAATGTGCTCTCCAGACCAAGGGTAAAGAGAAAGATGTCAACAGGAGGTGTGGGGGAGGGAAGGACGCCCTCTCTGCCTAGAAAATCACAAAAACAGTAATCCCATGAGCTATATTCCCAGGTACTATAGCATTTCCTGATCTTGCCTAACAGGATTACTTTACTGAATTGTAAAAATTGTCAAAGTATTGCATATAGAGAGAGGGTAGGAGACATGGAATTTGCAGATAGGAAAGGAGAAAATTTGCAATAGAAAAGGCTTGGAGATCCTGTTGCCATCATCCACCAGGCTGTTGGAGGCTGGAATTAGTCCAGAAGCCTTCGGGTAACACCAAGGTATCTCCCTGGCCAGGAACCTTCAGTGCCTCTTGACCTCTTCCAGCCCCACATGACAGCTAGGCTCTCTGTAAAAGGAAACCAATTAGAAGCAAAGTCAACATTCCCAGCGCCCTGAGGACACGGGGAGATTAGCTAAGTTCTCCCTGGCAAGTCTGTCAAGAGTCTTGTAAGGCTGGTAGCCATGCTAACTTTTTAAATGGCTGATTGAGGGCCCAGTATTTGGTTTGATTTTTAAAATGGAGAGCAGACGGCCTTGAAATGAAGGAGTTAGGGTCCACTCCTACACTCACCCTTCCAATGAATCTTCCTCAGATCCCAGGTGGGCCCCCACAATGAAACGGCATTGTTCATCTGGGATAATACCCAAGGTTCGTTGTCTCACATCAAGGACATGGACATACAAGGAATGAGTTTATGAGCAGAGGTTTAATAGGCAAAACAAAGAGAAAAGCTCTCTTCTGTAGAGAGAGGGGTCTTGAGTGGGTCTTTTGGTCCACAGTGAAGTGCAGGAGATTTTATAGATGAGCTTGAGGAGGTAGTGTCTGATTTACATAGGGCAAGAAAGATTGGTCAGACCAGGTGTGCCATTTGCATAGCACGTGAAGAAGTTGGCTGTCCCACTCTAATCTTTTATTATGCAGATGGATTCTCTACCTGGCCAGTTCCATGTTGCCTGCTTTTTTACTGTACACATTGTGACAAAGAAAATGGAAGATGGGGCCTCCATGTTGAACATGCCTGGCCCTCAGTTAGCCCTTTTCTATTGATACAGCTGCCAGCATTCACCTTACAAGCTTTCAGCTTGCTTATCTATGTTTGCAGCTTGATTTTCTGGGCTGCTCTTTGTTAGAAAAGAAATGACTTGGGGGCTCCTTTTTGTTAAAAAGGGAAGCCTTGCCAAGGACTCCTTTACCCTCACTGTCTACCTAAATAATTTCTTTCTAGCTCCTGTTTCATTTCCTTTATATATTTAGGTGTTCTGAATGTTAAATGTGTATATATATATATTTATATATATATTTCTCTTGATGAATTGATCCCTTTATTATTACATAATGACCTTCTTTTTCTCTTTTTACAGTTTTTGACTTAAAGTCCAATGTATCTGATATAAATATAGTGATTCCTGCTCTCTTTTGGTTTCCATTTGCATGGAATATCTTTTTCCATTACTTCACTTTCAGTCTATATGTGTCCTTAAAGATGAAGTGAATCTCCTGCAGAAGGATAGAATTGGGTCTTGTTTTTTAATAATCTACTCAACCATTCTATGTCTTTGGGGCAGGGAGTATAGAAATATACCATTTTATTACAGTCTCACAAAGATAAAAATAGTATCTCAAAACTCCCCCAATTCTGCAGGTGGAGGAGGGCAGGACACTAGCCTACCATCCTCCACCTGCGGAACTGGGGGAAGACAGATAGCAGTCAGTGTGAGTTTTCTGGCTCGCTTGAGGCCAGTGAGAAGGTATGAGAATGGAACCAAACTAAAAATGGCTGATGTTACTTTAGGAGCCTGAAAAGAACAGGGCATCCTTGAAGACCCAGCCACCCCTTTTAGAATGCGCAATAAAGGCACCTTTCCAAAGCTACTAAGCAGGCACTTGGCATTTCAGTATTTTGTCTCATGTTTGCACAAAAGTATTCCTTTCACCCAGACCTGGCACCTTTTATGCTTCGGAGTTAAGACCTGCGGAGGGATGGGTGGCAAGGCAGCTCCTAGAAGAGATCACCCAGCACAGCTGCCCTGGGCTCAGGGTCTTGATTTCTGTCTAGTCCCTGGAACTATTTATATTTAATAAATTTTATATGAATACCTGGATAAATAGAAAACATAAAATCTGAGGGTTTGGGAGAGAAAGACTGGGGACTAGGCAGGAAGCCAGAGCTGGAGAGCTTTCCTCAGGCCAGCTTGACCTGGTCCTTGACCTCTTTGGCTCCTGGCTTCTTCTCCTTTGTTTTTCTCCACTTCTGTGACTTCTTTCTTCATCTCTGAGTCTCTCTTTTTCATCCTGTTTTAACCCTCTTGGATTTTCTGAAGATGGGAGAGATCTTGTGGCCACCCTCTCCCTCCTCAGCAGAACCGAAGAACTCTTCCTCACAGGTAATTCCTCTGTCAGAGAAACAGATGGAGATGCTTGTCAGGGTCTTCTTCATTCTCGATGCCACCCTCTTGAGGGACAGCATCCTCAGGAATCACCTGCATTTGGACTGCAGATGGATGGGGCTGCATTACTAGGTTCTCAAACAGCCATTATTTAATCTTCTCCAGGTACTCATTAGTGTTCTAGTTAGTCATATTGGAAGGACTGATGTAGGGCTTGAAATATGGTCTGAAGTATTCAAACTAGTCATTGTATGAAGGCTCATTAGAAATCTCCATATCCAGAGCCACAGCTATTTCTTATTTCCAGCACTGAGCAACGTTATAAATGGTGTAACCACCTTCTGCCATCAACAGTATAGGCAGGTTGAAGCTCTTGACAAATTCCATACACTTGGCATGCACTTTAATGGTCAGATTATAGCAATCTAACTGATCCCTAAACAAGGCATCTGAGACATGCCATAAGACCACCACACTAGACAGGAGCATCTCTATTACTTTGGACATGATCAGTTTCAAAATGGCCTCACAGGACTCATAATCAATCCCATCTAGGAGCAGACAGTTAACAGCATAATATCTGCCTTGCCAGTCCCAATATCCCATAGGTCCCCATTTCCTGGGAAGTACTCTCCATATTTATGAAAGGACACAGTCCTGACCTGGCCTGTAATATAGAAGGTCTCTTCCATGCCATCATCATGGTGAATATCAACATCAACATACAACGCCCTCTGGTGATACTTCAGCAGTTCCAGGGTGGCCCAGATTGTATCACTGATATAACAGAGCCAGATGCCTTGAACTTCTTTGCATGGTGCAGGCCCCCAGCCCAATTCACAGCAATGTCCATCTGCTGCTTATTAAGTTTCACAGCACTTGCCACAGAGCCACCAGTAGACAACTGACAGAAGTCAAACAGGCCATCAGATACTGGACAGTCCTCACTAACATTAAATTTCCGCATCTGCTTGCTGTGCTTGGACACGTAATCTGGACAGATGGAGCACAATAATTTAATGCAGTAATCACTGTGGTACTTGGTCATCTCCTCAGCATTGGCTTTGTGAGGGTGAGGGTTTCCATTTTTCAGTAGAACCCATAGTTGAGCAGCAAACTGTGAGTCATGCAGAGTCAGTGAGGCTTCCTTGGGTGGGCTTGTCCATAATAGTAATTTCCAATATCCCTATCATAGTAGTAACAGACTTTCCTCCTGGTGCCCTGCCTTTGCGCCATCTTGCTCACCTCCTGTCCCTCTGTCCCTCCTGTCAGTCATTCTCCGTTCTATGTCTTCTTATTGGATAATTTAAATAACATTGACAATAGCATGTAAATAAATATTGAAAATCATAATAAGTAAAAATGACAGGAACAGAACTAGGAACAGGTTAATTTCATAGCATGTTACACTTCCTCTCATTTCAGCTCAGGTATGCTTTAAATTTATCCATCTCATATCACATTTGCTGTCATTTCAGATTTGGTCTGCTCTAAACTTACCCATCTCCCTCCATCACTGGAACAATTCCATAAAGTCCTTATTCCTTAAAGCACCACTGATACCATTAAAGCCACTAACAGAGACTGAACTCAGAATAAAGGAAATCATAGAAAAACTAGATCAGCAAATCCCACCCAGACCTTTCACCCACATGAACACCACTACCAGCGCCACACACAGCACAGCCACCATCCTCAACCCTCGAGATACGTACTGCAGGGGAGACCAGCTGGACATCCTGCTGGAAATGAGGGACCACTTGGGACACAGGAAGCAATATGGTGGGGATTTCCTGAGGGCCAGGATGTCCTCCCCAGCCCTGATGGCAGGTGCTTCGGGAAAGGTGACTGACTTCAACAATGGTACCTACCTGGTCAGCTTCACTCTATTCTGGGAGGGCCAGGTCTCCCTGTCTCTGCTGCTCATCCACCCCAGTGAAGGGGTGTCAGCACTCTGGAGTGCAAGGAACCAAGGCTATGACAGGGTGATCTTCATTGGCCAGTTCGTCAATGGCACTTCCCAAGTCCACTCTGAATGTGGCCTGATCCTAAACACAAATGCTGAATTGTGCCAGTACCTGGACAACAGAGACCAAGAAGCCTTCTACTGTGTGAGGCCTCAACACATGCCCTGTGCTGCACTCACTCATATGCATTCTGAGAACAAGAAAGTTTCTTATCTCAGCAAACAAGAAAAGAGCCTCTTTGAAAGGTAAAAATAATTACTTCTTGAGACTACGTGTGCAAATATTGTGATTTGGCCTATATACTGATCCAAAGAAAAGTCTTGTGAGTGCATCAATTTTGGGTGTCTTTAGTAAGAACCTTTTGGGAAAGGATCTGTGAATTCATTTAGAGACAGTGCCCATTCTCTAGTAATCCACAAACTTTTTGAATATTTAATTCTTATCAATGAGATAAAAATATATACAGAATAAAAACTAAAAGAAAATGAGAAATGCACATTTGTATATGTGTGTATGCTCTAATACATTTTTTCTGCATCTCAATAAATCCTCTCACATGCCTTCCGGGTAACTGTATCCCATAGCCTAATAGGCAAAGAAATGGAAATTTACTAAATGGCCTGAAACTGTAGGCATAATAATTGACTTATCTCTAAGAAATAACTGAGGCACTGGATAATCTAGTTTCTGTATGTTTCCTGATTTGAGGCCACCCACAGATTAATTTCTGTATTTGTGTCTTTAAGGTCAAATGTGGGTGTAGAGATTATGGAAAAATTCAATACGATTAGTGTCTCCAAATGCAACAGTAAGTACTCCTGTGTTTGGTGGGTGGTGCCTAGTTTTAGACTCATTTAAAGGGTTTCTTCTTTCTACTGGATTTGTTCACTGTTTCAGTCCTATCAGCACTCTGTTCATCTGGCTTATCTAAGGTTGGCCAAGACACCAGTTATCTAGGTGAGTGAATAATTGAATCACTGGGATATCATAAGCCTATTTTAGTAACTGTAACTCTCATCATCAGTCTATTTGTCAGTCAGTGAATTCCCTGCCCGATTTATACAATAACCTTTAAGTGTTAACTCTTTCCCAATTCTGTACCTAGTTCTTTACCTCACCACAACACCCCTCTTCATACCACTGCCATCACCTCTTCCCACATCACCACTAGCCCATCACCATCTAGAGGTTTCCAACCTGCCATCTGGGTGTCAATTTATTATAATCCTTCCCTCTGGATCTTTGCCACCTTTCAAACAATTGTTAGCATACAAAATAGAACTTCCACACTTATATTTACTAATTACTCTCCAATTTCTTTGAATCCAAATAGCCTAGGAAACTCCTATCTAAAATGATTCAAGGCAAGAGCTTTTATGTCTCTGCAAGTTCAGCATTAAAACCTTGCTAATCACAAAAAAAAAAGAAAGAAAGCCTTGCTAATCACTAATAAACCTATCTACACTGAAGTCTAAATACGTACCTAGATATAGAAATGTTGTTTTTCACTACACATACACGAGTACACGCATACCAGTTATTAAAATATTAACCTACTTCTCTCGGTTGATTAATAATCACTGCCCCAAACCTGCCATGGGCTCCTCACCATCATGGCTTCCTCACCATCATGGCTTCCTCACCATCATGGCGACCTCAACACTTGGATTCCAAGACTCTTCTAAACCCCTCCAAGACTGAGGGGTTAATCCCTGGCCCATCTTGGACCTCCAAGATACTGTACAGCCTATAGCCATATTCATTTGGATTGGCCAGTTCCCAAGTCAAACTGGTTGTTAGTATTTTTTATGTCACCTTTATTTAACTCAAAGGATTTGTATTTTGATAGTGGCATTTAAGACACTTACAGTGTGACAAACTTAGGGGTAAAGTGAGCTAAAATGATAGGATAATTGAGCTTCCATTCCTATGCAAGAATTCATGACTTTACTTTCATAGAAAGGCTAGAAAATACTTAAATTTTCCCCCAGAAAGCCATTCTTTTCTAGGAGGAAACATATACTCTTATAATGAACATTAATGCACATTATTTAGGAAATTCACATCACAGAAAAATTTTTATTAAAAAAAAAAAATCTGTTCCATTAAGAGAATACTTCAATAAGACTTTTTCCACCATTACCACCACCCTTACCCCCTCTTAGGATACTTAGAGGATAGAAGGCTCTTAATAAATACTGATGGGTAATTTGATGTTTTAGAAGATCCTATCTTACTGATTCTTTGGCAGAAGAAACAGTTGCAAAGAAAGAGAAATGCAAGGTTGGAATGACATCCACAATCCCCAGTGGGCATGTCTGGAGAAACACATGGAATCCTGTCTCCTGTAGTTTGGCTACAGTCAAAATGAAGGAATGCCTGAGAGGAAAGCTCATATATCTAATGGGAGATTCCACGATGCGCCAGTGGATGGAATACTTCAAAGCCAGTATCAACAGTATGCCTCAGTCTAAGTTATAATTCTTACCCCTTTCAAAAACTTCTTTTCCATTTCAAAGGGGAGAAGGGAATATGGGAAATGCCTCTTTATTTTTCATATTCCTCAATCACAACACACCAAAATTTTTCACAAGGCATTGTTATCTTTCCTTTAAAAAAAAAGACAGCTATCTAACTGGAAGGAAACCAGTGTAGAAAAAGGTTTACTATATCCCTATCTCTGCAGAATTCACACTTCAGTATGTACCCAGTAGGCTCAGAAAACTATTGATGGAGCCAAAGATAACTTAAGATATTAAATTGTCCAGCTTCTAGAACCAGCATAATGATTAAGGGTATGATTCTAAAACCAGACAGCCTGGGTTCAAAACTTGACTTCCCTACCTCCTATCTGGGTGACTTTGAACAAATTACATAACCATTCCATCTCTCAGTTTTCTCATCTGTCAACTAAAGATGAAAAGAATTTCTATCTGGTAAAATAAGGTAATCCATACAATGCATTTAGAATATTGCTTCTCACATGGTTAAGTTCTCTTTTGTGTAAGGTATTATTACTGTCATCATTACCTAAAAGAACAGATGTCAGAAGTGAAATAGACTGCATCAGGTAGGCACAAGTAAAGTATGGGTTTGGAGTCTAACAGACCTAGGCTGTGCTATTTAGAAACAATGACTTTGGGCATGTTATTTATTTTCCCTGCCTGGTGTTTCTCATCAATCAACCAGGAATAATAATAGTGATATAGTTTAAATGATTATCCCCTCCAAATCTCATGTTCAAACATGATCTCCAACACCAGAAGTGGGACCTAGTGGGAAGTGTTTGGGTCATGGAGGTGAATCTCTCATGAATGGCTTGGTGCCCTCCCCATGGTAATGAGTGTGTTCTTGCTCTGTCAGTTCATGTGAGAACTGGTTACTTAAAAGAGCCTGGCATCTCTCTTGCTCCCTCTCTCACCATGTGACACACTGGCTCCCCTTCCCTTCTGCCATGACTGAAAGCTTCCTGGCCTCACCAGATGCTGAACAGATGCTGATGCCATGCTTGTACAACCTGCAGAACCATCAGCCAAATAAGCCTCCTTTCCTTATAAACTACCCGGCCTCAGGTATTCCTTTATAGCAATGCAAACAGACTAATACAAGTTTGTATAGAAGATTAAGTGAAGTAATGGATATAAAGTATTTAACACATTGCAAGGCGTAGTGGCACATAGAAAGTGCCCAAAAAACCAATAGCCATTGCAATTGTTATCATTACTTAATTTAAGGGTCAGGAATAGAATCCAATTGCTAAAATCCTAGTTCAGTTGCTCTATTTACTAAACCAAGAGTGCACCAGTAATAACTCCAAATTTGCTAATGGACCTTAGCTACCTCACCTACAAAACCACTATTGGCTGTCCCTCTATGACCCCGGATCCTGGCTCTCATCACTGAGAGAAATGCAGTAGCTGTGGCTCCATCCTGGCCTTCCCAAAATGAGGCCACTTATGATCTCAAACTTAGAAGGAAAGTTGATCCAATAAAAGTAGGAAAATTGGTAGGGCCTTAGTTCTAAGTTATAAGAAAAATTCTCAACAGAAGGTTTAAATTGTCAACTCAAAGAGCTTTAAATTGTGATCTCTGGTAAATGACTAAACTCCTAGGGAAACCTCAATTACCTCATCTACAAAATTCAGGGTCTAGTAACAGCCTTTAGCATCACATTCCATAACAGTGATTCTCTTAGGTCATATAAAGGACTGAGTTATGGAGTTACCTACCTCTTCAACTCATCTTTTAATTTGTCATAGAAAAACAACTGTTGTACATTGTGTTAAAAGTTAAATTCTATGGCCAGAGTGTGATTTGGAAAAGAAAACTGAAGTAAGTTGGAAGCAGAGTGAAGAAAATAGCTCTACCATTTTCCTCCAACTTACCCTAGAGCATCTCTGTTTTCCAGCCTCACTGGGTTAAGTCTTCAAACGTAGCCCTTTGCTTCTAAGACAATCCCGTGTTACAAAGCATCAATAATCCTTCTCTGCACATTTTCCTCAAAAGTTCTAACTACAAGGCAGTTAGCCCTGCTGTTCTGGTAAAAGTCTAATTAATATGATGAAAATGGAAGAACTTCATTTCATTCTATTCATGTGTCAATTAAATATACATGAGAGGATCCTTGAGGTTAATGGATAGATCAGTCCAAATAAATGCTTTGTATATTGTAAAGGGTTCCACAAATGACTAGTAATACTTATTATTATAGTAAGGCACTTAATATTATCCCATGCATATGTGAAGGAAACACAGAAGTACAGAATATAATTTCAGTCTTGAGGGAATTTAAACAGTGGCTGGGGAAATAGGGTTTACATATTTTTTAATGAAAAGACCATCAATTAGTACCGTTCTCTATCCTCAAATGAGTTTAGTCTACAGTCAACAAAATGTACAAAAATAATATCTACAAAACTGACCACATAATCCTCCAAGGAAGTTACTTCACTACCTTTCCATCCCCACTCCACTAGATTCCACATGATTCTATAAGGTAGCATGAACATAATCTCTCACATTTACATACACTTTTTTAATTTTTATTTTTTTTATTTCAGTAGGTTTTTGGGGAGCCAGTGGTGTTTGGTTACATGGACAAGTTCTTTAGTGGTAATTTCTGACATAGTGATGCACCCATCACCCGACCAGTGTACACTGTGCCCAGAGTATAGTCTTTTATCCCTCATCAACCCTGAACCTTTCCTCCGAGTCCCCAAAGTCCATTGTATCATTCTTAGGTCTTTGCATCCTCATAGTTGAGTTCCCACATATGAGTGAGAACATACGATGTTTGGTTTTCCATTCCTGAGTTACTTCACTTAGAATAATAGCCTCCCATTCCATCCAGGTTGCTGCAAATGCCATTATTTCATTCCTTTTCATGGCTGACTAGTACTCCATAGTGTGTGTATGTGTGTGTATAACATTTTATATATATACAACATTTTATATATAATATATATAACATCTTATATTATATATATACAAATAAAACATTTTCTTTATCCTCTCATTGATTGATGGGCATTTGGGCTGGTTCCATATTTTTGCAATTGCAAATTCTGCTGCTATAAACATGAGTGTACAAGTATCTTTTTCGTATAATGATTTTTTTTCTTCTGGGTAGATGCCAAGAAGTCAGATTGCTGTATCAAATGGTAGATCTACTTTTAGTTCTTTAAGTAATCTCCACACTGTTTTTCATAGTGGTTGCACTAGTTTACATTCCCACCAACAGTGTAAAAGTGCTCCCTCATTACTGCATCCATGCCAACATCTATTGATTTTTTGAATATGGCCTTTTTTACAGGAGTGAGGTGGTATCACATTGTGGTTTTGATTTGCATTTCCCTGATAGTGATGTTGAGCATTTTTCCATATGTTTGTTCACCATCTGTGTATCTTCCTTTGAGAATTGTCTATTCATGTCCTTAGCCCACTTTTTGATGGAATTGTTTTTTTCTTGCTGATTTCTTTGAGTTCTTTGTAGATTCTGGATATTAGTCCTTTGTTGAATGTATAAATTGTGAAGATTTTCTCCCACTCTGTGAGTTGTCTGTTAACTCTGCTGATTATATCTTTAGTTATGCAGAAGCTTTATAGTTTAATTAAGTCCCATCCATTTATCTTTGTTTTTGTTGCATTTGCTTTTGGGTTCTTGGTCATGACGTTTTTGCCTAAGTCAATGTCTAGAATGGTTTTTCTAATGTTATCTTCCAGAATCTTTATGGCTTCAGGTCTTAGATTTAAGTCTTTGATCCATCTGGAGTTGATTTTTGTATAAGATAAGAGATGAGGATCCACTTTCATTCTTCTATATATGGCTTGCCAGTTATCCCAGCACCATTTGCTGAACAGTTGAATAGGGTGTCCTTCCCCAACATTATGTTTTTGTTTGCTTTGTCAAAGATCAGTTGGCTGTAAGTATCGGGCTTTATTTCTGGGTTCTGTATTCTGCTCCATTGGTCTGTGTGCCTATTTTTATGCCCGTACCATACTATTTCAGTGACTATGGCCTTATAGTATAGTTTGAAGTCAAGGAATGTGATGCCTCCAGATTTGTTCTTTTTGCTTAGTCTTGCTTTGGCTATGAGGGCTCTTTTTTGGTTCCATATGAATTTTAGAATTGTTTTTTCTAGTTCTGTGAAGAATGATAGTGGTATTTTGATGAAAATTGCATTGAATTTGTAGATTGCTTTTGATAGTATGGTCATTTTCACAATATTGATTCTACCCATCCATGAGCATGTGATGTGTTTCCATTTATTTGTGTCATCTATAATTTCTTTCAGCAGTGTTTTGTAGTTTTCCTTGTAGAGGTCTTTCACATCCTTGGCTAGGTATATTCCTAAGGATTTTACTTTATTTTATTTTATTTTATTGCAACTATTGTGAAAGGGGTCGAATTCTTGATTTGATTCTCAGCTTGGTTGCTGTTGGTGTAAAGGAGAGCTACTGATTTGTGTATATTAATTTTGTATCCTAAAACTTTGCTGAATTCATTTACCATTTCTAGGAGCTTTTGGGATAAGTCTTTACGGTTTTCTAGGTATACTATCTTATAATCAGCGACAGGAAGTAAAAAGATTTCCTCTTTACCAATTCAGGTGCCCTTTATTTCTTCCTTTTGTCCAACTGCTCCAGCTGGGACTTCCAGTACTATGTCGAAGAGAGGTGGTGAGAATGGGCATCCTTGTCTTGTTCCAGTTCTCAGAGGGAATGCTTTCAACTTTTACCCATTCAATATTATGTTGGCTAGGGGTTTATTGTAGATGGCTTTTATTACCTTAAGGTATGTCCCTTCTATGCTGATTTTGCTGAGGGTTTTAATCATAATAGATGCTGGATTTTCTCAAATGCTTTTTCTGTGTCTACGGAGATGATCATGTGATTTTTGTTTTTAATTCTGTTTATATGTTGTATCACATTTATTGACTTATGTATGTTAAACCATCCCTGCATCCCTGGTATGAAACCCACTTGATCATGGTGGATTATCTTTTTGATATGCTGTTGGATTTGGTTAGCTAGTGAGGATTTTAGCATCTATGTTCATCAGGGATATTATTGGTCTGTAGTTTCCTTTTTTTGTTGTGTCCTTCCCTGGTTGTGGTATTAGGATGATACTGGCTTTACAGAATTATTTAGGGAGGATTCCCTCTTTCTCTATCTTTTGAGATAGTGTGAATAGGATTTGTATCAATTTTTCTTTGAATGTCTGACAGAATCAGCTGTGAATCTATCCTGAACTTTTTGTATTGGCAATTTTTTTATTACCATTTCAACCTCACTGTTTGTTACTGGTCTGTTCAGAGATTCTGTATCTTCCTGGTTTAATCTAGGAGGGTTGTATATTTCCAGGAATTTATCCCCTCTAGGTTTTCTAGTTTATGTGTTTAAAGGTGTTTATAGTAGCCTTGAATAGCCTTTTGTATTTCTGTGGTATCAGTTGTGATATCTCTGACTTTATTTCTAATTGAGCTTATTTGGATCTTCTCTCTTCTTAGTTAATCTTACTAATGGTCTATCAATTCTATATATCTTTTCAAAGAACCAGCTTTTTGTTTCATTTATTTTTGTATTATTTTTGTTTCAGTTTCATTTACTTCTGCTCTGATCTTCATTATTTATTTTCTTCTGCCAGGTTTGGGTTTGGATTATTCTTGTTTCTCCAGTTCCATGAGATATGACATTAGTTTATCTATTTGTGCTCTTTCAGACTTTTTGATGCAGGCATTTAAGTCTATGAAATTTCCTCTTACCATTACTTTTGCTGTATCCCAGAGGTTTTGATAGCTTACATCACTATTATGGTTCAGTTCAAAGAATTTTTTAATTTCTATCTTGATTTTATTGTTGACTCAATGATCATTCAGGAGCAGGTTATTGAATTCCATGTATTTGCTTGGTTTTGAGGGTTCCTTTTGGAGTTTATTTCCAATTTTATCCCACTGCGGTCTGAGAGAGTACTTGATATACTTTCAATTTTCTTAAATGTACTGAGACTTGTTTTGTGGCCTATCATATGTTCTACTTTGGAGAATGTTCCATGTGCTAATGAATAGAATGTATATTCTTCAGTTGTTGGGTAGAATGTTCTGTAAATATCTGTTAAGTCCATTTGTTGTAGGGTATAGTTTAAGTCCATTATTTCTTGGTTGACTTTCTGTCTTGATGACCAGTCTAGTGCTGTCTGTGGAATGTTAAAGTTCCCCACTATTATTATGTTGCCATCTCTCATTTCTTTGGTCTATTAGTAATTGTTTTGTAAATTTGGGAGCTCCAGTGTTAGATGCATATATATTTAGAATTGTGGTATTTTCCTGTTGAATTAGTTATTTTATCATTATATAATGTCCCTCTTTGTCTTTTTAATCTGCTGTTGCTTTAAGGTTTGTTTTGTCTGATACAAGAATAGCTACTCCTCCTTGCTTTTGGTGTCCATTTGCATGGAATATCTTTTTCCACCCCTTTACCTTAAGTTTATGTGAGTCCTTATGTGTTATTAACAGGTGACTTTCCTAAAGACAACAGAAACTTGGTTGGTGAATTCTTACCCATTCTTCCATTCCGTATGTTTTAAGTGGAGCATTCAGGCCATTTACATTCAATGTTAGTATTGAGGTATAAGATACTGTTCTATTCATTGTGCTACTTGTTGCCTGAATACCTTGATTTTTTTTTTTCATTGTGTTATTGTATATAGGTCCTGTGACAATTATGCTTTAAGGAGGTTCTATTTTGGTGCATTTTGATAACTTGTTTCAAGATTTAGAGCTCCTTTTAGTAGTTATTGTAGTGCTGGCTGATAGTGGCAAATTCTCTCAGCATTTGTCTGGAAAATATTATCTTTTCTTAATTCATGAAGCTTAGTTTCACTGGATTCAAAATTTTTGGCTGATAATTTTTTTGTTTAAGGAGGCTAAAAATAGAACCCCAATCCCTTCTAGCTTGTAGGGTTTCTGCTGAGAAATCGGCTGTTAATCTGATAAGTTTTCTTTTATAGGTTACCTGATGCCTTTGCCTCACAGCTATTAAGATTTTTTCCCGTCCTCTTGACTTTAGATAACCTGATTACCATGTGCCTAGGCAATGATCTTTTTGTGATGAATTTCCCAGGTGTTCTTTGAGCTTCTTGTATTTGGATGTCTAGATCTCTAGCAAGGCCAGGGAAATTTTCCTCGATTAGTCCCTCTAATATATTTTCCAGACTTTTAAATTTCTCTTCTTCCTTGGGAATACCAATTATTCTTAGGTTTGGGCATTTAGTATAGTCCCAGACTTCTTGGTGGATATGTTCATTTTTTTTAAATCCTTTTTTGTCTTTGATGGATTAATTCAAAAGCCTTGTCTTTTAGCTCTGAGGTTCTTTTTTCTGCTTGTTCAATTATATTGCTGAGACTTTCCAGTGCATTTTGCATTTCTCCAAGTGTATCCTTGATTTCCAGAAGTTGTGATTGTTTTTTATTTATACTATCTATTTCACTGAAGAATTTTCCTTTCATATTCTGTATCATGTTTTTAATTTAAGTTGGACTTCATCTTTCTCTGGTGCCTCCTTGATTAGCTTAATAATTGACCTTCTAAATTATTTTTCTTACAATTCAGAGATTTATTCTTGGTGTAGATCCATTGGTGGTAAACTGGTATGATCTTTTGTGGGAGTTAAAGAATCTTGTTTTGTCGTATTACGAGAATTGGTTTTTGGGTTTCTTCTCATTTGGGTAGACATGTCAGAGGGAAGATCTGGGATTCAAGGGCTGCTATTCAGATTCTTTTGTCCCACAGGGTGCTCCCTTGATGTGGTTTAATCCTCCTTCCCCTAGGAATGGGGCTTCCTGAGAGCCAAACTGTAGTGATTGTTTTTGCTCTTCTGAGTCTCACTACCCAGTGGAGCTACTGGTCTCTGGGTTGGTACTGGAGAATGTCTGCAAAGAATCCTGTGATGTGACACATCTTCAGGTCTTGCAGCCTTGGATACCAGCACCTGCTCCAGCGGAGTTACCAGGGGAGTGAAGTGGACTCTGTGAGGGTCCTTGGTTGTGTTTTTGTTTAGTGTGCTGGTTTTGTGTTGGTTGGCCTCCAGCCAGGAGGTGGCACTTTTAAGAGCACATCAGCATCCTATAGGCAGGATGCAAACTTGCCCTAGGGACACAGTTTTTCAGCATCTCAGAGAGGCTGCAGTGGTGATCCTGTTCATTCAAAGGGTCTATGGATTCTCCTGACTTTCCTGGTATGTTCCTGTGGTAGTTACTGGAGCAAAAGTTCATGATGTGAGTCTCCACATGCTGCTCTGTCTGTCCAAGTGGGAGCTGCAAGCTAGTCGTGCCTCCTATCCACCATCTTAATCCAAGAAACTACGTAACACTTTGAGTGTTCAAATAATTTTCAAAAACATCTCCTCATCTAAACCTATAATAAATTAGACATGATTAGCTTATTTAATTATACCAATTAAATCTCTTCTATCTTTATATCTACTCAATCTTGGTAACTATATCCTCATTTTATTTTGGGATTGCCTATTTGTTATCAGCACTGAAGTCAGTGGATCTGCATGAATCTGGAAAATTGCAACACCAGCTTGCTGTGGATTTGAATAGGAACATCAACATCCAGTGGCAAAAACATTGTTATCCCTTGGTAGGATCAATGACCTATTCAGTCAAAGAGATGGAGTACCTCACCCGTGCCATTGACAGAACTGGAGGAGAAAAAAATACTGTCATTGTTATTTCCCTGGGCCAGCATTTCAGACCCTTTCCCATTGATGTTTTTATCCGAAGGGCCCTCAATGTCCACAAAGCCATTAAGCGTCTTCTTCTGAGAAGCCCAGACACTATGGTTATCATCAAAACAGAAAACATCAGGGAGATGTACAATGATGCAGAAAGATTTAGTGACTTTCATGGTTACATTCAATATCTCATCATAAAGGACATTTTCCAGGATCTTAGTGTGAGTATCATTGATGCCTGGGATATAACAATTGCATATGGCACAAATGATGTACACCCACCTCAACATGTAGTGGGAAATCAGATTAATATATTGCTAAACTATATTTGTTAAATAACACAAAAGTCTGAAATTCATTCACTTAAGTAAAAAAATTTATTGACTGTCTACTAGCAGGCCAGATGCTGTTTGGCTCTGAATTCCCAACTAGCAAGAGCAGAGAATCTACATTATGGCTGATCCATAAGCCACCAATTCAGCTAAATGAGATGTTTTTAATCTGGGCTTTCACTTAAAAGTAAAACTAAAAACACTCATGAAAAGAGTCTACCCTTCTTGATCAGAGCCATACCACTCTTCACCAATGGGAAGTCAAGATACCTATGGGTAAAAGTTCTCTCTGATGCATGAAAATTCAGAGTGATAAAGTAATTTTAAAATAAATATTTGGAGAAAGCAGTCCTGTTTGTTTATTTCTATCACTAAAGACAAGCTCTAGATGAATTTCCAAGTCAGAAGAGAAGTCTTGTGAGGCAATTCTCCCATAGTCATAGAGAGGATTCTAAGTAAGGAAACGTGGGTCCTGAAAACCTCTAAATTTTCTCTCTCTGTAGGAACTCCTGATACTAGGCTCTAATCTGATTCTATAGCATTTTTCATCCAGGTTTATAGGATAACACAGGTAAAAGCACGGGGCATTAGAATTCAGGAAGTTTGTCTTTAGTCTTGTTGCTGTTGATCATTTGAAGACTTTGGAGGGTTGGGTGCAGTGGCTCACACCTGTAATCCTAGCACTTTGTGTTGCAAGACAATCAAAGACTGGAGAGGCCAAAAAAGGTTCAGAAGAGTTTATTAAATTAAGGTGATCAAGGTCAGGAGATCGAGACCATCCTGGCTAACACGGTGAAACCCCGTCTCTACTAAAAAAAAAAAAAAAAAAAAACTAGCCGGGCGAGGTGGCGGGCGCCTGTGGTCCCAGCTACTCCGGAGGCTGAGGCAGGAGAATGGCGTAAACCCGGGAGGTGGAGCTTGCAGTGAGCTGAGATTCGGCCACTGCACTCCAGCCTGGGCGACAGAGCCAGACTCAGTCTCAAAAAAAAAAAAAAAAAAAATTAAGGTGATCACCGGCTCAGCCAGACATATGTCCAGAAAGTCTGAGCCCTGAACAAAGGGCTTTTCCTACTTTTAAACACCTTCAGGCAGGAACCACATGAGGCAGGAAGTGAGTTACAGAAGCAAGAAACAAAGGCAGCATTACAACATTTCTTACATCTGGAGAGAAACAGGTCTTTCAACCTAAAATCATCAGTCTTGTGACCCTGCAGCCATACAGGAAGGTAAGCAGGAACTCTCTGGGCCTGTAATAAACTTTGAGGAATGTGCAGTTGGGGAGTATAGATAAGGTCCACTGTCCACAGAGAGAAGACAGGCTGTTAATATTCCCTTTTAACTTGAGTGTGGGGTTGGGGGGGGTCACCCTTTGCAGCAGCTTTAAGAGGATTTTAAAATTGCTAATACTACTATTATTAGGTTGTAGTTGATTCCATTAATTCCTTCTTCATTTGGAGGCTGAGGTGGAAGGGTCACTTGAGTCCAGGGGTTTGAGGCTGCAGTGACACACCCCTACACTACAGCCAGAGTGACAGCGTAAGACCCAGCCTCAAAAAACAACAACAAAAGACTGGATAAGTAACTTCAGCTCTCTGGCCCTCATGTGGTACTTTGGGTACTACCTTGAGGGGCAGTAGTCAGGGGAGGTACCCCATGGGGCAGAGTACTAGTTCCAATACCACTGCTTCAGCCAGAATATCAGTCACTCTTACCTATATGTATATGGAATCCTGGGTCAGCTTTTTGTTTGAAAAAATTCCGCGGCTTAAAACATGTTTGAGAGCTGCTATTGTCTGAAAACGATTATGTAGATAATCAGTAACAATGGTTCCTATAATCTACACATGTAGGTTAACATTTTAATCACTCTCATTTGCATTTTAATAGGCCTTCCCAAGACTTGATCAAAAAAGAGGGTTGGATATAAGAATTTCAGTTGAAGAGAGCAATGTGATTATTGTCAAGCAGTTTGGTACCATATTCTTCCTTAATTTTGTACTCTTCACCGTGCCCCAGATACTACTGGGCCCCTGACCGAATAGACAGAATGGCAAGAGTAGCTGCATCTGGAAAAAAACAATTATAATAGGGCAGCTTAAATATGTTTATCCAGGTTTTTTCGGGGGGGGGGGCAGGAGACAATACCTTTTCTATTTATTTGCCAATAATCACAGTTCATAGTTCAATGCCCCATATACACTCAGATGGTCAAAATTTTTTTTAAAATCCCTACCATATGCTAGGAATTGTTCTAGTCTTTAGGTATACAGTCATCAAAAAGACAAAGATATCTCACCATCGAAGGCTTTATATTCTAATAAAGGAAAAAGATAATAAACAAAAAAGACATAAAATGATTCCATAATTCACGATAAAGTCATATGAAGAAAGCATATCACATCAGTGATAGTGTAATGGCATGGTGGTGATGGAGGTGACTAGATATTTAGAAAAGCATCTCAGAAGAGAAGCATTGTGAGCAGGATAAAAAAGATCAAAAAAGGAGGCAGTCATGAGACAAAATGGAGGAAGACAGAGGCTTGAGAAGTTAGAGAAATAAGCAGGAGCTAGATCTTATGTGGCCTTATTACCTATGGCAAGGAATTTAAATTTTATCCTAATTACAATGGGTGGGTAGTTGAGGGAGAAAGGAAGGGGAGAGGGAAAATAAGAAAGAAGGAATGAAAGAGAATAAGAGAGTGAAGAAAAGAGGGGGAAATAAAGGGAGGGGGAAGCAGTACCTTAACTCAAGCATCACCAGGGACTACTATAGCTGCTAAGATAAGAATGACCAAGGGTTGTGAAGCTCCAAGAATGGTAAAACAGCACCTGCTTTCTTTTATTAATACAGTGATTTTCCACTACCCCTTTCTACTTGAGGTAAGGATGGATAAAAGGCATTGAAGATCTTGCAAAAGGGGCAGAATATTTAAAGGGAACATAGAGCACTATAAATTTAGCACAGAAACTGAAATTTGAATGTGACCCAAAGATTTTTTTTTAAGAAAAGGAAAAGAAGATATATATTTGTAATATGTGAACTCTAAGAGGGAATGTAAGCTCAGATAGAAAGTTACATTCAGAATGATGATTCTCAGAAGTTAGCACTTTCTAGCAGCAATCCATAAAGGTTTGATGGTTCTTCTGAAAACCAAACCAATATACATACAGAGTTAGCTGTGGCAATGTCTGTGTGATGTTTTGTATGTTTATTTCCTGTCTGAGATGATTGGCCAGTATATATATATATAGCAAGCACAAGTTGCTCTTCCAACAGAGGGAAAAAGTAAAAATGACTGACATACAGCCCTTGGAGCTGAATGGATTCTTCAATATTTTGGATAAATACTCCACAAAGAAAAAAAATTGTAAAAATGTCCAAGGGAAACTATTAACAAGAGGCAAGCATATTAAAGAGTATACTGAAAAGAAACTGACAAGGTGAGGTTTTTTTTTTCAAGAGAGGGTATTTAAAAAGATAAAAAGTACCAGTTTGTGTTGAATTCTTGCAGTTATAATCTTTCTCATCATTGTAACTAACAGTCTGGGTCCAATGAGGAGGTAGAAACCACCCAGTGGGCCAAACAGGGGAAGTTTGTTATAAAGAATTACTAAACGCTGATAAATGAGTGACTATCAGATAAAAGAAATCTCTATGTGGTATGCCTAAGGCTGAGGGACGATGTCCAAAAGGAACTTAGAAGAAGGTCCCTCCCCAAGGCTGTGGTTCAGCCTTATTGGGAAATGTATAACAGAGAAGATCGTTGGTTTTCCCAGGCTAGAGCTGGTCTGCAGTTGCTGCACAAGCAGAAGGGAATCCTCCGTAGTCCAGGCAGGGTGCAGGCAACCAGGAACCAGGGGTGTGGACAAGTGGGTGAGGGCCCAGGACAAAGATGAGCTGTGCAGGGGGCCTGCATGGGGAATCGAGTGCCCATGCAAGCAGTAGGCCTTCACAGACAGGGAGTGCTGGGGTGCTGTAGCTAATGTGGAAGGCCAGGAAAGGTTATTGCCAGGCCAGGATGAGGCTGCAAGGTTGCCAAAAGATTGCTTATTCTGGGAACATGGCTGGGGAAGAGCCCCACTGCATGGCCCCATACCAAAAACACTAGCCTACTGCACCGCCACCAGAAACAGCAGGAGAGTTCCTTCTTTCTGCAATGTCCCTCCAAAGTCCTCTGCTGAGAAAGGTTAGCAATGTGCTCACTATACAGGAGGGTGCTCAAGGGAATTCTGTCCATGATTGCAGAGAATGTATAGAAGGCCACATTTGGAGTCAAGAGGCAACAAATCATTAACTGACACAGTCATCAACCCAATCCTTTCTACTGGGTCATTTCTTTAGGAAACAAATAGACTGCTCTCTAATAGTTTGCATCTCAGAAAAGAAAACATAAATTTAAATATATATATGTGTGTATAGAGAATATAAATATTCTCCATGTGTGTGCAAATATGCTATATATACAGAGATAGAGAGAGAGAGAGAGAGAGATCCCCTGATACTGTATGTTTCTCTTGAGGTATGGCCACATATCTTCTCCCCTTTTCATAAAACCTTCTTGAAAACATGGTCCATATGTTTTTGTCCTTGCTACCTCCTATTGTCTGTTACAACACATTCCAGTTGGGCTTATGTTCTAAATCACTCCTGCCAAGGGTACTGATGGCCTTTGTGTTGTCAAATCCAATGGCTACTTCTTTGTCTTCATCTAACTCAAGTCTCTCAGTAGTGTTTGACCCAATTGACTGTGCCTTCTTTATTCACTCACTCACTTTCCTTTGTTTCTGTGCCACAAATTTCTCTGTGTTTTCCTCCTGCTTCCTTGGTCACTCCTTCCCATTTTCCTTGGCCAATCCCCACTCTGCTGCTTGGCCTCTAAAGTTGGAGTACCCTGGGGTTCATTCCTAGGCATCTACTTTGCTCTATCTATATGCTAATTTGTGATGATATCCACTCCCTGGCTTAAATACCACCTCTGATTTCCGTAACTTCTAGGTATTTGTCTCCAGCTCTGATTTCTCCATTGCGCTTAAGACTTGCATATCTAATTGCCTACTTAATTTCCCATTTACCTATCTAAGAGGCATCTCAAACTCAATATGATCAAAAGGAGAACTCTTGATTTATATTCCAAAATGCATTTGTCCCTAGTTTTCTCCAGTTCAGAAATGTTTCCAAGATTCATACAGGCAGTCATAAATTGTCGTTGATTCATCTACTTCTCTCATTCCTCTCAAAGTTCTGCCATATTTTTTTAGAATATATGAGGAGAATCTTTCTCCTCTTCTCTATCACCATTGCTACCATCTTAGTCTAAACTATGTCACCTCTTTCCTGTACTCAGGCAATAACTGATCTTTTGCTCATAATCTTGAAACTTCTACAACCCATTCTTCACCCAGTAGCCAGACTGAGCTTTTTAAACTGTAAATGAGATCCATTTGACATCCCTATATAAAATCCTGTAATGGTTTCCAAACTCCTTTCCATGATCTGTAAGGATGAGTCTTTCTTGTCACTTAAATCTCAGATAAGTTTTCCTGACCACACAATCTAAAACTAGATCACTCCATCTCCCTATTATTCTTAATTACTTCACTGTTTCCTTTTCATGAGTGTATGTATCACTATCCAAAAAATTTCATTAATCTAGTTGTATATATTATTTTTACCTGTTCTACTCACAGTAAACTCTAGGTTCTCTAACAGTAAGGACCGTGTATTTGTTCACTAGGTGCCTTGTTCACAGCACCAGGAATTATGTCTAGTATATGTTAAAGATTCAGTCTATAGCTAACAAACAAAATACAATGATTCATTTTACATTTGCCAGGGAGTAAGTGGAATGTAACAAGCACCTATTTAAACAGATGGTTTTGTGTAAAAAGGGCTTTTTTACACAAATAAAGACATGTTCTCTGCTAGGAGAATATATCCAAAATATGACAGAGAGGCCCCAAAGTTCATCAAGCCTGCAAAAGTGCCCCACAAAAAAGAATTCTCAATCACCCACCAGTTCTCTGCATGGTGTCCACTGACAATGTGTTCTCTTGTTTGGAGTTGTCGCGAGACTTCAGATTTTCTGAGGAAAGCCTATCCATAGAGTCACTTGGGGTATTTTTACACTATGACTTCAAGGACCACAGCTGTTTCAGAACTAAGGGGTTTTCCATTCCCAAACATGTGTTCACAGACAAGAAACAAACAAGTTTTACACAGCCACAAGAGCCAGTTAAGAACTCACAGGTACTTTTCCAGCCACCCAGATAGGAGAGATCATTAAAACAGGTGCAAAAGCAAAACTATGGAGACTGCCCTTCTCTATCTCTAATCTTGCCAGTGATCAGTGGAGGGCAGGGAAGAAGAAAGCAAAAGGAATTAGAAAGGCTGTGTCTGCCGAGGGGTTCTCCCAAGTCAGAGAAAGAGAAGAAAAGGGAGAGAGCTCAGAAGAAAGTGTAGGAAACAAAAAAAAAAACTGATAGTGAGAGCCTCTCTTAATGACAAGGATAGGCTGGTTTTGATGGTGAGACAGCATCAAGATAAAATATTTCTCTAATAACCGACCAGCAAAAGTCCCCAGTGCTCTGTGGGAAGCAAGCACGGATACAGTCACTCAACCTAACATCTAGTTGGAGAGAGGAAGAAGGACATCAAAAATACCTGTTTACAGCTGGTATTTCTTTGCCTTGTTTTATGTATGACATTGTTTGGGTGAGAAATGTATGAATATGTCACAGGAATTCAAAATATGGGAAAGATCATTGTGGTCTAGAGTCATGCTGGAAAGTTTCCTGTAGAGATTGCCCCTGAGTCGGGGATTCACTGACTATAGAGTCTAGATTGGTGCAGGGGCAGGCCATCCCAGGTGGGCAGCAGGATGAGCCATAAACAAAGCCAGAAAAGCAGGAAGAATTCCTTTTTAATTTGTATCTTTGAATATGTGTGTATCCATGTATTGTGCTTTGTATGTGTATTTTTAATTTACATAAAAATGTTGTGATAAAGATTTATAATGTTTCTTTCTTTCTTCACTTAGAGCTGTTTTAACGAGCCCTTCATGTTACAGATAAATCTAGTGAGTTGCATCTATCTGCTGGATAGTGTCCCACAATACACATCCACTACTTGTTTCTTAACCATTTCATAGTAATACATATTAAAGTCTATTTAATTCCCTACAACTACACCTATATATATAATCAACTGAAGACAAACTTTGTATGTGATTCTTTATGGACCTGACTGAGAAGTCCTCTGTGATGTATCCAGATTGAATTGCTTGGACATAGGGCATAGATAAACACAAACTAACAAAAATATTGCCATTCTGCTTTCAAAACGATCATGTTAATTTGGACTCTTACATAGTACAACAGAGTTATGTATAAATATCCAATCTATATTATGACCTAGTTCAGCTGAAGTCAGTAACAGGAGGATTGTTTAGCTTTAGAAAATATACTAATGTAATATATCATATTTAAACATAAAAGTTTAAAAATTCATATAATTACCTCAATGAATCAGAAAAGGCCTTTGTCAATAACTCAACTTCCATTAGTAATAGAAACACTTCACAAACTCTTTCTTAAAAGAGAACTTCCTCAATCTAATAAAAGGCATTAAGAAAAGCAAATATCATACATCCAACATCATATATTTAATCACACGTAGTAAAACGTTGAAACTAGCAATGAAAACAAGGCAAACGTATCCAATATGGCCACTTCTAATCATCTTTGTTCTCTATGTGTGACTATATAAAAGCACTATTAAAATGAAACACTTATATTTCTACATATCAGCCACAGATATTTGTTTGGAAAATGAAAAAAAATAAAAACATATAGAACGTGCATATATATGTATGTATATACATACACACATAAACACATATACATAGATGGGTGTATAGTTTATATTTATAATTATAAATACAATTTATGTTTCCCAAAATAGCAGACTCGCTTATAATCTCCTTTTGAGAGCAACTAGAAAAGCTAGAGAATGTTATATTTGATCTGTTAAGCATCACAGAGCAACTGGGGCAGTGAGAAGTTGAGAGATCTAGAATCTAGAGAGAAAGCAAGAGAGGAACAAAGGGCAGTTAGGGAAATAGAAGGAAAATTAGGTAACATATTCAAAGTGCTGATGCTCTTAACCACCAAAAACAAAAACAAATAAATAACACTTGTCAATCTAGAATTGTATAGCCAGCAAAAGTAACCCTCAAAATGAAAGCAAAATAAGATTTTTAAAAATGTAACCTTGAGAATTTGTCACTAGAAGATGTCTTACAGAATATTAAAGATAGTTCTTGAAGCAGGAGATAAATTCTCCCAAATGACAGTAGAGAAAGGCAAAGAAGAATGAAAAAGAAGGAAACTAAATGTACAAATCTAAATGAACAAGGATTTTATATATATATATATATATATACACAAACACACACACACATATATACAATAATATATAATATATTGTGGTGTTTTAAATATTCGTAGAATTAAACCAGTCAGTGGTGAGTGCCTATAGTCCCAGCTACATGGGAGGCTAAGGTAGGAGGATCACTTGAGCCCAGGAGTTCCAGTCCAACCTAGGCAACATATTCCTTTTCCATCTCTAAAAGAAATAAAACAAAATAAAATAAAATAAATAGTTCTAGAACTAAAATGCCTGACAATAGCAAGAAAATGTGAAGGAGTTAAATGTAAATGGAGTACAGTTTTCTAAGGTCCCTCATTTCCTAATGATTAGTAAAAGTACCAATTTATATTAGACTTCATTAAGTCAAAGATGCATATTGAAATTTCCAAAATAGAGTAGAAATTGTTAAAGTAGTTTGTATAACAAGCTAAATGAGAGTGGAAATAGAATAATTTTAGAATTTTTGATTAATACACAAGAAGTCAAAAAGGGGCCAGGCATGGTAGCTCATGCCTGTAATCCCAGAACTTTGGGAGGCCGAGGCACGCAGATTATTTGAGGTCAGGAGTTCGAGACGAGCCTGGCCAACATGGTGAAACCCTAGCTCTACTAAAACTACAAAAAAATTGGCCAGGTATGATGGCTCATGTCTGTAATCCCAGCTACTCAGGAGGCTGAGGCACTATAATCACTTGAACTGGGAGACAGAGGTTGCAGTGCGCCAAGATAGCGCCACTGCACTCCAACTTGGGCAAGAGAGTGAGACTCCGTCTCAAAAAAAGTCGAAAAGGGAGAAAATAGAATAGAGAAGTTGGGACAAATAAAAACCAAATAGTAAGATAAAATTACATAGATATATCAATGATAATATGAAATATAAATGGACTAGGAAGTTCCAGCTGCAAAAAAAATGGCAGAGTGGCTTAGATGAGACTAACATTTCTCATAGAACAGTATTAAACTCTGGAAAAAATACATTTTTAAAAATGATATGAAAGCACTAGAAAAAGGCCAACAACTGGCAGAAACTGGAGCGAATTTGACACTTAAAAGTAGCAAATTATGCTGCCTGGGAGTCAGCTTTAAGGACTTTTATCCTGACAATATACCTTAGTGTATATTGTGCAAAGCAACTTGAATACAAGGAGAAAACTGCAGATTTGCAGCCTGGAGATGTCATAGGATGGAGTTCAAGGCAATTGACCAGGGAAATTCCAGGAGAAAGGCCTTAGAAGCAGCAGCCCCCAAATCTACTCTCATATCTTTGACTGATCCCTGAGCTCTGTGTACCCAAGGAAGACTCCACAAAGCGTAGCACAGAACAGATGGACGAGTGGAGATTTAATCTCTTGCTCACTGAAGGAGGAAACAGAGTTTGTAGGTTTCGAGTTCCAGTAAAAGAGAGGAGCGTGGTAAAAAGCCCAGGCTTTTCAAGACCCACCTTAAAGTACATAAAACCAAGTCTCCATAAATTCAAACCGAGAGGTATAAACGGTTTTCATGAATTGGAAAACTCAATATTGTTACTATAGCAATTCTCCCCAAATTTACCTACAGATTAAGAGCAATAAATTCCAGTAGGCTTTTTATAGAGTTGTCAAAAGTTAAACATTTACTTACCATATGGCCCTGTTATTCCACCCTTGGGTATTTACCAAAAAGAAATTAAAACATTTGTCCATATGGAGAACCATATATGAATATTCAGAGCAGCTCTGTTCACAATAGCCCCAATCTTGAAACAACCCAAATATTTATCCAATGAGGAATAGATAAAATATTATGAGATATTGCTCAATAATGAAAAGGAACAAACTACTGATTAATGCAACATCGATGAATCTTCAAAAACATAATCCTAAATGCAAGAAGCCAGATACAAAAGAGTACATTCTACATGGTTCTATTGATGTGAAACTCTAGAAAAACAAATCTAATCTGTAGTGCCAGAAACTAAATCCTTGATTGTCCGGGGCCAGAAACACGTTAGGCATGGGCAGAAGGGCATGCACAGGAGGAGGACAGAATTGACTAAGAAATGGAACTTTGGGGTGGTAGTAATATTCTACTTATTGATTGTGGTGGGTACACTGGTGTCTACATTTGCCAACATTCATACAACAGTGCGCTTAAAACGCATGTATTCTTGGCTGGGTGCGGTGGCTCACGCCTATAATTCCAGCACTTTGGGAGGCCAAGGAGGGCAGATCACAAGGTCAGGAAATCGAGACCATCCTGGCCAACATGGTGAAATCCCGTCTCTACTAAAATACAAAAAATTAGCTGGGCATGGTGACACGTGCCTGGAGTCCCAGCTACTCAGGAGACTGAGGCAGGAGAATCACTTGAACCCAGGAGGCATAGGTTGCAGTGAGCCGAGATCTCACCACTGCACTCCAGCCTGGGCAACAGGGCAAGACTCCATCTCAAAATAATAATAATAATAATAATGTATTCTTATTGCATGTAAATTATACCTCAGTAATGCTATAAAAACAAAGCTGAAATAATTCCCAGTAAATGCCCCAGCAATACCTATACCAGACTGCAACAGTGATGACAAAAAAAGAACCACAAATCGAAGAGATACTTAATAGGTTAATAAATAGATGTAGACAGGCTGGACTGCCATCAAAAAAAAAAAAAAAGGACTCCCAAAATGCAATGACTTAAATAAGAAAACAAGACAGGGATTTATGTCTCATGTAACCATCTAGTTAGGCTGTGCACCTTGAAGCCAGACATCAAACTCTGCTATCCTCTGCCAGTGGTCTTATTCTAGGGTTGGCAGGCCCACAAATGGGCCCATGGACAGAATTTAGGAGGCCTGTGAACCTGAGAGGGAAAAAAATTACATCTTTATTTTCAGTAGCTTCTAAATGAAGTTTAGCAATCTCTTCAATGATGAATAGTGACAACAAATCACAGTAGTATTAGCAATGCCTGTGGCTTAGTCAAGCAAGTTGAAATTACAGATATTTTCATATCATAATACAGTTAATAAAGAATCTTGAAATATCACTCATAATTATTGCTTCGAAATTACTGTAAATATAAGACCTGGCTGCTAAATTTTGTTATTTAGTGTGTTAATAAAAAATTGCTATATGACTATATAACAAATTAGGTTATTTAAAATGTTGATAATTGTACCTCAGTATAATTGGCCTTAGTTGCAACTCTACACATTTTATTTTATGCATTTGGAAAAGAGGTCACAGGACTGCAAAGGGCCCATGTCACAAAGAATTTTTCAGAACCCTCTGTTCTGGGATACTGTCATCACCTCCGTGGTCTAAGCTAGGCTGCTGCCCCCTCTATTTTACACAAATAGGAAGAGGAAAGAGAACCTGGAGGAGGTATGACACACATGGCCTCTGCTTACGTATCAGAGAACTCAGTGTCCTGGCCACACTCAAATACAACCAAGGTCAGGAAAGGTTGTGTATCTCAGCTAACATATGCCCAGCTACAAGTTTTATTACAACTGATGAAAGAGACAACTAGCAGGCTCTGTATATTGATTCAATCCTGTCTGAGGATGACCATATAGAAGCTTAAGGAGAGGAGACACAGTGAGTCAAACACAGTGGCCAAGTTTCTGATTTGGGATACCATTCACAAAGACGGGGAGAAGAGGAAGCAGGAGACATTTGGAAGAAGAAAAAACATTCCAATTGGACAAGTTGACTTTGAGATTCCTTCGAGCAGGGGTATACTGACAAACCTGCTCTCCCAGAAAACAAAAACAAACATCCTGTTTACAGCCTTTGATGATTTCCATGACGCAAATGTACCCATCGTGGCCTATTTCAAGCTACCAAGATGATGTCACTGAATAAGCAGTTGGAAAGAAATGTGCATGAACAGGCTTTCATAAGCTAGCAAAGCTGGGTTCAGCTCACCTCCACCAGTGAGGATTTCCAAGTGGAGACTTCTTAAAGACACTGGGATATGCAGAGCTCAAGCTAAGGAGTAGAATCTAAGTGAGACATTGATTTTGGAATAAATGAGATTATCTGGCCATAGGATTCTAAGAAAAATTCTGATTTTCAGTTACTATGGCTTAGACAAATGTGATCTTGATTAAGGGTTCCAAGTAGAAAATAGATGCAAAAATAAGTATGGTATAGAGGATGGGGTTAATAAATTTCCAAAACTCTGCCATCAGTAAAAATCCTTCTGACAAAGAAGCTCTCTGGCCACTCTCAAAGAAGCCAACTCTAACCAAAGTTGGTAGTGCATCAGTGGAAATGTCAGACCGGGGATATGAACCACAGAACTGCTTGGTTGTCAGGACTGGAATCTTGTGACATATCAGCAATCCAAAGTAGGTGGATTCAGCCTGAGGTGATTCTCCTCTCGAATGAGGGACTCTCTGAAGGAATCTCCTCTAGAATGTCTATCAGTCTAATGAAGGCACAGACGCATAAGGAGATACAACAGTGTAGCACATATTATTACAAAGGTACGCATATGAGACTATAAGAGCACAAAGGAATAAATTATCAACGAAAACGATGGAGGAAAGAACAGTTGGCATTACTGTTTCCCTTATAACATGTTTCTGGGTGTTAAGTCATAGTTAGAAAGTTTTTCCCGCTCAAAGATTATACAGGTATTCATCCACGTTTTCTCATTTTTTTACTTGTAAAGTTACATTGTCTATAAATATCTGATCTACTTGGAATTTATCCTGTTGAATGGTATAAGATATCAATCTCATTTAACTTTTTCCATATGGCTCTCCGATTATCCTAATCCTCTTATTAAAAATTCCATCCTATATCCTCATTGATTTTTAGTGCGGCCTCCATAGCATACTAAATATGTATATATAATGAGGTCTATTTCTGATTTTCAATTCTGTTACATTGTCTTTTTATTCATGCATCAATACCATCCTACTTTAATTATAAAGATTTTTACAAGTAAGTTTTAATATCTCGTAGAGTTAATCCTATCCACACCCAACACTTTTGGCTTTTCTATTCCCCATACATTTTGTAACTATTCTCTCTATTTATCCTTTCAAGTGAGCTTTCTAACTGGCCTGTCTGGCCCAAAAGATATTTAGGACATTGTTATTGTGATTGTATTAAATGTATAAGTTAACTTTGGAAGACTAAACAAGATCCTTATGATGTTTTTTCTATCCAAGGTCATGGTTTCCTTTATATTTGTTCAATTTTGTTTTCTTCAGGAGTGTTTTGCAAGTTTTCCTCATATAAATCTTGGATACTTGTGCTAAATGTACACTTAAGTATTTTATTATCATTTTGCTGCCATATATTGGATTGTCCCTTCCATTTTAGCTTCTCTCTGTTTTTTGTCTATATACACAAAAGCTATTGATTTTTTAATATATTAATTTTATTTCCCACTATTTTGCTAAATTATTTTATTATTTGTAGTCATTTCTCCATTGATACTTTGGGGTTTTTCAGATAAATAATAATTGCATCTGAAAATAAAGATTATTTTATTTCCTTTTCAATTCCAGTGTCTCAAATTGCTTTCTCTTCTCTAACTGCATTAGCTAACACCTCCATCCCAATGTTCAATGTAATGACTATCTCATTACATTGGCATCCTTGTCTTGTTCCTGATTTTGGTGACAAAGCCTTTAGTGTTTCCCTTAGGTAAAATGCAAGCTTTTGAGTTAAAGTATATATTTTATGTGTAGAGGAAATCCATAAATTTCTTTTTGTTGTGTTTTTCAACATGAATTAGGACTCCCAGGCTGGAGTGCAGTAGCACTATCTCAGCTCACTGCAACTTCTGCCTCCCAGGTTCAAGTGATCCTCCTGCCTCAGCCTCCTGAGTAACTGGGATTACAGACATGCACCAGCACACCCGGCTAATTTTTATATTTTTTGGTAGGATGGGGTTTCACCATGTTGAGCAGGCTAGTCTCAAACCCCTAACCTCAAGTGATCCGCCTGCCTCAGCCTCCCAAAGTGCTGGGATTACAGGTGTGAGCCACTGCACCCAGTCAACATTACATTTCATTGTTACTTCTCTTTAGGCTTTCCTTGTTTTTGATGACATTGACAGTTTTAAGGAACAGTGGTCTGGTATTTTGTAGACTGTCCTTCCATGTTCATTTGTGTGTTGTTTTTCTCATGGTTAAAAAGAGTTCATGGGTTTAGGGAAGGAAGAGCACAGAGCTAAGTGGTCTTCCACTCATCACATCACATCAAGGATGCATGCCGTCAATATGACATCACTGATGATGTCAATCTTGATCACTTGGCTGAGCTGATGTTCGTCAGGTTTCTCCACAGTAAGATTACTCTTCCTTCTGCCCCACCCTGCTCTTTACTGTACTCTTCCTAAAGAGGTCACTAGTTCAATTCCACACTTAAGGATTGGGCAGTTCTGTTCCATCTCCTTGAGTGGGGAGAATCTACATACATTATCTGGAATTCTTCTGTACAAGAGATTTGCCTATTATCCCTCACATATTTGTTTATTCAATAATTCATTTACATCAGTGTGAATTCATAGATATTTATTTCATACTTTGAGACATAATCCAACAGTACGTTATTTTGTTACTCAAACTGCTCTACTTTGGCCATTAGCTCTTTCCATTGGTTCCTGTGTTCCTTTGTTTGTTTGCTTCTTTTGAGCATTTCTTGCTTTCCAACACTATAAGATGCTTTAGGCTCATCTTGTATATTCCCTACCCCAGCCCTAGAATCAGCCATTTATCCAAGGAGCCCTGATTCCTTTTACTGGAGAATGGTATTGGAAACAAAGATCTAGACACTGGCTTTGTTTGTTACAATTGGGGTGTCTTTCCTTCTAGGCCCTCTCAGAAGACAGTGCTCAGAAATACTGGCCAGGCATGGTGCCCCATGCCCATAATCCTAGCACTTTGCGGGGTTGAGATGGGAGGACTGTTTGAGACCAGGAATTCGAGATCAGTCTGGTCAACATAGCAAGACCCCATCTCTAAAAAAAAGAAAAGAAAAAGAAAAAAAAGAAATATATGTATGATACTAGCCAGTAATACATGCATATCTATAATTATACATAAAATATCTGTTTCAATCTATATTAAGCTAAACATGGGCTCATACTGATATTTCTCTCATCCATCACTATACAGTTCACACACTAGTCTTCACCTACCACATCGATAATGAGGAATCTGGTTCCCACCATCTGTCATCTATTTATTTATTTATATGTTCACCCCCCAGCATACACACACAATGGTTTCAGAACTGTTAACTGAGAGTACAGTGTTTATAAGCAGTTCTTTTTGTCTTTCGTCTTACAGACTCTATTAATTTCCAAAGCAGCTTAGGTCAGCAGCTTTCTCCAGCAAGGTTATGTCATACATTTGTAATACAGTTAAATTTGTAATACAGTTAAAACACTGTGTTCTACCCTTTAGTCCCTCAATCTCCTAATTGATTTTTTTATCTTGCATACATTAAGATTCACTCACCCAGGGACAGTGGCTCACGCCTGCAATCTCAGCACTTTGGGAGGCCAAGGTGGGTGGATCGCGAAGTCAAGATATCAAGACCATCCTGGTCAACATGGTGAAACTCCATCTCTATTTAAAAAATACAAAAATTAGCTGGCGTGGTGGTGCACCCCTGTAGTCTCAGCTACTTGGGAGAGTGAGGTAGGAGAATTGCTTCAACACAGAAGGCGGAGGTTACAGTGAGCCGAGATCACGCCACTGCTCTCCAGCCTGGCGACAGAGCAAGACTCTGTCTTAAAACAAACAAACAAACAAAAAAAGATCCACTCTTTGTGTTATAAGATTCAAAGAACGTCTGCAGTTTCATGTATACACAACAGTATCATACACAGTAATTTCACTGACCTAAAAAGTCCCCCTATTCAACTCTCTCCCCTCCCCAAACGTCTGGCAACCATTGATTAGTTTTTGATCTCTATAGAACCACCTTTTTCCAGAATGTCATAGTAATGCAATCATACAGTGCATAGCCTTTTCAGATGGGCTTCTTTCTCTTAGTATTATGCATTTAAGATTCACCTACATTGTTGCATGAATTGATAGCTCATTTTTCTTATTGCTAAATATTATCCCACTATATCAATGTACTACAATTTATCTATATTCACCTACTGAAGACCTCTTGGTTGCTTCCAGTTTTGGGCAACTATGATCAAAGCTGCTATAAACATTCAGGTGCAGGTATTTGTGTGGACATAAGCATTCAAATCAACTGGATACGTACACAGGGAAAAATTGCTATATTGAATGGTAAGACTATGTTTAGCTTTATAAGATATTATCAAAGTGTCTTTCAAAGTAGCTGTGCCATTTTGGATTCCCCCAGCAATGAGTGAGAATCCTACTGCTCTACATCCTCACCAGCAACTGGTATTGTCAGGTTTTTTATTTTTTAGTTTTAGCCATTCTAATTGATATGTAATAGTATTTCATTGCTGTTTTGTCTCCCTGACAAATAAAATTGAGTGTCTTTTTTATATATTTAGTTATAATTTGTGTATCTTCTTTGGTGAGGTGTCCATTCAGATCTTTTGCACATTTTAAAATTGTTTTGTCCTATTGTTGAGTTTTAAGAGTTCTTTGTATATTCTAGATGAAGTCCTTTACCAGATCAGTGCTTTGAAAATATATTCTCACCCTCTATGGCTTATCTCTGCATCCTCTTAACAGTGTCTTTCACAGGGCAGAAGCTTTAATTTTTAGTAAAAGCTAACTTACCAGTATTTCTTTCATGGATTGTGCTTTTTATATTATTTCTAAAACCTCATCAACAGCTCAAGTTCACACAGATTTTCATGCATGTTTTCTTCCAGAAATTTTAGATTTTATATTTAGGTCTGTGATCCATTTAGAGTTAACTTTTCTGTCAATTGTGAGATCTGTGTCTAGGCTTATTTGTTTAGTATGAACGTCTAATTGTTCCAGCACTATTTGTTGAAAAGACTCATTTTTCCATTAAATTGCCTTTGTGCCTTTATCAAAAATCAGTTGATAATATTTGTATATGTTTATTTATTAGCTACTATGTTCACTTGATTAATGTGTTCATTCTTTCACCAATACTGCATTGTCTTGATAACGGCAGCTTTGTAGTAAGCCTTGAAGTGGGACAATGAGATTCTTCCAATTTTGTTCTTCTTTCTCAGAATTGGGTTAGTTATTTTGCTTCCTTTACCTTTCCATATAAAATTTCAGTTTGTTGATGGCTACAAAAAAATTGCTGGGATTTTTATTGAAATGGTATTGAATCAATAAATCAAATTGGGAAGAACTGACATTTTAACAATATTTAGTCTGTCCAATCCATAAACATGGAATATCTCCCCATTTATTTAGATTTTTAAAAATGTCTTCCATTAATGTTTCATAGCTTTCTACATATAGATCCTGCATATATTTTGTTAGATTTATACTTACGTACTTCACTTTTTTGGTGCTATTGTAAATGGCTTTCTTTTTTGTAATTTCAAATTCCAATTGTTAATTGCTAGTATACAGGAAAACAATTAAATGTTATATATTGACCTTGTTTCCTGAAACCTTGCTATATTTACTTAGTAGTTCCAAGAACTTTCCGTAGATTCTTTGGGTAGATTCTATATAGACAGTCATGTAATTTGTTAATAAAAACAGCTTTACTTTTTCCTTTCCAATATATATTTCTCTTATTTTTCCTTCTTGTTTTATTGCACTGACTATGACTTCCACTACATTGTTGAATAGGAGTGGTGAAAGAGGACATTCTTGACTGGTCCCAATCCTGGGGAGGTGTTTAATCTCTCATTATTACGTACCATTCTTCTTTTATGAAAAATCTTTCTGAATCTGTGTTGTAAGTCTGTCTCTTATGTAAGCCACAGTGTTAGATTTGGCTTTGTTAACCAATCTAAAAAGACTTTTTTGTTTTTTTAAACAGGGTCTCTCTCTGTACCCCAGGCTGGAGTGTAGTGGCATAAACATGGCTTCCTGGGCTCAAGTCATCTCCCTGCCTCAGCCTCTTGAATGGCTGGGGCTACAGGCACACACCACCACATCTGGCTAATATATAATGTATATAATTATATATAATTAAGAGTCTTGCTCTGTCGCCCAGGCTAGAGTGCATGGAATGCAATGGTGCAATCTTGGCTCACTGCAACCTCCGCCTCCCAGGTTCAAGCAATTCTCCTGCCTCAGCCTCCCGAGTAGCTGGGATTACAGCTGCCCGCCACCACGCCCAACTAATTTTTGTATTTTTAGTAGAGACAGAGTTTCATCATGTTGGCCAGGATGTCCTCAAACTCCTGACCTCAAGTGATCTGCCCGCCTCAGCCTCCCAAAGCGAATTATTTATGTATTTTGTAGAGACAGAGTCTTGCCATATTGCCCAGGCTAGTCTCAAACTCCTGGCCTTAAGTGATCCTCCTGCCTCAACCTCCCAAAGTGCTGGGATTATAGGCATAAGCCACTGTACCTGACCTGAAAATATACTTTAATTGGTGAGATAAGCTAATTTATATTTATTGATGTGGTAAACATGTTTGGTGTCAGTATGACATATTGTTTTACGTTATAATCATATATATTCATGTCTTTATAGGGTCTAGTTTATTTGCTTGATTTTTTACTGTTATTTAGTGAAATTTATATTTTTGTTCTAATGATTATGTCTATTTTAATCCATTTATATAACCCTTCTTTACTTTTTTTCTTGGTAAATGACTATTGCTTCCCTCTAATGAGCAATATTGAAAGTAACTATAAACCTCTTTTGCCCCAACTCCCCCTTTTCCTCAATATCTGATTTGAAGTAATGTCCTTTTACTTCAGTTAATAACTATAAGGCAAACAACAAGCTAATTCTACTTTTCATAGCTCTCCCCACTCCCCCACCAATTTTTTATAGTTGTACTATATCTACATTGTCAGAGCACACAACCATTGCATACTATTCTCTATTCCTTGTAAGCATAATTTAGACTTATTTCTGTAAGTAAATATATGATTCATTCTTACCATAAATCCTTATATCAAACTTTTCAATTACGTTGGTTGTTTAATGTTCATGCTGTTTAGTAGATTCCTTAGGAAGGATCTGGGCAAAATAGTCCCTGAATTCTAATGTTTTCATTAGAATTTGCCTGTGGCTCTTATAATGAAAGGTCAGTTTGTCTTCTTATAAAATTTCTGGCTCATATTTTCTTTCCTTGATTTTCTTAAACATTTTACTCTACTAAATTTTGACAAAATACTGATGTTACAAAGTAAAGAAAATAGAATTTAAGAAAAGACATAAATAAGGATAAAGTGAGATGCTACATAAGGAACAATTTACAAAGAAGATATAATAATAATAAATGTGAATGGCCCTAGCAAAAAATCTCAACATACATAAGTGGGAACAGTCAGAATCACAAGCTAAAATTGATATAGCCACAGCTATAGTGGGAATTTTTATTAGGCCTCTTTCAGAAACTTATAAATCAAAAAGACCTTAACTTAGTAAATGGAGACAAGGTCTAAACACAATTGATAAACATAAACTTGATCTAACAGATAAACACTGAAAAGCAGGGGGACAGTTTAGCGTAGTGAATTAAGAGATACATTTTTATCTCAGATATTGTTTGTTCTTTTGTAAAATTTGTTTGGTTCTTTCTGAGGACTAAGCTCTGATTTTTTTATCTTGCTCAAATTCTTCTATTAATTCCAGGTCTTTAGACAAACTCAACCAATTGTCAATCCGAAAATGATTAAATTTACTTAGAGCCTGGAAGCATCATCCCCCCGACTTCAAATTGTCCTGCCTTACTGGAACAAACCAATGTATTTTTCAAATGTATTTGATTGATGTCTCATGCCTCCCCTAAATATATATAACCAAGCTGAACCCCAACCGCCTTGGGCACATGTTCTCAGGACCTCCTGAGGGCTGTGTCACATGGTCACTCAGATTTGGCTCAGAATAAAGCTATTCAAATATTTTACAGAGTTTGACTCTTTTCATCAACATTTCTAAATATTTCTCCATCCTTGCTGAGATTTCTTATCTTCCATTCATTACAACATATTTTCTTTTACCTCACTGAGCATAGTTATAATAGCTGTTTCAAAGTCCTTATCTGATCAGGCCAACATCTATGTTTTCTCAGGGTTGGTTTCCATTAATTGTCTTATCTTTTGCAAAGGACTGCATTTTTCTGGTTCCTCCTATGCTGAGTAATTTTGAATTGTGTCCTGGACATTGTGACTGTTACATTGTGGAGATCACGGATTCTGTTTTACTCCTCAGAATAATGTCGATGTTTTTGTTGTGGCAGGCAATCGATTAACTTGGTTCAACTCAAACTGCAAACTGACCCAACCTGTGGTTATAAGTAACTCACATCTCAGTTGAGTTCTGACTAGCTGCAGACTGCTTTGTGTCTACCCCATAGGTGTGCTTCAGGGGTCAGCTAGAGATCTAAGCAAAGTTCATACTCAGAAATTGGGGCATGACCTTCTCTGTCTCTCTGTGTCTAGGATTTCCCCCTCCTTCCAGTGACTGTGTTACTGCAGACTCTGCTCTCAGGTTGTTGAAGCCAAAAAAAAAAAAAAAAAGATGGCTTTCTATTTCTATTGTGTTTTAGCTACTCTCTTAGTGGACTGCCCTCAGGTTAACACATCAAAAACAGGAAACTTACCTCCTGTTAATGGCACCTTCTTCCAAGTTTCATCTTCCCACCAAAACTTGCCTGCTTTTGTTCACTGTCTTTAGCTTTCAGGTACTTGTTTTTGGCATTTCGTTCAGAGTTGAACATTGCTGTCTGAAAGAGAGCCAGAAGTTACTTGGTCATATATGAAACAGAACTCTTTTGTTACACTTAAACGAAAATTATTTCCCACCCATACTCTCCTTCCTCTTTTCCCAATACGTACCTACCATTCCATACTAGTTATTTCTCAGAGTGTTTCAATTCTTATTCAATACGTGTATTTATGTATATATGTGGACTAGGATGATATATAGTTACGAGTTAGTGTTTATATTTATTTTAACTTACATAAATACTTTAATTTTTTCATTCAAAATAGCTTTTTGAAATCTAATCATGTTGCTATATGTAAATGTACTTCATGATGTCTGAGAACTGCATGTATTTCATTCTATGAATATACAAAGTTTAATTTATTCAGTCTCCTAAATAAATTGGATTAGCCGGCCGGGTATGGTGGCTCACACCTGTAATCCCAGCACTTTGGGAGGCCGAGGCAGGCAGATCACTTGAGGTCAGGAGTTTGAGGCCAGCCTGGCCAACATGGTGAAACCCTGCCTCTACTAAAAATACAAAAAATTAGTTGGGCATGGTGGCTGGCGTCTGTAATCCCAGCTATTCAGGAGGCTAAGGCAAGAGAATCACTTTGGAGGTCTTATTTAAGAAATACTTGCTGATGTGAGGTCATAAGGAAATTATAAATTTCTTTATATTGAACTTTTAGTTACAATATTCCTATTTAGGCCTTTAATTCATTTGGATCTTTAGTATGTCGTGTGATAAGAATCTTTGGGTTTTTTTTCAATATAGTGAAACCAGTTTCTTGATACAATTTATTAAATATAATTTTCTGATTTCTGATGTTACCATTAATCTATAATAAACTTCAAGTCTGCTTCGAAGGTGTCCACTCCTTTTGATTGGTTTATTTGATTGATATTGCACTTTATAATTCTATTTTCTTTCGATAATTTACACTAGGGCTAATATTTTTTAAATAGTTACGATTTATAGACAATTATATTCCCTAAAATTTTAGAATTAATCAGATTCCATCTTCCACCTTAAGAATTTGATTAGAAATAAAGAAAATTTTTAAATTTTTTGAGAGAGAATTAACAACTTTAACAAATTAAGCCTTACTACATTTCAAAGTGCTACATCTTTTCATTCATTCAGGCATTTTAAAAATATCCTTAAAAGAGTTTTCAAAATACCTCCATTAAGGACAGAGCTTCTTCAATTGTATTTTCTATAACTGAAATGCTTTTGAGTTTGTGAGTTTGTTTTGCATTCCACTCCTTGCTGACTATCTTCATGCTAATAATTTGCTAACTCTGGTTTCTTTGTAGACAGTCACAACACCTACAAAAAACAAAGAAAAGAAGGGAAAAAAGTCGCTTCTCCCCCATCAGTCTCATACCTTGGATTTTTGTTTGTTTGCTTTATTTTATTGTTCAGGACTTCTAACATTATGTTGAACATTAATTGAGTCAATGGTGGCTAACGTCCTTGTCTCCTTGATTTTTAAAATGTTTAAGGTTTCCTATTACTGAATTTTAATGCTAAGTAAATGTTGAAATACATCAAATGCTTTTATTGCAACTGCAATCCCAATCAGATAAGCCTGAGAACAGTGAAAAATCATAAGATTTTGTCTTTAGTCTATTAATATATAAATGATACAACAAGATTTTTCACTCTAGAACCATTTTTACAACCCTGAATTCACCCATAATCAACCATGACAAATGCACCCACATCTGTATATATTTATCTAATCTACCTATATACTTTTGTATGTACATACATATATGCACATACACACAGAGAGAAAGAAAGAGACAGAGAATTTAAAAATCATGTCCATGAATAAAATGGGCCTGTGTTTTTCTTGTATCATACTTACCTAGTTTTAGTATAAAATATATTCCAAGCTCATAAAATTGATTGGATTGTTTTTCCTTGTTATATAAGCTAGGGATATCTATACTCGCCAATAAAAGCATCTCAGCCTGTGACTTGCGGAGGTGGGAAAAATAGAAAAAAGTGTATCATCATGATGATTATATTCTTATTCATACTGTTATTTATATATTACATGATTATTTTCTATTCCATTTTTAAATTGTATTTTTATCTATTTTATAATGTAAGATTTTTATATTTTCCAGAGATCTACAAAAAGGTTCTTTTGGGGGATTTCACTTATTTGCATCTCTATTTCTTGGTTGGCATTGCCAATGATTTGTCTTTTGGCTTTGCCAAGGTTTTTTTCAAAACTTCAACTTGGGTTCTGTTCATCTTTTTTAAATGATATCTCATTGTCCTGTTTCTCCTCTCCTTTGGCTTATTCTGCCACTTTGTTACCAATCACAAGGGTTTTACTGCCTGATGCAGGGGTGCAGTGCAGCCAGGCCTGAATTTTTTTCAAAGCTTTATATGTGTTCTAAAGTGTGAGAGGGGTTGACAACTACTGGTCTACAATCATTCTTCTCAAATCTATCTGATCCTAAGATTGCTTTTGAGGCTTTTGGAAAACATATACTCCTGGACAACATAATGTAGTGATTATGACTCAGTTGATCTAGACTGAAGCCTAAGAGTTTGTATTTTTTTAAAAAAACTTGGCAGGTGTTTCTGACTACCAGCAAGATTTGAAAATCACTGAATTTGAGTGCCTATAAAACACTGTATAGTGCCAAAAGCATAAGTGACCTCTGAGGTTGTAGTGATTTCTAAGGTAGAAGTTAAGAGATGTTTAGGTGGTTTGGGGGAATTCGGGGGTTACTCAGCAATCCAGGAAGAGGAGAAAGTATTAGTAAAGAGCAAGAGCTGAAAAAAAGGAAGGTCAGCTCCTAAAAATAAAAGAAGTCTTATCAAGACATCAAAAGCAAGGAAGAGAGTAGCAAGAACTAGAGTTAAAAATAGGCCACAGACAAAGCCATATTACAAATGGACTTTTACCCAAGAATTACAAGAAGCCATTGAAAGAGTTTAAGCAGGGAGATGATACAAATAGAGTTTTACTTTAAAACGACTGGTTTAGCTACAGAAGAGGAAATTAAATGGAGGGAAAGCAGGACTGTCTTCCTTGAAGTCTGAAGACAGTCATCATCCTTCAGGTGGCCACTATAATCCAGGAGATAAATGATGGTGGCTTGAACTATAATACATTTGGAGAGAAAAGGACTACTAGGCATGACTAAAAGATATAGATGTTACTGGATGTAAGGCATATATGAAAACAAAGAGTAAACTTATCATCACCAGTTTATTGCTCATAATTATTCTCTGAGCTATATATTTTGGATCGAATATATCTACAACTGTTCAGACATTCTCTAAAATATTGAGGTAAAAGTGTAAATGCTTATATGTTATACAAAATTGTCACAGTTTAAATAATATTGATAATAATATATAATACTATATCATCATCATCATAATATCTCATTTCCTTTTTTCTCTTCTCTTTTGGTTTACTCTGCCACTTTGTTACCAAATATTCAATTTGGTAACAAATTGAATTCAATTATACAAATATTCACTGTAAACAAATATTCAAACTCATAATAAGTGAAAATGACTAGACAGATTAATTTCGTAGTATATCACAATCCTTGTCATTTCAGCTTTGGTCTACCCTAAACTTATCCATCTCCATCCATTACTGGAACAACTCCACAAAGTCCGTATTCCCTAAAACATCACCGATACCATTAAAGTCACTAACAGAGACTGAACTCAGAATAAAGGAAATCATAGAGAAACTAGATCAGCAGATCCCACCCAGACCTTTCACCCATGTGAACACCACCACCAGCGCCACACACAGCATAGCCACCATCCTCAACCCTCAAGATACGTACTGCAGGGGGGATCAGCTGGACATCCTTCTGGAAGTGAGGGACCACCTGGGACACAGGAAGCAATATGGTGGGGATTTCCTGAGGGCCAGGATGTCCTCCCCAGCCCTGATGGCAGGTGCTTCGGGAAAGGTGACTGACTTCAACAATGGCACCTACCTGGTCAGCTTCACTCTGTTCTGGGAGGGCCAGGTCTCCCTGTCTCTGCTGCTCATCCATCCCAGTGAAGGGGCATCGGCTCTCTGGAGGGCAAGGAACCAAGGCTATAATAAAATTATTTTCAAAGGTAAATTTGTTAATGGCACCTCTCATGTCTTCACTGAATGTGGCCTGACCCTAAACTCAAGTGCTGAACTCTGTGAATATCTGGATAACAGAGACCAAGAAGCCTTCTATTGTGTGAAGCCTCAACACATGCCCTGTGAGGCTCTGACCCACATGACCACCCGGAATAGAGAGATATCTTATCTTACAGACAAGGAAAAGAGCCTTTTCCACAGGTGAGTCTACTTTTCATCTATACTGAGAAGTGTTCCCTGAAAAGTGCCCCAGTCAGAGCTACATTGCCCATTGCAACATTAAGCATGACTCAGAGCCCTCCTCTACTCAAGGTAAGACATGTGGTGTCTTCATGGGGCCTCTCCTCACCACTCTGCGCCAAAGTTTGCATTTTCACTATATTGTCCATTCAGTCATGTGTTTTGCTATAACTGTTCTTCTGTGTGTTCATAGATGTTCCACTGAAAAAAAGATTCCTTGATAAGTGTATGATAACATCCATGTTCCTTCACCTCCCATATCATCTTTTGTTGTTTTTGCTCTTAGATATCTTTGCATTGATCCATTTTCCCCTATGCACAGTGCTGCTATGCAAGTTCAGACCATAATTATCTCATCTAGATCACCCATACCAGCTTCCCAACTGGTCTCTCTCCCAGCAGTCATACCCTCTCTCATCCATTCTCTACACTGAGTGATCTTTCTGAAAAGCTAGTTCCTACTGGTTTTCTCCAGTTGATCCCATGATCAGATATTCCTCCGTATATACCTCTCAGGGTGGAGAAGTCCTTCTTACTCCTTATGTTGTGACCTAGTGATTCCTGCAAACCCCTAGTTCAACAGACCACCACAAACCGGGGTGGAAGCATGTTTCTTCTATCAATCATGGCTGCAACAATGCCAAGCTTTTATCCCCCGACTCACAAACAGATGCTCACTTCCTGGTTTGCCTGTTATCCACTAACCTGAAAACCACTTTGTTGATTAGAATGAACCATCAGGGTTGCTACATGGGCCACTTTGAGGATTTGCAAAGGGTAACTATCTGTTATTACAAATCCCAGAACTGTGAGGCAAGCCCTAAGACATCTATCGGTTCCAGAGACTTCTGCTCATTTGCTAACTTTCCATAAGTCTCACAGGCTCAGTCCATTTCTTTTTCTCTTTCAATTCTGCCAGTACCCTTTTTTTTTCCCTATGAAGATTTATTTCTCCTAAGCTTGGTGACAGAGTAGAATGCTAGGTTCACAGCTATCCCCTTCTAACAGTTTTCAAAGTCAAGTTTAGTCTTTTTTCCATAAGCTTTCAAAAAAATATGCTAAGAGTAGGCACCCAACATGACAAAATAACATGCATTCCAGAATCTTATCTCATTATCTAAGTTTTGGCTCCTGATCTAGTCCCTGGCTCCCTTCTGAAAAGTAAAAGCACAGTTAAGTTTCTGTTCCTTCCTTTTTATCTCTGATGGTACAGCTCATCAAATCTCTTCCTACCCGTCAACCATCCTTATGCCTAAATCCTAGAAAGGATGAAAACATGCTGATCCTTTCCTTCTCAGGATGGCATGTGGAGAGACATCCATAGTAGGGAATCAGGTACCACTTATATCTGTTATACTTGGCACTTAGGTCCCCATTCTCCCCTTAATCCTTTTCTTCCTTCCTCCACTTACATGGCCATATACAGAGGTTTGAAACAAAGTGTGAGTAAGAGCTTTCAAGCAAGAAGAGAGTCATCTTTCATCAGTTGGAGGAAAGAAATGTAAGGTACATTTATCAACACATCAGATTCAACAATACTTTCTGATAGTCACTTTCATAGATATTAAGGATACAGCAGTGGACCAGACACATGCATTACCTTCCTTCATAAAGCTTATGATCTTCAGAAAGCAAGTTTGTCGGAAAAGTCAAAGGTAATCATAGCAGGAAATGTGAATTAAAAATGAAGAAGAGGCCCTCCGATAGAAGGTCTACCTGCCACCCAAAAAGGCTGGATTCCTTGGGTACATGATGGGGAGACAGTAAAGGGATGTAAGCAGTAGTGCAGTTGGATTTGCAATGAGAAAGGGTGCTCTGGCAGTCGGATTGAAAAACTTAGGTGGGATAAAACTGAGACCTGCATGGCCAATTAGAGGCTCACAGTAATCCAAGGAAACTATTCTGCAAACTTGAACAGGAGATGTGGAAGCAGAAAGAGAGAACTTGTAAATTAGATAAATATTTTGAATCTAAAATTCCAAGACACAGTGATTACATGTAGCAGATCGGTAGAGCTGCCCTGGACTTCAGGTGCTCTCAGCAGGGTAGAAAGTCTTTCAAAATCTTCACTCATTTACAATACCCAATGTATCTAAAATTTACAACAATAACAATAGCCTCCAGTTATAGAAAATTAAAATTTTTCCTTCACTCACAAGGAGATGATTCACTTTGATGTTACGTGGGCATAGAGCAGGCTAATTTATTGTTCTATTTTTCTTTTTGAAGGTCCAAAGTGGGAGTTGAAATGATGAAGGATCAGAAACACATTGATGTCGCTAATTGTAACAGTAAGTTGGCTCTGTCCTGAGTTAGGTGATGCTCAGAGGAAATTTTATCAGCATTAACCTAAGTAATTGTAGTTCTCCTGGAGCACAATTCCTAGCAGATGTCTACGATGTCAATTATGCTGGACTTTAAAGGGAGAAATTAACTCAAGGAAATGATTTTCAAAATTTTTATAGGAGATGACATCTTGACATATCCAAAAGGAGAAAGTATTAGTATCCTACATTTGTATTTAAACCTGAGAGTTCATCTCCTAGAGTCTAAGGCACTGTGCAAATGTCTTTGAAGGATGGATACCTACAGCTTCAGAGTAGGAACGCTTTCAGTTCTGGTTTCCTAACTCTCCGTTGGCATAACCCCCTAACATTTAGTTGATGCAATTACCAATTTTATATGGAGTTTTCATCTTATTAAATGTTTTAAAGACACACAAAGCCATGTTACTTATGAAAAAATATTTATACTACCTTAGCTTTAAGATAACTTTTTATAAAGTCTATCTTAGTTTACTGATAACATCCATCATGATACTTACTTCAACTTATAATAATTTATTGCCATCATTTATTCATTTATTCTGCAAATGTTTATTTTTCCTCACATCATATGGATAATGTGCTGATGTCATAACAAGATTTGAGGGAGACACATCTCACACATGAGCATGAAAACTCAATCATCTTGCTTCTGAACTACTAAAGGATCAGCAAACATTTACTGAGCGCTGAATAGGTATCAGGCATTATGGACAAATGGAGAAAAATAAATGCTCAGTTAGCTTGCAATGTGAAAGACATTCAACCTACAAACTCTATGAAGACAGTAAAGAGGCAAAAGAGCTTATGTTAAAATTGGTATTTGACTGAGTCCTGAAGGATATGTGTAGTCAGAGAACGAAGAGAAACCTCATAAAGATCATGGGTAGTGTTGCTGGATTTAAGCAAATAATAATACAGGGAATCAAATGAATATGGGTAATTTCTAATTGCCTGTCATATATACATTGAGAAAAGGGGAAAATATTGCATGGGCCATACTTACACTAAAAAATTATTCCTTGTTAGAAGTCATACAAATTTAATATGGTGTCCTGTATTTTTTATCTAACTCTTTTTATCTGATAATTCCAGTCATGAACTAAGTCATCATGGACTTGTTCAATAGGCCAGTGGGGTGAGCATATTGTGGAATGTAGCAGAGGATAAGCCTAGAAAGAGAAGAAGGACCTAATCATGAAGGTTCTCAAGTGCCATGCTGAGGATTTCAGTGACTATTCAGTAAACTCGAAAGCCACAGAAACCAACTGAGGAAGAAAGTGGTATAATCCACTTTGTGCTTTAAAATGCAAATTCACAATTTAACAAAATGCATGATCTGTAGAAAGACAATTTAAAATGTCACTAAGGAATATAAAACAAAATTCATATAAATAGAAGCAAAAAACACTGTCTCTGGATGGGATGACTTTGTATTTAAAAGAATGTCAGTTGTCTATATATCATTTTCTTATTGCTGCTATAATAAAGTGGCTTTTAAAAACAAAAATATATCATCTTATAGTCTGTAGTCCAGAAGACCAGTGTTGGGCTCATTGAGCTAAGCCCAAGGTAGAGCAGGAGCATGTTCCTTACTGGAGGCTCTAGGGCAGAATCTGTTCCTTTGCTTATTCCAGGTTTTTAAGGCTGCCCACATTCCTTGTACCCCTCTTCCTCTATCTTCAAAGCCACAGCAGAGGGTCAAGTTTTCCTGTCACACCTTTGACCCACTCTTCTGCCTCCCTCTTCCACTTCTGAGGACCAGTGACATTAGATTGGGCCTACCCATGTAATCCAGGATAGTCTCTCCATCTGAAAGGCCATACCCTAGTCATATCTGGAAAAGGCAACATTGTTGTAGGAATTAAGGGACAGGAGAGACCAATGGATGGAACAGGAGGATTTTATTTAGGTGGCTACCTGTCCAGCAGATTAACATCCAAAGGCTGAGCCCTGAACAAAGACAGGGCTTGACTCTTATACATGTACCTGAAAGGGTATTGGCTAGCTTGAATATACACTTCACTAAATGGTGCAAAACCTACAAGGTGGCCAACAAGTCTACAGAAGCAGAATAAAGGCAGTTTATCAAACAGTGACAGGTTTTACAACTCAAGCCAGATGTTGCAACTCAGCCATATGTTGTGACCTTCACTGTGCTGCACAGAAGGGAAAAACAGGAACTTACAAAACTCGCAAAGGTAATTGTGAGAATAGTAAGGGGGGAAGGGGGAAGCTGAATGAGAAAAACTTGTTTTTCCCAACCTTGCTTCGGGATGGGAGGGAGAGACTCTGGAGCCCATCCCTTCTGGGACCTGGCTCTGCAGATAATGCTGCCAAAGCCTCGATAGAGCCCTGCCCTTCCCTGGGTCTTGTAGTGGGTCAGCCTAGTACAGGAAAACTTGGTTTTCTTTTTATATCTTCTGCTTCAACATATTCACAGGTTTTAAGAATTAGGATGTGGATATCTTTGGGGGACTATTAGTTTCCCTATCTAATCAAAAATATAATGGAATCTATTTCTCAGTGGGCAGGTCTGTGCAAACCTACTCCCAAAGTTTGAGGAAGCTGAGAGGCCAAAGAAGAGTCTGACACATCCAGTTTCTCAGAAAGAAACATTTAGTAGGGACTTACAAGCAGAAGCCATGTTTATGTCTCCATTGGTGAGACAAGATGGTGGATCTCCATACCATTACCCCCAGACCCAGGGCTTACAGAGCATAAGGGAAGGATGGCTCAGATGGGATGTACAGGACAACTGAAGTACAATACCACCAAGGCTGTTTGACCTAAGGGCAAGATTTACCATAAGTACCTGCTGTTGTACAAGAAACAATAGATAAACTGGGGTTAATCAGGAGCCAACATAGCAGATTAGCATCTAAAATGGAGTTGCTTTTGCTGATATACAGAATCCTGATATTATTACCCACATACTGTTCAAAATGCTCAAGCCTATTCTAAAATTATTAAGTAAAATAAACATGTAACAGTAATCATAAGTGGATTTGTTACAAGTTTGAGACATGGCAAAATGAATACCTGACATAAAGATTACACAACATAGGATTTACAACAATACACTTAAAGGCTATGTTCTCAGCAAAGTGTGCCAGTACATTATTAGGATAAAGAATACTTACTAACTATGAATCTCAAGTTTCCAGGGTCATGGTATTCAATCATCTAGGGTGCAATGCTACCAAGCCTCATAGAAACCCATCAATATCACACTGTAATTCCAACATAATTATAGGATTATACAAACTCCCTTTAGTAAGCCAAATCACCAGGACTTAAGAGCTATTCCAGGTGCACTTTCCAATTCTGCAACCAGCACCATTTTACCACTTTGTCCATAGGTTACAAATACAACACAACCATGTAATGATGCACAATTCTGTGGACATAGGCAGCCAGAGACTGCAAGGCCTCTGAGGAACTAAGCAAGGAGGGTAAAGCAGAGACTGCCGATGGTTCCCCAGTATTCACTGCCTCCTCCTTCTTTAGTAATAGAAACCAGTTTGTGGCTAGACCCATGGCCATCCTTCCTTATATCTAGTTGTGGCCATGACTAAGTTTTTTCCAGGAGTGTGAGTGGGAAACTTCTAAGTCATGCTTTAAAAGCAAAAAAACTTGCCCTCCCTATCCATTTCTTCCCTAACTACTAGCTGAACTTTAGATATAATGTGAGAATGGCAAGACCAGGTTAGACCATGAGATTGAAGCCACATGGTAAGAATGGTATAGCCACAACATAGAAGAAACAAGAGTCCCTAACACCATGCAATGCCATATTAGCCCTGTCCTTCTCACTCCAGGCCTGTTATGTGAGACAGAAATAAACTTTTATTTTTAAGTCATTATTATCTTGGTCTTTCTTACAGCATTCAAACTGGTTTCCTATCTCATACAGAATATAGTATCAGCACAGAAGTCCTGATGTAACAAGTCCTAAAATACAAGGCATTGGCTCAGTGATGGGATGGCAGCATAGATAGTGGCAAGGAAACATGACAGGAGAAATTGGATGACCTTTGTTATGCTATAACAAGACATTTGCTGCACTGCTACCTACTCGTAATGGAAGGCAGACCATGTGCAAACAGAGCCTAAAACTCTAGTGAAACTTCCTGGAATATCTCAGAATATTGGTTTGTAATGGATGTCGCATGTTGCTTTTAGCAAAGTCTAGTTTTAAAAAAAAAATTGTCAAGCTAGGTGACTAATATACTATTTGAGGTTTTTATTTTTAATGTACATATTTTAAGCCATTTTTTGAACACGGAAAAATTAAGATTATTCATTCCTTCATTAATGAAACAAAGGTAAAGGATTTTATACAACGGCACCAACTGGCAGACCACTAACATCATTCAGGTAAGAGACAAAGACAGAAGTCACCACAGAATCAGGAAGAAAGGACAGAACGTCAAAGAAAGGATAGAACGTCAAGATTTAGCTAATGACCAAATTTAAGAGAAAAGGAATTAGACAGGAGGCAAGATGACTCAAAATCTCTCAAAAGAATAAGTAGAAATGCCTGAAGCAAAGCTAATGATCAAAGAATAGGACTAGAAAGGGACAGAAAAAGGAAATAGGCATTACAGGAAGAGGAAAAGAGAGCAAGAAAACAAAGGACCAGGAAAGAAGGCTAGATGTCTAACTTATGCCAATAAAATCATTTACAAGTGTCTTTGTTACCAGAGAGTGAAAAAATAGAAGAGAAATGCCAAGTTGGAATGAAGCCTCCTGTCCCTGGTGGTTATACTTTACAAGGAAAATGGATAACAACATTTTGCAACCAGGTTCAGTTAGACACAATTAAGATAAACGGCTGTTTGAAAGGCAAACTCATTTACCTCCTGGGAGATTCTACGCTACGTCAGTGGATCTACTACTTACCCAAAGTTGTAAAAAGTAGGTAGTTACTTTATATTCTCTCAGAAATTCAGGCTGGTTTTAAAGTACTTTTAATGAGGTCTCTGTTCTCTGATTTGAGCTATTTTGTTTTTTACTTCATTTAGCTTTCTGGATTTGAGCCTTTAAATTTAAAATGTATTTTATTTCCTCTTTCATAAGAAATGTTGGTCCTCTTTTAAAATTCCAATGAGAACTTTACATTTTTTATTGACATTTTTCATGTATGAACTGCGGGTACCGTACCCTAGAGAGTAGAAAGACTCCAGTGAGCAATTATCTAGGTGGGGTGGGTATTTTAAATGATTGATAGGACATTCTTTTTCATGAATATTAACCATTATCTTCTAATTAAAACATCTATTTATTTTTTTATCAGCACTAAAGTTTTTTGATCTTCATGAAACTGGAATTTTTAAGAAACATTTGCTTCTGGATGCAGAAAGACACACTCAGATTCAATGGAAAAAACATAACTATCCCTTCGTCACTTTGCAGCTCTACTCTCTGATAGATCATGATTATATCCCTCGGGAAATTGACCGGCTATCAGGTGACAAAAACACAGCCATCGTCATCACCTTTGGCCAGCACTTCAGACCATTTCCCGTTGACGTTTTTATTCGCAGGGCCATTGGTGTCCGAAAGGCTATTGAAAGACTGTTCCTAAGAAGCCCAACCACTAAAGTGATTATTAAGACAGAAAACATCAGGGAGATGCACATAGACACAGAGAGGCTTGGAGACTTCCACGGTTATATTCAATATCTTATCATGAAGGATATTTTCAAAGACCTCAACGTGGGCATCATTGATGCCTGGGACATGACCATTGCATATGACACTAATACCATCCACCCACCTGATCATGTGATTGGAAATCAGATTAACATGTTCTTAAACTACATTTGCTAAGGGATAAATACTATACAAAATCACTAGGAATCAATCTCAGCACGTAATCCCACATGTATTGTAAAGTCAGTTTTATTCATTTTAGGAACTAAGGAAAATAAATTTAGAAGAATCTTTTTTGGGAGGAAGGCTATGTAAGGACAATGACAACTGATATGGGATGCAAAACCAAGAGAATCAGACATGTAGAATGACTATACCATGCCTGGTTCTGATGCTTCTTTAAAATATTAAAGAAGTTTTTTAAAAGTCATGTTATTAAGCTGATTTGAAAATATCTGTACAAATTCATGATGCTTTCTATTTCCAATATAGATATTTCCTAGTTCTGTCTATTGAAAAGGCCTAGAAGCAATGATAACCCATTAGCAATAATCACTCCGAGCACCCTGACTGTGGTCTCTAAGAACAGAAAACAGGCATCCTTGAAGGAAAGGCTGATTCCAGGACTGGAACAGAAAATATATATACCATGAGCCTGGACATCTTGTTATGCCAGAAAGCAAATAATCAAAGACAAATGGAACCGTATCATGGAACAGAGGAGGTAACCCAAAGGAATCTCTTCCTTGGCCATAGCTAGATTTAGCATCAACAAGACTAATGACTGCAGTTAATTGAAATACATAATATATAAAATCCATGAGCTCATAATAATACAAAAAGAGACATGCAAGAATAAAAGCAAAATCTCTCATGTGTCATAAGTGGAGTTGGGTAAACCCTTATTTTGAAAATTGGCAACAAAAGGCAAATATGTGAACATTTATCCTCTTTCCTCTTAAAGAGAAAATCAATAACCCTAATAGATAAGGGAAATTTCTTCTTTTTGGAAGAATTATAGCTAATGAATACAGAAAGGATGACAGAATTAGGAAATCACCATTTAAATACTTCTACTTAAATAAGTAAGTAAAGCAGAGATTATCAGTGAATGAACTTTTTTAAAAGTTTGATTGGAACTTTACTATGGATATAGCAGGCTGTCACTTCTGAATCTGCTGCTCAAACTTAGCTTTATTAACAGCAGAACAACCTGTATTATGTCCTACATGATTTGATGCAATGTAAAGTATACAACACCACCTATGAAGCAGTATTCTTGCAATGCTTTTTACTCTAGATCATCTCATCCAATGACTCCAAAATTTTTATTTTCAGCTTTCTAGTCTAATGCCAACTTTACATGAGACATCTCCACTTACACTTGACAGACCTCAAATACAGCATGTTAATGCCAAAAGAAATATCTCCTCTCTACCAAATTTTCACCTCTTTCTGTGTTCCATTTCTTGATCAATGATAATAGTATCCACCCAGTTTTCAAAGCTGGAAAACCATATTTTGTTTAAGTAAACAATTATTGGCATCTATCCTGTGCCACATGCTATGTTAACCAATTTTGATACAAAGGAACAGGGCAAAATGACTATCATCCTCAGTCTTGTGGAGAAGACCAAGGAGGTAGATTCAAAGTAATGCAGTATCACAAGGGTCAAGAAGTTATAGAAACACACCAACAAATAAAACCTGAACTCTGTGATAGAGAGATGCTATCAAGTTTTATAGAGGAAGTATTACCTGGACTCATTCATGAAGAATGAGAGAGTCAAGTTGACAAGGAAGGAAGGAGAGAGAGAAGTGGGACAAACTTGTTGAAAAAAAGGCTCATTCAGGAAATGGCAAGAATTACGAACCTTTAGTGACACAAAACAATGAGAAAAAAGTGGGGAGGCAGCACCCAAATGATGAAGGATTTATATGACATGCTAAGAAATGTGGGCTTTAATCTTAAAAGTACTGGGGAGTGGTTAAAGAACCATAATACAGACAGGACATGATTAGATCTGCCTTTCAGAAAGAGAAATGAGGCAAGATATTTAGAACTATGGCCAATGTGGCATAACGGAAATAAGATAGAGATTGAGGTCAGACCTGGTTTTGAATTCCAGTGTCTTCATTTGTCAACTCAGCCAATTTAGGAATTTAATCTCTGAACTTCAATTTCCTCAATGTTAAATTCAAAGAATTAAATTAGATGATATATGGAAAATGTTTACCTAGTTCTAACACATGGTATTATTCAATAATTTTTCCCTTGAGGCAGCTCAATTAGAAGTTTCAATGATACCCGCAAATTGTACACAAATAACTTGAAGGAGAATCCCAACATTCGCTGAAGAAAATAAAGGGGAAGGAAGGTATTGGGGAAAAGGGTAAAATGAATTTAGGTTTTAGTTAAATGAGGTGGAGGTTTCCATACAAATATCAAAATGCAATGTCCTGTAGATAGAATATGAGTCTCAATTCAGGAGCGAGGTCTATAAGAAAGATGCTCAATTTGTAAGTCATCAGTATATATAGGTGGCTGCTAAAAATGAGGAGATGTTAATATTTTCTCACACACAAAGGGAGCTCTTGTACACTCTTGGTGGGATGTAAGCTGGTACAGCCATTATGGAAAACAGTATGGCAGTTCCTCTAAAAACAGAACTACCATATGACCCAGAAATTCCTCTGCTGAGTATCCCAAAGGAAATGAAATCAGCCCTTCATAGAGATATCTGCATTCTCATGCTCATTGCAGCAGTATTCACAATAGCCAAGATACAGAAACAATCTAAATGCCCATCAATAGATGAACAGATAAATAAATTGCAGTATATATGTACATTGGAATATCATTCAGCCTTACAAAAGGAGATGCTGCTATATTTGCAACAACATGGGTGAACCTGGAGGACGTTACGCTAAGTAAAATAACAACATTGAAGAAAAGAAATAATACTGAAAGAAAAATATTGCTTGATCTTACTTATATACGGAACTTTAAAATTACACACAGAAACAGGGTAGAATGGTAGATATCCAGGTTGGGAGGAAGAGAAAACGGGGATATGTAGGTCAAAGGGTACAAACTTGAAGTTGTATTGGATGAATATCTAGAGAGCTAATGTACAGCATGAGGACTATAGTTAATATTGTATATGGAAAATTTGCTGAGAGACTAGATTTTATGTATTCTACCTCAATTAAAAAGGTAATTGTGCAGTGATGAATATGTTAATTTCTTGACTATAGTAATCATTTCCCTATGCATATGTGTATCAAAACATTACACTGTATACCTTAAATGTATGCAATAAAAAATAAAAGATACATACATAAAATTTTTTAAAAGTCCGACACACAAGACAAATATGTGTCCAAATACCTCAGTCTCTCAAGCCTCTGCACCACTCTACATGCTGCTCCTTCTGACTCGAATGCCCTCCTGCCCCTCCTTCCACCTGTCAAACTCCCAATCACCCTTTAAAACCCAGTTTGAATTTTATTTCTTCTGTGAAGCTTTCCCTGACACCCCCAAAAAGAATAATGTTTCCACAGTGTTTTGTCATTTACTCCATAAAAGAAACAAAAACATGTATTTTAAAAAGTATCTGTCATCTCTAATAGCTTGTAAACATCTTGAGGAAAGAGACTAAGTTTTGCTTCTTTTTCCCCCAAAGAGAACTTTATGAAAACATTTACCATTTCTTTAGAAAGAGGTTTTACCATCTCTTTAGAAAGCTCCAGAATCTATAACCAGGAATAAGTGTTAATGGGATAAGAACCAATGAGAGGACAGCATATGATGCTGAAATGTACTTTCTTATTAATATGAATTCAATGGGCTCATGGAAGGAACCCTTTTATCAAACTGGGTAGAAAGCATTTTCTGTAAAGTATCTTTAGAAAAATATGTACAATTTGAAAAATGGTTATCCAAATTTAACAACTGTCATATAAAAGGCTCATAAAATGTGTGTGGCTGTGTTTCTCAAGATTGTGCGGTCAACTCTGTCACCCTGTCGGCAACCTTGGTCACATTATGCCTAGACATTGTGATTTTGTTCTTGGGGTTCTTAATAATGGTTGTGGTTTTATAAGAAAAGGAAATCTGAAATCTTGTCCCTGTTATTAATACTCATGTCATTACTAATAAAAGTGGTTTGTTGATATGCTAAACAGGTTGTAAAAGCTGTCACTTTGCATGAAATTAACTAGAGAAATACTTCTTTATAGCATGAATATGCAAATGTTCAAAACTTCACAGTAAACTCAAGACATGAATTTCCAGTTCTCTCACCTTGTATCCAATATAAGTGTAAATTAACTTACATTTAACCTTCCTGGGCTGAGGTAAGTAAATTTGCAAACACAGAGTTAAAAGCTTCCTTTTTATTCCCCAGAAACATTTCTGTTAATTCACAGCCCTTCACTGGATCAGTCAAGATTTTTGACACTCTGAGGTGTCACCACAGAGGAAAGGACACCTCAGAGCAAAGTGATGGTCTCCCCAAATCTCAATTTCTCCTTCCATCTATTCAATTTCCAACAATAAAGATTTCAATTTCCAAATATATCCAAAAGATCTTCAGACATGCAGACAAGAACCCCATTCACTAAAACAAGGTGCCCTCACATAGAGTAAAAAACATTCCCTTTTTGTCAAGGTTTATTTTTCCAGTCTTCACCTGAGGCTGGTAGCTAGCAGCGTCTTCTTTAAAGATAGGGTTTTCCTTCATTGAAATATACCATGTGGCCCTTTGGCTATCTGGGCATGTTTTACAGCCTAAAGGTATAACACCGAGAGCACAGTGCAGTGGCTGTGGGGCTGAATGTGCTGAGCTAATCCTAACGTTTTCTGTACCTCTCAGCAGATCTCGGAGAGGCAAGGCAGATATTGCTGAGCACAGTGTTTCTCGCCACTGCTCCTGGTCTCAAAGCCTGAATTGTGTTATTTGCAGCTCTTGGTATGGAAAAAGGAGTGCTGGTGTGAAGATAAGCACCAAATAGCAGAGGGCCACATTCAACCCGAAATTTATATCCAGCGTGTGGGAACACTTGGGTTCCATCATCGCACACTACAGAGCCTGCTCCAACCTCACAGGAGGCCAAGACATCCAGGCACCTATCTACCTTGTGAACCTGCTCCCAGCATTCCTAAGGGTCACTTTAATCCATGGCATGTGCCTCCCCCTGGTACTTGTGCAGCTACAACAAAGAGGAGGACTAGCAGATGCAAAGCTGTGGGAGCAGAGCCATCAGGGGTGCAGCTGGGGCCTCCATCAGGGCATGGTTTATGAAGGCCCCTAAGTGGTCTGTGTGCCACTTTGATGTCAGCTTCCCACCACTCTTCCGTCTCCCCTTACTTCCTGACCCCCAGCCTCTGGTTTCTCTATTCTCTTCCAACTCACCAGAGTGGAGGAAGCATCCTCCATGGAGATGCACAGCTGTGATCCTAGCTCCATGCTTGGAACAATTTTATGCATCTTTAGTCCTTAGCACTGGGCCCAGCACATAGTAGCAAGCAATAAATATTTGTCAAATACGTGATGCTATATCTCTGTGTATCTAGAACATGACAGAAAACAGAAGATAAATGGTAATGTACATTAACAAGGGACACAGCACATTTCAGAAATTAATCAAAAATAAATCTTCTGTGAACTGAGGGAAGGAAGAATCAAAATAAAACAGAGCAGCACCATGATCATCTATGAACAAAGGACCGAAATGCTGTGTTTATAGTGAGGATAATCATGGAAACTTCTTTCCACCTCCTGATTTCTGGGTAAGGGAGGAGGGATACGGAGTTGACATTATTGTGTGGGGAAGAGACAATAATCTAAGAAGCAGGAAACCTGGGTCTTCCAAAAAATTTACATACAGCCACTAATTGCCTTGTCTTCGAGTTCCCTCCTTTTTTATTATGCTAATGATACATACTGAGAACCTGAAAGATCCCAATGGAGAAGACATTGAAGCAGCTGTAAGGAAGAACAAGGTTCTGGTCTGAGAATCATTTATTCAATAAACATGTTATTTACTCATCAACTCTTACATGGTAGGCCTTGAGATGGGGACACAGCGCTGAACAGGACAGGTGTGGTCCCCGTCCTCATTAACGATGGTAGAGAGAGAATACCAGTAAGTAACAGGCTATTGGAATACTGCATGATGCCTGCTATGGAAGGGTACCAGGGTGAACACATGGGTCACCCACCTCAGAGATGGGGGCTTGAGGAAACTGTCCCAGAGGAAGTGATATCTAAGCCAAGACTAGAAGAAGAAGTAGGGCTCAGGGAGGTGGAAGAGAAGGGACAGAGAAAATAACCCAGAGGGAAATGTGGGAAAGCATTCCAGAAGGAACAGCATGTACAAAAGGGACCATCTTTTCATGTGGCTTTGTGTCCATGTCCTCTCCGTGTGTGTGCTCTTATTTTCAGGTAAGATGATTTGTAAAATAATGTGGCACTTCTGTTAAGGCTCATTATATAGATCATTTTTACAACTGTCAGAATTCCAAAAAAGTTTTAAAATAATAATAACAATAATAAGGCTTACTTTCTCCACTTACAGAATAATATCTATCTCAGAATTCAATCTACCCCAGGTCAGACCAAAAACATACCATCAAATTGTCTGGTGATGAACTATGGACAGGTAGGTTTTTTAATTGGGAAAGATTTGATAATCCATCACTTTATCTATGATTTTCTAACCTGAGAGACCACGGTAAGGAAGATGGATAGAGTTAAACCTGTTTTCTCTTAACTTGTGACTCCTACTAAATTTTGAATTGCTCTTGAGCAGGCTCTTGAGTGTCCTACCCTTGCCTGAATGTCCCTACTACACCTAGTATAAGACAGAGTCCAGGACCTTTTACGTGCTCCTCAGTCTCTCCACCAACCCTAGGATTGCATTCAAATAAAATTAACAGCAACAGCGCACCCCACACCAAACACAACTGGAAGGCAGGGCTGCAGAAACGTTAGATCACAGGCTTAGCAACAGACAGCCTGGATTTGAATTTTGACTCCGGTAGTTATTAATTGTGTGGCTATAGGCAAACTACTTAACATCTTCTTGCTTAATTGCCTAATCTGTAGAAGGAACATAAGATAGGATTAACCGGCCAGGCGCCGTGGCTCACGCCTATAATCCCAGCACTTTGGGAGGCCGAGCGGGCAGATCATGAGGTCAGGAGATCGAGACCATGGTAAAACCCCATCTCTATTAAAAATACAAAAAATTAGCTGGGCGTGGTGGCAGGTGCCCGTAGGCCCAGCTACTCTGGAGGCTGAGGCAGGAGAATGGCGTGAACCCGGGAGATGGAGCTTGCAGTGAGCCGAGATCGTGCCACTGCACTCCAGCCTGGGTAACAAAGCGAGACTCCCTCTCAAAAAAAAAAAAAAAAAAAAAAAAATGATAGGACTAACCTCATAGCATCGATTGTTTGCCCCAAATTCACTTAATGATCAGGTATCTGGCTAAATCTTCATCTTTTCCCAGAACTCTTCCATTAGGCCCCCTCTAAGTCAATTCAAAATTGAAGCTTTATGGTGATTTTTCTTTTGAAATACCAGTACCTGCAAATCTAATGTGTTTTGACAACCCACTTCAAGGGCCACACCTTGAACCTTGTTATCACCTGAACTGCTCTACTTCAGAAAGACTGCCTTTCACACTTACTTTCTAACCACAGCCTCTTACTCTTCTTTATTTCCTATAAGCTTATTCTCATTGCACCTCCCAGAAACTCTGAATTCAGTCACAGATTCAGTAAACAAAAATAGATCGAATGCCAGGCACTGTTTCCTGGTTTCTTTCCTTTTCTTTCATCTTATCAGATCTCTTCTGGTCCCAATTTCCTTTTCTTCCCAACCAGGGCCCTACAGTTAATTATATGAACTATTTTCTCTGCTACACCCTCAAATTCACTGAACACATGTTTTTCTGTTTGAAGTCTCAGTTTCCTCTCAGTTTCAATTAATATATGCAGAGGAAAGCATATATTAATTCTTAATTTGTCTCTTGGACAGTTTCATCTTTCTGAAGGTTAAAGAAGTAATAAGCAAAAATTGTTTGTCTAGATCCTGTACATTACTGGAGGTTACAAATTAATTTGTATTCTCACCCCATACCACATATCAAATAGGTCCCAGGTTATTTATAGATTCAACTTTTAAAAAAATCCAACTATTACAACAAACTCAGGGGATATAGTTCTCATAAGCTCTTCTTTAAAAAAAAATACAAAAGACTAGCTTCAGCTAAACAAGAGATAAATGATAAAGACTCTTATAAACAGAATGACAAGTACTGAATCCACTTAATTATAGTACTAACCAAAGAACAAAATAAAACAAAACTATGGAGATTATAAAGAGAAAACAATGTAAATATTATATACTATGACAATATAGAAATGTTGTAAATAAAAAAAGTTGGTGAAGGACAGGTGGAGATACTTCCTTATCATTTTTAGCCTCGTGTTAAAAGATACTACTTAATATATTAACAGGATATATATAAATATAGACATAGTTTATTAAAACTTGTTTTTAAGAAAATAGATGTAAACACAAAGATAAATAAGCAACAATATAGTCATAGAGAGAAAAAATTGGAGCAGGGAAGTATAAATAAATATTTTAGTCACCGTCTATGCTAGGGAGTCAATAAACACTGCCGAATAAAGAAAAGATGAAGTATTTTACGTAAATATATTATACGTATAAATTTTTATGTTATGTAAAGAAAATCACGACTGGGCATGGTGGCTCAGGCCTGTAATCCCAACACTTTGGGAGGCTGAGGTGGAAGGATCACTTCAGCCCAGGAGTTTGAGGCCAGCCTGGGCAACATAGTGAGACCTCATTCCTACAAAATATCAAAAAATTAGCTGGGTGTGATGGTGCACGCTGATGGTCCCAGCTACCTGGGAAGCTAAGGCAGGAGGATCACTTGAGCCCAGGAGATGGAGGCTGCTGTGAGCCATGATTGCACCACTGCACTCCAGCCTGGGCATTAGAGTGGCCCTGTCTCAGAAAAGAAAGAAAGAAAGAAAATCACTAGAACAAAAACGCAAACCTTCCTATTTTTCAGAACAGGGCATGCTTTTAAACTTCAATGTAGTTATTCCATTTCCAGGGTGCAAATACAAGATTATACTTTCAATACTGTAATAGCAAAAGATTGAGAAAATCTATATGTCCAGCAATGAGAGACTGCTTAAAAAATCCATACAGTGAAATGCTGTGTATCCATCTTAATGGATGACTGAGGGAGTTCAATATGTCCTGAAATGAAAAGACATTAAAAATACATCATTACACAAAAATGCAAGGTACAGAACAATGCATTTTATGTAAAAAAGAAAATATAAGTGATATATGCATGTACACATACATATGTACACATAGGCTCTAGAAAGGTATTTATAAGGAGGATAAGAGTGATGAATTTGGGGAGGAAAACTATGTGGCAGGAGACAGGAATGAAACAGAAATTTATTTCCACACTTCATTCCTTTTTGTGTCTTTTGAATTTTGTACCATGTTTACATGATACCCATTCAAAATTTAATGAATTTTTACAAAATGTCTTTGCATTTCACTGTTGAAAATGTTAATTTTTTCATTATGACTTTTCCTTTCATTCTATTAAGACTCAGAAATACCTCAATATTTCTTAATAATTACTTCCTTCAATTTGCTATTGTAATCATTTTTTAATCAAATAATTTTTTCTTAGCCATATATTTTTAGGTTCAATGGGTTTTTTAAATGGATTTTTAACATCCTATGGAATAAGTGGTTAAAGTACAAATGGAACAACTGACTCATGTGATTTACTCAAAACTTTCAGCATTTTAATTATGGCCAATTTCTAGATTGAACACTTCAGTAGTTATATATGAATAAAGATATAAATGCATTATTAAGGTTAATGAAATAAGGACAGGTTCAGCTGCATACACGTAATAAGTCACATTCTTTGCCATTTCAGTTTTGGTGAGGACAAGAGATGCCTATCTTTCTTCATCACAGGGATACCTTCCTAATATTCTCTCCTGCCATGAAGCACCACTGTGTCCAGAAGTTTCAGCAGCAGAGGCTAAGCTGAGAATAAAGGAAATCATGGAGAAACTAGACCAGCTGAGCCCACCCAGACCTTTCACCCACATGAACACCACCACCAGTGCTGCACACAGCACAGCCACCATCCTCAACCCTCGAGACACACACCACAGGGGGGACCAGCTGGACATCCTGCTGGAGGTGACAGACCACTTGGTGGGACATAGGAAGCAATACGGCAGGGATTTCCTGAGGGCCAGGATGTCCTCCCCAGTGCTGATGGCAGGTGCTTCAGGAAAGGTGATCAGCTTCAACAATGGCACCTAACTGGTCAGCTTCACTTTGTTCTGCGGGGGCCAGATACCCCTGTCTCTGCTGCTCACCCACCCCAGTGAAGAAGCATTGGCTTTCTGGAGGATGAAACACCAAGACTGTGACGGGATCATCTTCACAGGCCAGTTTTCCAGGGGCACCTCTCAGGTCAATACTGATTGCACTCTCGTTTCAAACTCAAATGCTGGATTGTGCCAGTACCTGCATACCCAAGAAGCCTTCTACTGCTACTCAGAGGTCAGGGACCCACTTGAGCAGGCAGTCTGTCCTTTCTCAGATCTCACCCTCCATGCTGGGAGATGCACTGCTCTCTTCAAAGCTGTCAGACAGGGACATTTACCTCTGCCGAGGTTTCTGCTGCTTTTTGTTTAGCTATGCCCTGTCCCCAGAGGTGGGGTCTACAGAGGCAGGCAGGCCTCCTTGTGCTGTGGTGGGCTCCACCCAATTCCAGGTTCCCAGTGGCTTTGTTTACCTACGTAAGCCTCAGCAATGAGGGGCCCCTTCTCCAGCCTCGCTGCCACCTTGCAGTTAGATCTCAGACTGCTGTGCTAGCAATGAGGGAGGCTCCGTGGGCGTGGGACCCTCTGGGCCAGCTGTGGGATATAATCTCCTGGTGTGCCCTTTGCTAAGACCCTTGGTAAAGCACAGTATTAGGGTGGGAGTTACCCAATTTTCCAGGTGTTGTGTGTCTCAATTTCCTTTGGCTAGGAAAAGGAATTCCCTTTCCCCCTTGCACTTCCCAGGTGAGGCGATGCCTCGCCCTGCTTCAGCTCTCGCTGGTCAGGCTGCACCCGCGAACCAGCACCAACTGTCCAACATGCCCCAGTGAGATGAACCCGGTACCTCAGTTAAAAATGCAGAAATCACCTGTCTTTTGGGTTGCTCAAGCTGGGAGCTGGAGGCTAGAGCTGTTCCTATTCGGCCATCGTGGGCACTCCCCTTGTTGCTCTTTTGAAGGGATTTTTTGTGTGTGTGACTCAATCTCCTTCACTTCAGCTCTGATTTGGTTATTTCTTGGCTTCTGCTAGCTTTGGGATTTGTTTGCTCTTGATTCTCTAATGCTTTTAGTTGTGATGTTAGGTTGTTAATTTGAGACCTATCTAACTTTTTGATATGGGTGTTTAGTGCTATTAATTTCCCTCTTGACACTGCCTTAGCTGTGTCCCAGAGATTCTGGCATGTGGTATCTTTGGCCTCATTAGTTTCAAAGAACTTCTTGAATTCTGCCTTAATTTTATTATTTACCCAAAAGTCATTAAGGAGCATGTTATTCAATTTCCATGTAATTGTATGGTTTTGGGTGAATTTCTTAGTCTTGATTTCTAATTTGATTGTGATGTGGTCCAAGAGTCTGTCTTTCATGATTTCAGTTCTTTTGCATTTGCTGAGGAGTGTTTTACTTCCAATTATGTGATCAATTTAAAAGTATGTGCCATGTGGCAATGAAAATAATATATATTTTGTTGTTTCTGGGTGGAGAGTTTCATAAATATCTATTAGGTCTATTTGATCTGGTGCTGAGTTCAGTTCCTGAATACCTTTGTTAATTTTCTGTCTCAGTGATCTGTCTAATATTGTCAGTGGGGCATTAAAGTCTCCCACAGTTATTGTGTGAGAGTCTAAGTCTCTTTGAAGGTCTCTAAGAACTTGCTTTATGAATCTGGGTGCTCCTGTGTTGTGTGTATTGTATTTAAGTTAGCTAGATCTTTTTGTTGAATTGAACTCTTTACCATTTGAATTCTTTACCGTCTTTGTCTTTTTTATTTGTTTGTTTTATCTTTCCTGGTTTAAAGTCTGTTTTGTTAGAAACTGGGATTGCAATCCCTGCTTTTTTTCTGTTTTCCATTTGCTTGGTAGATTATTCTCCATTCCCTTATTTTGAGCCTACGTGTGTCATTGCATGTGAGATGGATCTCTTGAAGACAGCATACTAATATATCTTTGTTCTTTATCCAACTTGCCACTCTGTCTTTTAACTGGGGCATTTAGCTATTTACATTCAAGGTTATTATTGATATGTGGGGATGGATTCTGTCATCATGATGTTGGCTGGTTATTTTGCAGACTTGTTTATGTGGTTGCTTTATAGTGTCACTGCTTTGTGTACTTCAGTGTGTTTTTGTAGTGGCTGGTAATAGTCTTTCCTTTCCATATTGCTTCCTTCAGGAGCTCCTGTAAGGGAGGTCTGGTGGTAAGAAATTCCCTCAGCATTTGCTTATCTGAAAAGGATCTCATTTCTCCTTCACTTATGAAGCTTAGTTTGGCTAGATATGAAATTCTAGGTTGGAATTTCTTTTCTTTAAGAAATATTGAATATTGACCCTCAGTCTCTTCTCAGTTGTAGGGTTTCAGCTGAGAGGTCTGCTGTTAGTCTGATGGGCTTCCCTTTGTATGTGACCTGGCCTTTCTCTCTGGCTGCCTTTAACATTTTTTCTTTCATTTTGACCTTGGAGAATCTGATGATCATGTGTCTTGGGGATAATCTTTTTATGAAGTAATTTACTGGGATTCTCTGCATTTCCTGAATTTGAATGTTGGTCTCTCTAGCTAGGTTGGGGAAGTTCTCATGGCTGATATCCTGAAATATGTTTTCCAAGTTGATTCCATTCTCCCCATTTCTTTCAGGTACACCAATCAGTTGTAGATTCAGTCTCTTCACATAATCCCATATTTCTCAGAGGTTTTGTTCATTCCTTTTTTTGTCTCTATTCTTGTCTGCCTGTCTTATTTCAGAAAGCCAGTCTTCAAGCTCTGAGAGTCTTTTCTCTGCTTGGTCTATTCTGCTATTAATACTTGCATTTATGAATTTCTTATAGTGTGTTTTTCAGTTCTGTCAGGTCAGCTACATTCTTCTCTATACTGGCTATTTTGTGTGTCAGTTCCTGCATGCTTTATTATAATTTCTAGCTTCTTTGTATTGGGTTACAACGTACTCCTGTAGTTCACTGAACTTCATACCTGTCCATATTCCGAATTCTACTTCTGTCATTTCAGCCATCTCAGCTTCAGCTGGGTTTCAAACTCTCGCTGGAGAGACGATGCGATCCTTTGGAGGAAAGAAGGCACTCAGGCTTGTTGAGTTTTCAGCATTCTTTGCACTGATTCTTTCTCATCTTTGTGGGATTATCTACCTTCAATCTTTGAGGTTGCTGACCTTTGGATTTTTTTTCCTTTGTCCTATTTGATGACTTTGAGGGTCTGATTATGGTATAAGGCAGATTAAGCCAGCTGGCTTCACTTCTGGGAGATGTTAGGCGGCCAACACTCAGCTCCCAACTCCTGGAATGCATGCTTTAACTGTGGGGGACTTGTACTGGGCCTGACTTTGTTCTCTGGGCTGGAGACTGTGTGTGCTATTGCACTAGAGGTGGTATCGGCTTGGGGTGGCACAGGTCTGGGTGCCTTCTCTGTGCCCCATAAGCAGGGGTGATCACTCAGGGTGTGGGAGGATTCCCTGTTTTCTGTACAGAATCAGTGCAAATGTGGGGCACTGGCTAGGTGGGGCTTCCTGGCTCTGTGCCGGCCAAGGATTTGTCTGCAACAGCCATCACTGGGGGTTAGTAGGGATGCATACTACACTCCTACTGGCAGGGCAAGTGAAGCAAAACCCACCCCTGCAGACACACATCAACCAAGTGATGTGGGGAGTTGCCATGGCCTCAGGGGAAGCTGCAGTATGGGGAGGAAATTTGCAGGCTGATGTGTGGCCATAGAGGCCACCTCTCTGGAGTTTTCCACTGGTCAGGCACAGTCTACAGGCACAGAAGCTATGGTGTGGGCCTCCAGAGTCCCCCAAGACTGCCCTGTAAGCAGGTAAGGCCAGGCTGGGGCCCTGGGAGAGGCCAGTAGACCAAAGAGTGCTCAGGTTGGACCAGCCCTGTCTGATGTGCAAGACTACCCTGCAGAGATCAGGTCTGACAGTACGGACATTTTCATTTATTGTGTTGGATACACTATGGATCTTTTCAAACTAGAGACCAGTGTTCTTAATTTCAGAAATATTGTATTATTATTTCTTTGATAATGGCCTCCCTGCCAATTTCTCTATTCTCTTCTTCTGTAATTCCCAATACTTCAATATTGTATCTCTTGGATTTATCTTCTAAGCTTCTTAATTTTTAAACTTTATACCTCTTTATTGTTTTGCTATATTTTCTGCAAAATTATCTTGACATATCTTTTGACACTTCTATTGATGGTTTTTTTTAAGTCATCAATTTTTTTCATTTTAAAAAGATCCTACTTGTTCTTTGAATATTCTTTTTCACAGAATTCAGTTGTTTCCTGGATACAACATTTTCCCTGATTTCTATGAATATATTCATTTTATTACTAATACACATTTTATTTGAAGTTTTATTTTATTCTTGAAATTGTCTCTGTCTCTTCTAGGTTCCTTTTATCTGTGTGACTATCTGGTTTCTCTTTCACACAGGAAATGTTCATCAAATACCTGAAATCCTTAGCCATCTCCTCATACCATTATGATATCCACTTAAAAAGCCACCTGGATGCTCTATGTATATGGATGGGACTGATTAATACGACAGTCTCACTGTGCAGTGATGAGGTGGCAAACAGGTCTATTCATCAGGACTTACACCCACAAATACCAGCATCTGAAGCTTTTGTCTTGGCCTGCTCAATTTCTTATGGAAAAAAAAAAGTATCTAATCTCTGAGGAGTCTAGCTCCTAGCCAAAATCCTACTGTGTGATCTTTCAGGCCCAATCATAGGTGCCACAACCACTTTATCTGGGAGCCTTGAAGACACCTTTGTCTACTGTGACTCAGTATTCACTGTTTTTCCACCCCTAGCCACGTGGCTAAATAAGTAAATAAATAAGTAAGCAAGCCTGGGATAACAATTCTCCCAGGGAAACTTAAAGGAAACAAATCAAACTCTTTCAGAATTCACACACAGAAGCCAAACCACATAGGTTTTTCATGTAACGTCCTACCAATCACAAGATCACAATATAGAATTACACAAGAAAACCATCTACCATAAGCAAAAATAGAAGGATTTCATGGAATTCGATCTCCAAGAAATTCATATGCGAGTCATCATTGAAGACTATAAGCATTTAAAATTACAAAATAGAATCAAATCTATGTGAAAGAAGAAACTAGGAAAAACATCACACAGGCTGGCAAAAGTACTACACAATACTTCCAGATATGAAAAATATAGTCATTAAAATAGCAAATAACAGTAACATTACAAAGTCCCATCATCTTAGAAAGTCCCTAATCTTATAAATTCTGTGGATGGGTCAAACAGCATATTAGACAAAGATGAAGAGAGAAATAGTGAAACTGCAGATAGACCTGAATAAATTACTCAGAATATAGTGCAAAGAAGATGGAAATATAAAATAGAAGGCTAGAGACATAAAGTATATAATGAGAAAGTCTAAAAAGAGCCTTTTTTTGGGGGAGTGGAGAGAAGAATTTGAAAAGATAATTAAGAATTTTCTATAAGAAACATGTGAATCCTTAGATTAAGATTCCCAATGAGTCCCAAGCAGCATAAAGAGAAGTAAATCTACACCTAGGCACAGTACAGAACACCCAAGAGATATGAAATGAGTCTAAAATTTCTTGTATTCACAATAGAATGAATGCTGGTACTTTTTCCTGAGATAGAGAACAATGAAAGAAGTCCAGAGTTTGGCTGGAAAGAACATGAACTTGATATGGGACATTTTACTTTGGGAAATCTCTGGGCTGTCAAGGGTAGAAGCCAAATACTCGCTTGTGGAAAAACCTTCTTTCACATTATTTGTCTAAGACAGGGTTTCCTAACCATTGCACTATTGACATTTTGGGCTGAATAATTCTTCGTTGTGGGAAGTTGTCTTGTGCATTGTAACATGTTTAGCAGCATCTCTGGTCTCTACCCACTAAATGCCAGTTAGCACTCCTAATTGTGAAAAACAAAAACTAGATATCCCCTAGAATACAAAATCACCTCTAGTTGAGAACCACTGGTCTAACAGAAGATGGTGATTTGGTATATACAGTATCTACTGAGAAGCTACAGGTTTTTGGTTTTTTTGTTTGTTTGTTTGTTTTTTATGTTCTCATGGATACATTGAGATACTCTCTTCCAAAGCCCTTCTTACCTCCAAAGCCCTTCTCTCTGATCTTGAGCCACAGTGCACTTCATTTGACAGCTCTCTTGGCCTTCTTGGAGCTTTTCTGATCCATTAGCCCTGGAATAAATAAGGCACTGACTTTCATAGTCCCAAAGATTCCTCCCTGAATCTTTAAGTCCCTATATTTGAACAGCAGAACAGTCATTCAGAATTAAATGGTTTTTGTAACTTGTAAAATACCTTAAATATACTACAATAACCATAAATATTATATTCTCTCAAGTTAAAAGGTCATTCAAAGATAACCTGACATTTGTGGTGATTTCAATGCTTGAGGGGAAAACCGGCTAATTGTCTCTTCCCCTTTCTTGAGGGTTGATTCTGTACACTGAAATAATGCAAAGCTTTGAATCCACTGAGGGCTTGGAGAGTAACCCTAAGTCTGCTTTTTGCTGTAAGGGGTAGTGCTTAGAGCAGTGGCTTCCAAATTGACTGGATGTCTCAGAATCACCTGGAAGAGCTTTCTAAAAACAGAAACTATCCAGTTTCTACACTGAAAATTAGGTCTGGGGTGGGGTTCCAAAATCTGTATTGTTTTAAAAAACTTCCCATGCATACTGCTAGGTTTCAGAACTACTTTAAAGGATGGACATCCCTACTCAGGTGAATAACTATTCGGCTTCATCACTGACATGGCCCTAAAATAATGGTTTTCTGTGTTGTAAGTTAGAGTTGTTGTTAAAGATGTCAGCATATTCCTAAATAATTCATGGTTCAAAGAGAGTATCAAATATAGAAACTTCAAACTGCAAGTATAGAAACAGAATAGAAAGTCTAGAAAAAGACCAACAAAATACACTCAACTGATTTTCAACAAAGGCACCAAAATAATTCCATAGGGAATGGACAGTCTTTTTTGCAAATGGTGTTGGAACAACTGGATATCAAAATGGGGAAAATAAAAATGAACCCTGACTTCTCCTTCATACCAATTCATACCACTTCATACCAAACATAAAAATTAATTTGGGAAGAATGATGGGATCAAGCACAAAACTATAAAGCTGTAAGAAGAAAATAAATTTACAATATTTAGATAGGTAAGGATTTCTTAAGTAAAACACAAAAAGCAAAGATCTTCTATTCTTCAAAAGACACTGTAAAAAGGATAAATCACAAACTAGAAGAAAATATTTACAATACATAAATATGACAAACAGCTTATATCCAGAATATGTGGAGAACGCTTACAACTCAAATAACAAAGAAAACAGACAACCCATTTTTTAATGGACAAAAGGACTGAACTAACCTTTCACCCCACAAAAGTATATGAATGGCCAATAAGCACTCAAAAAGATGTTCAATATCATTATCCATCAAGAAAATACAAATTTAAAACACATGATATGCTACTTTGGACCCAATAAAGTTACTAAAACTTAAAAGACTGAGAATACCAATTATTAATATCGATGTGGAATAAGTGGAAATCTCATGCATTTCTGTATGTAATATATATGGTACAAACACTAGAAAACATTTGGGCAGTTTCTGGTAAAATTAACTATACCCCTTGGCCCAGAAATTCCAGTAAATATGCACCCCCCAAAAATGAAAACATGTCCACAGAAAGATTTTTAAAGGAATTCCTATAGCAACTTTATGCATAATAGCCAAAAAACTGGAAACAACCCAAAAGTTCATCTAGAAACAGGGTAACAAATTGTGGTATAGTCATACCATGGAATGCTGCTCAGCAATTTAAGAAAAAAAAAGAACGAACTGCTGATATAAGCAACACTATGGATTAACCTCAAAATCACTTTGCTGAGGGAAAGAAGCCAGACACAAAAGAGCACATACTATAAGATTTCATATACACAAAGCCCAATAATCAATGAAATGAATCAGTAGTGACAGAAATCAGCAGCAGTTGTCCATGAGGATTTGGAACTGACTGGAAGGTGATGGGAGAGAACATTTGGGGTAGTGAAAGTTTCTGTGTCTTGGGTGGTGTGTTGGTTACACAGACACATGTATTTGTCGAAACTCACCAAACTGTACAATTAACATATGTGCATTTCACTCTGTATACATTTTACTTCATTAAAAAACTAATCTAATTGTACCCTTAAGATATGTGTATTTTATTGCTTGTAAACTATACTTATTTGTTACAAAAGCTTAAAAATGCAGTTACAGGCTATTAAATCTATAAATACAGCAAAATCTACAAATCAAAACTGATATGAGGATAAATATATTCAGAAGAAATTTTACAGTCTTAAATATATTCATTTTAAAAACAGAAAATCAAAATGAATTTGAAAAATGGCAAAAAAACAAGATGAGAAACCTAAGATATCAAGAGAAATTATTAGAAAATAAAAATAGATTTGATAAATACATCCAAGAGCTAATTTCTTTGCAAATATCAATAAAATGGACAAACCTCTTACATATTTAAACAACAGAAAACACATTCAAAACATTAAAAGCACGAATTAGGCTTTATTCACAGATATAGAAGTATGTTACAATGGTGTAAGAAATTTAAACACAGTAACCTAAGCTAAAAATTCTGAAAATAAGGATAAGACACGTGATTTTCTAAAAACACATAAACTTACAGAAAAGACTTGAGAAAATAGTTCATCTGGATGTCAATAATCACAGGAGAAGTTGAAATTTTTGCCTAAGAAATAACTCCAAAAGCAGTACCATGTCCAGACAATTTTACAAGTGAGTCCTATTGAAGCTTCAAGGAAAGATAATTAACATGCAATTTAAGTTGTTCCAGAGCAGAGAAAAAGATGGCACACTTCCAATTCATTTTCCCAAACCACCAATACTCTAATACCAAAGCCCACACATAAATACAGCACAAAAAAGGAAATCACAAACTAATCTCACTATTAATATAAATAACATGCTAATCCACTAGCATGTTAAAAACACCAGTCAATTAATTAGTCACATCAATACCTCTGAAGATTAAAATTAATTATTTCAATAATTGCAAAGATTAAAAATAATTAAACTGAAAGCAATATTAAAATAAATACAAAAGCCTCCTGAAAATAGAAGAAAACTTCCTTAATCTAATAGAAAATAGTTATTGCATATTGATAGCCAATATTATGGTTAATGATAAAATATAGAGTGTAGTCTCATTAAAATCAGGAAGAAGAGCAGTGTGTTCATTACTCTTTTGCATTTTTCTGTAAGTTATAGCCAATGTAACAAAGGACAATAATTTTTTAATTGATTATTTTTTTAATTAATTATTATGGATACATAATAGTTATACACATTTATACAGTACATGTGACACACTGATACAAGCATACAATGTCTAATGATCAAATCAGGATAATTGGGATATCTATCACCTCAAGTATTTATCATTTCTTTGTGTTAGAAACATTCCAATTTCACTCGTTCAGTTATTTTAAAATGTACAATAAATTATTGTTAAATGGGGACAAATGTCTCTCTGTTTTCAAGTGATTCTTCTCTATATGGAAAAGCCTGAGTAAATAAAATGAAAATGTACTAGTAGAAGTCAGTAAGATAACTAGTTTAAAAAGATACAAAAGTCAGCAACATAGATATAGATATTGACATCAGTACAGATAATAGATACAGACATAGATCTCAACGGTAATCACTTAAGAAATTTAACAGGAAAAAAGTTCCATCTTAAACAATAATCAGAAACATGCAATACATAAGAAACATCCTAACAAGAGATGCAAAACGTCTTATATAATGAAAACTACCAAACTTCACTGAGGCCCAAAAAAGACAATCTGTTTATTAGTACGTTTAATAACATAAACATAAAGCAATTTAAATGAAGATACCAATGAAATGCTTAAGAAGTAAACTCAATTATTTCAATGTTCATGTGAAAGAATAAACAAGTTATAACTGACATAAATTATTTTAAAAGATGCTTAATAGCATAATAAAATATGTGGAATATCTTTGTATTTTACCAAATACAGTTGTTCATTGCTTAATAACAAAGATATATTCTGAGAAATGCATCATTAAGCAATTTTGTTGTTGTACAAGAGTGTACTTACACAAACCTAGATGGCATAGCCTACCACACACCTAGGCTATATGATATTGCCTATTGCTCCTAGGCTACAAACCTGTACAGCATTTATACTGTTTTTATACTATATTTATACAGTATTGAATACTGTAGGCAACCGTAACACAAAGATAAATATTTGTGTATTTAAACATATCGAAATATAGAAAAAGTACAGTAAAAATATAATATAAAACATAAACAATGGTACCCCTGTATAGAATACTTACCACAAATGGAGCTTGCAGGGCTGGCAGTTGCTCTGACTGAGTCAGTGAGTGGTGAGTAAATGGGAAGGCCTAGGATATTACATGCACTATGATAGAGTGTATAAACATTTGCACTTGCTGTACAAAAACACTTTTTCTTTATATCTTTATTCTATAAGCTTTCTGCTAATTTTAAATTCTTTTTCTTTCTTAATTTTGCTAAAAATTAAGACACAAACACACACATTACTCTAGGCCTGCACAGGGTCAGGATCATCAATATCACTGTCTTCCACCTTCACATCCTATCAGATGGTGAGCTGCTCAGCGGCAGTAACATGGGGGGGTCATCTCCTATACTAACAATGCCCTCTTCTGGAATACCTCCTGCAGGACCTGCCTGAGGCTGTTTTAATAAGTAGAAAAAGTACATGCTGAAATAACAATAAAAAAGTATCATATAGTAAATACATAAACCAGTAACATAATCGTTTATTATCATTATCAATAATGTACCATACATAATTGCATAGGTTATACTTTTATATGACTGGTAGCACAGGTTTGTTTACACCAGCATCAGCACAAAGACATAAGTAATATTACATTACAATGTTATGATGGCGACTACATCACTAGGCAATAGGAATTTTTCAGCTCCATTATAATCTTACGAGACCGCCATCATATATATGGTCCATTGTTCATCAAAACATCATTATGCAGCTGACTATCAAAATATACTATAAAGACACACATATTAGAGTAATTGGGTATTGTAACAGGGATAAAAAATCAAGAATCAGAACAAATTATATATAACAACTACTTCTACGATTACAAAACAAAACAAAACAAAAAATGTCGAGGAGGTGGAACAAAATGGCCAAATGGAAGCCTCCTGTGATCCTCCCCACTGCAGGAACAACAAATTGAACAACTATCCATACAATAAAGAACCTAAAGAACCAAAAATCAGGTGAGGGATATCACAGTACCTGGTTTTGTTCGTTTATTTGTTTGTTTTTTTGAGACGGAGTCTCGCTCTGTCTCCCAGGCTGGAGTGCAGTGGCGTGATCTCGGCTCACTGCAAGCTCCGCCTCCCAGATTCAGCCACTCTCCTGCCTCAGCCTCCCAAGTAGCTGGGACTACAGGCGCCCGCCACCACGCCCAGCTAATTTTTTTGTATTTTTAGTAGAGACGAGGTTTAACCATGTTGGCCAGGATGGTCTTGATCTCCTGAACTTGTGATCCACCCGCCTCGGCCTCCCAAAGTGCTGGGATTACAGGCGGGAGCCACTGCACCCCTCCCACAGTATCTGGTTTTAACATCATATTAAGGAAAGAGAAACTGAAGAGGGTAGGAAAGACAGTCTTGAATTGCCTACACCACCCTCTCCCCAGTAGCAGTGGCATGGGATGGAGAGAAAAATCTGTGCGCTTGGGGGAGGGAGAGCACAGTGATTGTAGAACATGGCATTGGAACTAAGTCCTGCCCTGTCACAGAGGAAAGCAACATAGGACAGAACAGCTGGCACCCACAGAGGGAGCATTTAGACCAGCCCTACCAAGAGGCAAATTGTCCATACCAGAAGTAAGGACCTGAATTCCAGCAAGATCCACCAACATGGGCTAAAAAGCTCTGGGGTGGGCTCCTAAATTAATTTGAAAGGCAGTCTAAGCCACAAGGATTGCAACTCCTGGGCAAGTCCTGGTGCTATGCCAGGCTTGGAGCCAGCTGACTTGGGTTACACATGACCAAGTGAGATACCAGCTGCTGTGCTCAGGACAGGGCTTGTGTCATCTGTCTCCCAACCCCAAGCAGTGCAGCTTGCAGCTCCAGGAGAGACTTCTTCCTTGTGCTCAAGGAGAGGAGAGGGACAAGTAAAGAGGACTTTGTCTTGCAACTTGGAAACCAGATGAACCACAGTAGGATAGGGCACCCGGCAGAATCCTACAGCCCCCATTCCAGGTCCCAGCTCCCAGACATTTGTAAACACACTCTGGAGAATAAGGGAACCCCTTGTGTTAAAGTGAAAGACCTAGTCCTGGCGAAATTCATCACCTGCTAACTAAAGAGCCCTTGGGCCCTGAATAAGCTAATAGTAGCCAGGCAGTACTCACTTCAGGCCTTGGGTAAGACTCAGAGCAATGCTGGCTGCAGGTGTGACCCAGCACATTCTCAGATGTGGTGGCTCTAGGAAGACACTGCTTCTGCTTGAGGAAAGAAGGAAGACTAAAGGGATCTCTGTCTTGCAGCTTGGGTACCAACCTGGTAACAGTGGGGCAGAGCACCTAGTGGGCTCCTGGGGTAGGGGCGGCCATGAGGAGAGACCCTTCTGTTTGAGGAAAGAGTGGAGAAAACTTTTGTCTTGTGGCTTGGGTCCAGTTCAGCCACAGTAGAACAGAGCACTAAGGTTCTCAACTATAGTCCCTGGTCCCTGAATGGCATCTCTGGACCCACCAGCAGCCAGAGAGAACTCACCGCCCTGTAAGGAAGGACATAAGCCTGGCTGGATTTCCCACCTGCTGACTGTAGAAGCTCTTGAGCCTTGAGTGAACATAGGCAGTAGCCAGGGAGTGGTCAATGCAGGCCGTGGGTGAGACCCAGTGCTGTGCTGGTTTCAGGTCTGATCCAGCACTGTCCCACTGGTGGTGGCCACAGGTGTGCTTGTGTCACTCCTTCCCCAGCTCCAGGCAACTCAGCATAAAGACAGAGATTTTTGTTTGTTTGGGGGAAAGTAAAGAAAGAGAACAAAAATGTCTGCCTGGCAATCCAGAGAATTCTACCAGATCTCACCCAAAACCACCAAGGTGGTACCTCTGAGTCTACAAGAGCCACAGTATTACTGCATTTAGGGTGTGCCCTAAAGCCAATATGGCTGCAGTGACCAAAGACATCACAACATCCAAGTTCCTCTGAGTACCTGGAAAGCCTTCCCAAGAAGGACAGGTGCACACAAGCCCAAACCGTGAAGACTACAATAAATACCTAACTCTTCAATGCCCAGACACTGAAGAACATCCACATGCATCAAGAACATTCAGGAAAACATTAACTTACTAAATAAACTAAATACACCGTAACAAATCCCAGAGAGGAAGAGATACGCGACCTTTCAGACAGAGAATTCAAAATAACTGTTTTAAGGAAGCTCAACAAAATCCAAGATAACAGAGAAGAAAGTCAGAATCATATCAGATAAATTTAAAAAACAGATTGAAATAATTAAAAAGAATCTAGCAGAAATTCTGAAGCTGAAAAAGGCAATTGGTCTATTGAAGAATGCATCATAGTCTCTCAGTAGCAAAATGATCAACAAGAAAGAATTAGTTAAGTTTGAATACAGGCTATTTGAAAATACACAGTCGGGGAGACAAAAGAAAAAAAAATAAAAAAGAAGAAGGTATGCCTACAAGATCTAGAGTCTCAAAAGAGCAAATCTAAGAGGTATTAACCTTAAAAAAGGAGGTGGATAAAGAGATAGGGGTAGAAAGTTTATTCAAAGGGATAATTACAAAGAACTTCCCAAACCTAGGGAATATATCAATATTCAAGTACAAAAAGGTTATAGGATACCAACCAGATTTAATCCAAAGAGGACTACCTAAGGCATTTAATAATCAAACTCCCAAAGGTCAAGGATTTATAAATGATCCTAAAAGCAGCAAGAGAAAAGAAACAAATAACATATTATGGCGCTCTAATATGTCTAGCAGCAGACTTCTCAGTGGAAACCCTACAGGCCAAGAGTCAGTGGCATGACATATTCAAAGTGCTGAAGGAAAAAACTTTTACCATTGAATAGTCTATCCAGCAAAAATATCCTTCAAATATGAAGGAGAAACTAATACTTTTCCGAACAAAAGCTGAAGGATTTCATCAATATCAGACCTTTTCTATAAGAAATGATAAAGGTAGTTCTTCAGTCTGAAAAAAAGGAGGTAAATGAGCAATATGAAATCATGTGAAGGTATTCACTAATAATAGTAAAAACACACACACACAAAACAGAATATTATAACACCATAATTGTAGTGTGTAAACTATATCATGAGTAGAAAGACTAAATGGTGAACAAATAAAAAATAATAACTACAACTTTTCAAGACAGAGACAGTATAAGATATAAATAAAAACAATAAAAAGTTAAAAGGCAAGGAGATAAAGTGTAGTATTCACATTAGTTTAATCTTTGCTTGCTATTTTGTTGTTTGCACAATCAGTGTTAAGTTGTCATGGGTTCAAAATGATGGGTTATAAGATATTATTTGAAAGCCTCACAGTAACAAATCAAAAATCATACAACAGATATACAAAATAAAAAGCAAGAAGTTAAAACATACCACCTGAGAAAATCACCTTCACTAAAAGGAAGACAGGAAGAAGGGAAAGAAGGAAGAGAAGACCAGAAAGCAACCAGAAAACAAATAACAAAATGGCAGGAGTGAGCCCTTGCTTATCAATAATAACATTGAATGTAAATGAACTAAACTCTTCAATCAAAAGTAACAGAGTGGCTGAAAGGATAAAAATAAAAAGACCAAATAATCTGTTGCCTACAAGAAACACACTTCACCATAAGACATACATAGACTGAAAATAAAGGGATGGAAAAGGACATTTCATGCTAATAAAAACCAAAAAAGTTTGTAAGTATGAATAGCTACACTTAAATCAGACAAAACAGATTTCAAGACAAAAACTATAAAAAGAGACAAAGAAGGGCATTATATAAGATGGTCAATTCAGAAAGAGGATATAACAATTGTGAATATACATGTACTCAACATTAGAGCACCCAGATATGTAAAACAAATATTATTAGAGCTAAAGAGAGAAAAAAATCCCAATACAATAATAGTTGGAAAATTTAACACCCCAATTTCAGCATTGGACAGATCATCCAGACAGAAAATCAACAAAGAAACATTGGGCTTAATCTGCACTATAGATCAAATTGACCTAATAGATATTTAGAGAACATTTCATCCAATGCCTGCAGAAAACACATTCTTCTCAGCACATGGATAATTCTCAAGGATGAACCATATGTTAGGCCACAGAAAAGCCTTTAAAGATTTTTTAAAAACTGAAATTATATCAAGTATCTTTCTGAAAACAATGGAATAAAACTACAAATCAATAATGAGGGATTTTTGGAAACTATACAAATACATGAAAATTAAACAATATGCTCTTAAATAATAAAGATCAGAGCAGAAATAAAATTCAAACAAAAAATACAAAATATCAACAAAATGGAAAGTTGATGTTTTTAAAAGATAAACAAAATTGACAAACCTTTGGCTCAACTAAGAAAAGAAGAAAGCAGACCCAAATAAATAAAGAAGAAAAAGGAGACATTAAAACCAAAACTACACAAATTCAAAGGATCATTAGAGGGTACTATGAGCAACCACATGCCAACAAATTGGAAAAGCTAGAAGTAATTGATAAATTCATAGACACATAAAACCTCCCAATATTAAGCCATGAATAAATCCAAAATCTGAACAGGCCAATAACAAGTAATAACATTGAAGCCATAATAAAAAGTCTCCCAGCAAAGAAAAGCCCAGGACCTGATGGCTTCATTGCTGAAGTCTCCCAAACGTTTAAAGAATGAATAGCAATCTTACTCATACTACTCCAAAAAATAAAGAAGGTGAGAACACTTCCAAACTCGTTCTATGAAGGCCGTTTTACCCTGACACCAAAACCAGACAATACTATATCAAAAAAGGAAAACTAAAGGTCAATATCACTGACCAACATTGATGGAAAAATTCTCAAGAAAATACTACCAAACCAAATTCAACAACACATTAAAATGATCTTTCATCACGGCCAAGTGGGATTTATTCCAGGCATGCTAGGATGGCCCAATATATGCAAATCAATGTGATACATCATATCACATACAAAAACCATATGATCACGTCAATTAATGCTAAGAAAGCATTTGATAAAATTCAACATCCCTTCATGATAAAAACCCTTAAAAAAACTGGGTATAGAAGGAATAGACCTCAACACAATAAAAGTAATGTGCCACAGACCCATAGCTAGTATCATATTGAATGGAGAAAAATCTTAAAGCCTGTTCTCTAAGATCTGGAACAAAACAAGCATGCCCAGTTTTACAACTGTTGTCCAGCATAGGATGGGAAGCCCTAGTTAGTGCAATCAGACAAGAGAAACAAATAAAAGCCATCCAAACTGGAAAGGAAATTTTATGGCAATTAGAAAAGAAGAAGTCAAATTGTCCTTGTTTGCAGATGACATGAGCTTGTATTTGGAAAAACCTAAAGACTCCACCAAATAACTATTAGAACTGATAAGAAAATTCAGTAAACTTGCAGGATACAAAATCAACATACAAAAATCAGTAGCATCTCTATATACCAACAGTGAACAATCTGAAAAAGAAATCAAGGAAGTAATTCAATTTATAATAGTTAAAATAAAATTAAATACCTAGGAACAAATTTAACCAAAGAATTGAAAGCTCTCTATCATGAAAACTATAAAACACTGATGCAAGAAATTTTTTCACACAAAAAGGAAAGATATTCCATATTCATTGATTGGTAAAATCAATATTGTTAAAATGTCCATACTGCCCAAAGCAATCTTCAGATTCAATGCAATTTCTATCAAAATACCAATAACATTCTTAACAGAAATAGAAAAAAAACCTAAAATGTATATAGAACCACAAAAAAGACCCAGAAGAGCCAAAGCTATCATGAGCAAAAATAACAGAAGTGGAGAAATCACATTGCCTGACTTCAAGCTATACTACAGAGCTCTTGTAAACAAGACAGCATAGTACTGGCATAACAAGAAACACACAGACCAATAGAACAGAATAGAGAACCCAGAAACAAATCCATACGTCTACAATGAACTCATTTTTGACAAAGGTACCAAGAACATACATTGGGGAAAGGACAGTCTCTTCAATAAATGATGCTGAGAAAACTGGCTATCCATATGCAGAAAAATGAAACCACCCCTATCTCTCACCATAAACAAGCATCAAATCAAAATGGATTAAACACTTAAATCTAAGACCGCGAACTATGAAACGACTAGAAGAAAACACTGGGGAAACTCTCTAGGACATTGGAGTAGTCAAGGATTTCTTGACTATAATACATAATCACAGGCAACCAAAGCAAAAATGGACAAATGGGATCATATCAAATTATAAAGCCTCCGTACAGCAAAGGAAACAATCCACAAAGTGAAGAGAGAACCCACAGAATGGGAGAAAATATTTGCAACCTACTCATCTGACAAGGGATTAGTAACCAGAAAATGTAAGGAGCTCAAACAACTCTATAAGAAAATATCTAATAATCCAATTTTAAAGTGGGCAAAAGATTTGAACAGACATCTCTACAAAGAAGACATACAAATGGCAAACAGTTATATAAAAACATGCTCAACCTTATTGATCATTAGAGAAATGCAAACCAAAACTACAATGAGATATCATCTTACCCCGGTTATAATAAAATGGCTTTTATCCAAAACACAGGCAATAACAAATGCTGGTGAGAATGTGGAGAAAAAGGAACCCTTGTACACGTTGGTGGGAATGTAAATTAGTACAACCACTATGAAGAACAGTTTGGTAGTTCCTCGAAAAAACAAAAATAGAACTATCATACAATCCAGCAATTCCACTGCTAAGTATATACCCCCCAAAAAGGAAATCAGTATATTAAAGAGAAATCTGCACTCCATGTTTATCGCAGCATAATAGCAAAAGTTAGGATCAGCCTAAGTGTCCATCAACAGATGAATGGGTAAAGAAAATGTAGTACATATACACAATGGAGTACTATTTAGTCATAAAAAAGAATGAGGTCCTGTCATTTGCAACAACATGAATGGAACTGGAGGTCATCATGTTAAGTGAAATAAGCCAGGCACAGAAAGAAAAACTTCACATGTTCTCACTTACTTGTGGGAGCTAAAAACTTAAAACAATTGAACTCATGGAGATAGAAAGAAGGATGGTTACCAGACACTGGGAAGGGTAGTATGTTTGGGAAGTGGGGATGATTAATGGGTATAAAAATATAGTGGATAAACAAGATTTATTATTTGATAGCACAACAGGGTGACTATAGTCAACAATAACGTATTGTACATTTAAAAATAACTAGAATGACCAGGTGTGGTGGCTCATGCCTGCAATCCCAATACTTTGGGAGGCCAAGGTGGGAGGATCGCTTGAGATCAGGAGTTCGAGACCAGCCTGGTCAACACAGTGAAGCCCCGTCTCTACTTCAAAAAAAAAAAAAAAGACAAAAATCAGCCAGGCGTGATGGTGGGCACCTGCAATCCCAGCTATTCGGGAAGCTGAGGCAGGAGAATTGCTTGAACCTGGGAGGCGGAGGCTGCAGTGAGCCAAGATCGTGCCACTACACTCCAGCCTGGGCAACAGTGTAAGACCGTCTCAAAAAATAAAAATAACTGGAAATACATAATTGAATGGTATATAACACAAGGAAAGGATAAATACTTGAGGTGCTGGATACCCCTTTTACCCTGACGTGTTTAATACACATCATATGTCCATATCAAAACATCTCATATACCCCATAAATATATACACCTATTATGTGACCACAAAAATTTGAAATTTTAAAAAATATCATTTTGAATCAAAACTCTCTGGGAGGAGGAGGAAGAGTTATTCCCATTTATCAAAAAAGGACACTAAGGATCAAAGTGATAAATTAACTTGCTCTAAGTCACCCAGTTAGCACCCAGCTAGAAAATATTATTAACAGTGACTATGTCTTGGAGATGGAATTATGAATTATTATTTTTCTGCTTTTTTTATCATTCTATAAAGAGAAATAAGAATATTTTTGAAATACTAAAGTGATATAAATTTCATTTCCCATATGTCATGTTATCCTGCAAGTCCCACCTACCTGATCAACAATATTCATCATTTCAGGTGGAAAGAGAAGTGTTGCTCAGTTTACATGTTCAAACCAGAATTCTAGCCCGCAGAAACAGAAAAGACGTGAAAGCTAACTTGGTTTGCTTTTTAAGGAGAATAAAGGGGGTTTCTGATATCCCTTCATATATCGTAGATCATAAATCAAGAAAGTCAAGTCTGGCCAACTTGACCAGAATCTTACAAAAAGCCAAGGAGTAGACAACAAAAAAAGATATGGCATTCCCACTACCTAGAGAGGAAAAGTGGAAAGCCCTTTGGGCACTGGGAAAACAAGCCCAGAGAGGAGAAAGAAAAAGAGAGGGAAAGAGCACAGGCAGTCATCAAAGAGGTCCTCAATTCTACCCTCCACATCCAAAACTTAGGGAAAGTACAGTAAAAATACCCCAGATAGTTTAAGGCGATGCCAAAACTAAAGGGGGGACTTGAATTTCACTTTCCATTTGGAATTTCGATAACAGAATAACTTGCAGGATATATGATTCCATTAGTCAAGTGGAAAGGACGGCAGAGTTGAACAATACAAAGTGATAGGGGAGGGATATGGAAGAGGAGTGCTGCTGAGTCACATTAGGTCATCGGCATCAGTAGGAGCCCAGTGGGGGCTCAGTCATCAGTGAGACATGATGGAGAACTTTCCCAAGTTCTCCATGGAAGAGCAACCATCTTCCATTTCCCTTGACTGGAAAACAGGCCACAAGTTACAAAACCCATAAAAGCATCAATGGTAGAGGCAGAAAGAATAGCATCAGACACTCAAAGGTGAGGTAGCATGAGTTACACATCAGCCAGGGTTCCGTGGGAACCAGCAGAGGATGAGTCCTCTTGGGATGGAACTCCTACTATATCACGAGGTGATGCAAGCTTCTTTCTCTGCCCAGAGACCAATCAGGGAAAGAGAAGAAGGAAGGGAGTGTGATCACAGCGGTAGGGCAGGGAGAGGAATCCTCTAAGACTTTCCATTTTACTCACAAAAGAAAAGTGGGAGTCATCTGAAAGACACCCTCTTAAACCATAAGAGACTATAGCCTGGGATGGGAAGTTTTACTTTTTCCCTAACACCATCAACAACAGGAACAATATTAAGCCAGACACAGAGAAGTTAGAAACCTATGTATCTGAGTTTCAGTTGATCAATTTTAACTCTGTTATGCGTTTTTCCTAAGAACAGCGACCATGTGTTTAGTACTAAGATGTGCCAGGCACTGGGCTTAAGGCCTTGCATTTATACAACAATCTCCTAAGGCAGGTGCTATTATTAACCTTGGATAAAAGAGCAAACGGTGCTTTAGAAAACTTATGTAAATTTGATCAAGATTAGACAGCAAATAAGTGACAGAGCTAAGATTTGAACCCAACGCCAGAATCCTCTCACTCTAACCACTACGTAATACTACCTATATGTTATTATTATACTCATTTTTCAGATGTTTAAAGAGTCCAAATGAGTGACCCAAACAGCGAGTGGCAGAGCTGGGGTTTAAACCAAAGCAGTCTGGCTCAAGATATGTCAGTTGCTATTTCTTGAACAATTTAAGTATTTTCAACAAATCTATTTATTGAAATTGTAAAATCTTACTGTTGCTTTCATAACTTATGTTTATAAGGAATATACAAACTATAGATTAAGGTGTTAGTAAATGAAAAATGAAAAGCAAGGAGAATATAAAGTAAGTTTGGCAAGGTTTCCTAAGTAGAAACTTTATGAATCACAAGCTCTAGGAAGTGAAGGAGGAGTAGAATTATTAGTAGCTGGATGCTGGGAGCAGTGGGAGGAACCTAATTGTTGTAATCCAATGATGAGCAATTACAACTAACAACTGGCTGAAAAAAAATCTCTGTGGATTGTACATTCTCAGATCTCTCAAGGCAACCACACCTCCTACTGGAACAAAGCTTCTTACGGAATGACACACATACAGAGTAGAGCAGTGTTGGACAGCCAAAGTCTTAGTGTACTCAGATTCAAAATACAGTGGTGGAAGGCATGGGATTGACAGATTAGACAATGTGATAGTAGTTGACGGCATTATAGGGCTAAGGTGGCCATGCAAGACCTTAGTAGTTGCAGCTGTATTAACTAAGGCACCTTGTGCCTGCTTTCAAACAGGGATGAATAACTGAAGAAACATAATTGGCTGTTATGCAGGGAGGGAGAAAGAGGATATGTAAATGTTGAAAGTATAGTTAAAACTAATGAAAAATATGCTCTAAATCCCAAATAAAAAATCATGTTGGGATTGCTTTGTCTGTAAAGAGGAAATCGCCTAGGAATTTTTTCTGAAATTCTTTCATAAGTACTTAGGGTAACATTGAGACTGAACAGATAGTTCTAGTTGTTTAACTCAGTTTGTTAAACTGCAGTTTTGACAAGGCCAGTGTCTTGAATATGGATCCCAGGTCAGCCAACTGCCTTGTTTTGGAGCTCACAGCTGCATTCCTAACCTCAGCCTCAATGCTGAGGAGCCTATACACTGCTGTGTTTTGTATTTGGATTTACAATAAGCTGTGAACTACTTAAGAGCAGGAAATATATTTTTTTCATCTCTGTATCCTCTCAACCTTGCATAGCTACTGACACAGTACAGGCACTCAATAAATGTGTGCGTGCCAGCCACCACTTGTTCAGGAGCACAAAATGAGAGACTTTAATCCATCTTTTGTACATTTCAGTTGAAAGATGGATTAAAGCCTCTTTCAATTTGTGTGTGGCTATTCTTAATGGTACCTGTGCTATGTTCCTTCAATGCCGAGGTAGGAGGAAAAAATGGTTGAATCTTTCGCTACAGTTACTTGCAAGTGTATAGGAAGGGTGGTATATAAACATAGTGGTGTTGAATATTGCTTATGAGGGGTATTTATTTTACCGGAGAGTGAAAAAGTGAATGAAAAGTACACAATTGAGATGAAGTCCTCGGTTCCCTTTAGAAGGGAGATAGCTTTCAAACATTTGCCAGCAGACAGAATTAAACGCCCATCAATGACCATTTGAAAAGGAAACTGAATTACTACAGGGGAGACTTCTACACTGCACCAGTAGATTTACTACTTCCCAAAGGTTTTTAAATTACATGTCTTCTAACTTAACTTTAAAATTCAAGTTTAATTTTATGAATTTCCTTAAATGTGATCTATGTTGTTGTTCTCACCTGGTGTCATTCACCTTTTAGATCTGTATTTTTTATTTTTAAAATTTCACTTCCTTTTTCACAAAAAAACCATTAAAAATATCTGCCCTCTTCACATGTTCTAAGGAAAGTGCTATCATTGCCATTTTAATTCATCTGAGGCAGTGTACTGCTCTTTTTAGGCAACAGTGCTCTAAATTAAATTATCTTACGTGTTTTAAAACCTTACCCAAATCTGAGATGGGTTCCTTCTCTGTGCTAGGCTTACTTTGAAACCCGTTAGACAATGAGATAGAAATTTCAGGACACCAAGACACAAAAGACCAATCAAAGCTCTCTGATCATTCTTCTCAGGCAACAGTAAGTAACATTCAAATATTACATCACAGTTTTAAGCCTTCTGTCAAAAGTGGGAAACCTTCACCCCACCGCCCCACACTAAGCTAGGAGGAACTCACCTGGTCCTGAGAGTTAAATACCCAAGTTTTGTGGACACAACAGCACAAGGGTTCTGCCTCCTTTTATTCATCCCCTGGGATAGAAATAAAGGGACTTTAACAAACCCAGTCATAACTCTGGTATCTTGTTTGAGGCACGTCCCTCTCCGTCCCATGGTTGAAACATTAGAACAGCAGTCAAGCATCATCTCTAGAGAACCTAGCAAATACTGCCTTCCCTTGTTTTAATAAATATAATTTATTTTCCTGAAAAGGAGCATACTGTTCTGAAGTATCTTAAAATTAAAAAGTCACAAATTAATTATCCTATTTTTTATTATGGTAATTGCAGGGGGATAGGATAGTGGGCTTCGGGCCCATAAAGGGTATTTACTAAAGGTCTCCCACAACAATAAAGTGAATACTTTAACCAATGGTTGCTGTATTAATTAGGATACTTTCAGTTGCTAATGGCAAAAACTTAAGTAAGTCAATTAGCTTAGGTAAGAAAGGTCATTATCACATGACTGGTAAATAAGGGATTCAAAATGACAGCTAGACTCACCTCTTACACAGTGTCATCAGAGCTCATCTCTCTCCATTTCTCAACTTTGCTTCTGGTTGTGCGCCAGCTTCCTTCTTCACAAAAGCTTTCACATGCAGGAGGAAAGGTGGCTGCCCATGGACAAGATTCATGTCTTTTTAGCTTAGTAACCACAATAGGAAAGAAATAATTTTCTCCCCAACATTCATTTATCTATCCCAGAAAGAAATCTGTATGGGCCATGTGGGTACCCCTGAGCCAATCACTTGGCCAAGTAGACAGAGGTATGTGTCTATAATGGTGGGATTATAGATAGGGCGAAGGCTAGACAGTTCCCTGAGCACGACTATATTTATATACCACCCTACTCATATACTTGCAAGATTTAGCAGGTATATGGCCAATACAATCACACATTTTAAAGTGATAGATGCTTTCCTTTGCAAAAAAAGCTATTGTTTATTTTTCATCAATATTAAGTTTTTAAAAAATTATTATGGAACTAGATTACTTAAAAATCATGTATCTCAAGATGCAGGAAAAACATTCACATTCAGTGGAGAAGACATGGACTCCCATTTATCACTCTGAAGAGCTTCTCACTGAAAGATGAATTTTTTTTCTTTTGAGACAGGGTCTCACTCTGATGCCCAAGCTGAAGTGCAGTGGCACCATCTTGGCTCAGTGCAGGCTCGACCTCCAGTGCTCAGGTGATTCTCCTACCTCAGTCTCTGGAGTAGCTGAGACTACAGGTGCACACCACCATGCCTGGCTAATTTTTGTATTTTTTGTAGAGACAGGGTTTTGCCATGTTGCCCAGGCTAATCTAAAACTCCTGAGCTCAAGCAATCCACCCACCTCAGTCTTCCAAAGTGCTGGGATTACAGGTGTGAGCCACTGCATCTGGCCTAAAAGATGAATATGAATATATCACCCAAGAAATTGACCTGGTAGCGAGAGACAACCCAGTCATTGTCATCACCCTTTCCTATCAATGTTTTCATCTACAGGTCGAAAGGCCATTGAGAGTCTGCTCCTGAGAAGTTCAGACACCAAAGTGCAATGGAAAACATGAGAGATGTCCATTTGGAAGGAGAGGGACTTGGTAGCTTTTGTGGCTGTAATAACTCTCTGATCCTAAAGAATATTTTTTAAGTGCTCAATGTAAGTGTGACTGGTCCCTGGAATAGAACCATACATGTAGCACTAAGAACATCCACCCTCCAGAAAATGTGACTGGAAAGGATGCTGCAATGTTTTGAATGTGCTTCGGCTAAATTACAAATACAGAAAATCACCAGGGACCATTCTCCATAGGTATTTACATGAATACCATAATCTCCCAGTTTTCCTTGCATCTCCCTAGCTGTTCCTTTTTGGTATCTACTGCTGGCACTTCTTCCTCTTCCTTGACCAAAACATAGTCTGACATTGCTCTGGCTTCCTTCTGGATCTTCTTGCCTTCTCCATCTAGAGACTTTCTTCGGGCAGTGGTATGGTTTGGATGTGTGTCCCCCTCCAAATTTCATGTTGAAATGTGATCCCCAGTGTTGGAGATGAGGCCTAGTGGGTAATGTTTGGGTCATGGGGGTGGACTCCTCACAAATGGCTTGGTGTGCTCCCCACAGTAAGGAGTGAGTTATCTATTAGTTCACAGGAGAGCTGGTTATTTTTAAAAGCCTGACATCTCTCTTGCTCCTTCTCTCTCCATGTGACACATCTGCTCCCTCTTCACCTTCCACCATGATCATAAGCTTCCTGAACCCTTCACCAGAAGCGGATGTCCCCCTATGCTTCTTGTACAGCCTGCAGAACTGTGAGCCAAATAAACCTCTTTTCCTTATAAATTACTCAGGCTTGGGTATTCCTTTATAGCAATGCAAAACAAACTAACACCGTGGGGTCTCATCCATTACCCTCCAATTGCCATCTCCCAGCTGTCCACTTTCAAATCTACATGCAAACTCCAGCCCTCTCTCCTAAGCTTCAAACTGCTGGATCTAACTGCCTACTAAACATCTCTGCATGGCTGTCTCTGTGTCCAAAATATTAACTCTTCCTTCCAATACCTCAGCTCCAACTGCTCTTCCTCCAATGTTCACCATCTCAGGAAATGATACCACCACCCAGCCCATTACTCAAGTCTGGAACCTGGGAGTCATCCTTGATTCCTTCTTCTCCCTCAGCAACTCCTTTCACATTTAAACAATTACAAGATCCTATTTCACTCCTAAATATTTCTCAAATGCTTAGTGACATAGATGTCCCTTCTCTATATGCCCACTAGTCCAACCCACCCTCATCCTTTGCCTAATTACTACAGTAGCTCCCCAAGTCCCTTAAAACCATTCTTGCCCCATCCTTCCACCAATCCATTCAGATCCAATTATACCAATCTCTGGCTTTAAAACGTTCAAAGGGTTTATAGCCCAGAGTGTCCAAAAGAAAGTATTGGGACTAATTGCCTCAGAATCCTATAGAGGAGCTTGTTAAAAGTATGGGCTCTTGAGCTGCACCAAACCCAAAGAATCAAAAGCTGTAGGAACAGGCTCAAGGCACTGAATTTTTAATCCTAAATCTTTATTAAGGTTTGCAGGCCCTCCATAATTTGACCTCTTGCAGTTCCAGGTTAGGGCATTTCACAATATTGTCCTATAGATGGCACTTTGTGCTTTTCCATGAGTCACACTCATGGCACTGGCTCCTGCTGGTCATACCACTGGTTAAATGTCTCATTACTGCCGGAACATAAACTCCAGAGGGAACAGAAGCATGCTGTCTTGTTTACCATTTGTCCCTGGCACCCAGGACAATGGGCACAACATCTGACATTCAATATTCATCGGCATTGCCAGAATAAAAGAGAACTTAATTTGAAGGGCTTTCTCCAAAGCAGGGTTGGTTAAACGTACCTAAAAATGCCTTCCTTTGATGAGATGGTGAACAAACCAAGAAACGGCTTGGATAACAATAATTGGAGTAAGTTAATTAGTGGCCTGAAGGAGAAAGTTTACTTTTCAAAGTTAAATTACATTTGGAGATTCTTCTCTAGTCTCCAGTGAGATCAAATGAACAGAAATATACTTTGGACCACATTCAAGGAGTTTCTGATTGTAAGTACTGTAAGGGGTAAACCCCAATCCAAAAACATAAAAAAAGTAAAATTCTGGTATAAAAAGGGAGAGAAAGTGAAAGAGACCTCCTCTCCCTTTTCCTAGAGCATTTGCTTTAGAAAATTTCTAATTGTAAATTCTTTGAGATGTCTATAAATCTTTTCAAAAGCTAAACAAACCTTCTTGCCAGCTTTACAACCAAGGAATGTCTCTCTCAAGGACCTGGAAACCATCTCTTTGAAATGTAACATCAAGGAAGAGAGTGCCCCTATCTCCTAGACTCCATGAGAGTTAGGTATCTGGCTCCAAATTGTAACTACCTCTCTGTCACAGAGATATGAGAAGTACTATCATTCCTTTGGGTAAAAGCAATTACCAAACACAAATGTACACCCTCATTACCTGGTGAATCTAGGATGAACTATGTGCGTGTGACAAATGGTGTTGCTACAACTTCTTTCTTACTTGGGGTGGGGGAGGGGGCAGCAGATATAGCAGGAACTCTAGTCCATAGATATTTAGGTATGTTAAAGGTTTCCATGCAACACCGAGGGATGTGAAACTGTTTTACTAGTTACCACTCTTTGTTAACATCACTCCCATCACCAAAGGCAAAGCAATACTTTACTTATCGAGAACTTTGTCCTTTTTAGCCAAACCAATTTACCATGCTCTAAGAAAAAGACAGGGGTTCATTTCCTTTTATACATAAGTAGATAACAAAGGTAACCTAATACTTTCATGTTCTAGAATTTTATATAAACAGAATCATGGAGTGTTTACTCCTGGTCTGGGTTCATTCACTCAGCGTAAGTATTTGAAGTTTCACCCATGTTGCTGCACATGTCAGTAGTCCATTCCTTTTCCTTTTTCTTGTAATATCTTTATTATACTATTCATACACTTCTCCTCCCACAGAACTCCATCATTTCAGGTTTACTATTGAGTATTCTTTCCTTTTTTTGTGGAGGGTGGTGTCTTTCTTTGTACCCCCACCATGTTACTAAGGTATACCTGATCTAAATTATACATATTTGCAGTGTACATGTAATGTTTTGATATATGTATACATTGTGAAATGATTAAATTAAGCTATTTAATATATCCATCACCTCACATACTTATTTTTTTGTAGTGAGGGCATTAAATATCCAATATCTTAATAATTTTCAAGTACGCAAAACATCATTAACTATAGTCACCATCTGCACAATAGATCTCCAGAACGTTCTCATCTTGTCTAATTGAAATTTGTACCCTTTCACCAACATCTCCCCATTCGTTTTTCCCAAAGTCTTTGACAACCACCATTCTACTCTCTGCTTCTATGAGTTTGACTTTTTGGATTCCACATATGAGTCCATTCCTTTTCATTGCTAAATAGCACTCCATTGTATAAATATACCACAATATATTTATCTAGTCACCTGTGGAAGGACATTTTGGTTGTTTCTAGTTTAGGGCTATTACAAATAAAGCTATGATAAACTCTTATGTGCAAGTCTTTGTCCTAGAAGTAGAATGATAGAGTCATATGGTAGATGTACATTTAATTTCATAATATAACTTAACAGCTTTAGGGGGCTTCTTTTGGTTATAAGCAATTACCTCTTCCACAACTAGTTCATTCTCCCCTCAATACCCCCTACCTCCATACACACACTATCAATATGGTTTAGCTTTGTGTCCCCACCCAAATCTCATCTCAAATTGTAATCCCAGGTGTTGGGCGAGGAGCCTGGTGGGAGGTGATTGGATCATGGGGCAGTTTCCTCCATGCTGTTCTCGTGATAGTGAGTTCTCAAGAGATCTGATGGTTTTATAAGGGGCTCTTCCCTTTTGCTTTCACTCTCTCTTTCTCCTGCCACCTTGCGAAGAAGGTGCTTGCTTCCCCTTCGCCTTCCACCATGACTGTAAGTTTCCTGAGGCCTAACCCAGCCATGAGGAACAGTGAGTCAATTAAACAAACCTCTTTCCTTTATAAATTACCCAGTCTCAGGTATTCTTTATAGCAGTATGAAAATGGACTAACACAACTATTATGCTTTGTTTCAACGTAAATACATAAGAGGCTTAATTTTATAACTGGAAGAAGAGGATATATTTGTGGAGAGAGGAACAAAGGTAGAAAGAAGAGGAAGAAATGTTACAATGGGTCTCCTGAAGAGCTAATTTGACTGTACATGTTTATGTGTAATTAATTTGTAACATTATAGACAGATATGTATACAACTTCAAGTCAGGTTTTGCTTAAATGTGTATATCTTTTTATCAATATTTTAAAGCTATTACTACAGGTGGTCCTCACTGTGCACAGGTTCTGTACACCATTCTAATATGCAGAAATTCCAGTTACCATAGTTTAATTAACACCAGTCCCTCAACAACATGGTTCAAATTTCAGTTACCACGTGAATTAAATATGAGTAACTGCATAAAATATAAACTTCACTGCTAGCTCCTCAGTCCGCAAATCACCATGTAAGTAATAGATGGGCATCGTGATCAGTGACCAGTCACATCATTTCTTCCCGAGTCTGTTGGTGACTGGCTACCGTGTGTGTGTGTTATTCAGTTCAGGCAGAGATGGCCAAGGGTGTAGTTGTGTTACCTCCTGGTCTCCCAGTAATAAATCCAAGTGACATTTTACAAAATTGGATAACTGAAGGAGGGAATTCACCAAAAGATGAAAGTGCAGCAAGGAAACAAAAAGTGATTTCACTGGAAATGACATTCAAACTGAACATAAATGGGGTTACAGAAGAGAGAGACCATGGGAATGTTGGCACTGCCACTGTTGGAAAGGCTCTAGATATGCAGCCCGAGGGACACAGAGAAGGCAAACTTACGGACATAAATGAGGAAAGCGGCTGTGGCAAAAAGGATGAAGATGCCCTAGAGGAACTGATGCCAGCAAAAAGTTCACATTAAGGCCAGGTGTGGTGGCTCATGCCTGTAATCCCAGCACTTTGGGAGGCCGAGGTGGGCAGATCACGAGGTCAGGAGTTCAAGACCAGCCTGGCCAACATGGCAAAACTCCATCTCTACCAAAAATACAAAACTTAGCCGGGCATGGTGACACACACCTGTGATCCCAGCAACTGGAGAGGCTGAGGCAGGAGAATCACTTGAACCCAGGAGGCGGAGGTTGTAGTGAGCAGAGATCGCACAACTGCACTCTAGCCTGGGCTACAGAGCGAGATTCCATCTCAAAAAAAAATTTTTTTTTAAGGTCACAGGACAATCATAATCCTTCCCACTGATTATGAAGATTGTTTTGCATAGTTTTTGCTTGCATGGTCCTTGCTATCATGCAAAACGAGGACTGCCTCAACTCTTTATTCCTCATTAAATAAAATACAAGTACTTGAAACGGTATCTGTCACACAGTAAGTACTCAATATATGTCACCTATTGTTTCAAAGACATTACATACCATTTTTCATCTTTATTGCAAAGCTTCTTTTTTTTATGTCTATACTTGCTGCTCCTATTTTGCTCCTTCCATTCTCTCTCGAAATCATTTCAATCAGGCTTTGTCCACATTCCTTCACCAGAACTGCTCTCATCAAAGTCATCAATCACTGCTGAATGTCTAAATCCAATGATAGCTGTAAGTCTTACTTGATACACTTGACAACAGCATTTAATTCAATTAATCAAGAAAGACTGACTTCTAAACACCAACCTCCCCTGGTTTCCTCCTACCTTATAGGCTGATCCTTTTCCATTTGCTTGCTAGTCACTACTCTCTCTGACACCTAAATGCCAGACATCTAAATGTCAGAGTGCCCTGGGGCTCAACCTTTGGACCTCTTCTCTAACTACAATTACTCCCTTGTTGACCTCATCCATTCTCATGATGTCAAATGCCATTCACATACAGATAGCCCCTAAATCTTTACCTACAGGTCTGACCTTTCTTCTGAAATCCAAGCTTGTATGTCCAACTATCTATTCTACATCTCTCCTTACGATGGCTACTAGACAACTGAAACTTAACTGTGCAAAAGCAAACTGATGATCCTTCCCAGACCTCTTCATCTTTCTTTATTTTTTTCTGCTTCTTAAAGGACACTTTAATTTACTGGAAACCTTGAATATAACTCTCTCTCTCTCTCGCCCACATCCTTCCTGCCCTCCACCCCACCCCAGCCTTCTCTTCCAACCCAACACTCTCAAACACACACTTAACTCATCAGCATATTCTGTCAACCTCTGAGCTACTCCCATTCTAGAGGTAAAGAAACTGAGCCATGAAAAAGTTATTTACTGGTATAAGGTCACACAATTAATTTGCAGCAGAACTGAAATTGAAAACCAGGCAGCCTTGCTTTAGAGTTTTTAAATGGCAATTTCCTCAATTCTAGTCCTCAAGGATTCCAAAATATTGAGGTCTAATTTCCAAAATGCTTTTGATAAAGACAAAACTAAACAATTTCTAACATTTCTTCCAACGAAACAATTCAATAAGTAAATGTATGCCTAATACAAAACATAGCTTTGTAAACCAAAGCATAGTCTATAATGAAGTTTTTCAGTTTTATAACCTCTGTGTTTGTATATATTATTCTTGAAAATTGAGATCTTTTTCTGTTTCTTAATTTGTTTTTTAAAAATTCACAGTGTATCACAACATTTTATCCATTATAACAGAATGCCCTAGCTAAAAGTAAATTCCAATTTTTTGGAAACCTTGAGGACTAGAAGTAAGGAAATTTGTTATTTAGAAACTACAGGTAGTTTTTATTCTTCTATAGAAATAGATGATTGAAATCACCTTAACACACTGATTGTTGTGGCAAAAACACTCTTTTGTGTTGCAAAGATGAGGCAAAGAACTTATTCTCAAAAAGGAAATGTTGAAAAAATGAAAAGCAATTTTCTCAGCAAGGAGGCAAGAAAACTGGATAAGCTTGATCTAATCTAATCTGATTTAATCACTATCCCAAGACTGACTTGGGGAAAGTGGTATTTGGGGAGACCCTCAGAAAAATCCTGACAACCTTCATCATCTAATAATATTTATTTTCTCAGAGAAAGAGATGAAATGAGCAGATTGTAATTGTTGTCTGTTATTATTCAGTTATAGCAATGCCTATGTGTCTCTTTCCCAGATTTTATCCTTCAACACTGAAGGATGAAAAAAAATTGCACTTGAAAATCACTTGCTCAAAAACCTCTTTGAAGACTATACTGGCATTTTTATTAGAAATACATATTTAAAACAAAACAAACCCCCACTTCATTTCCCAAACAAGGAAAGCCAGTTATGATAGGATGACATCATGAACCCATATGTTTGCCATGAGAAGACAAGAAAAGTCTTCACTTGCTTCATTTGAAACAGTTGTCTGCCATTAGGTAGAACATTCATGATGGAGATTAGTGCTTTTATAAAAGAGACCACAGAGAGCTAGTTCTTCCTTCCACTATGTGAGGACCAGCAAGAAGTGGGCCCGTGCCAGACACCAAATCTGACAGCACCTTAATTTTGGACTTCCCAGACTCTAGAACTGTGAGGAATAAATCTCTGTTGTTTATAACCCACCCGGTCTATGCTATTTTGTTATAGCAGCCTGCACAGACTAAGACATAGTCTCATCATTCTTTAGAACAAGCTTGTCCAATCCACAGCACGTGGGCCACATGAGACTCAGGATGGCTTTGAATGTGACCCAACACAAATACATAAACTTTCTTAAAACATTGTAAGATTTTTTGCGATTTTTTTTTTTTTAGCTCATCAGCTATATTAGTGTTAGTGTATTTTATGTGTGGCCCAAAACAATTCTTCTTCTTTGAAAGCGGCCCAGGGAAGTCAAAAGATGAGACACTCCTGCTTTAGGACAATTAAAACAGTGGGAGAGGGCTAGACCAAGCCAACAAATACAACTCTGCAGTTTGTGCTCAGTATGTGTTTCATGTATTCTGTCTTCCAAGTCTAATGTGAGATTGCTTCAGCCCAGAGGAAGGTGTGCCTCCTTGCAATTTGCACACAGACTCTGTATATGCTAGAAGTAGCCATGGGGCTAGAGGCCAAATGTTGTTTAGCATCATCTTTTATAGGGAATCAAATTTATTAAACTCTTTGGTTTATCTTGATGCCCTGAATTCTCCAAATAATAGGGGATTAAAGGGATCAAAGTAATGCTAAGACCAGAAAGTGGGAGTTACTCCTAATTTTGGCAAACCTGTAAGATAAAGTATACACTACTTCTGGTGTTTTAGGGGGATTGGTTGCTTGGTTTTTTGCTTTTTGCTTTTATTCTATTTGGTCCCTAGGAAACATAACATTTCCTCAAAGGTATCATGCCCCAGTAATTTAGCTAAGATTTTCTATAGGCTGATTATCATATACGTCATTTACCAAGGCTAGCATTAATTACTGACAAGACGTTTGGAGGAGATAACCCAAGGTTCAATACCAACCAATGGGAAATGACCATTGGCAGCAGCTGCTCTGCTGCGTTGATTAAACGGGCTTTCTTGACTATATTAGAATGAGATGAGGACACGGGGGTTTCCTGTGCTTCTTGTTGTTTACACTTAATTTCCAGTGTTATTGTGTTATGTGGCCCAAATCAAGAGTTTATATATGGCTAATAAGGTCAATTTTTATAAATGCTCCATAGATCTTTCAAGAATCCTTAGCCTTTAAATGAGGGTATATTATTCATTCTATTATTTATACCCTTAAATGTGTTTTTGCATACTTGATCTGTAAAAATCTACTAGTGTTTTTCAACAAATGGTGCTGGAAGAACAAAATACCCATATGCAAAAAGTGAACTTCAAATACCTCACACCATATACAAAAATTAACTCAAAATAGATTATAGACCTAGAGTAAAACCTAAACCTATAAAACTTGTAGAGGAATAAAAAGATGAAATCTTTATGCCTTTGGCTGGGCAATGATTTCTTGGATATGACACCAAAAACCTGATCGATTAAAGACAAAAATGATAAATTGAACTTCATGAAAATTAAGACATTCTCTTAGAAAGTCACTGTTAAGAGAATCAAAATACAACCCAGGCTGGGAGAAAGGATTTGCCAATCACAAATCTTATAAAGGACTGGAATCCAGAATATAAAAACTTCCAAAATTCAGTAAGAAAACAAACAACTTGTCATGGTTAACTTTCAAGTTTTAACTTGGCTAGGCCATTGTACTCAGTTTTTGGTCAAACAGTAGTCTAGATGTTGCTGTGAAGGTATTTTTTAGATGTAATTAACATTTAAATCAGTAGACTCTGAGTAAAGCAGATCACTCTCCATAATGTAGACAGACCTTCTCCAGTCAGGTGTTGGTCTAAAGAGGAAACAGGGAGGTTGCCCGAAGAAAAAGAAATTCTGCCTCCAGCCTTTGGACTTGAGACGGCATCATCTCTTCCCAAGGACTCCAGTGGCCAGCCTGCCCTACAGATTTTGGACTTGCCAGCCCCCACAATAATGTGAGCCAATCCTTAAACAAGTACCTCTCTCTGTGTACACACACACACACACACACACACACACACACACGTCAATTCTTTTTCTCTGGAGAACCCTATTACACACCCAATTTTTTAAATGAGCAAAAGATCTGAACAGACATTTCACCAAAGAAGATATACAGATGACAAATAAATACATGAAAAGATACTCAACATCATCAGTCATTTGCATTAGGGAAATACAAATTAAAATACAATGAGACACCACTATACACCTATTTAAATGTCTAAAATCCTAATGAGTAAGCATATTAAATGTTGGCAAGGATATAGAGTAACAGAAACTCTCTCACATAGCTGGTGAGAATATAAAATGGAACAATAACTTTAGTAAACAGTTTAGCAGTTTCCTGAAATGTTAAACTCATACTCACCATATAACCCAGCCATTCCATTCGTAGGTATTCTTCCAAGAGAAGCAAAACATATGTCCATACAAAGACTTGTTCATGAATGTTCACAGCATCTTTATTCATAATAGCCAAAAATAGAAACAACCCAAATGTCCATCAAAAGGTAAACCGATAAACAAATTGTCGTATATCCATACAATGAAATGGTCCTTAGCAATAAAAAGGAATGAACTGTTGATACTTGCAAAAACTTGGATATCACAAAATAAATATGCTGAAAGAATACATACAAAACAAAGAGTATATGCTGTATAATTTTACTTATATAAAACACCAGAAGATGCAAACTCATCTATAATGACAGAAAGAAGATCAGTGGTTGACTAAGAATTGGAGAAAGGGCAGGAAATGGGTGGAAGGAGGGATTATAAACAGGCACAAGGAAACTTTTGGAATGGTGGAAATGTTCATTATGTTAACTATGGCATTATTTCACAGGCATAGACATATATTGAGGTGGGCAAATCACGAGGTCAGAAGTTCGAGACCAGCCTGGCCAACATGGTGAAATCCCATCTCTACTAAGAATACAAAAGATTAGCTGGGCGTGGTGGGGGATGCCTGTAATCCCAGCTACTCAGGAGGCTGAGGCAAGAAAATCACTTGAACCTGGGAGGCGGAGGTTGCAGTGAGCCTAGATTGCACCACTGCACTCCAGCCCAGGTGACAGTGCAAGACTCCATCTCAAAAAAAAAAAAAAAAAAGTATGAAATTTTATAATTCAAATTTGTGTAGTTTATTGTATGCTGATTATATTTCAATACAGCTATTCTAAAAAAAAAAGCTAGCACTGTATTTAAATTACTCCTTACATGCTAACAGATTTTGTTTTATATATTTCAGGGTTATACCATTTAGTGTCCAAAGTTTTATGACTATTTTCATTGTGAATTATACCTTTTTGTTAAAAAATTATCCTCTCTGTAAATCATTTCACCTTAAATGTTATTTAGGCTAGTAGTAATGTAACCACTCTTCTCTGGAACGTTTGCATTTTTCGAACATGCATATTTCCCTTTGGCCTGGAGTCTCCATCAGATATATGACACTGGGCAAGTTACTTATCTGCCTCCATTTCCTTACCTGAAAAATGAGCAGCTTTCAAAGGGTTGCTTTGAAGATTGAATGACTTAATATTTATTAAATATTTGAAACAGGGTTTTGTAATCTTGACACTATATTTGGGGACTGATAATCTGTTGTGGGGACTAGCCTGTGTATTTTAGAATGTTCAGTAGAATCCTTGGTCTCCAACCTACTAGATGCCAGTCGCAGTCTCCTCCCAGTTGTGCCAACAAAAATATCTCCAGACATTTCCAAATGTCCCCTGGGGGGGCAAAACCGCCTCAAGTTAAGAACCAATAATTGAAAACAATCTCTGGGAGGTAATAAAGGCTACATAAGCATTTGTTAAATAAGTGTTCCGTGGCAATTATTATGTGACCCTTTCTCCTTTCTGGGCCACGAGCCACTGCACCATGCAAAAACCCAGTGGTATGTCTGAAGTCCCATTGCCACAGACTACTACTTGATGTGGCCATACTTACCCTGGGGTCTCCCAGCCCACTGCTTCAGATGCTGTAGATTCTTAGCACAGAGAGCCCACTTTCTGTACCAAGCTCACCCCACCTCTAGCTCTCATCCCTCTAAATCAAACATGTCCAACCTGTGGCCCAGAATGGCGTTGAATACAGCCCAACACAAATGTATAAACTTTCTTAAAACATAACGAAACTTTTTTGCAATTTTTTTTTTTTAGCTCATCAGATAACAGTAGTATTAGTGTATTTTATGTGTGGCCCAAGATAAATCTTCTTCCAGTGTGATCCAGGAAGGCCAAAAGATTGGACTTCCAGCCTTGCTGTAAATGAAGGAGTATTATTAGGTTCTCCCATAATTTCTTCTACTTATTTCTTGGGGATCTGTTTTTTTGTTTTGTTTTGTTTTGTTTCTTGAGATAGGGTGTCTCTCTCTCACCCAGGCTGGAATGCAGTGACACAGTCTCAGCTCACTGCAACCTCTGCCTCCCAAGTTCAAGTGATCCTCTGACCTCTGCCTCCCAAGTAGTTGGGACTACAGGCGCACACCACCACACCCAGCAAAATGTTTGTATTTTTTGTAGAGATGGGGTTTCACCATGTTTCCCAGGCTGGCCTCCACCCCCTGGACTCAAGCCATCTGCCTGCCTCCACCTCCCAAAGGGCTGGGACTACAGGCATGAGCCACTGCACCCGCCAAAAGTTTTGAAAAAGCAACATTGCAGGCCAGTTCCAATGTCCCCTTTCGGCGTAACTCCTCCTGTGTGACAGTAAGTAGATGAACCCTGGTACTGGGGCATACAGATAGCCGCCTTCCCTATTTCCAGGGCTCATTTAGGGTTGGTCCTATTTGGGGATCATCTTGAGTAGTTCGGGGAATGTGGGGAAGTCTGTGGAGGCTTAGCTTACGTATTTCCTAGGCCTCTATCCTTGATATTTTTAGGACTAGATCTCCTTCAAAACTGACCTTTTCTTCCCAAAAAGAAAAGATTTAGCTTTTCTCAGTCAAAAATGTGGAACAAACTGGATTTTACTAGAAAAACAATGTACTTAGGAACTCTTGGTAGGAACTAAAACATGTTTTTAAAACTCCTGCAAATTTTTTACCACCACAATATAAAAATGCTAACAGTTTATAGATTTATTAATAAGTTAAATCCCTGAATCTTTGACCCTTGACAAACATCAGTGTTATGCTTTCACTACAGATAGATGTTTTCCTTTGGATTGCCTGATAAAGTATACACAGTACATTGAAGTCGCTTGAGATAAAATTCTGCAAGGAGTCAGAAGGTTATAAATGCTTGACATACTTAAATTTAGGATCACTATTGTATCATAAGGGAGATTATATTTCACAGCTATCTGTTGTCTGGAAGCTGTCTAAAGAGATGTCTTATTTGTTGACTTACAGAACTGGCAAGGATCAGAGCTCACATGCTTCAGCCTCCAACTCAATTCTGCAATCGGGGCCACATCGTCACTGCCAAATGACCATCTTCCCCCTGCAATAAAAGAAGACTAAACTGCTCTACATGAAATAAGAAGAAAAGCCTGGGAATATTTGCTCCTGAAGAAGAGGAAGAAAAGATGATAGGTAAAAAAAAAGAATAAGTTGAAATTTTAAAGCCAGTTCCAAACTGGGGAGAAGAAAACTGCAACAAGGAATGATACCATCCTAAATATATAAACTGGTTTTACAAATTAATTTTTGAAAAAAAACAAAAACAAAACCACTACTCTCACAATAGAAAATTAGTAAAGGACATAAATAATTCATATAGAATGAAAATTGGATTCTCTCTCTCTCTCTACATGTTAACTTCTCTCTGAAGTTAACAAGTAAAGGAATAAATGTAACAGAAAAAAATATATCAAATTGCCAAAAATTATTTTTAAACATTATCCAATGCTGCTCACCAGGGGAAAAGGAAATGGGCACTCTCTTGCACTGCTGGTGGTGGCATAAATTAATACTAAACACTACATATAAACACAAAATCATAGTCTATTCTGTAATAGCATTATGGTTACAATACTAAGAAGGCTTGGGTGTTCAAAAATAGAGATAGTAAAATCAAGACTGTAATAGAGAAAGGAAGAGTAGAGAGTTACAGGATTGCAATACCAAAATTATTTTCACTGCAGAATTTCAACAAATTCATCTAAGTATCTTTTCTTTTTTCAAGCTACAAATAAATTTATTCAATAACTGTCAGGAAAATTACCTTCATACAGACTACATCTTCTGAGTCTAATGCAGCACTATTATAAGACAAAGAGAGAGATCAATTGAACAATCCTATATGCCTGAAAACTAAAATAGTCTACTAAATAATACTTGTTTTAAAGCATGAGGAAAATTTGTTGAAGACTTCAAGCTAAATAAAAGCAGTACCTGAAAAATTTATGGGCTGCAGCTATAACTAGATGTACAGGGAAACATTTTGATATTAATAACAAAACAATAAATAATAAACATTTATTATTTTCTATGCGCCATGCAGTTGTTAAGTTCTTCATACATTATCACATTGACAGTTTTTAATTTATTTTTTATTCATTTTTTAGAGACAGGGTCTTGCTATATTGCCCAGGCTGGCCTTGAATTCCAGCGTTCAAATGATCCTCCTGCTTCAGCTTCCCAAGTAACTGGGACTATGTAACTGTATTTTTATTGTAAAATAGATAACTATGGAAATAAAACACGTGTATTTTAAAGGATAAAGATAATAAAGAAAACACATGGGTAAACACACTTTTAGTGTGAAGGAAATATTGCCAAACCTTAGAAACTTCCTGTGAAGCCCTCTTCCAATCACATAACCTTCCTCCCTCACGAAGGTAAGCCACTATCCTGATTTTGATGCCCTTCCTTCATGATCATTCCATTTATGTACACCCTAAAAAGACATTGCTTAGCTTTGTCTGGTCTTTTAATTTTATTTAAATGAAATCATATAGTATTATTCTTTTGTAGCCTGCTTATTTTGCACGATTGTCTGTAAAAGTCATCCATGTTGCTGCACGTAGCTGCGGATCTTTTTATTGCAGTATCATATAAACACAATTAATTATGAATTGTACTGATGATAAATACTGGAGTTATTTTCATTTTAGGGCTGTTATGAATATCCTCACACTTGTCTTCTTGTGCATACGTGTAAGATTTTCTCTACTTTATTTATTTATTTATTTATTTTTTATTTTTTTTTTTTTTGAGACGGAGTCTCGCTCTGTCGCCCAGGTTGGAGTGCAGTGGCCGGATCTCAGCTCACTGCAAGCTCCGCCTCCCAGGTTTACGCCATTCTCCTGCCTCAGCCTCCTGAGTAGCTGGGACTACTGGCGCCCGCCACCTCGACCGACTAGTTTTTTGTATTTTTAGTAGAGACGGGGTTTCACCGTGTTAGCCAGGATGGTCTCGATCTCCTGACCTCGTGATCCGCCCGTCTCGGCCTCCCAAAGTGCTGGGATTACAGGCTTGAGCCACCGCGCCCGGCCTATTTTCTCTACTTTAAATATCCAGAAGTAGAACCACTGGATCTTAGGATGAACACATATTTAAATTTACTAAGTAATGTCACGTGAGTCTCCAAAGTAGTTGAACCAATTTACATTCTCACCAGTAAGTGCTTAAGACTCACATTCTTAACCCCAGGTATGATCACACTTTATATTTGCCAATGTGGTTGGAATATAACAATTTCTTTTTGTAGTTTAATATGAATTTCCTGATTAATAATGAAGTGAACATTTTTTTCCTGTTTATTGGACATTCAAGTTTCTCTTTTATGAAGTGCTACTTGTTCTCATGCTTTCTTCATTTGTCTATTGGAGTTCTTTTTTTGTTTTCTTGTAGGAAATATTTTTGTATATTGGGTATGAGTTTTTGTCAATTATATGATTTGCAATTATCTTCACCTAGTTTGTGACTTGTGTCTTTATGGTAGATTTAGAGAAAAGAAATTCTTCATATTAATGCAATTGAATTTATAGTCATTTCCATTATGCTATGTGCTCACGTGAACATGTGTATAGCTTTTAAAATACATTCCTATGTATTTCATATTTTTCTATGCTATTGTAAATGGTATATTTTTAAATTTTCATTTTTAACTGATATCTGTTGGTATATTAAAATGCAACTGATTTTTGTATGCAGATTACATACAATTGAATTACAATGGGGTTATGTCCTGATAAACCTAAAGTAATATGAAAATATCATGAGTCAAAAATGCATTTAATACTACAATAAACCCATTATAATGTCAAAAAACTAAGTCAAACCATTGTAGGTTGAGGATGGTCAGTGGTGATTTTCATATCCGACTAACTTGCCAAATTCTTATTTCTAAAACATATTTTCAGTCTGGGACACAAGGCCAGACCCCACCTCTACAAAAATTTAAAAAATTTGTCAAGCATAGTGGTGTGCCTGTGGTTCCAGGTACTCTGGAGGCTGAAGCAGGAGGATCGCTTGAGCCCAAGAGATGGAGGCTGTAGTGAGGCCATGTTTGTGCCACTGCACTCCAGCCTGGGCAACAGAGCAAGACCCTGTCTGAGACAAAAAAAAAAAAAAAGTAAATATATGTACAGTTCTTTTGGATGTTCCACGTAGATAATCAAATCATCTATTGAGGAATTTTATTACTTGCCCCAGTCCTAACATCTTTAATTTCTTTATTGACTATGTGGGCTAGCTCCAGTATGATGAACGACAGAATTAGTAGTAGGCATCCTTGACAAGTTCCTCAGTCTTGGGAATGCTATGAACTTGCACCATTAAGAATGATGTTTGATGTCTGCAGTATTGTTGTCTGTAGATACCTCTTGCCAGGTTTAAGTAAATTGCCTTGTATTCCTAATTTGTTTGCTTTTCCCTTTAGTCATGAATGGATGGTGACATCTAACAAATGATTTCCTGCATCTATGAAGATGATAATACGATTTTTCTCCCTTAGAATGTTAATATGTTAACTTGATGTTTTAATATTTATTGAGTTCAAAGTCCTTTTTTTTTTTTTTTTTTTTTTTTTTTGAGATGGAGTCTCACTCTGTCTCCCAGGCTGGAATGCAGTGGCCCAATCACGGCTGACTGCTACCTCCTCCTCCTGGGTTCAAGCGATTCTCCTACCTCAGCCTCCCAAGTAGCTGGGATTACAGGCACACACCGCCATACCCAGATAATTTTTGTATTTTTACTAGAGACAGGGTTTCGCCATGTTGGCCAGGCTGGTCTCAAACTCCTGACCTCAGGTGATCTGCCCAACGCGGCCTTCCAAAGTGCTGAGATTACAGGCATGAGCCACTATGCCCGGCCTCAAAATCCTTGCTTTATAACACTCCAATCATTGGTTCATGCAAGCCATCTTTTATTTTTTTAATAATAAACACTGTGAACCCAATATAGGAACTAGAAAACTGACATTTTTATACAGCTAAGTGATCTTCCCTCCATCCCATCCCCCACCTCCCACACTCAAAATATTTCCTGAATCTTGTAATCACTCGTGATATATCTATACGTCTCTCTACAAATAGATACGCATACAGGTATACATATATTCCTGAAGAGTATGTGGCTGAATGTAAGTTGCACTTTGAATATTAGGCATATTTAACCTTTTGGAACTTAATTATTTCGCTCAATTTTATGTAGTAGAATTTTTGAATATAGATGTTGTTCAATCATTTTGTAGCCATATAATATTCACTTGAGAATGTGCTTTATCCGTTCCCCTCTCCATGGGCATCTGGATCATTTCCAGGCTTCTGCTTTATCAAATAATGCTGCTATGAACTTTTTGTCCATTTCTCCTAGCATATATTTTCAAGTTTCTCCTGAACCTAGAGGTGGACATGCTTGGCAGATGAGTATACAAATGGTTAACTATTAAGATCATGCCAAACTGAGATACCATCTCACACCAGTTAGAATGGCAATTTTTAAAAAGTCAGGAAACAACAGGTGCTAGAGAGGATGTGGAGAAATGGGAACACTTTTACACTGTTGGTGGGATTGTAAACTAGTTCAACCACTGTGGAAAACAGTGTGGCGATTCCTCAAGGATCTAGAACTAGAAGTACCATTTGACCCAGCCATCCCATTACTAGGTATATATCCAAAGGATTATAAATCAGGCTGCTATAAAGACACATGCACATGTATGTTTATTGTGGCACTATTCACAATAGCAAAGACTTGGAATCAACCCAAATGTCCATCAATGACAGACTGGATTAAAAAAATGTGGCATATATACACCTTGGAATACTATGCAGCCATAAAAAGGATGAGTTCATGTCCTTTGTAGGGACATGGATGCAGCTGGAAACCATCATTCTCAGCAAACTATCACAAGAACAGAAAACCAAACACCGCATGTTCTCACTCATAGGTGGGAATTGAACAATGAGGTCGCTTGGACACAGGAAGGGGAACATCACACACCGGGGCCTGTTGTGGGGTGGGGGAAGTGGGAGGGATAGCATTAGAAGATATACCTAATGTAAATGACGAGTTAATGGGTGCAGCACACCAACACAGCACATGTATACATATGTAACAAACCTGCATGTTGTGCACATGTACCCTAGAACATAAAGTATAAAAAAAAAAAAAAGATCATGCCAAACTGTCTCATAAAATGGCAGCATCAATGTACATCCCCACCAACAAACTTTAAGTGATACGGCTGATTCACATCCTCTCCAACTCTTGGCACTGTCAGACCTTTGATTTTTGACATCAGAATAGGTATGAAATGGTTGTCATACTGTAGCCTGATGTCATGTGTTGTTCACATTATTTTCTTATCTCTTCTCTGTTTGCAGCACTTGAGTCTTGCTCCTTCCTGATACTGGTTATATGTCTTCTTTTTCCTTGAGCCATCTTGCCAAAAGTTTCAGTTTTATTATTCCTTTAAGTTTACTTGCTATTGAAACACTCTCTACTGAATATTCATTTTCTATTTCATTAATTTTTGCTCATAACTTTAACATTCTCTTCACTTTTATTCCTTCCTAATATAGGATTTATAGCTATAATTTTCCCTCAAAATCCTGTTTAGCTGTACCCTAAAAGTTTTTATCTGTAGCATTTCCATGATCCTTCAGTTTAAAACATTTTCTAATTTCTATTTAAATTGTTTTGTGACCTGAATTTTATTTGAAACCATACAAAATTTTTCAAATTACTCTTTAATTGTTGAGTCATAGCTTAATCACATTGTTCTTATAACATTCTCTGAATGATTCCAATTTTCTAATATTTGTAATAATTCTTTATCATGTGCCTGAAAAGAAGGTTTATCCTCAACTTGGTGGAGACAGTGCTCTATGTGTAAGCTCATTAGGACAAGTTTGTTAAACAGAAATTAATTGGTTCTCAACACACGTATCAGAAAATAGGAAAAGCTGAAAAATAACTAAGCACAACTGAAGACATAAGCAAGAGACAAAGAGAGTACACCCAACAAAATTAAAAGAAAGAAAATAATAAAAGGTAGAACCCAAGAAAAAATAATGGAATGGTATAGAAAAAAAAAGGTTAATACTATCAGAAGCTTCTTCTAGAAAAAGACTATTGCTGATAACCTCAGGAAAAAACAGTTCAACAAAATAACAATAGAATGCAAGCAAACAAAATATACTTAAATAAGGGAACAAATTATAGCTATAATAAAGACTTTAAAAGCAGTTTTATTATAAAATGCCTAGAGCCAAATATTTTTTAAACCTATAATAAATAGAATGAAAAATTATATTACCAATAAAATTAGCATAACATAAAATAGGAAACTTGAATAGACAACCATGAAAAATTGAAATAATGTTGCCCAATGATCTTACAGGGTGTCCCACTGAACTGAAGCAGAGCATTTTAGCCAAAATTAGAAAAATTGTGGAAACTGCCCAATTCATTTTTCAGTTTGGCACAATCCTTAAAACTATCAGATGAGAACAGCAAAGGAAATTATAGGCCAATTTCACTAGCAAACATAGAAGGAAATCCACTCAATAAAATGTCAGCTAACAGAATCCATTCAGGTGTTTGAAAAAAATAACCCTAATAATACTTATTAGGTTTTATTCTAGAAATGCAAAGATAATTTAATATCAGAAAACCTATTAACATATTTCACCACAGGAATATATTAAAGAAAATACATGATTATCTCAATAGACTTAAGAAAGGCATTTGATAAAGTTCACATTCAATTAAGATTTTTAAAAACTTTTTAACCTTGAAGGCTAGAAAGAAAACAACTTTCTTAACTTTTTGAAGGCTATCTATCAATGCCCTATAGCAAACATCATAATTAATGGAGAAACTTTGCTGTATTTCTTTTTAAGGCCAACAAGATAAAAATGCCACCACCATAGCTACTGTTCAATATACTATATGACATTCTGGCAAATATAAGACAAGAAAAAGAAACAGGTTAAAACAATTGGAAGAAGAGAGGGTGTTCATTATTTGAAGCTGACCTGATAATCCACATAGAAAACCCAGGATAATTACCATCCAACTAAAAGGTATTACAAAAAAATTAAGACACAGTACTAAATCACAATAAGAAAAAGAGTTGCATATGAGCAAAGACTAATGGAATAGAATTTAAAAGCTGAGAAAGAGACCCATTTGAAAACCTGGTGTATGATAGAGGTTGTGTCACAAGCCAGTGGACAAAGGATAAATACTTTGGAAATGGTGATAGGAACATTGGTATACTCCCTGGAAAATATTAAGTTGGATCCTTACCTCACATAATCTCCAAATGTGGACTTCAGAGGTATTAAAACCAAAAAGTGAAAAGCAAAAGTAAAATAAAAAGCAAATAAAAGTTTATCTAGATTATCTTCATGATCTTGATGTAGAGAACTACAAATATTAACAATGGTCTTCTCTGTACAGAATTGTTATTTTCTAAGGTATTCGCCTGTTATTTTATAATCAGAAAAAAATGACATACAAAAAAAATACAGGAACTTGTAATATTATTCTTCATTGAGGAGCAAGGATATTTCATCCAGCATCAACTTCACCCACACAAAGTACTCCCAAAGATCTTGATCCTCTTCTAAATTTACTGAGTGGGCTTCTGGTTACTAATTCAATTTGTCAGTGCCCTCATGCTGGAAAAAGGAACACTCCCTACATCATAAATTAATATGGTATTTGGTCATTAGAAAAGAAGATCTCAATGTAAATTGATCAGCATTCTGAATTAATACATCAGTCCCTGTGTGTTTGGTTGGAATAAGTTCCTCCTCAAGGGATTAGACCACTGTTGATATACTGAAATCAAACTCTGGGCCCATAGCATGAAGCCTAAAATTTAGGCACCCAACTGAGATGCTGCTCTAGAGTCTCTGAGTTGACCAGTTGGCCCATCACACTCAATGATATCTATCCCTGATTCCTCATTACTCTTTATGTGCAATAAGGACTGGCCAGAATTAAGACTGTAAAAATCTTTCACTCATCTATTTACTCATTCACTAAGCAAACACTTACTACGGCCCTATTAGAGCCTAGCGTGTCCCCTTTCGTAGCTCACCATGCTTCATCCAAGTTGATTTTCTGATAGTTCCAAGAATAAACTAAGTTATTTGCTACCACAAGGCCATTGTTCTCTGTGCCTCCTACAGCCTTCTTCCCATGTCCCTGGACTACACTGTCACCTAATCAAGGCACCTGCAATAACCATCCATTTTAAAGTAGCCCTTCTCCTCCTCAGCACCAACCATCATTTGTCTTTACCACAACATCTTTCTGTTTAATATGACAATTCTTTATTTACTTATGTATTGTCTAGCTTGCTCATTAGAACATTAACTCTATGAGGGCAGGGATACATCTAAGTCCTTGCTAGATTCCTAATGTTTACAACAATACTCAACACAAACTAGAATCCTCAATAAAAGTGAATGAAGTAAAACAATGAATTCTTAATCATAAATTTTCTATCAAATAAATAATATCTAATTTAATTCTGCAGAAATTTGGGTGTGTGCTATCCTATTTAAGTAGTTTAAGCTATATATTTTCAAAGAAATTTCCAAAGCATGGACCATTCTCCCATATAACTTTAGAACTTTTTAAAAATCAATTGTCTACAACATCCCATTTCCAAGGGTCTTTCAGTAACTCAGTGTACAAAAGTATATGTCATGCTTTTCTCAAAAAGTGGTATTAACCACAGGAAACACGTATCTATATTATTCAAACCTAAACTAGACTTAGGATTTAATTCAAATAAAATTATTTATAAAATTTTCAGATATCTGAAACTCTAAAATAATTTTAAAACTCATACCTGTCCCTTCTCCCCATCCATCCTCAGAAAAGCAATGTTTGAACATCAGGCTTCATGGCTAAAGCTCACAATTAACCACTTCAGAACATCAAAAGTGGAAAACCAAAGTTCAAATAACCAAAGAGTCTGCAGCATTCCTAGAAAGACTGTATGAAGTCAGCAGTAGTGAGAAACACATGAACAAGGCGTCTTCATTTAAGCTCTGATCATTAACAGACTGTATAATTTTATTAAACTGAATTCTACAAGGCTTTTTTCAACATTTCTGAAGTGCTTTAATTTAATAACTTGCAAAACAAGAATAATTTTAGTAGTATAGCATGTCATTTCTCTCCCTCTTCTGTTGCCCTAGGAGAGGGTTTCAGACCAAAGTCCCAGGCATAAATACACGACTGAGTCCCAAACTCCAACAGAGGGACTGATATATGCCCCAGATGAAGTCTGAGTGTTTTTAAATCAATTTAAAGAACATTATTGGATTGTTATGTAGAAAATACAGACATAATTGAATTTTTCACAACACTAAATGTATTTAATTTAAAGTGCCTGTCCTTTATTATGAAATTCTCTCCTTTGTGTGTTTCAAAACGTCTTTTCTTTTATGAAATGATGGTGATTGCAGCTGGTGTTTTCAACATCCTGATTTGGCAAAATAAAAGTTGGCAACTTCTAGAGAGTACCCAAATAATGCTTTAAAAAATATTTACTATTCATAGGCCGGGCACAGTGGCTCAAGTCTGTAATCCCAGCACTTTGGGAGGCTGAGGCGGGCAGATCACTAGGTCAGGAGATCGAGACCATCCTGGCTAACACGGTGAAACCCCGTCTCTACTAAAAACACAAAAAAATTAGCCGGGCGTGGTGGCAGGCGCCTGTAGTCCCAGCTACTCAGGAGGCTAAGGCAGGAGAATGGCGGGAACCCGGGAGGCGGAGCTTGCAGTGAACCGAGATTGCGCCACTGCACTCCAGCCTGGACAACGCAGCAAGACTCCATCTCAAAAAAAAAAAAAAAAAAGAAAAAAAGAAAAAAAAATGTACTATTCATAAAACCCAAAGCTGTGTAAAACATATATTGATGGCCTAAAGAAGAAACAACGTTTTCTAGGAAGAGTTGGCCCTGGGGCATGTAATGCCAGTCCCACATTTCTGGAAGCTTATATTTCAACACAAATAGCTGAACGGTGGCAACCTTTGCTCCTATTCCACTTTCGTGAGGCTAAGATTTTTCTCCATAGTGTCCTTAAGATCTATGCTCTCCTTCAATTCTGAAATTGTCTGCTAGCTGTTAATTATAAACAAAACGATTGGGCTATCATGTCAACCTATTTTCACACACAAAAAAATCTGATGACAGAATAAGGTAGAATGATGTTAACAAGGTATCTTAGAGCCCATAGGATAGTAAAGATAAGAAAATGCGTAAGAAAAAGAAACGATTTGGAGAAAGACAGTATAACCAAGATGAGTGAAAATATAAAACTGCATGCAGTCTCTAATTTAACAATTCTATTGCTCAGTATGAATTGTAAGCTGTTTAAGTGGAATTCAAAATGGAAGTTTTTCCACAGAAACAAAACAGGGCTAGGTTCCAAGACAGCCTACATGGGCCTATCAATTTAGATTATCCAAGGAGTACACCTAACTCAGAATTCAGCAGCATCTCTTTCCCCGTTTCATATGACTACATGTGGAGGTAAGAAGGCAAGATGCTCCTAAAAGGTATTAACTTGTTAAATTTCCTTTATCTGTAAACCAAAACTGCAATTCCTTACACCACTTTGACACTGACATAAAAGAAATCACCTCCCTAAATTGTCCACTTCCTGTTACTCCATGATGACAAACAAAAGGAATTTACTCTTTCTAAGGGCACAAGCAAGGGTCCCAGAGTTCAGTTCCTCCAAGCTGGTCCCATTACATATTAATCCTAAAACAGAATCATTCTGGAAATGGATCATGGAAAATTATACATCTTTGTGTGTGCACATGTATGGGTGTGTGTGTGATAAAATACATATAAATTTACCCTTTTGTCATTTTTAAGTGTACAGTGCAGTTGCATTAAGTACAGTCACACTGTTGTATAACCAAAATCATGTTTCTCATCCTGGATCCCCAAGGATTCTGCAGGTTGCTCATGGTATGCTTTCATTTGTACAATAACAGATTTTGCTCCACACTCTTGGAGCACCTGCTCCACAGACTTGTTTGCTGTAGCCTAGCCAGTGGTATAACCTGGGTGATTAAATTGCTAAACTGATTAAATTACCCTGAAGACCAAGTTGTCTCAGGTCCTGTGCATTCAACTTGACATGTCAACTGTGAAATGCTTGTGTTCTAATGGAATGAAAACTTACAATCCCCCCACGATCTTTTTTTCTTTGAAACAATGTATCACTCTATTACCCAAGCTGGAGTGCAGCAGTGCAATGATGTCTCACTGCAGCCTTGACCTCCTGGGCTCAGGCAATCCTCTCGCCTCAGCCTCCCGGGCTCAAGTGATCCTCTCACCTCAGTCTCCTGAGGAGCTGGGACTACAGGTGCACTATGCCCAGGTAATTTTGCGGGGGATGTTTTTATAGCGATGAAGAAATTTTGAAGCCACAACCGTCCTTTACACAATAGCAAATGCTCAAGCACAGAAGCATTCTTCATTTATGTTCCCACCATGCTATCTATACTTCTACTATGAGCCACATAAAATTAAATTCTTTGTTCAAATAATTAAAACTCAACTAATTTTCACAATAGACATACAGCATACAGTTGGCCCTCTATACCCGTGGGTTCCATATCCATGGCTTCAGCCAGTCATGGTTCAAAAGTATTTTTCTAAAAAATTGTGTCCGTACTGAACATGTACAGACTTTTTTCCTTGTCATTATTCCCTAAACAATACACTAATACAACTATTCACATAGCATTTACATTGTAGTTGCTCTTATTATATATAATAAGTAATCTAGAAATGATTTAAACTATCCAGGAGGTTGTGCTTAGATTTTATGTAAATACTACACCATTTTATATCAAGGAATTAAGCATCCATGGATTTGGGTATCCACAGGAGGTCCTGGAACCAATCCCCCATAGATACCAAGGGACGACTGTATTTATCAATACATATCTAGTATAATAGCTTTTGTCCTCATCAGCAGATATAGCACATAATAGCCTTTGTCCTCATCAGCAGCTATGAAATATAACAGTTTTTGCCCTCATCAATCTGCTACATAAGGCTTATCCTTGCAACCACCAATTTTCCATTGTCGCTGCTGCTTATTAATTTTTCAAAATGTTACAGCATTTGAGTGAACCTGGGACATTCATGCACTACCACAAAGCAATCAGTATGACAAAACTGCACTTGAACATTATGACTATTATTTGTTCTTCAAGGCATACACATATAAGAACAGCAGTTCATGCAAACCAAACTATCAATTTCCCTCTAAATTTGTAAGCTGGTCTCTTAACAGAGATATATTGTTTTGTAAATGAAAAAACACAGATGTTTCAGGATTCATTCTCCTCTACTATGGATAAACTGTTAAAAAACGGAGATCTTTCTTGCCCACGTACTCAGTACTATGGCTAAGGGCACTCAAAGAACACTTGACTTTAGACTATCAGGAAAGGATATATGGTCCCCAACTTACAAACAGCTTGACTTATGACTTTTCTGGGTTTTTTTTTAGCTTTAAAAGACCATTTATTAATCTTAAGTATTTATGACTCATGGGTTAAAATATTTATCAATTTAATACCAACAGGTAATTTTGTTTGAAAGAGGCTTCAACTGTTATCCTTACCACTTTTATTTCCAATGGGAGAGAATTCTACGTTCTTTCTTTTTACATTCTCCTTTGTAGATGTTTTGAACCACAGTATCTGGCTATCTTAGGAAATTTAAATGACAGCCCATTAACAGGCTTTCCAGAAAGTTTCCCATCAGTGAAAAGAAGTCCCACTGACTTTCCTAGCCACTCCCATATTCAGCTTGTAAATAACCTATTGTGAGAAGCATATTCCAATAACGATGACGTTGAGTGACCTCAAGTGTACACCAATATTATTCCAATGGAAAAGCTTAGATACTAACAGTGTTTAAATAATTGAAAACTAATTGGAATCTCTTCAAGAGATACAATAATGGGGAACATGGAGGCACAGCAAAGATTATTTATAAACAATGTATGAAGGAGACATGATACTTACACCTAAATAACAAACAAAACCCCCTCCAGGCTAAATAGTTCTTTTGTACACATCTTATTAAAGCCCAGATGAAAATATTTTAAAGCTTTAAGAAAATTACCATAAATTATTCTCTATAATTTGTGCCTTGCACGGTTCTAAAATGTTCATAATGCTATAATTTGCTACTTACGTGAAATTTTAAAAAAATATCTCCATGCATATCTTGTTCACTTTTTTTTTTTTTTTTTTTTTTGAGACAGAGTCTCGCTCTGTCGCCAGGCTGGAGAGCAGTGGTGCGATCTCGGCTCACTACAACCTCCACCTTCCAGGTTCAAGTGATTCTCCTGCCTCAGCCTCGGAGGAGCTGGGACTACAGGCGTGCACCACCACGCCCAGGTAATTTCTTGTGTTTTTAATGGAGACGGGGTTTCACCATTTTGGCCAGGATGGTCTCAATCTCTTCATCTTGTGATCCTCCCACCTTGACCTCCCACAAGTGCTGGGATTACAGACGTGAGCCATCACACCTAGCCTTGTTGACATTTAACTCACAAATAAATACCTTAACATGCTGTCTAGAGAAATTGCTCCTACATACTTATTCTTAATTATGGGGGATTCAAGCAATTCTGAGTTTTTATAGCATCCTCAAACTGAAAAATATTCAAAATTAGCCATTTTTTCCTTAATTATTTAGTTATGTATTTAAGAAATAGAGACAAGCTCTTGCTATGTTGCCCAGGCTGGTCTAAAACTCCTGGCCTCAAGCAGTCCTCCCGCCTCAGCCTCTCACAGTGCTGGAATTACAGGCATGAGCCACTGTGCCCAGCTAAAACAAGTCAATTTAATGCCCTTAAACAATCAAAATGTAATGCTAAGGAAAATAAAACAATACAAGCCAAAACTGGAGTGCAAAAGCAAAAACCTTTTGGCTATAGATTTGTGAACTAAAGGGATCCTTTCCCAAGGTCATGCTGGAAATACAAAAAATGAAATGACAGAAGCTTCCCGTGTTTCCCTCCTTCCTTAGGCAACTTCTTATCCTATTTCAGTTTCCTGAAACATATCTGGTTAAGACTCTTGTGATTAAAAAGACAAAAACAAGTATTTATAGAAGTCCATCAGATTCCTCATTAAAGCTGAAGTCACACACCAGAGACCAGTGGTCTGAAGGATAATTGAAGGATGGTAGCCAGTTGGGTCCAATCTGTTCTTCAATGGGCAGATCAAGAGCTGACCTTACATTTAGAGCATGTTTAGAATACCAGATGTAATCCAGGGTGTGCCTGCCCTCCCCTGGTGTCCAGATCTTCCAGGTAGTATATGGGGGTTCTGACTGCCCACCAGCACTCAGGGGCTTGTAGGCACTGTTCAGGTTGAGGCTGGAGGAAGCAAAATGTTTCTAGGCCTCTTGTGTTGGTTCTGCATTGAAGTCCCCTCAAACAAGAAGGGGAATCTTGGCCCTTGAGTGACGTTTGGCAAGTTCTGAAGAAGGTCACAGCCTTGAGCTGATCAAAATTACTCCCAGACAATGCGTGCTTTCACATAGGTGACACCGATGCAGAACTGTTGGTCTGACTCCTTGCACTCTAGGAACTGTGCAATGGCCACCTGATTGGTTTTCAGTGTCATGGCCATCAGCCTAATATTGGCAGTGTTCACTAGCTTGATTTGGTTTTGGAGGAAAAAATAGGTACAGCTGTCTGGTCCATTGTTTTGTTCTATACTTAGACAAGATGATCAGGGCTTGAGGAAAAAAAAAATGTGCCTTGATAGCCCAGCCTCCTGAGGAGTGGCTGGAAGGTGTCAAAATACTGTTCTACCTCTTGGAGGCACAATATATCAGGCTGGTAGAATAGGATTTCTTCTAGCATGAGATGCTTCCTTTCTTTTCACTTGAGTGCTTCCAACAGGGCATTGTACAAAGTTGTCTTTGTCTTTCCAAGAGCTTGGACGAAGTTGTTCCATTGCATGACCCTAATAGGTAGGTAGTTACTGGAGCCACAAAATCTCTCTGGAACCAAGGAGGTTAAGTATCCAGGACAGCCCTGCATTCCTCAAAAAGCTCGTTAGGATCTATGGGCTCCAGATGTTCTAGGTCAGGTAATACCAAACACTCTGGGTGCAGGAGGCAGTACTGCTATTCAGTGTCTTGGCAAGAGCACTAGAGTCTGCTCATATTATTTCAGTCGTACTTCGACTACCCATACAACCATTCTGCTTTTCACCTTCTCTACAGTATTAAGTTACATGATATATTCAACACTTTATTATAAAATAGGTTTTCTGTTAGATGATTTTGCCCAACTATAGGCTAATGTAAGTGATCTGAGCACATTTAAGGTAGGCTAGGCTAACATGTTTGGTAGGCTAAATGTATTAAATGCATTTTTTACTTAATAATTTCAACTTACAATGGGTTTGTTGGGATGTAACCCCATTGTAAGTCAAAATGCATCTGTACCGATTCATTCACCTTGAGTTTAATAGAGGGGAAATACACCTGGACGATCCTAAGAACACAGCTTGCAGGACAATTACCGCACAGAACGAACCACCAAATGAGAGGCCCCCCAAGAGCACAAGAATGGCAAGCTCTACTAAGCAAATATACTTATCATTTTTCAAGCTGTAGTTATATTTAAACCAATTCGCACTGCAGTTCATTTCACAGAAATTACTTCATAGCTTCAGGACTCCCCTGTGAAATCCTAAATACCAGCACTACAGCACTACAAATTTAAACTTAACTTAAAAATAATGAACTAATCACTGAACCAGCATGTCTTCATATATACCCGCACTAGACTGGTTCTGTTTCACTCACAGGCTGCCCCTTATTTTATTAAAATTCAACACAAGCTCCATTAAAGGACAATAGAATTAGCTACGCAATTAAGATACAGAAGACAGCATTAAAGCAGTAAGGTGCCTGTTCATGTAAGATTTAAAATGAACACCAGGAGTTGAAAATTTTTAAACTGGCTTGAACAGTTAAACTGGTGAATAAACCAGCCAGTTGTGCGGAAGAAACTTTGAGGCATTAATAGCAGTATCTGGTTCCTATGAACCTTTCTTAAGCCCAGTGTTTTCTTATCTATCATTGCATTCAAATTTAACATTCCTGAAAGCCAAGTTAGGGCAAAGACCCTTTTGCCAAATTTTAGTTGGAAACACTAAACCAAGTCAAGGTCACACTATTGGTGACGTTTACAACAGTGCTCGGCACAATGCAGGCAGTCATAGGCATTAAGTGAACGCTGATTTAAGATAATGCCTCCAGCCTCATAACTAATCATAGTACCCTTTATTATCAATATTCATTAGCTATCATTACAGGATGCTCACTGTGCTGCGCTCAGAACTGTATGAATAGCATTTAAATTAATTCTAACAATCCATTAAGTAAGGTTATTAACCTCATTTTACAGATATGGAAACTGAGACTTAGAAAAGCAACTTGCCAAAGTCACTCAGTATGTCAGGAGTCTTAACTTGAAGTAAGAGTTTGACTCAAGAGCCCTGTTCTTAACTACAGTTGACCCTTGAACAACATGGGGGTTAGGGGTGCCAAACCCTCGTGCAGTCAAAAATCTGTGTATAATTTTTGACTCCCACAAAACTTAACTACTAATAGCCTACTACTGACCGGAAGCCTTACTGATAATATAAACAGTCAATTAACATAGATTTTGTATGTTATATGTAATAGATATTACATTTTTTATGCAAACATCAGGAACAATATATATATCATATTCTTACAATAAAGTAAGCTCTCAGAAAATGTTAAGCAAATCTTAAGGAAGAGACAATAAATTGACTATTCATTAGGTGGAAGTGGATCATCATAAAGGTTTTCATTCTCATCATCTTTAGTGGGCTGAGAAGGAGAAAGGGGAGGGGTTGGTCTTGTGTCCCAGGAGTGGCAGAAGCAGAAGAAAATCTGCATGTAAGTAGACCTCTGCAGTTCAAACCTGTGTTGTCCAAGGGTCAACTGTCCTACCCAATCCTGCCTTCCAAGACACTGAAGTTGGTGCACGAGCTAAAACCCATGCCATTCCAGAAAGAAGTGGTCAGAAAGATCAGCAGACTTATGTTTTCATAAATTCATTCTTAGTAGACTCATGAATTTCAGTCTTAATTCACTCGTTTGGAGAAAGTTACACTACAATCCCTCTCTCCACTGATACAGCTGTAGTATAGGTAACACAACTTAGTACATGTTAAAACGTTACTCAAATGAAAATATTATGGGGTTATTCTGATCTACTAGCTAGTGATCTCTCTGTAACTATCACACATCAAGATCGTGCTACTATGTTCGTATCTGTAATAGAATAGACATGTAATTTGACATCACCACAGAAGTCTTCTCACCTAGTGGTTCTCAAGGAAAGGAAAGAAACCTGTGGGCCTTTCCCAATTTTGATTTGACTTCAAGGGGCATTTGTCAGAATGAGGTGCACAAAGCAATGAGATGTGTTCTACAGATGATTCTATTGCACACTCTGGCTAGGAAATCACCTTTAGTACTGTGGTCTAGAATATGTAAACTTAGTTAGTATGTTCCAACCGAAATCCCTTCTCAGCTACTTACCATTAGAACTAGAGCAGCAAGCTATTTACATTCTGTAAACCAAGCAGTCACTGCTGTGCATATAAATAAGCCCTAACTATTACTCGCAATAAACCTTAGTTATAGAATCCGTCTGAATTGAATTCCCTGAATGTAGCAGAGTAGCCTAGTCCAGTGCTGTTAATTCAATAACTCTAACAATGAGCCCAAATCTGCTTCTTTAAACTTATCCATGGTTATTCTAAAGCAAAACACGTTCACTTCCTGTTTGACCTGAACTTATTAACCCATTCCGAATTGCATTACAAGAGTTTAAACATTAGCCATATCACTTCAAAAAGAAAAAGCCATCTTCTCCCGATGATTAAACTACTAAAGAATACATGGTACAGAAAGGTTTGCATTTCAATAGAACTAGCTTTATTTATTTATTTATTTATTTATTTAAACAAAAGAAATGATTTAAAAGCAAATGCATATATGTACCAAGGGATGGACATGACCTGGTACTTACAAAGGAGCTGCTGTGTCATAATGGAAACAGCGTATTAGGAGAAAAATAGTATTTCGTGTGCTGTCTGCTTGAGTAATCAATCTGGAGATGCAAGTTAACCGAAGGTGCTCTGCCAAGCCATCAGCGTGAGAAAAAAAAAAAACCACCAGAAGTTGCCTCCAGATAACTATGTAGTGGCAGCGTGATAACCGGCATCAACTCACGGTCTTCTCATTTTCCCCATTTTCTATAATTTTCCTCTTCTTTTCATCTATTTTTTTCTTGAAGATGTTATTTCGGTAAAACTGAAGTTCTTTGATGCTTTCGCTAATGTCGTCAAGTGCCCTGTAAGCAAACACACCACACTGAATGAACTGTCCAAAACTGGGACATGAAAATCATTTTAAAAGTATGACTGTTACAAAATGACTTAAGAACAATGGGTGCTACTGTACATGTCACTATCTAGCATCATCAAAAGTAGAACATTTCAGAAAAGCAATTTTCTTTAAATGTTTTGTATAAACTTTTGACAAAAAAATTGGTAAAATATAAAAGATTAAACTTTCCCAAATTGTTCCCTAAGATGGTGACATGTTCCACCGGGAGAAAAAATAATTCCAGGGTCAAATAAGTTTAGGAAAAACTAGATTAAACTTTTTACTGAAGTAAAAAGTTGGAAAGCATTTCATATACTGATGTGTATTATGAACTCTCAAAAGGAAGCTGTCCTATATTTCTAATATATTTATTAATTTTCTAAAATTAATAAATTTTAGTATTTCTAAAACTTAATCGACCACATTTGCAGAATACTTATAAACAGCTCATGGAACACAGTTTGAGAAACACTGCGCAATACTTAATGAGGCCCCTGAACAAAACAGACTGACATACTTGAACAGAGGTCGTCACTCAGTCATCATAATAAACATCAATTATCAAACAGTATCTAACCATACCAGAGGATCTACCTCCTCTCATGGTGATTTGTGCTATAATCAGTGGCAGCCTGCCTCCATCTAAGAGCCTTTCTTTTCTTCCAACATGTTGTTTCCCATCTGTTGCAGTCTGAGAAATCAGGTAACCAAGATTATTAGAACAGTGTGCAAGTAAATCAATAAGCTCTGAATGATGGGCCAAGGGCCACTTCCAGAGAATACCCGGCACAAATTTTAGTGCAAGAGTTTTATGACAGTTATTTGCGTGGCTAAGGCAACCATCTGCTTTCTTCCCAGGTCTTGGATATATGTCAGAGCTGAAGCTGCCAAAATTATAGCCTCTGGCTAAATAATGGTACACAATCTCTTATCCACAAAACTGAAATCCAAAACATACCTGAAAACCCACAGTACTTTCATAACCTATTGTGTAGCAAAACCTGAGCAATCTTAATGTGAGGCTAGTGACAGTCATCATTAGTTATGCCATTTGGTGTGAATATACACGTTTCACTACAGAAATATCTGTGTGTTTTATTATGGGCTGCTTCTCAAACCTTGTTAGGGATGCTACAAGATAATAAGCAATACAGACATAGTGTTACCTTTCTAAAATCTGAAAAATTCTGAAATCCAAGACATACCCCAGTTGTTTCAGATAAGGTATTCTAGGCCTGTATGCCTGTGCTATAGTCTACATACAGTCAATAAAATAACATGAGAATGCCCAACTTTTCAGGGATTGGTCTTTCTCCGTTTGCCTAGAACTGTGCAAGGTACATCGTAGGGGCTCAGTGAATGGTTTAACAAATGCTACCCTTAGAAGTCAGTTGCTAAACCTTCCATCAGGTTTCATGTTTCTCCTGAAAGACCACAAAATCAAAAAGAAAAGACCAGTACAGGACACATGAATATATAGGATCTTTAAACTCCTTGTCAACTTGTACCTAAGGCTACAGGCATAAGAGAAACAATCAGAAAAACTATAACAAGTGTCAAAGTAGGCAACTATATTATACGATTGCACACAAAGTGTTCTGATTTCAAAAGGCTGCCAGTCCATATCCTCTGTGGGAAAAAAGTTAACACGGTTCATTACTAGAAAGATTACAGATTGTTTCATCATGCCTATAAACCAAGCTATCTAAGAGTTTTAAAACAGCAATAAAGGCTATATAACCCTCTCAGAATGGAACACGAATCTGACCAGAATTCCTAACAGGAAGAGAATGTTATGTTTATGCTAGTCGAACTTTATCTTTTCCCCAAGAAAAAAGAGTTAAGGGACATTATTTCAAGCAGTCAGGAATTTGGGAGTTAAGTGCGTGTCAGACTGGAAAGCGCTTGGTAGAACTCAAACTTACCTATGAGAAGCAGCCTTCTTTGGTGCAAATTCATATTCTTCTGGATACCAGCGTCTATACACAGCAGAAATGGAACTCTCAAAGGAAGCTGTCTCAAATACACTGAATAATTACCTCCTTCAAGTAATCCATTAACATTGAAAATGGCATTTGAGTCATGATTCTCAAGTTGCTTCTTTGCCAGGGCCTCTATCTTCCACCCTCTCTTCTCTTTCTTCTGTATATTTTCTATGAGCAAGCTCATCAGTGTGTAAGATTGCTAAATCTGGAAATCCAGCCCAGCCCTCCCTAGAGTTTCTGTCATGGATATGCAACTGCCCACTAGATACCTGCATCTAAAAATCTACCAGACACTTCTAATTCAACATACATCAAACCACACCCATCATCCTCAGCACCTCCCCTGCCCCATCCACCATACTCTTCCTCTTCTCTTCTTCTTTTTATTTGAACACTGCCATCAGCCACCAAAGCTGCTCAAACTAGAAACATCAGAATCACATTATACCTCTTCCTTTTCACACCACCTCATTTGAACACTGAGTGTCTGTCAATTGACCCTCTCACATTTTTATCATACAAGCCCCTCATTTCCATGCTCTGCCCTTTCTCCAGTTCATTCTTCTCTCCAAGATGGTGGAAAAGGCTCCTTTCTATCTCTCTACCACTTTTCTTGCCACCTTCAAATCAGAACAATCGTATCACTCACTCTTCTACCTACACTTTCTCAACCCATTCCTTGCAAGATCACAGTGAACTTCACTGGCATGGCATGCAAGCCCTTGAGGCTCTAGACCCATCTCCCACCTTCTCCAACCTCATGCTTTGCATTCCAGCATTAATGGTTTGTGATTCATTTAACACATTTTGCCTTAGCTTCCTGCTCCCTCACATTGTTATACTTCTGTCTGCTCTCTCTGAATGCTCTCTCCTCAACAAAATGCCTGGAAGACTTCCACTCTTCTTCAAATCTCAGTTTCAAAGCGATTTCCTTCCTACATAAAGGTTTCTCTGACTCCCCATTCCTCTTGCTCCAGCACAGTTAGATGCTGCTTCCCTTGTGACCTCAGTAGTCCATATGTACATTTTCACTACAGGAGTCATGAGAGAGTATATTTTTAGGGTGTGTTTTTTACACATATGTCAATCCACTACTTTCTAAAGTACTTAAGAGCTTTTCATCTATATGTTCCCAGTCAGAAGACTTCCATATAATATTAATTAATCCAGAAAATTTATTGAGCACTTATTTTGTGCCAGGCATTGGCTTATTTACTGGGAACATGTCTGATATTGTTTCTCCCAAATCTCACCAGTCCAGGATAAGTTAAGGTCCTATGCAAGCAAGAATGGGATGAGGAAGATAAGAACCCACTTGGCAGCCTTAGTTCTATAGCTCTATCCAATTACTTTTCACAAGTTCTCAATTAAAACATGCTAAATGAGGTAATTTAATGGATCCTAAATATAGCCCTTACCTGCACAGTTCTTTAACAGTGCTCACATCAATTATTCTATAATGAAGATGTTTCATGAACTGGGGCATGTATTTGTCAAGAAACTTCTTATCTTCATGAACTGAATTTCCTAGAAAGACACGAAGCATACTGCATCTCTGTATTTCTAGTAGTATACAACAGGATATCAAAATTCATAAAATGTATTTGAAATGGAGATGATTTTTTAAAATTCCAACAATTCCTAAAAGCACCTCTATATTTCTAAATCAGGTTTGGGTAAATGTGATTAGCTTACAAGTGCAGATTTGCAAGTACTTAGTCAGTTTAGCTCATTATAAATTTGTAAATGACCTCTCATGAACAGAAGGACGAATCTATCATTCCACATGCTTGATGTAATGCACAAATCTATTTGTTACTTTTTAAGGTCATACCAGATATGCAAACTTTCTCCCAGTGTCACAAAATTCACACCACTAACCCTAACAATTTAACTGAATCACATAGGTAGATAAACCTTTATTTACAATTCAAGTTTTTCAATAAATCATATGAATATTCATGTTTCCGAAAAGTAACTAAAAACACTAAATTTTAAATGAGACCTTTAAAACACATACCAGCCACATTGGCTGGGGGAAACATTGACACAACATATGCTCTAGTACTTAATGTCAAAACTTATTTTTATAAATGTTTAGGAACAGTATTAGTTACCACATCAACTTACATATACAAAGGCACATATACCTTCAGAGAAACATTAACTTCCCTCTGGCAATGTCACCCCTTTAAAAATACTGGGAGAAGAGGCCTAGTCTCTTTAGAAAGTCAGTGTCATAGGGGAAAAATAATAGGTGGAAAGTTTTACATTAAGAGACTAAAGAAATATAACTAAATGAAATGCATGAGCCTTGACTGAATGCTGGTTCAAAAACAAGTATTCTGGGGAACGTCCAATGTGGAGTACATATATGATACTCAATAATGTTTCATTATCTTCAATTCAATGACACTGTATTACATAAGAAAATGTCTTTACTCTTGGGAGATGTTTGAAGAAGTATTTAGGAATGAAGTGTCCTGATGCCTGCAATTTCCTTTAAAATGTCGAACAAAATATAGGTAAAACAATCAAGGCACAAGGTTAACAATTACTAAATCCACTCCTCTGTGCATGTGAAATTTTTCCATCATAAAAACATGGGGGAAATTTTTATTAAGATTTCATGTCAGGTTTCAGGGCATTTTCCCAATACTCGTGCTATAAACTACACAAAGAAACTTGAACAGAAAAGTAAGATGTGTAACCCAAAGCAGGGTAAATGGAAGACATGGATGGGCTCAGCTGGTCTTTCTGGAACTGCAGTCTCTTGAACCACTACATATGGAAGACTACAAGATATACATAGGATTGGATTTTACCTGCAAGTGGACAGAGCCCTGGAGGAGTCTGCTGTCGTACAAAGGACAGAAATTCATACTCTGCCTGCTGCAATGTAATTGTACTCTCCTTCACTGCCTTGGTAAGGCCAGACTGCAAGAGAGAATCCCCAGCCCCCCACCAAAAACACATGTGAAGTCAGTTTTCGAAGGCATCCAGAAATGAAACTTCACTTTTAAAATGGGCAAATATAACTACAAATAGACCATTTTCAAAGCTCAAGTTCAAATTGCAACTGCCATCTTTGCACCATTTTTTTTCCTTAATCCAAGCCAACTCAGTTATGATCCTGACTGTTAATAGCATTTCCACAGTCAAAAAAGATGGTGTTCAAAGTCCAAGGATATTAACCTCTGGGAAGAAACAACTATTAACAGGAGAGCAGCAATCCCCCTTCTCTGAAAGTTGATGTCTAACCTTATCCAAAAGACTGACTTGAGCAATACTTGACAATCCGCAATGCGTTCGCGACAGACTGAATGTAGGAGAGAAAAAAAAGAGGACATTCAGGAGAAGATGATCTCGAGAGGTCCCGAAGATGAAAAGCAAACAAGCAAGCAGTTTCCCAGGCTTGCCAAGCAATCTTCTCTAAGCCTTTTCAAAATACCATCCAACAATGGTATCGGATTCAGGTGTGGGAGCAAAAAGCTTTTTACTGATCCCCAAAGCAGCAATCCTGTTATTTGGTAATGTTACCTTCCCATGATGCTCCTTACACCAATCTGACATGCTGTCCAGCAACTCATCTGGTTGTTTTATAATCAGGTTAGGACCCTGTGGATGGGAAACGCCATCAGTCACCAAGAACCAACAGGAATAACCTTACTTTCAGAGGGAACGTTTAAGCTGTTTTAAGGACTAAATATACATATCAGAGAAAGTAAGAGATAAGGATGCTTTAAAAGTGTTCCTCCTTCATTCCAGCACTGTTTATTAAGGCAAAATAGAACACACGTACACACATACACAACTGAAAACTCAAACGCCTACAAATAGATGACACAGATATCTATCAAGGGTCAGCAAACTATGTCCCCATGCTTCAGCTATTTTTTTTTTTTTTTTTTTTTTTTTTTGAGACGGAGTCTCGCTCTGTCGCCCAGGCTGGAGTGCAGTGGCACCATCTCGGCTCACTGCAAGCTCCGTCTCCCGGGTTCACGCCATTCTCCCGCCTCAGCCTCCCGAGTAGCTGGGACTACAGGCACCCACCACTACGCCCGGCTAATTTTTTGTATTTTCAGTAGAGACAGGGATTCACCGCGTTAGCCAGGATGGTCTCGATCTCCTGACCTCGTGATCTGCCTGCCTCGGCCTTCCAAAGTGCTGGGATTAAAGGCGTGAGCCAACACGCCCGGCCTCAGCTATTTTTTAATAGCTAAAAGCTAAGAATGATTTTTACATTTGTAAAAGATTGTTTAAAAAAAAAAAAAAAGACGAGAACATATGACTGTACTCAAAGCCTAAACTATTTAATACCCTGCCCTTTCCAGAAAAGTCTGTCAACCCTTGATTACGAGTTCATTTTGAAAAGTGTCTAGGCCAGGCATGGTAATAATCCCAGCACTCTGGGAGGCTGAGGTGGGAGGATCACTTGAGGCCAGTAGTTCAAGACCAGTCCAGGCAACATACCAAGACCCCATTTCCACAAAATTAAAAAAAAACAAAAAACAAAATTAGCTGGGCATGGTGGCACACCCCTACGGTCCTAGCTTCTCAGGAGGCTGAGGCACGAAGATCACTTGAACTCAGGAGTTCAAGGTTACAGTGAGCTATGATCATGCCACTGCACTCCAGCCTGGGTGACAGGGTGAGACACTATCTCTTAAAAAAAAAAAAAAAAAAAAAAAAAAAAAAAAAGGCCGGGCGTGGTGACTCACACCTGTTATCCCAGCACTATGGGAGGCCAAGGCGGGTGGATCACGAGGTCAGGAGATCGAGACCATCTTGGCTAACACAGTGAAACGCTGTCTCTACTAAGAATACAAAAAATTAGCCAGGCATGGTGGCAGGCGCCTGTAGTCTCAGCTACTCAGGAGGCTGAGGCAGGAGAATGGTGTGAGCCCGGGAGGCGGAGCTTGCAGTGAGCCGAGATCGCACCACTGCACTCCAGCCTGGGTGACAGAGCGAGACTCCATCTCAAAAAAAAAAAAAAAAGTATCTATATTGCAGGTGAAAAAAGCAACTGCAGAACCATATATGCATACATATGATTTCATTTACACCTGTTTAAAAAAAACACGCATTTATATAAGCATACAAAATATCAAGACAATACGTAAACTTGGAGTAAGATGGGGCAAGAGAACAGGACAAAAATCCAATAGTTTACTATACATACACTTTGGATAGTTACACTGTTTAACAGTATTTTTATATTTAAAAAAATTTAAAGAGGCAATTGTTGATATCTGAAACACACACACACACAAAGTGGTCCTCAAATTCTCGGCTCCATTTCACAGAATATCCAAGTGTGAGTCTCTCAGATTAAGTCCTGGCAGTTAACAACAGCTGCGGCATTAAAGCAAGTCACCTTAGCTGCTCCCTCTGTAAGATAGTGATAATAATAAACTGCATCCCTTCCCTCGTAGAAATGTTAACAGGATAAAAGAAATTATAGATATGAGCTCTTTGAACTCTCTGGTAGAAAAGTATTCTAAAAATTCAAGGTATTATTACTACTAAGGTGGTAAAAACAGTTTGCAATCACTTAAAGAAATGGCCAGAATTTAATTAAAATACGCCTGACATCCTACTACTAAAAAGGAGGTTTAGCCAAACAAGAAAACTGGTGTTGGCAATCTCTGCAGAGAAACAAAAAATTTTGCTTGGATAACGTACATTTTATGATAGTCACAAAAAAAAAAATACTCATACTATTAAAAAAAATACTAACAATGATGGAAAAATCAAACTACTACAGATATAATGCTAGATACCTATTCTAGATCCCAATTTAGCAAGCCACGGGACCACACCTACAGAAAAATTTTCAGAGTAGTATGCCTGCTCTTCTCCCAACATAAAACATTTTTCTCAGACTCTTATAAAAGAATAAAACATACTGCAGAACTGATAGCCCCCAAGCTTTTTTTTTTTTTTTTTTAATAAAACATCTTTATCCTCATCTGACTTAGTCCATTTACAAATGCTGCATTCATCTGCAGCTGTGTGAATACACAGCCAAATTTCCTCCAGGGTACATATCAACCTACCGGTCCATTAAACTGTCAGTATTTCACATTATATCAACAGTCTAAAGGAAACACTCTTCTTCAGCCAAGGGTAAGTTAGGATGGTAAAATAAAGACACTTCTCTTCACTATTCATCTCCAGTAAATCCCAAGTAACAGAAAAAAACAACCAAATCTAAAAATCAGGGCTTTATTTATACAAAGTTAAAAAAAGTTGTTATGATGAGAAATACAAAGTCTCATGATTCTCCTACAGCTGATATGCGGGGAGGATAAGCCTGGTACTCCACAAACACAGTCATTCATCTAGAAATACGTCCTCACCTCTTTTACCTACACAGCAAAACAAACGAAAGTGTTAACTGCAGATTTACGAAATTTATCCGGTGCCAGCAACGTATCAATGCTACCCTCTAGGAACTTATTTTAACAAGACTCTCTTTTCCACAAACATCCCTACTTTGTTCCTATTCTGGAGTTTCTGGCTCTGAATACTGCTGACAGTCTAAAACAGAATTATTCAGGGTCAGGGATTTCACCCCCTACCAGATGCTGTCACATCCTTGTTAAATATTTCATGAGTGGTTGAAATGCAGCAGGTGTGTTTCATTTGTTTTGCTAAATGTTTCAGTTGAAAGTAGCATGCAAAAACCTTAACCATGCCCAATCTGTCAACAAGAGAATACTTTATGGGTGTGCATTAACAGAAATTCTAAAATCTTAATATAGATCTAGAAGAATCACATGACCTAGTTGAAAAGGCAGAATTGTAAATATGGAGTCAAGTTAAAGTCAAGGTTATGATATAAAGACGCAAACACTGGCATGAGTCACCAAATCTGATGGGAGGACAGTTGGCTGTCCTACTTGCTAGGAGCACCTTACTGAGACAGCCTGAGTTAAACTATTGGCTCCCCTAATAAATAGCCACTGGGGCCTCAGACAAATCACCCAACATCTCTATGCTCAAGTGTCCTCATCTATCAAATGAGCATTACAACAAAACCTAACTTACAGTTGCTGTGAGGACTAAGAACAAAGACGTATAAAGCACTTAGAAACTGTACCTGGCATACAGTAAGCGCTCAGTAAATGACAGAATTTATGTTTCTGTAAATTTCTGGCATGGCTAATTAAAAAATAATGCTTAATTTTTTAATTTAAATTTTTAATTAATTTTTCACTAGGCTGTGAGATGGATTACTTTGGTTCTAGTACCACCCCTACCATGACCTAGCACATTACCTTAATCCATATGGACCTCAACTTTCTTATTTTTTAAATAAAGAAGCTGGAAAAAATGATGGGTATATCTCCAGTGCCCTTTAAAAAGTATGACTGTATTACATGGTATCACGTACTTCAGCCAAAATGTTGAGATCAGAGTCCGTTATCAGACAGGCCATCTCAATAATCTGGTCCTTCTCAATGTCCAATCCTGTCATCTGCAATTAAAAATAAATATATAACACACACAAAGCCATCATTCTGGCCTCTTTTACCCAAGTTTATTTAACAGAAATTCCCTCAAACATAGTCAGCTTGTAACCCATAGCCGAAACAGAAGAGAAGAATGCTCCTTGGCCAACTACTGAAGGTACTAAACACGAGTCCTCGTTTATTCAACAAACATTTACCAAGGGCCTGCTATTTGTCAAGCACTGAGATTCTACTCCGGGACAGATGCAAAGTAAGTAAAACTGAGTGCTGACATCACTCACTTTTGAAAGAGATAACTAACACCACGACGTCTCTACAGAGTTCACAAAGTTTTCACATTAATTACATCACTTGATCTTCACAATCTAATGGAAAAACTACTGTTATTATCCTCACTTCATATAAACTGAGGCTCAACGGAGGGAGGAGCCCTTGTTTCAGGCATGGAAAGCCTGAAGGGATAGGAATTGGGTTCCGGTCCCAACTCAGACTCTCACTAACAGCACGACCTTGAATGAGTTGAATCCTTTCTGTGGGCCTCAATGTTCTCACTTATGGAATGAGGGGTAGGGCTGAGTCATCTCCGGAGTCCCGTCTGACTCTAACAACCTACGGTCCTTTAAGGATTTAGTTGGGGGAGGCTAAGAAGAGCCCCCGCCCCCACTCCAGTGACCCAAGCCCAGAGACGCCAGAGCGTTAGGAAAAGTCCACATCTGGGCGGAGGGGTGGGCAGGAGAGGAAGCCACACGGGGGACTCCTCCCTTGTGGAAAGAAGCCCTACAGCCCAGCAGTGCGCCCCACGCCCGCAGGACTCCTGCCTCCGGACTTGCCCTGCGCCGCCCCTGGCCGGCGGCGCTAACCTGCCACACCTGAGACCCAGACCCCCGCCGCTCTCCCAGGACAGGCTCGGCTCCTCGGTCCCACGCGCGAAACCTCACTCGCCTTCCCCAAGCCCCCCGCCGACCTCACTCACCTCCAGGTCCACCCAGACCATCCGCTGAGCCATGCTCTCCCCTGCCGCCATGGCTGCGCCACCTTCGCGTACACCTCGCGTCCCAAACCGTCCGCGACTCCCACCTACACCCCGCAACAGCCTGGAGCCCAGGGAGCCGCCTAGCATCACCCGGCACCAGCAGCCACGGCCCCAGTCTCGTAGCCGGCGCTGGCGCAGGCGCAATAGTCGCTAAACGTCGCAAACCCGCGGGGAGGCGCACGAGCTGAAACCACACGTCCCAGCGTGCGGTGCGCCGGCTCGCCCTCAACAGCCCGGCTTGGCTGCCGAAGGGAATGATGGGACTTAGAGTCTCACCTGCGGTTGCGACCGGATGCCCCACCCCCGCCACATGTTTTTCGGGTGTTACTGGACGCGCTTGTTTTGCACTGCTAAGTTTGTTTGCTTCCAGGAGTTATTTCCTGAGTTTTGGTTAGTTGTAACCGCGCAGTTAAAAAAGAACTCTTACTTTGGTTGGTTGGAAAAGATCTGATTATCTATGTATGGTGTTTTTTTCATGTATCTCTTTCCTTTTTTGCTTTTCTTTCTTTCTTTTTTTTTTTTAACTTACCTGCCCCTCTATTCCACAAACTGGATATTTTCCTCATTTTTTTGGGACCAAGAGGCAGTGTGCTTTTGGGGGCCAGAAGGCCATTAACATTATCATCAAATCATTTAGAAATATTTACATGAGATCTTGTCTGAGAAATCATTTAGCACGTATTAGGTGTTCAGTCAAAGTTAGTTACCTTCCTTCATTTTGTTATGGGAAAAGGGTCCTGATCCAGGCTCAAAGAGTGGATTCTTAGACCTCCTGCAAGAAAGAGTTCAGGGCGAATCCATAAAGTGAAAGCAAGTTTATTAAAAGTAAAGAAATAAAGAATGCCTACTCCATAGGCAGAGCAGGGGCATGGGCGACTGAGTATACTTACAGTTATTTCTTGATTGTATACTAAAGGGGTGGATTATTCATAAGTTCTCCGGGAAAGGGGTGGACAATTCCGGGAACTGAGGGTTCCTCCGATTTTAGATCAGATATGGTAACTTCCTAAGGTTGCCATGGCATCTGTAAACTGTCATGGCACTGGTAGGAGTGTCGTTTAGCATGCTAATGCATTATAATTCGTGTATAATGAGTAGTGAGGATGACTAGAGGTCATTTTGTCATCTTGGTTTTGGTGGGTTTTGGCCAGCTTCTTTACAACACCCTGTTTTATCAACAAGGTCTTTGTGACCTGTATCTTGTGCTGACCTCCTATCTCTTCCTGGGACTTAGAATGCCTAACCTCCTGGGAATGCAGCCCAGTAGGTCTCAGCATTGTTTTACCCAGCCCCTATTCAAGATAGGATCACTCTTCAAATGCCTCTGACAATTTGGCCAAGGGTTATCCCTTATTCCTTATGAAACGTGTCTGCATGATGACAACTTGCTGTTCTATTATTAAAAGTTCTCAAAGTTAAATCTCGCCCTCTTATAACAAATCTATGCAGTAAACTAACTTAAAATGAACTGAAACAATTCTGCCTGCTCTGTCATCATCTTTGGCTTTGATCCAGGTGTCTTTAATCTCCTGCAATGATAGCTGTAATGTCCAGCATTCCTAGGAGTCCAGGTGGCCAGCATCAGGACCTTTAGCCCTGAAATGTCAAATTTTGTGAGTCTCTTAAATCTTGGCTATCCGGTAACAAATTTGTGGCAGAGTGCCACTTTGTCACAAATGTCAATCTGGGCTTTGAATTGTAATCTCTATGTATTTTTCTGAAAGCCATATTGCTACTCATTACAGAGCTTGTGGTCCATCCTACCTGGTGAGCTGGTTTTATGAGAGAGAAACTTTGTTGCCTAATTGGAGCTTTAAGGAAAGTGTAGGGTACTGGATTTCACCTTCTACTGATTTTCTGTACCCAACCCATGACCTGCAACGGCCCAGAGAAACTCTTTGAAGGGTCATCAAAAGGTATGCGCAGATTATACACATAAAAACTTACTGTGCACAATGCATATATATTTTACCTGCATTGCCTGATGTCGCATTGTTTTGCTATAGTTTTTTACTCATTTGTAGCCTACTTTATAAAAAATGGTCTGCATTTCTTCTTTAGTTTTTTTCTTAGCTTTAAACTTGATTCATTGAAAGTAGAGTCAGTTGAGTCCGGGCGTGGTGACTCACACCTGTAATCCCAGCACTTTGGGAGGCCGAGGTGGGCGGATCATGAGGTCAGGAGTTCGAGATCAGGCTGGCCAACATACTGAAACCCCGTCTCTACTAAAAACACAAAAATTAGCTGGGCATGGTGGCACACGCCTGTAGTCCCAGCTACTGAGGAGGCTGAGGCAGGAGAATCGCTTGAACCCAGGAGGTGGAGGTTACAGTGAGCTGAGATTGCACCACTGCACTCCAGCCTGGGCAATAAAGCAAGACTCCATCCCAAAAAAAAAAAGAGTAGAGTCAGCTGAAGTACAGAAAGCTTTATCAATCGGGCTTGTTATGATCTTCTTAAAGTATTATGTATTTAAAATTTTAAAGAACACTATTTTTTTTTCAACTTTACTACTGGAATAATGTTTCTAATAGGACATGGCTAAGGACACACAAACCCTTCCCTCTTTTGAGAGATAACTACTTTTTTACATATTTTTTAATTTTTATTTTTTAAATTGTGATAAAAGATAATACAAAAATTTACAATTTTAGCCATTTTCCTTATAAAGTAGGCATCCCCAACCCCTGGGCTGCAGATCGGTGCAGACGAGTAACAGTCCGTGTCATGTTAAGAACCGGGCTGCTCTGCCAGAGGTGAGGGGTGGGGGAGCGAGTATTACCACCTGAACCCTGCCTCCAGTCAGATCAGCAGTGGCATCAGATTCTCAAAGGAGCACAAACCCTATGTTGTGAACTGTGCATGCGAGGCATCTAGGTTGCGTGCTCCTTATGAGAATCTAACTAATGCTTGATGATCTGAGGTGGAACGGTTTCATCCTGAAACCATTACTCCCCTACCCCCATCCATGGAATAATTGTCTTTCATGAAACTGGTCCCTGGTGCCAAAAAGGTTGGGGACCACTGGTATAAAGCATGGTGGCATTAAGTACATTCACATTGTTGTGCAACCATCACCACCATTTATCTCCAGAACTTTTTCATCTTCCCAACGGAAACTCCATCCCATTAGACACTAACTCCCCATCTCCACCCATCCACTACTCCCAGCCCCTGGCAACCACTATTCTACTTTTTGTCTCTAAGAATTTGACTACTCTATGTACCTCTTACAAGTAGACTTATGCAGTATTTGTCTTTTCATATCTGGCTTATTTCATTTACTATCATCTCTTCAAAGTTCATCCATGTTGTAGCATGTGTCAGAATGTTCTCTCTTTTTCAAGCTGAATAATATTTCATTGTATGTATGTATCACATTTTGTATCCATTAATCCATTAATGGACACTCTTGTTGCCTCCACCCTGTGGCTACTGTGAATATTTACATGGTTTTAAATTTTAATTGTTATATTTTATTTTATTTTTGAGACAGGGTCTCACTCTGTCACCCAGGCTGGAGTTCAGTGGCGTGATCACACCTCACTGCAACCTCCATCTCCTGGGGTCAAGTGATCTTCCCACTTCAGCCTCCAAAGTAGCTGGGACTATAGGCACAGACCACCACACTGGGCTAATTTTTGTATTTTTTGTAGAGATGAGGTTTTACCATGTTGCTCTGGCTGTCTCGAACTCCTGGGCTCAAGCATTCCACCCATCTCAGCCTCCCAAAGTTCTGGGATTACAGGCATCAGTCACTGCAACCAGCCCTAATTTTATTTTTTATTGCTGCCTTCTTACCAGTGACTTTCCCAGCCCAGTTTTGTTCTTCCCAACTGTTTAACAAAGATCACTGTGATAATCAATCCACAACTGACCCCCCACTTCCCTGGTCCCTCTTTAGAATTATCCCAAATTATATCTTTAAAAGTCCTTCTCAGCCAGGCATGGTGGCTCACACCTGTAATCCCAGAATTTTGGGAGGCTGAGGTGGGAGGATCACTTGGGACCAGGAGTTTGAGACCCACCTGAGCAGCAAAGCAAGATCTCATCTCTAAAATGAATTAATTAACTTAAACATTTAAAAAAGTATTATCCAGATGATATAGTTTGGATCTGTGTCCCTGCCCAAATCTCATGTTGCATTGTAATCCCCAGTATTGAAGGTGGTACCTGGTGGGAGGTGTTTGGATCATGGGTGTGGATTTTCTCATTAAGAGTTTAGCACCATCCCCTTGGTGCTGTCCTCATGATAGTGAGTGACTTCTCACAAGATCTGGCTGTTTAAAGTGTGGCACTTTGCTACTCTCTCTTGCTCCTGCCCTGGCCATGTGACATGCTATTGCCCCCTTTGCCTTCTGCCATGACTGTAAGCTTCCTGAGGCCTCCCCAGAAGCAGATGCCATCATGTTTCCTGTACAGTCTGCAGAACCATGAGCCAATGAAACCTCCTTTCTTTATAAATTACCCAGTCTCCGGTATTTCTTTATAGCAGTGCACAAATGGCTTAATACAAAAAAATTGGTACAGAGAGTGGGCCATTGCTATAAAGGAACCTAAAAATGTGGAAGCAGCTTTGGAACTGGGTAACAGGCAGAGGTTGGAAGAGTATGGAGGGCTCAGAAAAGACAGGAAGATGAAGGAAAGTTTGGAACTTCCTAGAGACTGGTTAAATTGTTGTGACCAAAATGCTGATAGTGATATGGACAGGGAAGGCCAGGCTTAGGAGATCTCAGATGGAAAGGAGGAACTTAATTGAGAACTGGAGCAAAGGTCATGCATCTTACGCCTCAGCAAAGAGCTTAGCTGGATTGTGTCCGTATCCTAGGGATATGTGGAAGTTTGAACATGAGAATGATAACCTAGAGTATCTGGTGGAAGAAATTTCTAAGCAGCAAAGTGTTCAAGAGGTGACATGGCTACTTCTAACAACCTGTGCTCAGATGTGGGAGCAAGGAAATAAGTGGGAACTTATATTTAAAAGGGAAACAGCATAAAACCCAGGAAAACCTGCAGCCTGGCCATGTGGTAGGAAATAAAAGCAGCCTGGAGACGCTGCTCCTTACATACAACTGCTTGGGCTCCAGTTGCCACTCTAAGGGGTGGAATGACATAGTTTGGATACATGTCCCCACCTAATCTCATGCTGAATTGTAATTCCCAATGTTGGAGGTGGGGCCTGGTGGGAGGTGATTTGAACATGGGGGTGGGTTTCTCTTGAATGGTTTATCACCATCCCTTGATGCTGTTCTTGTGACAGTGAGTGAATTCTTGCAAGATCTGCAAGATCTCGTTGTTTAAAAATGTGTGGCACTGCCCACTCCCTTGCTCCTGCTCTGACCGTGTGATGTGCCTGCTTCTCCTTCACCTTTCGCTGTGATTGTAAGTTTCCTGAGGCTTCCCAAGAGGCCAAGGAGATACCAGCATTATGCTTCCTATACATCATTTAGAATCATGAGCCAATTAAACCTCTTTATAAATTACCCAGTTTCAGGTATTTCTTTATAGCAATACAAGAACAGCCTAATACACCTGGCATGGAGACACATGCCTTTAGTCCCAGGTACTCAAGAGGCTAAGGCAGGAGGATCATTTGAGCCCAGGAGTTAAAGGCTGCAATAAGTCATGATCATGCCACTACACTCCTGGTGACAGAGTGAGATTCTGTCTCTGGAGGGGAAGAAAAAGGAAAAAAGTCCTTCCCTACTTTCTCTTAGGAGAGGCCCCTGGTTCCTCATGTTAACTGTTACAGGAAGTTCATAAACCTAACATTGTTACAATTATGTTATTTGGGAACTTTATCTGATATACTTTATCACCATTCTATTAAACTAGACTTTAATTTACAGAATATATTTATTTTATACTTTTATAGTACTAGCATAGAGCCACGTAGTAACGTTGGTAGTACTGGTTAGTGGTCACCAAAATATTGAGACTCTCTCATGCCTGTAAACTGTCCTGTGTTTTATAAAGCACTTAAAAATATGCAGTAGGTACCCAATGAATATTCACTGGTTAATAATGATATCTCTTCTCTTCCTGTTTTGTGAAACTTTATCTTTATAAATGTTGATATAAGGGTTTATTGCTGATAACTGAAAACTGCTATTTACATCCCTCCAGTGGTCTGGGAAGGAATAAAGGATGACAGATCTTTTGGCTTTACCCTCTGTCGCTGTAAAAATGCAAGATAAAAATAGTGTCCAAACTTGTAATCTTCAAAATCCACCTTGTACAAAATGGATACTCTAAAAGTTTTTATGAAATTTGAATTGCCTTTTTTCTCAGTTTCACAAAGAATTACTGAGTACTTAGTGTGTATCCAACACTATGCTAGAATACAAGAATAAAAAATACATCTGTTAAACTGATATTTATTATACTGGAGGCTATAGGTATTTAAGAATTTATGAACTTGGAGTTGTTTCTTTTACAGATAAGGAAATGCCTTTAACTTTCCCACCTGTAAAATGGGTTATATGATGATTAAATAAAAACATATAGAACACTGTATACATTATGTAGTAGGTGCTCATTTGCTTTGTTTCTTTAAGCAAATAGGAGATACAAGACAATATGAAGAAGATGGTGCCAATGTTTTAAAGAATTATAGAGTGCTATAGGAATAAAGGGAAAGGGGATTCATTTTGACTGAAGAGACACAAGAGGATGAAATTGGGTTAGCTCTTGAAAGAAGAGAACTATGACAACAATTGCTGTGGGTAACAATATCCCAGACCGATAGAATACCTTGGACGTAAGCAACTAGGATAATTGTGCCTTTAAGTGAAAAAGAAGAACAGGAAGAACAGGTAAGAGTTGATGAGTTCAGTTTTGGAAAGACTGAAGTTGTGTTTCCAGAGGGAGATCTGCAAGGGGATATCCAGCAGGCAGCTGGAAAGAGGGCAGGGATAGAGACTTGCACTTAGAAGGCAACTACATAGAGAAGATAGCTGAAGCTATGGGAGGTAAAGCAATTGCAAAGTTGTCTAAAAAGTGCAGCTATAAGCCCATCTTAACCTTGAGAATTTTATTTCTTGCAAACTAATTAGCACATAAAGCAGATCCTCAATTTAATTTGTGCATGTCGGCACATATAGAACAAATTGGTGAAGCAAGCCCGCCTAAAGTCTATTTCTTGGAAAAGTAAGGAGTGCCCTGGGAGAAAACTCGGCTAAAGGAAATATCAGCCAGAAACAAAGAGCATGGTACAGCATGAAAGCTAAGTTGGAGGTAGGGAGAGAATAATTCTGACAGCACAGCAACTATCATGTTGATTTGCCTCCTAGCCTAGTCCTTACTGGACTCATGTCTAAGGCCAATGGAGGACAGAGAGCTGTAGGTTTTCTAAACGGGCTTTTTCCATTAAAAGCACGTATAATAATGTATCACACAACACTGATTGAGTTCTGTGGTAGCGCAGTTTTTAAAACAGACAAAACTGAAGCAAGGCAGTAGCAGGAATGGGGAACAGAGAGGAATGTTTCCTCTTCGCTTTTGATATTTCCTTCCATGTGGAAGAAGTGCCTCTAGCATAACATTCCTGGCCCCTTGCACCTGACTTCTCTTATTCCCCTGTAAAAAGGTGAAGTAAACATCAAGATTTGGGACAGAAATTAAACACGGGCAATCTAGCGCCCTCTTTATTTTTCTCACCACTCCTCACTAAAGGAAAAATCCAACTACATCCTTGCTCACTTCACCAGAAGCCACACTGAAACAGTGGCATTGTGAGAATTCTAGTATACTTGCCAACCAAAGCAAAGACAGTGTCCTGACAGGCGGACTTTTTAGGAATCCTAGAAATGCTTGGGCAGGAGGCTTTGGGGAGAGCAGTTATCCTGTGTTATTCAGGTGGGGGACATCAGAGAGTTATTTCTGTCAGTGTGGTATCACACACTTGCACCCACATGCTATTGAGATTTAACCACCTCCCATACTACCAACTTACCTGGTGATCTCTAGATGTCTTGATAACAAGCTTGAATTGATTAGTGATTCTCATTGCAGCCAAATTCAGACAATTCTATCATTTTGAAGAGTCCAGTTTCAATTCCATGAGAAATTGTGACATCAAACTAGAGTAATCTAAATAATTATTGGACAAAAGGAGATAGGTGTGAATAAAGATTCAGTGCGGGCCATGTATAATAATTAAAAAAAAAAAAGACAATAGGCTTTGGAGACGAACAAAGCTGAATTCAAGCCCTATCTCAGCTACTTCATATCTGTATTTCCTGAAACAGGTTGACGCTTGCAAACTAATTAGCATATAAAGTAGATCCTCAATTTAATGTGTACATATTGGTGAAAAATATAGAACAAATTGGCGAAAAAGCCCGCCTAAAGTCTATTTCTTGGAAAAGAAGTGCCTGGGAGAAAACTCAGCTAAAGGGAAAAGCAGCCGGAAACAAACACTGTAATCTTTTTGAGATTCATTTTCCTCCTTTTAAAAATAGTTAAAGCACTACTTCATTTGAAGAATGAAAGTTTGAGATAATATTTGTGATGGAAGCATGATGCCTGGCACATGATAGGTCCTTAATAAGTAGTAGAAATAAATCACTTATTATTATTTAGTAAGTCTAGTCCACTGAACAATTATAAACACCTATCACTTCTCATCTTGTAGCCGACATTTGAGAAAACAGATTGTGATAGAGACTTGATAATTGCCTATCAAATACACCTCTTTATTCGTTAATAACATATTTTTGGTGTTTATCTGGGCACTTTGACATCCTTGTGGCTGGGTATGGTCATGTGACTAAGTTCTGGCCTATGAAATTATGGGATTTCCAAAAAGTTTCTAAAAGGAGTTGACTTAGCTGAGAAAATGTTCCCGTGGCCAGGTTCTTTTGCCTGTAATCCCAGTACTTTGGGAGGCCTAGGTGAGAGGATCACTTGAGCTCAGGTGTTTGAGACCAGCCTGGGCAACATAGCAAAACCCCATGTCTAAGAAGAAGAGAAAGTAAGTGCTCCTTTACCCTTCCTGATATCTGGAATTTTGGTTTGGCACGGATGCCCCAGTGTCTATCTTGAAACATGATGTGATTTTGAGAATGAAACTAGTGGTGAGGACAGTGGAGGACAGTGAAGCAGAAAAGAACCACCTAAATCTCTTGATGGTGGCTCAGGGGAGCTTTCATTCTAACTGGAAATTTGGGTCATATAAAAGAAAATCCCTAGTAGATTAAGCCACTGTGTTTACGACCTAACCCAATTTCTAACTTATACAGAACTCACTTTGGAGAGTGCCTATATTTAAATGGTGAGTAAGGAAAAGAACTCAGAAAAGGAAACAAATAGCTGTTGGTAAGAATGGGAGGGAGAGATTCAAGAAAATGCAGCATTACAGAATTAAAGGAAGAGGAAGTTTGAATGAAGATGTGAAGGCACTGGTATCAGACTCAGGATGAGGTCTCAAAAGATGTCATTGTATTTCTCACTAGAAGCAAAATTCTACTGCAGCTTGAGAAACAGCAGAATTGCAAGTTGATAAAACACAGGAAATAAACGTTCTCTCTTGATATGTTAGAGAGAATGAAAGAAAAGTAGTAAAGGAACAAACTTTGCTAACAGTAAAGAGTATATTGCAGCCAAAAGAAAAAGCTCAAGAAATGAAAGAGGCAGAGAGAGGAATAAAATTTAGAAAGGGATATATGCAAAAGATTCTGGAAGAACAAAACCATAGGCACAGGTGCACAGCTATTGGACAAGCCTTAGAATTATCATTTTAATAAAGGAGTCTTCTCCTTTGAATGAACTTGTGTTTTTTTTTAATAATTATGTTTCACTGACAAAATTTTTTCAGATGTAAGTGCTGACAACAGTAATTTTATTTCTACCTGGTAAATTAAGTACCATCTTCAAATACTTGCTTTACATTTTAAATAAGCATAACAACACTCAATATTTAATATTGAACAGGGAAAGATTTTACAACAAAAATCTTCATATGGAAACGCAGTTGTTGGGGAAACTACATAATTAGCTTAAATGGGCCTTCTCTTTTTTTACAATTGTAATTGACAAAGAATAGACTGAGAGTAAACTAATATAGCAGAAGCATGTTCAGGAAATCAAATGCTCTTCAGAGCTTATCATGTACCTCTAAATTTCAGTCCCCATTTTGTGCCACAACTGAAGTTTTTAATAATATATTTTTGTTTCATCTAATTGCATTTTGTTTTACAAAAATTATAGAGGTGATAACGCTAAACTTAGGCATTCCCAGAAATGCAGACTCTACAAACTCCTCAGTACTATTTCATTCCAGGAATTTATTGTCCCTATTTTGCTTCCTATAAAATCAATAAGACAAATTATATGAATGTATTAATTTATTGCATCTACACCCAAAATATGTTTATCTATTATGTATACATAAAAAATAAATTTTTAAAGCAATAAGAAATATGTACTTCACTTTAGAAAACACTTTGATTACTAATCCTAAACAGGAGGACAGCTCCCATTTCCTGTCTCCTAATTCAACACTGACCTCAAAGTGGTCTATTAATAATTTTATTCCAAGGGGAAAAAATAGAGAATAAAAAACGACAGACATAAAAAAAAGTTTTGTTTTTTGGTTTTTGGTTTCTTTGCCACATATAAACAGTTGTTTCCAAAGCAAAACATTTCATGGGGGTTAGAGAGAGAGAATATGTGACACCTCAGTGTTTCACTGTGGGTTTAGGAGTCAGAAAGATCTACGTTCAAATTCTGACTCTACAGATCACTGCGTGACCTTAGACTAGTAATAAAACCTATCTAAATTGCTTTTTCGTCTAATTATGATTTTTTTTAAAAAAAACGATCCCCTACTTTTTGAAGTTACTGTGAAGATTACATCAGTTCATGTGTTAGCCACATCTTATGATAAATGAATGAAATTATTTATAATTATAATTAAATAACAAATGAAAACTATTTTATTATATTTGCTTCTCTCTCAGAAATACATTTGGCAGATATTTGAGAATTTTTTTAAATAGATACTCCTTTTTCTTCTGTTTAGATTCTTAAAATTCTCCAAGGGCATAGCAACAGAGAACAGGACATTTTGCAATTCAAAAACTGCTATGCTTCCTCCTTTTTTTATTTTTATTTTTTTGGAATTATGTTTCTGAAAAAGTTAGTTGAGTGAGACAGGAAACAGAACAATACATATATTCAAGAACTTCTTGGCACTGGACCACTCCTAACCTGCTTAATTTTTTTTTTAGGTTAGTTGTTTTTAAGAGCTGCTCAAAAACTAATCACCTATTTATTTCTTTAGGAAAGAAAATGTGAACGTTTTGTGGTAGATAACCAAGTGGTTGATTAAAATAGAATTATTTCTATTCACTGTAGTCAAAAGGTGGAAATGACCCAAAGTGTCCAGCAACAGATGAATGGATAAACAAAATGTGGTGCACGCATGCAGTGGAATGTTATTTAGTCATAAAACGAAATGAAGCTCTGATACATGTTACAATATGGATGGCCCTTGAAAACATTGTGCTAAGTGAAATAAGCAAGACATAGAAAGACAAATATAATCACTGTCACTTAACAATGGGGATACATTCTGACAAATGTGTCCTTAGGCGATTTCATTATTGTTCAAACATCATAGAGTGTACTTACACAAACCTAGATAGTATAACCTACTACATGCCTGGGCTATATGGTATAGCCTATTACTCCTAGGGTACAAACCTGTACAGCAGGTGACTGTACTGAATACCGTAGGCAGTTGTAACAGAATCATATTTGTGTATTTAAATATATCTAAACAGAAACGGTACAATAAAATATGGTATTATAATCTTATGGGACTATCATGATATATGCAGTCAGTCATTGCCTGAAATGTTATTTTGTGGTTCGTGACTGCATTGCATTATTTCACTCATATGAAATAACTAGAATAGACAAATTCATGGAGACAGAAAGTAGATTAGAGGTTACCATACTTAGCGGGTACCCAGTTTGGGGTGATGAAAAAGTGTTAGGGTGATAGTTGCACAACTTTGTAAATGCACTAAATGTTCCTAAATTGTACACCTTAACATGGTTAAAATGGCCAATTTTATGTTACATATATTTTAACCCAATGAAAATTTTTAATAGAATTATTTCATAATGAAAATGAATTAAAAATTTTAATTTAAGACTTGCAGATCATCAAATTTGGGATCACCTTCTTAATATATAAACTAGAAGATATTAAATTCACACTCAAGCTATACTGCCAGTTCTTCCTGTATTACTTTGAGGCTTCACACAATCACAGTCAAAATCATAATTGAATTTTTCTTCAAACTTGAAAAGTAGTGTCTTAATCCAATTTTGAGCTCTGAAAAATTAGATAAATAAAAGCATTTGTTTATAGTGTTGGAGAAATTGACTAGGGAAAGAATTGGTTCAACTAGAATTCATACAAATTACTAAAATAAATTTTAAGTGGATTAAACAGTTAAATATAATAACAAAGTTATGAAAAATTGTGCAAACATAGGACTGAATTTTCTTGGGTGGGTAGGAAAGGAATGTATAAATTTCAAAAGAGCAGAAGGAGAAGAGGGGTGGAGCAAAATGGCCAAAAAGAAGGCTCTACCAATCATCCCCACCCCCCGCAGGAGCACCAAATGTAACAATTGTCTACACAAAAAGAGTACCTCCATAAGAACCAAAAATCAGGTGAGGACTCGAAGTACCTGCTTTAAACCTCGTATTGCTGCAAGAGGCACTAAAGATGATAGGAAAGATAGTTTCGAATTTCCAGCAGCATGCCTCCCCCATCCCCAATAACCACGTGGTGCAGAGAGAGAATCCATGGCTTGGGAGAGCCAGAGCACAGAGATTGTGAGACTTTTCACTTAACTCAGTGACGCCCAGTCACAGCAGAAAGCAAAACTGGGCTGGGCTTAGCTGACACAAGCCCACGGAGGGAGTATTTAGACAAGCCTTAGCCAGGAATCGCCCATCCCAGCAGCCCACTTCAGTGGTCAGTACTTGAGTTCTGGCAAGCCATGCCACGTGGGCTAACATGCTCTGGGCCCTTACTAAACATGAAAGGCAGTTCAGGCCACAAGGACTGCAAGTCTTAGGCAAGTCCTAGTGCTGAGCTGGGCTCAGAGTCAGTGGCCTTCAGAGTCATGCAACCTACTGAGACACAAGCCAGGGCAGGTAAGGGAGTGCTGGCACCACCCCTCCTCCAGCCCCAGGCAGCACAGATCGCAGGTCCAAAAGAGACCCCTTCCTTATGCTTGAGGAGAGAAGAGGGAAGAGAGAGGAACAGTAAAGAGAACTTTGCCTTGAATCTTGGATACCAGCTTAGTCACAGTATGGTAGGGTGCCAGTCAGAGTTACAAGGCCCCCATTCCAGGCCCTAGCTCCCAGAAGACATTTCTAAGCATACTCTAGGCCCAGAAGGAACCTACTGCCTTGAAAGGAAGCAGGCAGTTCAGGCAGGACATATCACCTATTGACTAATGAGCCCTTGGGCCCTAAATAACCAGCAGTGACACATGGACATTACACCACAGGCCTTGGGTGACACTCTGAGACATGCTAGCTTTAGGTGACACCCAACATATTTCCAGCTGTGGTGGCTATGGTGAGAGACTTCTCCTGCTTGAGAAAAGATGAGGGAAGACATTGTCTTGTACCTCAGATACCAGCTCAACCACAGGGGGAGAGAACACCAAGCAGGCTCTTGGGGTTCCAGATTCTAGGCCTTAGCTCTTGGACAGCATTTCTGGACCTACCCTGGGCCAGACAGGAGCCCACTGCCCTGAAGGGTGAATCCCACGACTGGCAGCATTCACTACAAGCTGACTGAAGAGATCTTGGGACTTATGTGAATATTGGCGGTAGCCTTGCAGTACTCCTCACGGTTCTGTAATGGTGGTGGCAATGGGGTGAGGCTCCTGTGCCTGTGGAAAGTGGAGGCAAAGTAGGAAGGACTGTCTCATGGTTTGAGTGCCAGCCACAGGACGACAAAACACCACATAGGTTTCTAAGGTGTTTGAACAGTCCCCAGCGCCTGGATGGCGTCTCTGGACCTGCCTGGAGTCTGGGGAAACTCACTGCCCTGAAGGGAAGGACACAAGCCTGGCTGGCTTTGCCATCTGCTGATTGTAAAGCCCTAGAGCCTTGAACAAACATGGACATTAGCCTGATAGTGGCTACAGAGGGCCTTGGGCAAGATCCAATGCTGCGCTGACTTCAGGTCTGACCAAGCATAGTCCCAATGGTGGTGGTCTCAAGAGTGCTTCTGTCACCCCATTCCCAGCTCCAGGTGGCTCAGCACAGAGAGAGAGAGAGAGACCCTGTTTGGGAGAAAGTAAGGGAAGAGAACAAGTGTCTCTGCCTGGTAATCTAGAGAATTGTTTTGAATCTTATCTAAGACCACGAAGGTAGTACCTCTGTGAGTCTGAAATAACTACAGTGTTACTGGGCTTGGGGTGGCCCTTATGCAGATATAGCTTAGATCACAATACCCAAGTCCTTTTGAATACTTGGAAAGCCTTCCCAAGAGAGATGGGAACAAACAAGCGCCCCTGTGAAGACTACAATAAGAACTTAACTCTTCAATGCATAGACACAGACAAACATCCACAAGCATCAAAAAAATCCAGGAAACTCGATCTTACCAAATGAACTAATTAAGCCACCAGGGACCAATCATGGAAAAACAGAAATATGTGACTTTTCAGACAGAGAATTCAAAATAGCTGAGGAAATGAAAAAAAAAAAAAAAATTCAAGGTAACACTGAGAAGTAATTAAGAATTCTATCAGATAAATTTTAAAAATAATTAAAAAGACTCAAAGGAAATTCTGGAGTTGAAAAATGCAACTGACATACTGAAGAATGTATCAGACAATCTTAATAGCAGAATTGATCAAACAGAAGAAAAAATTATTGAGCTTGAAAACAGGCTATTTAAAAATACATAGACAGAGAAGACAAAAAATAGAAGAATTTTTTAAAAATGAAAAATGCCTACAGGTTCTAGAAAATAGCCTCAAAGGGGCAAATATAAGAGTTATTGGCCTTAAAGAGAGGATAGAGATAGAGATAGGGATAGAAAATTTATTCAAAGGGATAATAAAAGAGGAGTTCCCAAACCTAGAGAAAGAAATTAATATCCAAGCACAAAAAGGTTATAGAACACCAAGCAGATTTAACCTGAGAAGTCTACCTCAAGACATTTAATAATCAAACTCCAAAATGTCAAGGATAAAGAAAGGATTTTAAATACAGCAAGAGAAAAGAAACAACATACAATGGAGCTCCAATATTCTGGCAGCAGACTTTTCAGTGGAAACCTTACAGGCCAGGAGAGAGTGATATGACATATTTAAAGTGTTGATGGAAAAAAAGTTCTTTACCCTAGAATAGTATATCCAGTTTATACAAAAATTTTGTATATATGGAAATACACAATAGTATATCCATATCAAATATGAAGGAAAAATAACTACTTTTCTAGGCAGGCAAAAGCCGAGGGATTTCATCAACACTAGACCTTTCCTAGAAGAAATGCTAAAGGGAGTTCTTCAATCTGAAAGAAAGGGATGTTAATGAGCAATAAGAAATCATCTGAAGGTATAAAACTCACTGGTAATAGGAAGTACACAGAGAAGCACGGAATGTTATAACACTGTAACTATGGTGTGTAAACCACTCAAGTAAAAAGACTGTAAGATGAACCTATCAAAAGTAATAACTACAACTTGCCAAGACCCAGACAGTACAATAAGATATAAATAAAAATGACCAAAAGTCAAAAAGTGGGAGGACAAAGTTAAGGTGTAGAGTTTTTATTAGTTTTCTTTCTACTTGTTTGTTTATGCAAACAGTGTTATCAGATTAAAAAATGAGTTATAAGATGGTATTTGCAAGCCTCACGATAACCTCAAATTTAAAAACATACAACAGATACGCAAAAATAAAAAGCAAGAAATTAAAGCATACCATCAGAAAAAAACACCTTCATAAAAAGAAGGTAGGTTGGAAAAAAAATAAAGAGAAGACCACAGAGGAGCCAGGAAACAAACAACAAAATGGCAGGAGTAAGTCCTTACTTATTAATAATAACATTGAATGTAAATGGACTAAACTCGCCAATCAAAAGACAGAGTTGCTGAATGGATACAAAATAAGACCAAATGAATCTGTTGCCTACAAGACACACACTTCACCAACAAAGACACACAGACTGAAAATAAAGGGGAAAAAAATGATATTTAATGCTAATGGAAACCAAAAAAGAGCAGGAGTGGCTATACTTACATCAGACAAAATAGATTTCAAGACAAAAACGAGAAGCAACAAAGAAGGTCACTATGTAATAATAAAGAGGTTAATTCAGCAAGAATATATAACAACTATAACTATATATACACCTAACACTGGAGCACCCAGATATATAAAGCAAATATTATTAGGGCAAAAGAAAGAGATAGACTCCAAAACAATAATAGCTGGAGACTTCAACACCCTACTTTCAGCATTGCAGAGATCATCTAGACAGAAAATAAAGAAACATTGGATTTAATGTCTACTGCAGTCCAAATGGATCTAACAGAGATTTACAGAACATTTCATCTAACAGCTGCAGAATACACATTATTCGCCTTAGTACATGGATCATTCTCAAGCATAGACCAGATGTTAAGCCACAAAACAAGTACTAGAACTTTCAAAAAAATGAAATTATATCAAGCATCTTCTCTGACCACAATGGAATAAAACTAGAAATTAATAAAAGAGGAATTTTGGAAACTATACAAACACACAGAAATTGAATAATATGCTCTTGAATGGCCAGTGGGTCAAAGAAGGCATTAAAAAGGAAATTGAAAAATTTATTGAAACAAATGATAATAGAAACACAACAAACCAAAGACCTATGCAATACAGTGAAAGCAATATCAACAGGGAAGTCTATAGCTATACATGCCTAAATCAAAAAGGAAAAAAACACTCAAATAAGCAGCCTAACAATGCATTTTACAGAGCTAGAAAAGCAAGAGCAAACCAAACCTCCTAGTAAGAAAAGAAATAAAATAATAAAAATCAGAGCAGAAATAAATGAAATGGAAATTTAAAAAAAAAAAAAAACAAGATCAATGAAACAAAAAGTTGTTTTTTCGAGTACATAAACAAATTGACAAACCATTAGTGAGACCAACTAATAAAAAAGGAGAGAAGACTCAAATACATAAAATCAGAGATGAAAAAGGACATTACAGTTGATGCCACAGACACTCAAAGGATCATTAGTGGCTACTATAAGAAACTAGAAGCTAAAAAATTGGAAAATCTAGATGAAATGGTTAAATTGCTAGACACATACAATCTGCCGAGATTGAACCATAAAGAAATCCAAAAGCTGAACAGACCAATACCAAGTAATGAGATCAAAGCTGTAATAAAAAGTCTCCCTTCCTCCTTTTGTAGAGAGCTGAAAATGACAACAAAAAGGCTCCCAGCAAAGAAAGAATAAATAAGATTTAGTATTTGCTAGCAAATAGGGTGACTGTAGTCAAAAATAATTTAATTGTACATTTTAAAATAACTAAAAAGAGTATAACTGAATTGTTTGTAACACAAAGGATAAATCTTTGATGTGATGCATACTGCATTTACCCTGACGTAATTACAATGCATTGCACACCTGTATCCAAATATCTCATGTATATAAATATATACACCCATAAATATATACTTTTACTATGTACCCACAAAAATTAAGAAAAAATAAAAGAGCAAATGAAACCACACAAGAAAACAAGGTTAACTTTCACGCCTCTACCTCCATGCACACACAACATGGACATTTATTATTTATTTTAAGACTTCAAAAAGCACTGGAAACAAAATTAACTAGGGAAAATATTTATAAGAAACATTTCAAACAATATTCTGGTATTCTTAAATATGAAGAGCTTTTGAGGATCAATAAGAGGAATGTAAAATTCTAATAAGGAAATGGACAAAGGATAGGAACACAGAATTCATGAAGGAATATAATTGGTACATAGAAGCAAAAATATCCAATCTCATTAATAATAAAAGAAATTTTAAAATAGTTATCACTGATTAAAATACTAATAGACTTTAAAAACTAGACAAACTGATTATAAATAGGGCCGGGCACAGTGGCTCACTCCTATAATCCCAGCAGTTTGGGAGGCCAAGACAAGCGGATCACTTGAGGTCAGGAGTTTGAGACTAGCCTGGCCAACATGGTGAAACCCTGCCTCTACTAAAAATACAAAAAAAATTAGCTGGGCATGGTGGCACATGCCTGTAATCCCAGCTACTCAGGAGGCTGAGGCTGGAGAATTTCTTGAATCTGGGAGGCAGAGGTTGCAGTGTATCATGATCTCGGAGGTTGCAGCCAAGATCATGCCACTGCACTCCAGCCAGGGCGATAGAGCAAGATTCAGTCTCAAAAAAAAAAAAAAAGAAAAAGAAAAGAAAAGAAAAATAAACATGTAATAATTAGCAAAATTCTGAAAAAGAAGAGTGATGGCATATGGCATGGGTGTGGGGGAAGTCCTCCAATAATTAGGTTCCAGGCAATAAACAGTCAAACATTTACACATAAAGTCCAGAAATAGACCTAATACTAATACGATGGGGGAATTTAGATATGGTAATGACACCACTTCATGTAAGTGGGATGTCTTAGTCCATTTGTAGCTCCTATTTATAATAGAATACTTGAAATTGGGTAATTTACAACAAACAAAAATATATTGACTCTCAATTCTGGAGGCTGGGGAAGTCTGAGGTTAAAGTGCCTACAGGTTCAGTTTCTGGTAATACCATTTTCTTCTTCCAAGATGGCACCTTACTTGCTTCATCCTCCAGAAGGGAAAAAGGCTGTATTCTCACACTGCAGAAGGTGAAAGAGCCAACAGAGACAACCCACTTTTAAAAGCTCTTTTATTAAGACATTAAACCCACCCATGAGAGTGGAGCCTTGATGGCCTAATCATCTCTTAAGACCCCACCTCCCAATCCCGTTACATTGACAATTACATTTTAACATGAGTTTTGGAGTGGACAAACATTCCCCAAAAGTAGCACGGGGAAGAGATGGATTAATAATAAATTTTATTAGCAATTGGCTAGTTATCTGGAAAAAAATCTTAAACGGCTCCTGACTTCACAATTTACACCAAAATAAAGTCTAAATGGATTAAGCATCTAAATGGGAAAAATTAAAAATAAAATTGCTAGAAGAAAACAATAGCAACCTTTTTTTTTTTTCCCCCAGAATCCAGGTGGTGCGGCAGATTGAATTCGTTATTTATTTATTTTTTATTTTTTACTTTTTGAGACGAAGTTTCGCTCTTGTTGCCCAGGCTGGAGTGCAATGGCGTGATCTTGGCTCACCACACCCTCCGCCTTCCGGGTTCAAGCAATTCTCCTGCATCAGACTCCCCAGTAACTGGAACTATAGGCATGCGTCACCACGCCCGCTAGTTTTGTATTTTTAGTAGAGACAGGGTTTCTCCATGTTGATCAGGCTGGTCTCAAACTCCCGAGCTCAAGTGGCCCACCCGCCTCGGCCTCCCAAAGTGCTGGGATTACAGGTGTGAGCCACCGCGCCCAGCCAGCAGATTGAATTTTTAAAAGATGATCAAAACAATAGCTGCTGTCCCCCCCACTCTTCTATAATCTGACTGAAATTCCTCTCACTGAGTAATAGGCTTTGTGCCCCCTCACCTTGAAAATAGACGATTGTGACTGTTTTGACCAATAGAGTACATCAGAAGTGACTTCTCAGGCTAGATCATAAAATACCCTGTTTTTCCACCTGGCTGTCTTGGGATGCTCACTCTTGGAACCCAGACACCATGCTGTGAGAAAGCCCAAGGAGGCCCACATGGAGAGGAACCAAAGTGCTGAGCCCACAGCCCTTTCTAAGCACCCAGACAATAACCAGCCCCAACTTGATAGCCATGTGAGTAAGCCACCTTGAAAGTGGATCTTTCAGCCCCCATCTAAGTCACCTCAGTGATGCTAAGTGGAGCAGAGAAGAGCCATCCTTGTTGAATCTGGCCAAATGATTGTTTTTGTTAGCCACTGAGATTTAGGGTGGTTTGTTGTTGAAAAGCAATAGATAACTAGAACGAATGAATTTTTACCTTCACTGCTAGGAACTGGGTCACTCGCTTGTTTCTTAGGCAAAGAAATATTAATATATTTAAGGAAACTTATTATTATTTGTTTTTAGAAAACAAAGCATATTGTACACTAATATCAAAGTAAAGCAAAGCACTAAGACACATCAAATGATAATCTGCAGATTTCCTGAAAAATGTTCTTTATCAGATCCATAAAAATTGCATTCAAACAATAACAACTCAAGACCTCTGGGTTATATTAAATGCAAAAAGCACTATGTGAAAAAAAAATACAGTACATGAAAATATATTTGATAAAGGAACAGTAGAAAGACACAAACTAAGAAAATGATTCCTTACTGGCAACTGGTAGGAAATGAGCTGACAGGAATAGGATTGAGTGGAATACTTCACAATATACACTTTTTAATATTGTTTTGATTTTTGAACCATGCAAATGTATTATCTATTCTAAGAAATAAATTGTAAAAGCAACACAAATAAATACATTTTAAAATGGTATATCAATAGAGCTTTGTGTTTCAAAAGTCAATATTAAGATAAATATAACAATGACTCTGTTCAATTGGGCTTTTCATTTACTGAGAATATAAACTACATATAACTGTAATTGTTGCATAAGTAGTTATACCCTTGGCATCTTTGCTATTATCATTTACAGAGGGAAAATTACCAAAATAATAAAAACTAAACAATTTCTTATTTTAAGCATAAAACATAAGATTTTCATAAACAAGCCACAAAAGCAGTTTTGTCTGTGTTCGATGCTGCCACACATGATTAAAATAAACATAATAGTTAAGAATTTGATCTCTGGAACATTTAAAATCCTATTTTAGCTATTTCGAAATACATAATACATTATTATTAACTGTGATCACTATGATGTGCTATAGTACATCAGAATGTACTCCTTCAGTCTAACTAAAACTTTGTACCCTTTGACCAATGCCTCCCCTTTCCCTGTCTACCCCACCAGCCTCTGATAACCATCATTCTACTCTCTACTTCTATGAGTTCAACTTTTTTAGATGAGATTGGATAACATTTTAAAATATTAATGACAACGTAAAACTAAAATCTAAGTGACTGTGTTAAAGCACTGCACTAGAGGTGGTCTTTATGTGAGAGGTGGAAGAGAAGCAGCAAGGACTGTGAAGGTATGTGATATGGTTTGACTGTGTCCCCACCCAAATCTCATCTTGAATTGTAGTTCCCATAATCCCCATGTGTCATGGGAGGGACCTGGTGGGAGGTAACTGAATCATGGGGGTGGTTATCCCCATGCTGCTGTTCATGAGATAGTGAGTTCTCACATGATCTGATGGTTTTATAAGCTTCTCCCTTTGCTCAGCTTCTCCCTTTGCTCAACTCTCATTCTTCTCTCTTCTGCTGCCTTGTGAAGAAGGATGTATTTGCTTCCCCTTCTGCCATGATTGTAAGTTTCCTGAGGCCTCCCTAGCTATGCTAAACTGTGAATCAATTAAACCGCTTTCCTTTATAAATTACCCAGTCTTAGGTCTCAGGTATCTCTTCATAGCAGCATGAGAATGGACTAATAGAGTTTGCTAAAGGTATTTTCTTGGTGGGGTGCAGGGGAGACAGATATGATACTATCGTAGTGGCTTTATATTGTGTCTACTTAGCTGAGGTGTAACTATGGTTCCCAGAATTCTTTTCCCTGTCTAGTTTCCATTTAGAGTTCGTGTTGTACACCAGTGCCAACAAAGGTCAGAATTTGGCCTTTGTTCCCGGTTCTTGGGAGAGAACCTCTATATTCTTGGAATTTCCCAAGTGATAGGAGTATCTTAATTACTCCTGGTGAGCCCTGATCATTTATGCTACAAAGGTGACCTCTACAGGGTCCCTAGATATTTCAAGATGAGGCCTGGCCATGCTAGAAAAGTCAACCACATGATTATAGGGTTGGGGCTTTATGCCATGTGATATCAGTCTGATATTGATTGGGATAGGAGGGGACCAGAGACTGAGTTCAATCACATGGCTAAGAATTCAATGATGCCTATGTAATGAAACTCCAGTAAAAACTCTGGCTATTAAAGTTTGGATAAAGTTCCAGGCTGATAATACACAGTGAACACAAAAGTTTCACCTTCAGGACCCGCCTGGGTCTCACTCTATGCATCTCCCCTTTTGGCTGGTTTTGATGTGTTTTCTTTTGCTATAATAAATCTGTAATCTTAAGTATAGCTTTTTCCAAAGTTCTGTGAGTCTTTCTAGCAAGTTATCAAACCCAAGAAAGTAGTGGAAACCCTGTGAGTCTTTCTAGCAAGTTATCAAACCCAAGAAAGTAGTGGAAACTCTTGAATTTGTAGCCAGTTGGCCAGAAGTGTGGGTGGCCCGGGAATCCCTTAGCATGTGGCTGATGTCTGAATTAAGGGCAGTCTCATAGAGGACTGAGCCCTTAGCCTGTGAAATTTGGCCTAACTCCAAGCAGTTAGTGTCAGAATTGCAATGCAGTTGACCACAAGCGAAATTTGCTTGAGATTTGGAAGTCATAGGGAAGTAGCAGCCATAATTTTTACCCTCTGGAAGATTGATGCAGGGTGCCAGGCACTATGGTACCTCATGCACATTGTTGCTGATCCCCTGGCTCACCTTGTTGGCTCACCTTGTTGGCATGTGGCAGCACCCAACCCACAGCTCCTCCAGCTGCTGCCACATGTCCTCAAACTTCTCTGTGTTCTGGGCCAAAGATATGTGCAGCCCTATGGCTAGAGGTGCCAGCTACTCCTGCAGACCTCAGGCCATCCAAGTCACATAAGGTGGAGTAATGTGAAACAGATGCAAGTTCCATTTTTTTCTGGAAGTTTTTGGTTGGTTCCTGCTTTTGTTCTTGTTCACTTCCTTCCCAACTGTGGGTCTGGCTGACCCATGGTGACTTCAGGCCCAGCACACCATGCAGGCCAACAGATTGCCCCACCAGCAATCCCACTTGCATAATGTTGAATCCCTAGAATCAGACTCTTATTCTAGATCACTCTTAGTTCTGCTTGTCTGATTTTTACCTTGACTGATACAACTGTTTCAGTCTATCCATTGATAGAAAATGATAAGTTTGTGATTGCTGAGAATGTAAGGGGAAATACCATGGAAATAAAAATAGTGCGATACCAGAGTTCTCAACCCTAACAGAATATTAGTCTTTAAAAAAATATTGATACCACTCTCTTCCTCTGAGATTTTGGGGTAAAGTTTAGGCACTATTTTTTTTTTGAAAGGTGGTTACAGTTTGCACTCAGAGTTATGAAATGCTGCAGTAGATGAAAGAAAAAGAACAAAGAAAGGTGATCAATATCATAAATATACACATACAAGAAAGCATAGCAGGAGTACATCAGAACATAAGAGACTCTCCTGAATTCAAATGGCAGAGAAGTACTAAAAATTAACCAATAGACAAAGACATATTAGGGAAATATTAAGTAAAATAAAGAAATGATGATAGTAATATAAAACAAAATAGAATTAAAAGTTAAAAGAATGAAAATAGGCCGAGGATATTTACACTGATAAAGTTTATAGTACATGATGAAGAAATGTTATTATTCTTTTTGCATCTAGCATAGCTTGGAGTTATACAAGGCAAAAACTGACGGAAATATTCAGAGAAAAATGAGAAAGTAAAATCATCTCTCTCAGAATTAAGAGATCAAGAAAAGAACAAATACAAATAATTTGAAAAATATAATTAACAAGCTTTATCTATCATATTAGAAGCTCTTTTAATGCCACATACCTGATTCATTCGATTGACTGATGTTCCTTATTCTTTCTATAACAAATGCCAATGCCCTTGATATACGAAGGCTAGAGGAGTAAGCCACTTTGTTATATTCACCCACTTTTTCTCTCGCCAGTCAAGTTATTCCAGATCTTCTAATGTCAGATCTTATTAATATAAGTTATTTTTAAATACTATGTAAACTAATAAAATATGAAGGTAAAAAATAGTAGTTCTTTCTAGAAAACTAGTTGCATACTTTGTAAAGATTCAATAAAGATGGATTGTTTTGATATTTGTTGCCAGATAAGTATGCATAAGACAACCATAAAATGATTTGAGTGAGAATCTTGGAAAACTTGAATACTCCACCAGTTTCTCTACATTTGCCTTGCACCATAAAGAAACCCAAGTTCGGAATCATAGGCAATGCAGTCTGGTGGTGATCTGTACAAGAAAGCAGATTGAACTCCAGTCAGCATACTCAAGATTTTTTTTAAAAGACTGAAGAAAGGTCCTGGCCCTGCATCAAAAGACTGACAACTGAATGTATATTTTTGTGTATTACATTAAAATAAAATGCACAGAAATTTTTTATTTTTTAAATGATCCCTCAGTCTGACTTTTGGGTTTACAGATCTCATCAGGTAAGAGAGCATTTTGTAAAGATAAAATTTTGACACAGAGAAAACAAATCGTTTTCAAACATCCGTGAAACCATTATAGAAGCTGGGAAAAGAAATCATGAAGCAAATACCATGCAACTAAAATGATGCCATGCCGGAGCCACACAGCGCATGACAGACTCAGCCAGGGAGGTTGGACGTGGGCCTAGACTGTCTTGGCATCTTCTGGAAAGGTGTGCTTGAGCAGCGGTTCAGCCTAGCTAACTCATTGCCAGGCAACGTAGAAAAATCCTGTTATCAACCAGTTAGCAATCTGGTTTGTCTCTTTATAAGTTTTTATCACATAGGTTACATTCTCTGTCTACAAAGCTATGAAATTAGAAATCACAACAGAAGAATAAAGAAAAGTCATTTAGAAATAAAGACTCTTCTGAATATCTAAAGTTAAAGGAGAAAAATCAAAACTAAAAATACAGACTATTAAAAATGAAGAAGAGTGAGTGCATTACAAATCCAAATCCATGGATTAACTTCAACTTCTGGCCAAGTTGGAGTAACAGGGATTAGATTTACCCTCCTGCCTGAAACACGCAATACAAAGGCAAAATACGTAAAACAAGACCACGGACATCAGGAACAAAGGACAGTGATCCCAGAGGAACAGAAAACAAATGAAGTGAGTCGCATGATTGCCTTCCGTGCTACCTTGAGGGAATGTTTAGGCTGCAGTGTGTGGGGTTGGGGGACAGGGCAGGCAGAGCCTGGCAAACTCACTGAGTTCAGGAGACACGATTGAGAGTCCAGCGAAACAAAGGCCGCTGGAATGGCCGGTACACAGCACTGAAAAGCGGTAAGTTGCACAGGAAGAGAACTCCCGGAAACCTGCAGGTTTTCTCCCATATTCATGAGAGAGCTGATCAGCATACAGGTTTAAAGAAACTACCTAAAGATGGAGAAAGGATTTCCCAAAAGAATTAGAGGGAATACTTCTCAGCACTCACATGTGACCAGAATCAGTGTCTGTTCCCACTAGCCAGAATGGGACACTTCATAACTCATGAGGCATCTACCTATTAGAGTATTCAAGAGACTTGCCTCACTAATGGGGTGAATCAACCCAAGACTAAATACTTGTCAAATGCAACCTAACAAACCTTAAAAGCAAGTCCTGAAGGGACACAATTGTTTATAAGTAACTTAACTGTGTCCCAGAACAAAACTCCTGATTATTTATAGAAATATAAATACCATAATAATTTTACTTTATTGGCGAAATTCAGCATGCCCAGCATACAATTAAAAGTATAAAGCATACAAAAAGCACAAAAATACATCTAGTAATGAGAAGAGTGGGACACCAACCCAGAACCAACAAAGATACTAGAATTAGCAGATGAGGACATTAAAAATTACTATAAAGTATATTTTAAATGTTCAAAATGTAGGTAGAGACAACAAAGATATTAAAAAAATCTATGATCTGGCAAATAACTTGAAATTTAAAAAAAGGAAAAAAGACAAAAGACATTAAAAAGATCCCCCCAAAAAGTTATGAGGAATACTACAATGTCTGAAATGAAGATTATATTGAAAATCGCTAATTAGACATTGCAAAAGAAAAGATTAGTAAAGTTGAAGTCATAGTATTAGAAACTATTCACAATGAACAAAAAAAGTAATTTTAGAAACTTTGTACTAGGCTGTTGGGCAAGATGGCTTATGCCCACAATCCCAGCTCTCTGGGAGGCTGAGGCAAGAGAATCACTTGAGGCCAGGAGTTAGTGACCAGCCAGGCAACAAATTTTTTTAGAAAAAACTAGCCAGGAATGATGATGCGTGCCTATAGTCCTAACCACTGGGGAAGCTGAGGCAGCAGGATCACATAAGCCCAGGTGTTTGAGGCTGCAGTGAGCTATGATTGTGCCACTGCACTTCAGCCTGGCAACAGAGGGAGATCCTGTCTTTAAGAAAAAGATACATAGGCCAATTGTGGTGGCTCACGCTTGTAATCCCAACACTGGGAGACTGAGATGGATCACATTGCTTGTGTGAGTCCAGGAGTTCAAAACCAGCCTGGGTGACATAGCAAGACCCCATCTCTACACTACAAAAAATAAAACATTAGCCAGGCAAGGTGGCACGTGCCTGTAGTCCCAGCTACTCGGGAGGCTGAGGTGGGAGGATCACTTGAGCCCAGGAGGTTGAAGCTGCAGTGAGCTGTGATCACACCACTGTACTCAGCCTGGGTGACAGAGTGAGACCTTGTCTATAAATAAAAAAAATTTCAAAATATAAATAAAATAACATTTTATACTTAACAGAGAGCTAGCTATATGATGACATCACACAGCCTCATATAAATGCATTGGAGTTTCCAAAGGAGTGGAAAATTGGTATTAAAAAATTCAAATGTCTAAAATTTTTTTTCAAATCAGGTGAAAACTCCAAAGATTCATCCAGCTCAATGAACCCCAAGCACAAGAAACACGAAGAAAACTATGTCAAGGCACATAGTAATCAATTGCTCAAAACCAGTTAGAGAAAAATGACACATTATATACAAGATTTCCTTATGGAAAATAATCGAGAGAACAATGGACCAACTATTTTTATGAATTGAAAGAAAAGAACCTCATCAATTTGGAATTCTATACCTAGAATTTATTTAAATATATATTTCAAAATATTCTTCAAAATGTATTTCAAAATGGTGAAAGAGACTAAAAGATTTCATCACCTGCAAAGCTGCCCTATGGGAAATACCACAAGAAGTCTTTCAAGCAGAATGATTATACCAGATAGATAAATGGATCTGCAAAAAGGAATGAGGAGCTCCAGAAATGGTAACTATGCGGGTAAACAGTAAGATTTTTTTTCCTATTTTTTCTTAATTATTATATATAATTTTCTTATTATTTAAGAATCTGCCTATTTTAACAAAAACAAGGTAGTGTGGGGCTTATAACATATATAAATGTAAAATATATGCCCAAATAGCACAGCCAGTCTCATCTGAGGACGAGAGGGAATGTAAAATATATTGTCAGGAACTAAAACTGCACTATAACCAGAGATACTGGGAGTTTTACAAAAATTGTAAGAAATACTATGTACAACTCTATAGTAGTATATTCAGAAAAAGGGAATGGTTGATTTTCTTGAAAAGTATAAATTATCCAAATTGTTTCCTGAGAAAGTAGCAAACCTGAAAAGATGATAACTGTAAAGGAAATTGATAAAGGAATCAAAGAGCTATTTCTAAAGCAAACTCAGATAGTTGTATAAATGAGCTCAACAAATCTTGAAGAAACAGCTAATTCTTTTATTATTCAAATTTTTGGGGGGCATAGAAAATGATAAGCTTGGCAATTTATTTTATAAGGCTAGCAAAACCACACTCCTAAACCAAACTAAGAGTTTACAATTAAAAAACAAAAGCAGGCTGGGTGTCAGTGGCTCATGCCTGTAATCCCAACACTTTGGGAGGCCAAGTCGGGCAGATCACCTGAGGTTCGGAGTTCAAGACCAGCCTGGCCAACATGGGGAAAACCCATCTCTATTACAAATAGAAAAATTAGCCAGGCGTGGTGGTGGGTGCCTGTAATTCCAGCTACTCGGGAGGCTGAGGTGGGAGAATCGCCGGAACCCAGGAGGCGCAGGTTGCAGTGCACTGAGATTGCGCCACTCAAGCCTGGGTGACAGAGCAAGGCTCTGCTGTAAATAAAATAAAAACAAAATCACACATTATTCATGAATACAGATCCAAGACTTTTTGAAGTTTGACAAAATGAACAAATAGAATTCTAGAATGCATGTACTGTGACATGTAATTCTCAGGATGCCATGTTTTAGGTTTAGAGAGGCTATTCAAAGTTTTATGTGTTGAATCCTCCTTTTCCTTATTCAATTAACAGAGCTTCTTTCTTTCATCAAAAAGTTTCAATGTTAAATATATGGCAGGCACTGGATCCTGGGAATGCAGTGATGAATAAGATAAGGTCTGTCTTCATGGAGCTGTCTATGGAGACAGACAAGTAAAAAGAAAAATATAATACAGTCTAAAGGCTATGGTAAGAGATAAAGATATTTGGGGAATACATAACTTGGCACTGAATCTGGATTTCAGAGCTCTGGAAAGCCTTTCTAAAGGAAGTAGTGCATAGATTGAGCAGCGAAGGACAGTTACTATGAGAACTAAAGCGGTGAAGTCATCAGAAGAAACCGAAGTAGCAGATGCCAAATAGGGGTCATATTAAGTTGAGTATTTTGTACTTAAGTCAGAGGCCACTGACGCTTTAATTCAGGCGAGTGACAGATTTACATCTTCAGTTCTTAAGAGTGTGGAATGAATTTGAGGAAAAAACACTGGAAGCAGGAAAACATTAGGGTGTTCTGGGAATAATCCTCGAGAAAATTGCCTACTCTAAGATGGTAGCAGTGGGTATGGGGAAAGTGGGCACACACAACATAATCAGAAAGTGGCAGAAAAATTTTATTTTAGATGGGGAAAGGTAGAAAACACTAGGTTAAGTATAAAGGGATTTCTTTACTATAGTACTTGTCAGAAATTTTACAGTGCTGTTTTTGAGTAAAAGTAAGTCACACAATAACACAAAATGGCTTCCACACTTTTGATTTTTTGTTTTTTTTTTTTTTAGAACACCTTTTGAGACTAGCGTTCCATGGGAAACACTCTGGGAGAAACTGTTCTCCCACAAAAATAGTCTCTTCTTCCTTTCTGTTCTTGCAGCTCTTGATATAGATGGAGCATCCGAAATCTGAAATCTGAAGTGCTCCGAAATATGAACGTTTTTGAGTGCCAACACAGATGTGACACTCAAGGCAAATGCTCACAGGAGCACTCTGGATTTTCAGACTTGGGATGCTCAACCGACAAACATTAAAGCAAATATTCCGGAATCCAAAACACTTCCCAAGCATTTTGGATAAGGGATGCTCAACCCGTACTTAGGAGTTGTCTCACCAGCTATATTCAATTTTTTAAGGCTGTCTTGTCCTGTCCCTTTACGCAATACATGTATTTAGTTTGGTTACTTTCAGCTCACTGAAAGTGAAGTGAAAAAGAAGATTCACTGGAACTTCACAAGCTTCCCTCAAAATGCCATTGAAAAAGATTATTCTGAGTTAGGGTCATCGGTTAACCAATATGAAAGGATCTGACCCACAGATAAAGTTGTATTAGGCCGAGCACAGTGGCTCACGCCTGTAATTCCAGCACTTCGGGAGGCCGAGGTAGGTGGATCACTTGAGGTCAGGAGTTTGAGACCAGCCTGGCCAATATGGCGAAACCCCACCTGTACTAAAAATACAAAAACTAGCCGGGCGTGGTGGTGGGTGCCTGTAATCCCAGCTACTCAGGAGGCTGAGGCAGGAGAATCACTTGAACCTGGGAAGTGGAGGTTGCAGTGAGCTGAGATCCTGCCATTGCACTCTAGCCTGGGTGTCGTAGCAAGACTGCCTCAAACAAACAAAAACAAACATGCAGTATTAACCTTTGTTAACATCTACAAACCTACTAAGTTTTCATACAGATAAGATACTCAAAAATAATAATCTCATTGGAAACAAATTCTGTGAAATTGCTTAAGCAAACGAATTGTTTATCTTAATTCTATACTGAGTAGTTGAATAGCTCCATTTACTTAGATACAGAAAAACTGAATTCATTTATAAACAGGAAATCTAAGTGTACTTTAACTCCTAGAGACCACTGAGGGTAACTAAAGTACTCTAAACTATAATTGAGGGGTCACTGAAAATCTGATTCTGAAACATCATGCTCTGTATGTACAAAAGATGTATTTCAGGATGCTCAAAATTAAAGAACTGACATTCTAAACAGCAGGCAATCAGTGAATAAAAGTATGTTGGTAATTCTTTGTATACAATGTCTCTGAAGTCAGTGACATAAAAAAAAATAACACACACCCTTCATTTTATATTTTCAGTATATTAAAAAGGAACAGTACAAATGCTGTGGTATTAAAAAGGATCCTTATTTTTCAAAGAATGAACTTTTATAAACAATTCTGTAATGAAATTAAAACAGTATCTTAATACATTGTTTTTGTTAAACAAGATTTTAAATTTTTAAAATTAGAAAACGTTGAGATTAAACTCTTTCAAAGGTTCAAACAAAAAAACAACCTGTACAATCTCCATTAATGTGTCTTTGTACACATCCTGGGCACTTTGAAAATGTTAAAGTTTTTAACGTTTGACTGACAGAGGCAGCACTTAAAGGCTCCATGAATCTTTCTTCCGAAAAAGTATGCTTTCAGTAAAACATTTTACCATTTTATCTAACTATGCACTGACACTTTTGTTCTTCCTGAAAAGGGGATTTATCCTAACATTGTATTTTTAAGGTAAAAATATACATGTAGAGATATTTTAACTTCCTGAGTGACTTATACCTCAAATGTGATTTAATGAACAATTTCTAAATTTTAGAGTGAAACAATATGTGTAGGTCTACACATGTATCTTCAACTAGGGTAAAGCTCAAGAGCATGTCACAGAATTTATACCTAAATTATCTAAGAAGTTAAGCAATGACTTTATCCCCAAACTTTACCAATAAGTCTTCTCAAATAGAATGTTAGTAAAATGAATCACTGAAAAGTTATATTTTTGAATTAACAAAATACCAGTAGCCATTTTAGACTGTCAACTTGGACATTTTCTTGATTCACTAGCAAGAAATTTCTTGCAATACAAAAAGATAACAAATAATTAAAATATCTGCTTTATCATATAACTTCACTCCCTCCTAAAGTGTCTAAAATGATTAGGAATTGTAGCACTTTCTTTTGCATAAAACCCTTTCCTCTTCATAAAACCCTGAGGTGAAAGGTTATTAATGTAATAAAACCACAATTCATTGTGTATTAAATTGTAGCTTTAAAAAAATGTATAAAGAAATGTGACAACTTGTAAAGCTGCTCTGTACAGTTTTTCAACAAAATATTTCCATATCAACTTAGTCGAAGGGCCTAAAATGACCCTATAAAAACAATGTCCTTTTAACACGTTAGTGTCGAGATGAACGCCATTTTCCATCTCTACTACTGTCTCTTCTGTTTTCATAATCATGGCTCCAGCCATCATGATTCCTATCTTCATAGAAGAAATCATCTCTGTTTCCTCTGTAATGATGGTCAGAACCATGATCAGTGTAACGCTGTTCCCGGCTATAATGTCTATCTGCTAGGTAGGGATGAGAATTCATTCTGACTTTACGCTGTGATGACGGTGTATCTTGGCGCCACTGAGAGCTTGAAGACTGGTTAAAACTGTGACTGTGTGATTGAACTGATGGTGAAAATCCTGACTGATCCAGAGGTGGAGAACCAAATTTTCCACCATACGACATTTGTCTCAAAGTACTGTTCATCTGAGGAAGAGGAAAAGCAGAAATGTTAATACTTCTAGATACCAAAGCCAATACGTATTTGGTCAGTTAATGGATAATGAAAGAAAATAAAGTCACTCTTGCCTAGAGGGATCCTAAATTGAACACAACTAAAGTAGTACAATAGCCTCAATCATTCCAATTTATACCTATGAAATATATATACATACATAATACTCTTTGTCCTCAAGAATGCAACTCAGAATAAGTCACACAAAATGACTATAATGCAAAAATCACTGTGTAAAAAACATAAAGAATCAGGAGGTCAGTATCATTAGGAAAGGTTTCATGAAGGTGGCATATGATCTGGGTATTAAAACAATGGATGGAATATTTGAAGAAAATATTTTAAGGGGGAGATATGCCAAGAAAAGGAAATTGTGCAAACAAAAATAAGAGGGAAACACAGAACAGGTTCACAGAATACCAAGTAATTCTGGTTGAGACAGGTTACGGATTGTAATAAGTAGTAAACAATGAAAGGTAAGGCTACAGGGTTTACTGGAATCAGACAGTAAGAATCGCTAATAATTGGGCTAGAGAAATCTGACTTTATCTTACAAACAAGGGAAAGTCAATGTGCAAGAAGATAAACAAAACAGAATTTTAATATTAATTCTGAAATGGTGTGCAAGATGAACTAGGGAGGGGGAAATGGGGGCATAATTGACTAGACCGGTGGTTCCCAAATTCTGCCTGTGGAAAATATTAGCATATGATCATTTTTATTTTAATAGTCTACAGTAAAATTAGAAAAATAGACAATATGTACATAAAAGGTAACATCCTCTATACTGGTCTCTCAAATTGATTTTCACGTCTATATTTCATTTTGTAGACCTATGAAATACAAAAGTCTGGGGACTACAAGCCAAGATCATGATTTGGGTACCAAATAGTTACCAACAGCTTCCTACCTGAACAAGTGATGACAAAGATGAAACAGTAGAAGATAGCTAAGATTTTAAGCCTAGTCTCATGATGATGTTACCACCAGCAGAAAAAAAGGTTAAGTTTAAAATGGAACTGGTCTAGAAGACCCAAGTTTATGATAAGTCACTCAGGATAGGGTACAAGAGCATCAGACAATGAGTAAATGATGGTTGAAAAGAAAAACAAATGTAAAAGCAGTTTGACTTCTATTTATCTTCAGTCTCTTAAGTGTATATTTCAGCCCAGTGAAAACTAAAATGAGTGCTCAATCTACAAAGATCATGCTAGTCTAACAAAAATTTGAGAAAAAATTTTTCTTGAGGACTAAAGGAATAAAACCTCCAACTTAACAGAGTTAATTAAAAATCAGTTATTTGGTACAATATGAACATTTTAACTAAGGATGAATTTTTTTTGGCAACTCAAGTTGAAAAATAGTCAACCTACCACTGCTTGTCTCTGAAAATTTTCTGGAGAAGAGAAAGATCTCTGAATTATCTGAGCTGATGAAGTCATGTTATCCATAGTCCTTTCGTACCTGCTAAAAAGAAAACCAACATATAACCATTCATTCACTAAATACTTACTAAATGACAACCATGAGCAAAACACATTTCTCAAAGGTTGGCATGAATAACACAGACAAGGTATCTGCTCCCATGCAGCCAGAATAAGAATACAGACAACAGGATATTTTCTCATGATTGTAAGTGATAAAATGTCTGATTAAAGATCAAGTAGAAGTGAAACAGATAGGAGGTTCCCCTATCTTTTAGCTGGTGAGGGACTGCCTTTCTAAAAAGGTGACATTTGTAGCTAGAACTGAACACCAAGGTTACCAAGAGGCAAAAACTTCCCAGCTGAAGGACTAGTGCAGGGGTGAGCAAGTATAGACAGTGGGTCAAGCTGCCAAATTCAGTTTTCCCTAAACAAAGTGTTATTGGAACATAGCCACACCATTGTTTTTGTATTATCTATGGCTACTTAAGTGCTACAATGGCAGAGACAGAAACAGTATCTTCTGCAAAGTCTAAAATATTAACTATATGGCCTTTTCTAGAAATAATTTGTCAGTCCCTGAGCTAATGCAAAGACCTAGACTGAAAACTAAAATGAAAAGAATTTGATTGACTGGATATGTGGAATGAGGGAAGAAATGAAGGATCAAATCTAGACTTTTGGCTTGAGCAATTAGGTAGACATTTCCTGAGGCAGAAGAGAGAGAGGTTTTGGGAGGTAAGGAATTAAGAGTTCTGTAACATACACAGGATATTACTTTTGAGGATTTATACCTTATTCCTTATTTATTAAAGGGATAACTTGCTCTACAGAAAAGCTCACTTTAAAAATGTTTTAAATTATTTTAAAATATCTTTAGAATCCTGTAACCAACTGGCTAGTCTTACAGTTTGGATCTTTTAATTTTAGCCTTTCTCAAATCAGATTATATATTATCTGTATGCTAAGGGAGGAATACAATTTATAGTATAGAAATTATAAACTCTCTAGCCTTTGATTAAAACCAAAGTATTTACTTGTACTTTTTTTTTTTTTCCCCAAAGAAATTCTTTAAATAGAGAGAGTGCCTTGCTATGTTGCCTAGGCTGGTCCCAAACTCAAGGCCTCAAGTGGTTCTCCCACCACAGCCTTCCAAGTAGCCGGGACTATAGGAATGGGTCACTGCACCTGTTTTTTCCTCCTCACGAAATTCTAAGAGGGAAAACTTTATTTTCCTCTACCTAGGTTGCCTTTGAAGACTCCATTAAAGTGGCTGGAAGTGCTTTAAATTCCAACTTTACTAAGAAATGTTTAAACACTATTAATTAATTTCAGCTAACAAGAAAGAACACCGGGAGGGTACATTTTTTGCACTATTGCTTGCTCACTATCCACCTTCCAGTATCTCTTCATATCCATCCACTTCTCTCCAGCTCATGACACTACCTTAATCTAAACTATCAACCTCATCCATCAATAGCTTCCAACATCAATACTTTGCTACCAAAAGCTTCCTCACTGCTCTATTTTCACTCTTGTCCCCTCCAATCCATTCTCCCATTGCAACCAAACAACTCTTAAAATATAAACTTGTTCCTACCAGTACCTTACCTAAAACATTTCACTGCCTTCCTACTCGATTTTAGGGTAAATCTCAAAATCCTGATTATAGTTTACAAGACCCTCTCCAGCGTATCTACCAAAATCCCCTACTGCTCTCCATTTTCATTCATTAGGATCTAGGTACACTGGCTTCTTTCAGTTCCACATTCATCTATATCATCTCCTTCTCCTAAAATTTTCTCAAAGCCCTTTCTACTCTTTCTTTACAGAACTTATTACAGTAATTGAACAGGTATTCACAAAAATATATATATGTGCCTTCATTTAGACTTTAAGCTCCCCTAGATAATATATCATAGTGGCTGGGCTCAATCACACTACACTGCCTGGGTTTGAATCCCAGCCCACTGAATCTGAGCAAGTTAACCTCCATCTTTCATTTCCCTTTATATATAAGGTAGAGATAAAAATAATATCTACCCTCATAAAACTGCTGTGAGGAATAAATGAAATCATACATGTAAAAGATTTGGTGAAGAACCTGAGATATGGCAGGTATTTATTAAATCTTCCTTAAATGACTGTTAAATAGCTCTATGGATACACCCGGAAAAACTGTCCCTGGTAAAATATTAACCTCCCCAAAGCAAATAAAATTATTTAAGTAAATATGATACTTTCTAATACTCAGTACCTGAAGGGATTTTACAAATCATTTAATTCAACTTCTTTTCCTTACACATGGGAAGATAGGACTAAAGAAAGGAGACTAGCTCAAGATTACACAATTGATAGATGCAGACCTAGAATCCAATTCTAGGAATTCTTAGTCCAATACTCTGCTGACTAATTGGTATTTTTAACTATAAGTAACAACCAATTAATGATTGTAAAATAAATTAATGTTTTTAAATGAAATAGTAAGTAATGCAAGTAGTGAGGGTAAATAATGTTTTGAGAAATTTTGTTTCAAGTGTATACATGTACTGTACACGTATGTGGGGATGGTTATGTCGCTCATGTGTTTTGAGGCTATTCCCTGTAAGAAATCCTGATAAGTGATCTTAACAATAAGTGAGAAATATTACCTGCTAGGAGACGTGGAGGTAGGGCTTGAATTTCCAACATGATGCTGGGGATATGACAAACTGACATCTTGCGAGGCATGACTACTTCCTAAAGTGAAATAATTTGAAAAATTATTCTTGATAGAAAATCTAATTTGAAATTTTGTCTTCCCCACCTGAAATCACTCCAAAAAGGTAAACACAATCTAAAAGAGAAAAATCTCAAACTGCTGGCCCAGCGCGGTGGCTCACACCTGTAATCCCAGCACTTTGGGAGGCTGAGGTGGGCAGATTTCTTGAGGCCAGGAGTTTGAGACCAGCCTGACCAACATGGTGAAACCCCATCTCTACTAAAAATACAAAGAATTAGCCAGGCGTGGTGGCGTGCACCTGTAATCCCAGCTACTCAGGAGGCTAAGGCAGGAGAATCGCTTGAACCTGGGAGGTGGAGGTTGCAGTGAGCTGAGATTGTGCCACTGCACTCCAGCCGAGGGTAAGACTCCCACTCAAAAAAAAATCTTGAACTGCTGTAGACTGCTTTACGGCTTCATCAGAGTGAAAATTATAAGTGTATAATATCAGATAAGCAAAACAAAGCATTCCATAAATATCCAATCTGACCACAATTTTCTGATCTCCACCCTAAATTGTAAGACTGGATACATGGACAGTTTCATCCTCACATGATCAAGAATCAAAATATATGCAAGTAATTACCAAGCAGCCAGGAGAAGCATTTTCAGAAAATAAACCTAGCTCTTTTCAGAGCACCCAAGCCCAACTCTCTTAGTGATACAGTTTATGTTCTTTTCACTAACCCAAAATGAAACTTTAAGCTCAGTTTTAAAATTATAATTTCAAAATCCATGTGTCAATGTTACCTGTTTTCAAGATAAAGTTTGCTAATCACAATGCTTAAGAAAGCAGTTTCATCTACAAATAAGAGGTTCTTTAAAACTGAATAATAAATTTAAAAACAGCAGGAAACAATGCCCCCTAACCTCAATGGACATTTACCTGATCTAAATTGAATTTTGATAGGCCTTCCGTAAAGTTTGATTCCATTAAGTAGATTCATTGCATAAGGAACAGATACTTCATGTTTGAAATTCACAAACGCAAACTGCTTTGGTTTACCATCCTTATCTTTTGGAATTTTCACCTTTATTACTGGCCCAGCCTACAAACAAAAAGGTGTTTAGAATTTAAATAAAGCAACTAAAGGAAAACACTCAAATTTTACAAATACGAGACGTCAAAGTTTATAAACAACAGAAATGTAATCAGAAACTTCTTTTAAAAATGATGCACGGATTTCCATTTTGGCTACAGTAAACATCCTAGTTATGATCGAACATTAGATTTATTTGGGGAAGGGGGCCATTAAGAAACTGGAAACACAATCACTTTCGCAGTTCACAGCACTGTATGGGCCTCTTAGCATAGTGAACAATCGCCATTATTTTGCCACTCCATGAAAATGAACATTTATCAAGAACAAGAGAATGATTTTCTTGAACCAAAAACTGACTTTTGTATTGATTAATCAAACAATACCAGTTATTAGGGGATAGGGATGGGGGGAATGGGATACTCAGAATTTTCCACACATTTTAATATAGCAACACTAAAATACTGTTTTTCTACGGAGTACTTAACGATTTTATTTTACATATTTTAATAATGTTGCAATTTGATAAGCAAACTTTAAGGGAAAACTGACACAAATAAATTAAAATATTAAGTTCACCAAAGACAAATTATCCTAAGTGGAAAATGAGAACAGGAGGGATAAGAAAAAGCACTGCTCAACGAAGACCCTACACACACACTATGTTCCCAAGGATGCCTGGATCTCCAATTACCCCAAACTTGACCGATGATCCCTCCACCACCTTTAGTCGTCACTTTTGGCCTAAACGAACCAAGATCTTCCAGAAAAGCGACACCCAGCGAGCGTTTCGCAACCCAGACGCGCCCTTCACCCCCAAACAGCCACCAGTCGGGTCCCCTGACAGCCACGAAAAGAAAAAGGGGTGGTCGCTGGGCCAGGCCCTAGGCGAGACGCAAAACGAAAGGCAAAAGAGCCGAAGTCATCTGCTTACCTGGTGGAAAAGCTCGAAAAGGAGCTCCTCGGTCACTTTCGTTTCAAGGTTGCCCACAAAGAGAGTCCGATCCGCTTCCGCCGCCGCCGTCCCCATCTCAGCGTCGCCCCCTCCCTAACCTGGCCAAAAGGTCGAGGCCGACGCACCCACTGCGCATTCACGGAAGCCCCACGTCCTCACGCTCCCTGGCGTCACCAACGGAAACGTCCGTTGCGCTTGCTCTCAGCGGGCGTCGACTTGTGCGGACGGAGTGCGCATGCTCGCCAGGATAGCGCTCGATAAAGGCAGGGCGGTGTCTGGCTTTTCCGCAGGCTCAGTTATGGCTTCCGGTGTGGTTAGTCACCCGGTCCGAGACAGGCTGAACTGATCTGGGGAGCCGCGAAGGGCCTGCCTTGACCGAGGGACGTAACGCAAATACTGCGGGTGGTGTTTGAAGATGGCCCTGAACAATGTGTCCCTGTCCGCCGGTGATCAGAGGAGCAGGGTGGCCCACGGCTCTTCCCACAGCGACCTCAGACCGCGGGCGTCAGCGTTGGCAATGGTCTCTGGAGACGGCTTCCTCGTTTCCAGACCTGAAGCGATTCATCTAGGACCTCGGCAGGCTTTGCGACCAAGCGTTCGTGCCGAGAGCCGTCGAGTGAATGGTGGCGGCCGCAGCCCAACCCGCTTTATAAACGGAAGGGAACCGGATGGCCGGGGCCGGAGCCGCCAGGCCAGATTCTCACCTTACCCTGGCGTTGAACCCGACCTCCTAAGAAGTGTGCTGCAACAGCGTTTGATTGCATTAGGAGGTGTCATCGCGGCTCGAATTTCAGTTTAAACGACCGCCTTTCCTCCTTTCCTCTGGCCCTCACTTACCTTGTGAAGAGGCCTTTTTAAAATCCTTTCTTGGTGTAGCAGCAATCTTGTTGTCTTATTTTTAGATGAATGTATTTTCATTTAATACGTGGGAGTTATATGAATATATCCTAGCACTAACGGAAGTGTAACAGTTAATTGATTTAGGTGGTTTTATGCAGCCAGAATGATTGGATCAGGAAAGGGGTGGAAGGGATATTCTTAGGTCGTCACAAAGCTGAGCTGATGGGATCATCCTCCCCAGAGGTCAACAATCCATTCGTTAACTCAGACACTTTACCTTTACTTCTGTTGGCGAAAAAGTACTCCTTTTTATTACAGTGATTTATCCTTCCATCTTTTCCTTGACATTTACCATCTTCCATCTCTCCCTTCACTTTTTTCAGATGTGTCTACAAACAAACAACAATCTCAGTCGCACTAAAAATAAGAACAAAACCTAAACCTTACTGTTCTTTCCAATTATTAACTCAGTTTACATTCCTTTCTTTGGCAAAGGTTGCAAATTTTTACTTTATATTTGTAATTTTACTATTTGCATTCAGTCCCAGCGCCTTAATCTGAATCTGCTGTCCTAAAGTACACTGGTGAAAACATTAGTTGTACAATCTCCAATCAGAAAACTCTTCATCTCACTGTAGTGCCCTCCTTGAAATTTGTGTTTACTCATTAAACTGACAATATTTGGGGATCCCTGTAGTAAACACTGTGTATGAACTTTACACAGTCTGGCCATCAAGAAAGATCACGGAGTATATTCTAGATGGGGAGGCTACTAAGTGAATAGGAATCACCACACTGGGCTGTGTGAAGATAAGTACTGGTTGCAGTGGCTTTTTTTTTTTTTTTTTCCTTCATAATACTGCACTGTCCTGGTTCTTCTCTTACCTGGCTGATCACTCCTTAAATTTGCTGATATTTTTGTTCTCTTAAGCATACATTTTAAAGGGTGGTATTGTGAGATAGTTACTGGGTTTTGTAAGTGCCAGCTCTTCATATAAGCAGGTAGACTAGCTTTTTCCCAGCAGACGCTTGTCTGTTTAGACTTCCTTAAAATAATTACGTTCAAATAAAGCAAAATCTCCATACACCACATAGTATTGAATTGTTAGAACTACATGTTAAGAATGTTGAGTCAACAAGATAGCTTCCATAAGAGGGTGAATTAATGTAGTGAGAATTCTAGAAACCAGATCATAGGAAGAATGATTAAAAGAATAGTAATATCTACCTTTTATTGAGTGCTATGTGCAAGTCAATGTGCTAGGACTTTTATTGTTTATAGAGATATTTATTGAGAACTTACTCTGTACCTGCTACTGCCTGCAGTAAGCACTTAGAATAAAGTGGTAAACATGATAAAGTATCTGTTCCTAAGGAACTTTGTATGTTATTTGATTCTCACAGCAGCCCATAAGGGAGTACTTTACTTTCATTTTGTTGCTGAAAAACAGTCTGAAGGTGATAAAATAAACTTTCCAAGGTCATATAGCTAGTAAATGATAGAGCCCTGCAGCCTTTCAAATGAGGTTCCTCATCTGAATGCAGAAAAAAATGACTTGAGTAACTATTTTCTTAACTTTCCCAAGGATAATACATAACTAATATTTTTTTCAGATAACTAAAAAGAAGTTAGTTTGTAATATACAATGGATGCCTTAACCTGAGCATTACAAAAACCCGTGGTTGAGAAAGGAATTCCAAACTATAAACAGAGTTTTAGGCTGGGGAAGAAGAATAAAATTAAAGCTGAAGATAAAGAAGACTTTCTTAAAACTTAGAGATGCCTAGTAGTGAAAAATACCACCTCAAAAAGTAATGAATTAGTTGCCAGAAAGTTCAGATAGAGGCTGAATCTCATGAAGGGTTTTGTCAAAGGAATTCTCATAGTGTGAAATATGGCTAGATGGCTTCTTCATTTTTCCCCATTTAGTATATAATCCTATGCTTTAAAAAATAAACTCGGTTAAAGTTGGAAATGGGGAATCGGCAGATGAGAAGAGAAAAATTAGGTATGACACATCGGGTGACAATATCAGCAAATAAGGGCACCTGGGAGTGGAATAGGGTGCCATCAATTATGCTGAAGTGACAGGCAGACCAGTTGGCTCATAATTATCACCTACAAAATGATTGGGCACTAAATATGCCTTGAAAGCATATTTTTTAGCTTATGAGGGAAAAGAGGATGAGATTTGTCAAATGAAAGAACACAAGTCACAAAAGTACACAAAAGTGCTCAAGAACAAGGGAGGACCAAGTGGGAGTGTGACTTCATTTCTGTTTGTTCTGGAATGGGGTCATCAAGAATAGGGCTTTGGTTGAATAATAGTATATGTGCAGTAAAAAAGAAAATGGTGTGGTTTGTGTTTTGTTTGGCAAGAGGAGAACCTTGTTCACATAAATGCTCCATTATTTTAAATCTGAGTCAATGGATATCTAAATTCTTGTTCTTAACATGTGCAGTAGCATTCAAGTTACATTGTGACCCTCGAGTCACAACAAAGACTGTATTGTAGAAGCACAAACCAACATAAACCCCTTTTTAATTAAATTATCTAAAGCAGAGCCAACTAAGTTTCCCAAGAGCAGACCTTATTATTAAACATCCATATATTAGTGCACAAAATGAATTTTTATATAATATCAATGATTAAACATAGCATGTTGTCATTCTAAAATAGATGAGTTCTAAGAATAGTCCCAAACAATTACACTTCTGTAAGTTTTTTAAAAGCCATTGTAACTTTCAATTTGTTTTTACTGCCCCTACTTCTTACATCATACTGCAACTCGCTAGCATATGTTGAAATGGGGTCCTAATAAGATATTCACTTCCTCTATTCATCAGCACTAAAACTCCTAAAAAGCAGTTTTAAGAACTCTGAAAAAGAAGAGTTGTGTTATTTTTGTTTCGTTTTGTTTTAATATCCATTTGGAAGATTGAAAAAAGAGACCAATGAGATTGCTTCCCTCAATAGCCAGTCTGGTGATAAAGGTATCTTTAAGAGGGCTGACTTAGAAGGTAGAAAAGAAAAAGAAAGGAGAGCAAAAAGTCCAATAGGAAAGAGTAAGGTTCAACTGTCTTTCCAGCAAAATTAATTGTATGTCTTTCATTCCCTTGGTAAGTTTATCCAGATCCCACTAAGGTGCAGCTTTTGTTTTCTTAATTTCTATGAAGAGTGTACCAATTTTTCTAGCCAACAAAATGTATGTTTGAATACCTATGACTCTATACCACCTGTGTCCTTTCCTCATTGCCTATTTCCATTCAGTTGCAAAGTCCTGCCCAATTAAAATTCACAATGTATTTATGTTACCTTTTTGTAATCACTCTCATCACCTGCACTATATTTACCTGGATACGTAGCCTGTTTTCTTTGCCTCTGTCTCTCTACTTCATCCTAAATGTGCATAGCCTCCAAATTAATATTCCTAAAGCACATCTCTGATCACATGACGAATACTTCAGTGTTTCCAAAGTATGTTCTACAGAACTTTCACTAGAAATACAAGATACACCTTTGAAAAAAAGACATGAGGCCAATACATTTGACAAGCACATTATCACCTTCTTAGGGAGTCAATGTGTAAGGACATGTTAAAGGTTCAGAAAAAGAGACCTGTTTGATGTTGTTTCAACTAGTGTTTCACAAATTTCTTTGTCCATAAATTTAAAATCTTTGCATACTACTGCCTTCCTGAGGAGCCTCGCTTCTACAGAAACATAATTAGAAATGCCTTAGTTAAAAAGCTCCACTGGCTCCCTAGTGGATCCAATTTTTCAGTTGGTAGAAATGGATTTTTATATAGTGTGTCAGACTCTGGTAAGCTTCCAGAATTTTAGGAGTGGGGCACGGTGGGTCGGGCCTGTAGTCCCAGGCTGTAGGCTAAGGTGGGAGAATCCCTTGAGCCCAGGAGTTGGAGGAATGTAGTGAGCTATGATCACACCACTGCACTCCAGCCTGGCCAACAGAGGGAGACTCTCTCTAAACAAACAATGTTCTTCATTAGGCAGACGGGCTGGTTTTCTCACTCCTGGTTTGATAAGGTTCAACCCTGCCTTTACTGCACGTGATGACCCGTATCTATCAATGTCTTTGGCAAGTGGATAGGAGAAGGGAGGCAAGCCTGCAGCTGCAGATTCCCTAGACACTGAGGATCAAAATTGGCATTATTACTGATGACAGACATTAGGAACATCCACTGATGAATACAGGTGAGTGCAAGTGTTTCTTAACAATGCTAATGATGTATTTTCTTTTTAAAGTAACAATTTACTTGGCTCCTTATTTCACTAGAATATCTGAAGGCTGCCCTACTTCAAAATGCACTTCTAAATCGGAGGAAGAAAATGTTGCCTTCAACTTCCCGAAGACCTGAGAGTCACTGAAGCAGTGCAACTCTAATACATTGCACACTCCAAAACCATTCAAGACTTTCCATAGTGTGACCAAGCCGCATTGCCAGCCTTTTCTCCTTAATTCCCCCAGGTGGTTGCTGTTCTTCTCTGCATCTGTGGCTACGCCTGTGCTAGTCCCCTTAACTAAATTGCTTGTCCTTCTCATTTTCTGTCGGTTAAACTTTTATCCATCTCGTTTAGTAAATGGCTCCTTACATTCAAAGAACACACTTACTTTAACCAGGTTAAGCAAAAAATGGACTATACTGACAGAGAGCTGGGAAGGCAGAGGGCACCTCCTCTCTCACTCTGTGTTCAAGTGTTTGGGTGAGACTTCACATCTAATTCCAGGGATGGAGGTGTAATCGATGTCTTATCTCTCCTCTGTAGAAGCTCCCTGAGGGTAGGCAACATGTCTACATTTATCCTGTGCCCAAAGAGTACGTGAATGCCTGTTGAATGAATGAATAACCTTCACGGATAGGCTAGCTCTCCTTGGAATCAAAATCCAAAAATAGAACATGTCAGGAAGGCAAGGGCATAATTTATAGTCTCTTTGGTCTAAAATTATCTAGTTTCCTGGACAAATAAGAGTAACATGGTAAGATAAATTTTTCTTAAGGGATTAAATCAACCTGCCTGAAGGAATGCAACCTAAAGTTAGATCCTAATCCAAGATGTGGACAAATATTTATGAACATAAATATTTAATGCATTTAACATTTTTCTGTTTATAATTTTAAAAATCCCTGGAAACCTATGCCCAAAATAGATGATGGATTAAAAAAAGTCAATACCTGGCGGGGCGTGGTGGCTCATGCCTGTAATCCCAGCACTTTGGGAGGGCGAGGAGGGTGGATCAGAAGGTCAGGAGATTGAGACCATCCTAGCTAACATGGTGAAACTCCGTCTCTACTAAAAATACAAAAAGAATTAGCCAGGCCTGGTGGCGGGCACCTGTAGTCCCAGCTACTCTGGAGGCTGAGGCAGGAAGAATGGCATGAACCCAGGAGGCGGAGCTTGCACTGAGCCTAGATGGTGCCACTGCACTCCAGCCTGGGCGACAGAACGAGACTCTATCTCAAAAAAAAAAAAAAAAAAAAAAAAAGTTAATACTATGTTCTAGTTTGCTGCTAACCACTTCACAAGGATTCTTTTATTTAATCCTCACAATCATGCTATGACGGGATTGGCAAACATTTTCTGAAGACCTAGGTAGTAAATATTTTAGACTTTGTGGTCCAACAGGTAAAATCGAAGCTCTTACGTAAATACTTACATAACAAGAGAGAAAACAAACTTTCACAAAATCTGTTCAAATGAAATTCAAAGTATAATACTAATTGAATACAATTTTTTGTAGTGCTAATGCTTTCAAGGAAAAGATGGAATTCTTTTTTGGAGGGATACCATTTCACTTAACTAAAGTACAAAGTTAAGTGTTCTTTATCATCAAAATCAATAGAAAACGCTCATCTATAAATTCTGATTTTTAATGAGATTTTATGTATTTCATCTTCAAAATGTCTTTTCATACAGATAGGTACTGACAAATACTGATATGAATCCACAGGCATATGATTTTAATTGAACATACTCATCATTGGGAAGGCATTTATACAATTCTATTACATTTTTGTCTTGATATTTGCCTTTTAGCCTGTCATTACATTGCAAATTAATTGCTTCCAATTGAAGTAGAAGCTTCTCAATTGCACAGTTAAATGGATTTTGAATTGTGAACATATTCTTTGCACTTATGTTCAGATCTAAAAGACACTGTTAGAACTCTACCTTGAGCTTGTAAAATTTATCTACAGCAAATGTGTGTGGGTATGGAGATCTTGCTTCTCGTTTTAACTTTTAACAGATAGGAAGGCATAAAGCAGCTTGAGATGCTGGTGTTCAAACAATGTTAAGTTGTTGCTGAAATGACTTTACCACCCTATAAGTTTGGCATGTAGGAGCTGTTTTGCCTTATAATTTTAGGTTTGAGAAACATAAGTCTGCAGCAAAAGCTAATTATTGAACCCGTTCACAGTTCAATAACAGTGGTTAAAGGTAGTTCTTCCAACCATTTCTAAGTGTACTAATCGTTCTTAGCTGGAGGGCTGTACAAAACTGGCAGAGGGCTAGATTTAGCCTTCAGGCCTTAGTTTGCAGAGAATTTTAGTAACTGCCTAAAGGCACAAAACTATGTAGTGGTGGAGGGAGTATTCACTTGTTGACTATGCAATACCGCTTATCATGCTACAGTGGCCAGTGGGCAGATCTGGCATGGGGTTTTCTGTGGCTAACAGGATTTTTTTTTTCTTAAAAAGATGCATTATACAATTTTTTTTTTTTTTTTTTTTTGACAGAATCTTACTCCATTGCTTAGGCTCTGGGGTGCGGTGGAGTGATGATTCACTGTAACCTTGGTTTTTTGGGCTCAGGCGACTCTGCCACCTCAGCCTCCCCAGTAGCTGGGATTACAGGTGCATACCACCATACCCAGCTAATGTTTTTTCTTTTTTCTTCTTCTTCTTTTTTTTTTTTTTTGGTCTCATACTGTCATCTAGGCTGGAGTGTAGTGGCATGATCTCAGCTCACTGCAACCTCCACCTCCCAGGTTCAAGTGATTCTCCTGCCTAAGCCTCCTCAGTAGCTGGGATTACAGATGCCCATCACCGAGCCTGGCTAATTTTTGTATTTTTAGTAGAGATGGGATTTCACCATGTTGGTCAGACTGGTCTTGAACTCCTAACCTCCAGTGATCTACTTGCCTCGGCTTCCCAAAGTGTTGGGATTACAGGCATACGCCACAGCACCCAGCCCCTAGCTAATTTTTTTGTAGAGACGGGGTTTCGCCATGTTGCCCAGGCTAGTCTTGAATTCCTGGGCTCAAGTGATCTGCCAGTCTTGGCCTCCCTAAGTGTTGGGATTTCAGGCATGAGCCACCGTGCCTGGCCACAATATTTAATATGTACAAAACAGTGTAAGTAAAATGCAGCCAATACCTGTGTACTTAACATTCAAGTAAAATATTGCTCCACACGTTAAATCCCCTTGGTTTAACTCATCTTGATAATCTGCCCACATCACTTTCTCCTGCCAAACATAATCATTGTCCTGAATTTGTTGTTTTGCGTGTGCATGCTTTATTTTTTAAAAAAAACGACTTTAACTACATGTCTATCCTTGATGTATCCCTAAGTGTAACATCTAATTGTTTTACATGTTTTAAAACAACATAATATATTATATTGCACATAAAATATTTAAGTAAAGCTATTACAATTTCCCTTTATTTCTTTTTTTTAATTAAAAAAATTTTTTTTGTAGAGATGGGGTCTTCCTATGTTAGCCAGCTGGTCTCCAACTCCTGGCCTCAAGCAATTCTCCAGCCTTGGCCTCTCAAAGTGCTGGGATACAGGCGTGAGTCACAGCGTCCAGCTTCTCTTTATTTCTTTTCTCTGTTTTTTTGAGACAGTCTTGCTCTGCTGCCCCGGCTAGAGTGCGAGTGGCACGATCTTGGTTCATTGCAACCTCCATCTCCTGGGTTCAAGTAATTCTCCTGCCTCAGCTTCCTGAGTAGCTGGGATTACAGGCATGAGCCACCACATCTGGCCTCTTTATCTCTTAATCATATTAACTTTAGACTATTATTAACTACTTAACATAAATCAATCAGTTCTTGCATTGTCCTCCCAGTAGGTCATTTCAAAATAATAGTAAATTATATATAGGAGCTATAGCCTAGACCAAAGAACAAATGCATTAGCTCTGCTGAATCATTTTTCTTAAACACTGTCAAACAAAGATTGTTAAACTATGTCAAAACAAAGATCATAGGCCAGGTGTGGTGGCTCATGCCTGTAATCCCAGCACTTTGGGAGGCTGAGGTGGGTGGATCACCTGAGGTCACAAGTTTGAGACCAACCTGGCCATCATGATGAAACCCCGTCTCTAATAAAATTACAAACATTAGCCGGGTGTGGCAGCTCATGCCTGTAATCCCAGCTACTCAGAAAGCTTAGGCAGGAGAATTACTTGAACCCAGGAGATGGAGGTTGCAATGAACCAAGATCGTGCCACTGCACTCCAGCCTGGGCAACAGAGCAAGACTCTGTCTCAAAAACAAAACAAAACAAAACAAAACAAGAGAGAAAAGAAAAAGAAAAGAAATAAAGAGAGGCTGGACGCTCTGGCACACACCGGTGATCCCAGTGCTTTAGGAGGCCAAGGCAGGATAATTGCTTGAGGCCAGGAGTTGGAGACCAGTTGGTTAACATAGGAAGACTTCTATCTCTACAAAAAAAAAAAAACAAAACAAAACCGTTTTTTTAATTAAAAAAAAGAAATAAAGAGAAATAGTAATAGCTTTATTTAAATATTTTACAGATAATTTAAAGTTTTAAAAGTATTTTCTGGGCGGGGCACAGTAGCTCACGCCTGTAATTCCAGCACTTTGGGAGGCCAAGGCAGGCGGATCACCTGAGGTCAGGAATTTGAGACCAGCCTGGCCAACGTGGTGAATCCCCGTCTCTACTAAAAAATACAAAAAATTAGCCAGGTGTGGTGGTGGGCACCTGTAATCCCAGCTCCTAGGGAGGCTGAGGTAGGAGAATCACTTGAACCCAGGAGGCAGAGTTTGCAGTGAGCCGAGATCGTGCCATTGCACTCCAGCCTGGGCAACAAGAGCGAAACTCTGGTCTCAAAAAAAAAAAAAAAAAAAAGATGGTTCGTATTGATACAATAGTGGGTTAGATTATGGCCCCTGGACTCAATGAATTTGTTGAGCAACAAGTAGTCTCTTTAACTGGAGAAAGCGGCATTCTTTAGTTTAACACGTGTGTGTTTACATCTATAAAATCCATATATATAAATCCTTATTTAAAATGTGCAGATGACGTTTTTGTTTTTTCGTTGTTTAATTCTGGAAAGCCTTTTTTCAATGCTTGTTTTAAGTCATTTTAAAATATATTTGTAAAACTAAGTTATTGTGTGAGTGTGTATATAATATGATTTGGGAGGTCATCATTATGATTGTTGTGCAAAATATACATGTGTAAAATCATATATGAGGTCTTAAGATGATGTCAATAAATCCTCTTTATACGTGGCTACTAAAAATAGACCCTGGCTAGGCACAGGCTCATGCTTATAATCTCAGGGATTTGGGAGGCTGAAGCAGGAGGATCGCTTGAGGCCAGGAGTTCACAGCCCAGGCAAACTAGTGAGATCCTATATCTACAAAAAATAAAAAAATTGGCATGTGGTGGTGTGTACCTGTACTCCCAGCTACTCAGGAGGCTGAGGCAGGAGGTTCGCTTGAGCCTAGGAGTTCAAGGTTACAGTGAGCTAAAAACCCACCCTAGCACTCTAGCCTGCGCAACAGAGTGAGACCCTGGCTATAAAAAAACAAAAGTTAACCACATATTATGTTAAGTTCCATTTCACAATTGGCTCTAATAAGAGTGCACCTTATCAACTTTCTCTGAAAGTACTATCTAAAGGCTATTGTGGGTAAACAGTTGTAGTATATTTATGCCATGAAGTACTACTCAGCAACAAAAAGGAATTATCTGCTGATATACACACAACATCAACAAATCTCAAGAACACACTGACTGAAAGCAGCCAGACACAAAAGACTATATACATATGATTCTATGTAGATGAAACTCTAGAAAAGACAAATCTAATGTATATTGGTGAAAGTTGATTGGGGGTTGCTTGAGGATGGTAATTGATTGGGAAGAGGAGACACAGAGGAATTGTTTGGAGGGTGATGAAAATTTTCCACTGATTGTAATGATTATTACATGGGTATATATAACAGTCAAAACTTATCAAACTGTACACTTTGAATGGATGCATTTATTGTATATAAACTATTTACTTATTTACTTAGAGATGTGGTCTTGCTCTATTGCCCAGGCTGGAGTGCAGTGGTGTGATCACAGCTCACTGTAACCCCAAACTCCCGGGCTCAAGTGATCCTTCCACCTCAACCTCCTGAGTAGCTGGGGTTACAGGTGTGAGCCACCACACCCGGCTCTGTATATAAATTATATATTTCAATAAAATTAGAAAATAAACAAAAAATATTTTATTGCAGAAGGGGTAGTCTACATGGTATTTCTAAAGAGACAATCTTACAAGCAAGTATTTGCCAGGGTTTCTCCTGTTGAGGGAAACGTGTGCCCCAATGTGAGAACACTAACATCTCATTGGTAGAGACGGATGCCTGGCCAGATAAAACTGCCAAGTGAAACCCATCAGTTTTTTTTTGTTGTTATTTGTTTTTTTTGCCCTTGCTCCAAGCTGTAAAAGCAAACATTGATCTAGCATGTCTTGAGGGAGAGAGTGTACTCGGTTCATCTGAGCATTCCAAGCCCCAAGGTGTCTTAGTCCATTTTCTGCTGCTATAACAGAATACTACAGACTGAATAATTTACAAAGAATACACATTTATTTGGTTAACAGTTCTGGAGGCTGGGAAATCCAAGAGCATGGTGCCAACATCTGGTGAAGGCCTTCATGCTGTGCAATGTGTTATCCCATGGCAGAAGAGCAAGCAAGAGCTGAGACAAAGAAAAAAGGTTCCAAACTCCCACAGAGCCCTTATGACCTAATCACTTATTAAAGGCCCGACTTTCTAATATTATCACATTGGCAATTAAATTTCAACTTCAGTCTTAGACATTCAAGCCATAGCACATGGTTATTGGCATTCTGCTTTATGTACCAACTTCTTGTCAGTTTGGTTCGTATGAGACAGTTCCAAAGAACCTCATCATATTTGGAGGTCCTTACAAAGAGCTCCGTAACATCTGAAGCTTGAGGATCAGATCCTTGAGCACAGTGTCTATATCAATGCACTTCTGTTTCTAGAAAACCCTTCCTTGACCATCCTCCAGTTCAGCATCTCTTAGGTCATACTTCCTTTACATCCTCTGCACTTCACACATACAATAATACCTCAATTCCATTTCATGTTTCAGCTTATTAATAAGTCTATATGGTCAAAGTGAAGGCTTGACAATCACAGGTCGACAATGTAAGTATTTTTCAAGAAAATCCTACCTTTCTTTCTGTTAACTGGGTAAATGAACACAGTGAGGTCTTTGTTGCTGGGTTATCTGGGTATAGCTGGCCTCTGACAATATTTTACATATAAATTAATATTTATTGGCTACTTCATTTCAGGCAAAGCAAAAGAAGTTGCCACACCACAGGAAATTTCAAGATTTTTGTGGGGGAATTCTGGCAAACTTGCCAAATTATGACATACCAGCAGTTTTGAAAACAATCTAATATGTTGACATGGAAAGACTGCATATAAATTCTTTAATTATCTCTCATTTTGGCTAAATTTTAGCTTTGTGGTGTGAGAGCAGATCTGCATTTGCACTGCTGCCATAATATTTGATGGCAGTTCCACTTGGCTCCTTTCTAGGCCTGAGTTCAGAGCAATATGGCAGTTTTGTGATGTGGACACAGTTTCTGTGCTAAAGCCATCTATTTTAATAAAGTAAAGGTCTAGCCCATTGAGCCTAGTTGAATACAGCTGTTGCATTGATCTCTTCTCATGCTACAGCCATTGAGTTCATTTCCTTAATCACGTTTTCCATACGGGTAAAAGCATGAAGCTGCTTAGTATCTTCCAGAGTGCATGCATTCTAATTTCAGAATTTAATCAAATAGAACTGGCTTCCTGACAGAGTAAACAGAGCAAAATACTGTATCCAGACCAGCTGCCAAGCTAGCAGCCTGAATTTATTTTTCCTTGCTTTGCTAAATGCATCTTGAATTTTTGAAAACATAGTCCAGGTTTAGGAAATTTAACATTTTGGAATCAAGACCAGTCACCTCTAATATTCCTCCATAAATACATCCATTAAATTTCAAAACTCAGGTAGCTGAGTTAATCATTTCTCACATGACTGTGACAGAGGAAAAAACACATTCCTTTTTTCCTATTGAACATTGAACACTGGAATTGTGTACATAGACCCTTGCCATTTGGGCTAATCAAATGGCAGAGTAACTTTAAATATCTATCATTTTTTTCTGATTACTAGCTCTGTAGTTCTTATTTGACTCCTAGAATCTAACTTATCTCTGAAATATTTCTAGGTATTCTCTATGCCACTTTTGAATACATCATTCAATATATAAATATTACAGTTTTATTTATAATATAGGTTCTTTGTAGCAACCAGGATACATAGAGAGAAATGAAAGAGGCAGCTGAGTGAAAATACCTATTTCTCCAACCACTTGGCTTATGAGAGGGCTCGAGGAGGTATAAAATATTGTTACCAATTACTTTGTTATTGCTAATTCTAATTTTTCTATCTGCAAAAATAATTTTTGCTGCATATATGTTCTTTATTAAGCACAAATATTTATGCTTATATTTATGTAGTAATTTCATTTATCCCTTTAACACAATATCAAGGATAGCCTTTGAAGAACATACATGATGGACTGAGAACTTTATCATTTAGCTAGGGGATTCTTAGAAATGCACATAGCCTCAGATCAAATCAAAACAAGTAGTTTATTTATATCCTAACTTCCTGGGAATTCTCCTTTTTATATCCTCAGCTCCTTTTCCAGGCTAACCCCTAATCATATATACAAATTTAGATAGCCTACTACCTCCTCCCAGAAGCTTTCCATGCTCTCTTCTCTTCTGTTTCTTCATATTCTTTCTTATTTCAAATGTCATCCATACACTGAGGACTCCCAGATCAAATCTCTAATCCAGATCTCCCTGAGCTTCACACTATTTATAATAATTTATATGCATAACTGTTTACTTACTGTCTCCATTTAGATGGCATCTCAAACTTGACATGCCCAAACCAAACTCATCACTCCTTATTCAAAAATCCCTAAGGTGGCACTAATGAATGAGTTATCTGGTGCTGTGAAACAAATTACAAAAAAATCTGGTGGTCTAAAAAATAATGAACATTTATTACGTTACGTTTTCTGTGGGTCACAAATTTGGGAGTAGTTTACCTAGGTGGTCTGACCAAAAGTCTCTCACAAGATTGCACTAAGATGTTGGCCAGGGCTGCAGCCATCTGATGGCCCAAATGGGGATGGAAGATCCCCTTCCAAGATGGCTCCCTCATATATCTGGTAAGTTGGTGCAGTCTGTTGGTAGGAGACCTCAGTTCTTCCCCATATGGACCTTTCCATAGGGCTCCAGAGGGCTGCTTGAGTGTCTTCACAACATGGTGGCTGACTTCCTCTCCAGAACAGGTAATCCAAGAGAGAACAAGGAGAAAGCTGCAGTATCTTTCGTAACCCAGCCTCAGAAGGTAAACAATGTCACTTTCTCAGTATTATTTCAGTCGCACAGGCTAACCACAATTTAATGTGGAAGGTGAGTCATAGGGTTGTGAAGACCAGGAGATAAGGATCATTTGGGCCATCTTGGAGGCTGGTTACCACCACTGTCAGTCCAATGGCTCATACCAGATACCCAAGAGTCGTTTTGACACTCCCTCTCTTTACAACCTTCAGTCAATATCAAATCTAGTCTACCGTATCTATACTCTGACTTCATCTACTGTTACCTCTCTACTCCAAGCCACCATCATCTCTTGTCTATAGTCCTGCAATAGCCTCTAAACTGTTCTCTCTCATGCAACTCTTGTACTCCTTCAGCTAATTTTCCACACAGGTATCAGTAATCTTCTTTTTGTTGAGACGGAGTCTTGCTCTGTTGCCCATGCTGGAGTGCAGTGGCGCCATCTCGGCTCACTGCAAGTTCCGCCTCCCGGGTTCACGCCATTCTCCTGCCTCAGCCTCCCAAATAGCTGAGACTACAGGCGCCCGCCACCACGCCTGGCGAATTTTTTGTATTTTTAGTAGAGACGGGGTTTCACTGTGTTAGCCAGGATGGTCTCCATCTCCTGACCTCGTGATCTGCCCACCTCAGTCTCCCAAAGTGCTGGGATTACAGGTGTGAGCCACCGCGCCTAGCTGGTATCAGTAATCTTTTAAGAATGCAGATTGATTATACCACTCTCCAACTTAAATACCCTTCAGTGGTTTCCTTCTAGATATACCAGACACGCGAACTTGGACAACTTATTTAACCATTTTTAGACTCAGTTACTTCCTCTTTAAAATGAAAATAAAAAGAGCCAACTCAGTCAGGTGCCGTGGCTCACAGCTGTAATCCCAGCACTTTGGGAGGCTGAGGTGGGCAGATCACAAGGTCAGGAGTTCGACACCAGCCTGACCAACATGGTCAAACCCTGTCTCTACTAAAACTACAAAAAATTAGCTGGACGTGGTGGTGCGTGCCTGTATTCCCAGCTACTCAGGAGGCTGAGGCAGGAGAATTGCTTGAACCCGGGAGGCAGAGGTTGCAGTGAGCCAAGATGGCACCACTGCACTCCAGCCTGGGCAACAGAGCGAGACTCCATCTGAAAAACAAAAAAAAGAAAAAAAAGGCAACTCATGGAATTGTAGTGAAGATTAATTTAGGCAAAGTATTTAATTGTAAAAAAGTTCCTAGAAGTGAACCTCTGCTCAATGCCTATTGAAGAACAGGTCACTTCTAGTTGACACATATTGTTTAGCTCTGATGGCATCAGGAGGAGAAGTCTGTCTGGGAGGAGGTAATTAGCCTGATGGGGTGCAGAGGTTTAGTGAACTATGTCTTCTGTGATAAAATAGAGCAGAAGCACAGTCAGAGTCTCAGTTGCTATCTCCTTGGGCTTGCAGCAGGGAAGAAAGGAGAAGGTAGCAAGAAGGAGAGGGTGGACTTGATGGCTTGGCCTAGACATGATAATAAGAAACGTCAAGATTGGGTAATCTCTTGGCATTATGCAATCTCCTTCAAACTGCAGGCTTTTAAACTTTTCTAGAGTGAAGAACCCCTTTGAGAATCTGCTGAAAAATTGACGAGTGCAATCTAATTAAACTCAAGAGCTTCTGCGCAGCAAACGAAACTATCAACAGAGTAAACAGCCTACAGAATGGGAGAAAATACTTGCAAACTATGCATCTGAAAAAGATCTAATATCCAGAATCTATAAGGAACTTAAAAAAATTTATAAGAGAAAAACAAACAACCTCATTAAAAAGTGGGCAAAGAACATGAACATTTTCAAAAGAAGACATACCTGCAGCCAACAAGCATATGAAAAAAGCTCAATATCGCTGATCATTACAGAAATGCAAATCAAAACCACAGTGACACACCATCTCATACCACTCAGAATGGCTATCATTAAAAAGTCAAAAAATAACAGGTGCCGGTGAGGTTGCAAATAAAAAGGAACACTTATACACTGTTGGTGGGAATGTAAATTAGTTCAGCTGTTGTGGAAAGAAGTATGATGATTCCTCAAAGGGCTGAAAACAGGAATACCATTTAACCCAGCAATTCCATTACTAGGTATATACCCAAAGGAATGTAAACCGTTCTGCCATGAAGACACATGCATGCAAATATTCATTGCAACTCTATTCACAGTAGCAAAGACATGGAATCAATCTAAATGCCCATCAACGACAAATTGGATACAGAAAATGTGGTACATATATACCATGGAATACTATGCAGCCTTAAAAAACAATGAGATCATGTCTTTTGTGGGAACATGGATGGAGCTGGAGGTTATTAGCAAACTAACACAGAAATAGAAAACCAAATATGGCATGTTCTCGGTAATAACTGGGAGCTAAATGATAAGAACTCATGAACACAAAGAGGGGAACCATAAACACTGGGGCCTAGTTGAGGGTGGAGGGTGGGAGGAGGGAAAGGAGCAGAAAAAATAAGTATTGGATACTAGGCTTAGTGCCTGTATAATAAAATAATCAGTACAATAAACCCCTGTGACAAAGTTTACTTATATAACAAATCTGTTCGTGTACCCCCGAACCTAAAATAAAAGTTTTTCTTAAAAGGGAATCTGCTGAAAGACATAAGCTCTCTATACAAAAATAAATAAATAAATAAATAAATATTTAAAAATTTTTAAAATGTACATAGCCATATGCATGCAAAATTTGGCAAATGATTTCAAGGAGTCTGGGGGTTCACATAAGAGCTCCTGCTCCAAACAAAGTCCCTTCCCTAAGAATCAAATTCAAAGGCCATTTTGCAATAAAAAAACCAAAAGGAATTACCTTATGCATATGGTACATATGAAGATTTCCATTTTTGCTCTACAGGTCACTTAATCAAACTTGTTCTTTCAATGATTGTATTATATATTTTGAAGGTATAAAGACTAAAACACACAATGGCTTTCACACATAATCCTGTTTATACCTCATCCCATCTGTTAATATTGATACCTTCCTTAGTCAAACAAAATTAAGCGACCTAAATTTGTGCCAAATATTGGACTGCTTGGAAACACATAGTTTATCTTTAAGACCCCAAATAGGTGGGGGGAGTGGGGAAGGATAGCATTAGGAGATATACCTAATGTAAATGAAGAGTTAATGGTGCAGCACACCAACATGGCACATGTATACATATGTAACAAACCTGCACATTGTGCACGTGTACCCTAGAACATAAAGTATAAAAAAAAAAGACTCCAAATAAAAATTCAAGTGTGCTTTGATTTAAGAGAGTTTAAATGTAGTTATTTGGAAGGTTTTTAAAAGAAATTCAAAAAAGAACAAGTAAATAGTTACATTCTATTTTTTTCTCCAGCTTGACATTTTGTAGTTTAAGATTTTAGAATAACTGTGGGAGTAACTTGTTAGTGTGTCAGTTGTAGTGAATTTAAACTAGGCTGTCACTCTGTTGTTGTTTTATTTGATGAGATCCCTCTAAGACTATAGCATCTCACTGTATGAGAGCCAAGAGCTGACAGGCAGTGTGCAATCTCTTCTGTAATGTTTCTTTATATTTCACAATGGAAGCGGTCCTGGACCATATCTCAAGCAACTAAACCACAGTATTGTCTCAATGATACCTCATCTTCCAAATTCTTTTTTTTTTTTTTTTTTTTTTGAGATGGAGTCTTGCTCTGTTGCTCAGGCTGGAGTGCATTGGCGCCATCTCAGCTCACTACAACCTCTGCCTCCTGAGTTCAAGTGATTCTCCTGCCTCAGCCTCCCGAGTAGCTGGGATTACAGGTGCACACCACTATGCCTGGCTAATTTTTGTAGTTTTAGTAGAGACGGGGTTTCACCATGTTGGCCAGGCTGGTCTCGAGCCCCTGACCTCAGGTGATCCGCCCACCTCAGCCTCCCAAAGTGTTGGGATTACAGGCGTGAGCCACCGCGCCCAACCCCAGATTCTTTATCTGCAGGATGTTGGAAAATGAGAGAAACTGTAGTTATTGAGCTCCAGGTATTTAACATGTATGATATACTTTAATTATTACAAGAAGCCTGTGAGAAAGGGCTCTTCATCTCCATTTTTCACAACAGGAAACTGAGTCACTAAGTCACTAACCCATATTGTCACAGCTAGTGAGTAGCCAAGCTCAGTTCCAGATCCGGGTCTGCCTGCTGCAGAGCTCATTTCAAGTTCTACCTCTGCAGAAAAACTCCTTCAAGACACCTGCCTACAGTCAAAGCAGCAGCCTGTGTGATTAGTGTGATCTTTTAATAAAGAGATTTCAGTCTTGACATAGAACAAAGGGAAGGTATAAGTTAGAAACAAGTTTTTAGATCTTCCTTTCCCTTCTAAAGAAGTAAATGACACTTATCTCAAAGAAGATCAAGTCTTTGTAAGCTGGGAGGAGAGACTGATCTTTAAGAGAATCAAGGCCCTCGGCAGTGGAGAGAATTTAAAGAAAGATCAGAAGCTGACCTAAGTGTGTCAAATAGGAAGGTGAGGGAAAAGGAGAAGATTTCTGTTTTCAAAACTGGTCTAAAGCGCTCAGAGACTGTGTCTTGTACAAGCATGTAAGCTGGTGGCCTGAGCATGAATCAAAGATAAAGTTTGTATACACCTCTTTTTGGAGGGCACCGCCATAGCAGAGCACTCAGATGAGAACGTGCTTGTGTTTTACTGCATCCAGAGGTCCAACCTCCTTTGGTCCCTCAGCTGCCTCATGTTGCTGGAGCTGTTAGGGAAGATTTCATAATTTGCACTGCTCAGGGACAGAACATCCTGATGAGGAGACAGCAAAAGTTCACTTAACAGAAAAGCACTTGAAGCAAAAATCTGTTCCTCAGGAGGTTCCATTGCAATAAACGGAGGGAATTTCAGAAAGAGGACCCAATTAACGCTCTTGACTTGTGTCCTCTTCAGCTCTGGGGACCAAGTGTGGTAACATGGAAAGGGCATGTCTAGGCTTTACCGTGGGAAAGAAATGGGTTCTTATCCCAGCTCTGTCATTTATAAGTGGGTGTTTTGTGTGCCCCTCCTCCCAGGGGCTCCACGCCTCCATTGTGACTCATTAACTTAGGTAAGAATGAGGGGTGTCATTCAACCTGAGGGTTGTGTGAGACCCCTCCTCCAAAGCTTTTTGCATCTTAAGAAAGATAATTCCTAGGGAAGATAAAGGAATGATTCTCTTTTCTCCAGCAGTGTAATGCCTAGTATTTTTGGCCTCCTGGCAGGCAGGGAAGACACTATTTTTAGGTAGAGATTGGACTTAGCAGCTTTGGTCAGATTCAGGTGCCCAGGGCAGCTGTACCACGCTCGGCTCAGCTCTGTTCCTGTGTGCCCTCATGAGCTGCCTAATTCTTTTCCCAAACATCTGCTTGCTGTCAAGTTAGGAAAGCTACACCTGCTTTCCACTTTCTGAGGGATGTTGAGAGGATTCGTGAAAGGCTGTAATGAAGGGAATTGGGAGATTTTCAAGACACATATTGTTTAATTGCTTAGGTTGTGTCTGCGAGTAAGCTTAGATGTGGAGAGCTGACAACTGCCTGGGGCATCAGTCAAGGTTCCTGTTCTGGAGCAGAGGGCAAGCCCCAGGCACGGTCCAGGTTGCCTCCGCCGCTCTGCAGCGAAATGGACATGAACTCCCGCTAGCCTCATATTAGGCTGGTTGCGTGCCAAGGCAGGGGGAGGGGGATGTGGCCCCTTAGGCTCCATGGTCCTTACCTTGTGAGACTCCCCAGAAGAGGGGTTTTAATAGGAAGAGAGGCTTGATATCAAATACCCAAGGTGTCTACCATCCTCGCTTAATTTGCTCAGAGCAGTAAGATTAGGCTGGATAATTCAGCCAGACGGTAGGGTAATTTTAGTTTTTCACAATTGTTGCTTCCATTAATGGTTCATTCAATTATATAGCATCTATAATATATTTGTAAAATACTTTACAGTTTATAAGAGGATGCCTTCTCCTTTTTTCTCTTTGGCTTCCAACAGTTCTGTGAGATATGCCCTATTAGGATAAGGTTGAACTTCAGGGACTTGAAATATGCAATTGCTCAAGCAAAATTATTTATTTCATAAACTAGCTTAGCAAGCAGCTCTCTTCCCTGCAATTATTCAGGGACCAGAGTCTTCACCATCTTGTTTCTTTGTCCAATTTTGTGTGGGTGCCTCACCTGGGTCATAGCCAGTGGAAAAAGGAAAGCTTGTGATAGCTCCTGGTCTGGTATTAAGAGACCAAGCTGGAAATGGAAGGCATCATTTCCATCATATTCCTCTGGAGAGAACTTAGTCACATCTTCTTCACAGAAGATGGGGAAAGGTGACCCAGCTGGTCAGCCCTGTGCCTGGCTCCATTTCTGTTACTATGGAAGGAGGGAAGAATGAAAGCCAGCAGTGCACGTCACCCTTACATAAGATCAGTATTAGTCCTTCTTTCTACAGACTAGGAAACAGGGTTAGACAGGGAAAGTGACGCAATCAAGGACCCACAGCAAGTGAAGGGACAGCACTGGAGCTACGGCATTGGTTGTGGCTCCTCAGTTCTTTTCTTTTTGCTACCATTCTTTCAAGATGTTGGGACAGATCATTTGAAATTAGAGCTGCCCTGGAAAGGCTGGGGTGTTTTTAACACCCACCCAAGAGGCCAGAAGTTGTGGGTGCTGGAGAATGACAGCATTGTCACTCCTTCTGCCTTCCTTCTCTCCTCCCAAGGACAAAGACTCCAACCTGTGGCTGCACTGCCTGCTGGGGTCCTAGGCTTTGGAGAGTGACTGCATGCAGATATACAAAACCAAGTAGAGATACTGGTAAAAGCCCTTCTCTCACTCTCTTTACCAGCCTTCTCAGGTCATCTACCTCTGCCACAAATGTTTTTCTATGACTATTCCAGTTCCCACCGGCTTCTATTATTTTAGAATTCCTTAGACTGTTGACTGTTTCTCCGCTATAATCAGTCTATGGAGAGTAAGAATTCAGTAGGCAAAAGAGACCCAGATTGAAGCAATTATGCTCTGTCCTCTCATGCATTGGCATGCATGACAATGACTACCCCAGCCACCTCCCTCCTACCAGGACTCCTACAGGAAATCATCCTGAAATCAGTGCTTTTGCGTGATGTAACTCCGACATTTCCAAGCATCAGCAGCCTGTGGACTCAAGCTTGGGGTTCCTTGAGATTCAAACCAAAATCTTATTAATTCTGGGCTTTGATGACTCATAAAAGTAATTCCAGTTCCTTCTAAAACCCCAGCCCCCAAGCCCTTCTGAGAGTATGGGGGAAGGGGCTGTCTGACACATGTTCATATTTCAGGGCCGCCTTCTCGAGCCTCTGCTGCTCTAACACGCACTCCCTCTGTGGGCCTCTGCTCCTTCCAAGGAAAAGATATTCAACCCTCATTGCTCATAGTCCTCCTTGCCCCAAGCTCCCTGACCTGTCAAGGGTTGAGCAGAGTAACACTTCCTCTACTGTTTCATGCCCTTAGGGGACTCCCGCAGCGGGGTTGCTTGGGCCCTGAGGGGTTGCTGGTCCAGTGAGATTGCTCATTGAGTTTCACACACTACCCAGAGTGTGTAGGCTGCCAGGATGACCAGGTCTGGTAAGTCCCAGGACCAAGGGCTGCCTACGCCTGCCCATGCATTGACCGTGGGCCCTGACGCTCATTCCATGTTCTTCTCTCACCTTACCATGAATTTTCTGTGCCCTGCCCTCTCTGTAAATTGGCTTTCCTGGAGCGTCCATCCATCCCTAGTTTGAACTAGTTTACAGTCCCACCAACAGTGTAAAAGTGTTCCTGTTTCTCCACATCCTCTCCAGCAGCTGTTGTTTCCTGACTTTTTAATGATTGCCATTCTAACTGGTGTGAGATGGTATCTCATTGTGATGATGAGCATTTTTTCATGTGTCTGTTGGCTGCATAAGTGTCTTCTTTTGAGGAGTGTCTGTTCATATCCTTTGCCCAGTTTTTGATGGGGTCGTTTGATTTTTTCTTGTAAATTTGTTTAAGTTCTTTGTAGATTCTGGATATTAGCCCTTTGTCCGATGGGTAGGTTGCAAAAATTTTCTCCCATTCTGTAGGTTGCCTGTTCACTCTGATGGTAGTTTCTTTTGCTGTGCAGAAACTCTTTAGTTTAATTAGATCCCATTTGTCAATTTTGGCTTTTGTTGCCATTGCTTTTGGTGTTTTAGTCACGAAGTCCTTCCCCATGCCTATGTCCTGAATGGTATTGCCTAGGTTTTCTTCTAGGGTTTTTATGGTTTCAGGTCTAATATTTAAGTCTTTAATCCATCTTGAATTAATTTTTGTGTAAGGTATAAAGAAGGGATCCAGTTTCAGCTTTCTATTTATGGCTAGCCAGTTTTCCCAGCACCATTTATTAAATAGGGAATCCTTTCCCCATTTCTTGTTTTTGTCAGGTTTGTCAAAGATCAGATGGTTGTAGATGTGTGGTATTATTTCTGAGGGCTCTGTTCTGTTCCATTTTTCTATATCTCTGTTTTGGTACCAGTACCATGCTGTTTTGGTTACTGTAGCCTTGTAGTATAGTTTGAAGTCAGGTAGCGTGATGCCTCCAGCTTTGTTCTTTTGGCTTAGGATTGTCTTGGCAATGCAGGCTCTTTTTTGGTTCCATATGAAATTTAAAGTAGTTTTTTCCAATTTTGTGAAGAAAGTCATTGGTAGCTTGATGAGGATGGCATTGAATCTATAAATTACCTTGGGCAGTATGGCCATTTTCATGATATTGATTCTTCCTATCCATGAGCATGGAATGTTCTTCCATTTGTTTGTGTCCTCTTTTATTTCGTTGAGCAGTGGTTTGTAGTTCTCCTTGAAGAGGTCCTTCACATCCCTTGTAAGTTGGATTCCTAGGTATTTTGTTCTCTTTGAAGCAATTGTGAATGGGAGTTCATTCATGATTTGGCTCTCTGTTTGTCTGTTATTGGTATATAAGAATGCTTATGATTTTTGCACATTGATTTTGTATCCTGAGACTTTGCTGAAGTTGCTTATCAGCTTAAGGAGATTTGGGGCTGAGACAACAGGGTTTTTTAAATATACAATCATGTCATCTGCAAACAGGGACAATTTGACTTCCTCTTTTCCTAATTGAATACCCTTTATTTCTTTCTCCTGCTTGATTGCCCTGGCCAGAACTTCCAACATTATGTTGAATAGGAGTGGTGAGAGAGGGCATCCCTATCTTGTGCCACTTTTCAAAGGGAATGCTTCCAGTTTTTGCCCATTCAGTATGATATTGGCTGTGGGTTTGTCGTAAATAGCTCTTATTGTTTTGAGATACACCCCATCAATACCGAATTTATTGAGAGGTTTTAGCATGAAGGCTGTTGAATTTTGTCACAGACCTTTTCTGCATCTATTGAGATAATCATGTGGTTTTTGTCTTTGGTTCTGTTTATATGATGGATTACGTTTATTGATTTGCATATGTTGAACCAACCTTGCATCCCAGGGATGAAGCCCATTTGATCATGGTGGATAAGCTTTTTGATGTGCTGCTGGATTTGGTTTGCCAGTATTTTATTGAGGATTTTTGCATCGATGTTCATCAGGGATATTGGTCTAAAATTATCTTGTTTTGTTATGTCTCTGCCAGGCTTTGGTATCAGGATGATGCTGTCCTCATAAAATGAGTTAGGGAGGATTCCCTCTTTTTCTATTAATTGGAATAGTTTCAGAAGGAATGGTACCAGCTCCTGTTTGTACCTCTGGTAGAATTCAGCTGTGAATCCGTCTGGTCTGGACTTTTTTTGGTTGGTAGGCTATTAATTATTGCCTCAGTTTCAGAGCCTATTACTGGTCTATTCAGGGATTCAACTTCTTCCTGGTTTAGTCTTGGGAGGGTGTATATATCCAGGAATTTATCCATTTCTTCTAGATTTTCTAGTTTTTTGCATAGAGGTGTTTATAGTATTCTCTAATGGTAGTTTGTATTTCTGTGGGGTCGGTGGTGATATCCCCTCTATCATTTTTTATTGCATCTATTTGATTCTTGTCTCTTTTCTTCTTTATTAGTCTTGTTAGTGGTCTATCGATTTTGTTGATCTTTTCAAAAAATCAGCTGATTAATGCTTTTCTTTATTCCAATATCTTATTAGTGTTTTTGATGCATAACCTTTCAGTCATGGCTATTGCTTTCTTCCTGGTCTACATCTTCAGATACATTGAGAAATAAAGGAAATATTTATGCACAAATTGTATGTCTACAAAAATTACCAGGTAGCCCAGACATCTGTCTATGGAAAATTATTAATTTGTTCTGCCAGTTCCCAAAAAGATCATGAGAAAAGTCTTTCGATCAAGCAAAGCTGATTAGATTCACTGCAGTAAAGGGCTTGACAGTCTTAGTATCTTCTCAGAGGGGAAAAATTAGGGAAGGGTATTCTTAGTATTTTAGGGCCAGGGCCAGGTGACTTAAGGCAGGTCTTTCAAGGCAGAGAACTAGTTGGTATTGAGCAGAGTTCATGACAGGAGAGCTTTGGACTGATGACCACACAAAGTAAGGGTGCTCTTAAAGTGAGTATTGCCAAGCAAGCTGTCAGTCTTTTGTTAAGTAAGCTAGTTTAGTTGGCTCACAGCATTAACTTCCAGAAACAAGTTTTTCCAGAAACTGTTAGCTAAGTTACTTTTGCCTAGTCCTAGTCTGATTTAGCACAGAAGCAGGGACATAAATTTCAGTTCCAAAAATTTCAATGTATTTGTATTACACATTCAACTCTAAGTTGTCTTTATTTTTAAATTTCATGTGTGTTTATTTTTTCTCCTTGGTTAGATTCAAGGTTTCTTTAAGACAGAAGTCAAAGCGTACATGTTTTAATTTGGCAGTATACAGCACAGGGTTGTGCACAAGCATCCCACTCACTCAGCCTCTCTTCTTCCGTGGAATCTTTTGTGATGCCCCCTCCAAGGGCTCAGTAATTTCACATGACTTTGTTCACACCACGATTTTGGTTCATGTGATCCAGGGCAAGCTAGAGCTTTCTTCTCTCCTCTTTTTCTCCTTCACACTTTCTTGGGAGGAGACTCTTTGGTAAGACAGAGTAAAGAGACAAGGACTTGGTTAATACAATAATTCATTGAAGTTAATCTATGAGAAGCAATCAATATTAGCAAGAGGGAAAGGGTTTATTAATTTGTGAATGTAGAGAACTAAAGCTTCTTCAGCAATTCCAAGATAGATTCCATTTGATGCTGCTCCTCCAGATGGAGCTGAATCTTGGGGTTGGGGAATTGGAGAAATTGAACGAAATCAAGGATCCTATAGGGAAAAAGAGTAAGGAAGACTAGAGAAAGAAAGGTCGCCCTAATACTGATAGGCAACTGATTAGAGACTCACTGGGAAATGTAGAGGAATAGCCTGCTTCGTCCTTTGTAGCTGCATACAATTAGCCTTCGTGCCTGCCTGTTTCTTTGCTAGATTAGGAGATCCATGAGAGTGGACCAGGACTATGGCTTACTCATTTTTGTATCCCTGGTGCCTACCAGGGTGACATCCCTTCACAATAAGGAGTTTTCAACAAATTGTTTATGAGGCCGACTTTCTCCATTTACAGGAAGAGAATCAGCCTTTCTGTCAACTGCAGCACAATTGGATACGTTTGTTGTTTAGATGTCCAAAACCTTTCAAAAATGGCTGTACCCCATTGTGTCTATCTTCATGGTCTAAATTTGGCAGTCATATATATTAGCCACCCTGTAATCCTCTTCTCTTACCTCCTTCATTAAATGTCTCTTCAAAATGTCTTTTGAAGTGTAGCATCATTATATCATTTTGACTGATACCAGTCCCAGGTCCAGTTTTCCCTCTGGCAGTTTCCTTAATTGGTGATTAGGCAACTTTGGGTATTTTTCTTCCAACCTGCCAGTTTCCTTCATTTAAAGTAAATTCCGTCAAATGAATAATTCCCAATAGCACAATTACCAAACACAAAACGAAACTGCAAATATGCATTAGCTTACCAGGGTAGTGCCTAGTATATTAAAAAGAAAGAGACAAGGATATGAGATTGACAAGAGAATGGAGCATTTCATTTTTTCATTCTGTTTTATTGCTGCAATATCCCATTTGATGGCCTCCAGCTTTCACAGCATCAGCTTCCTGCAATGACACTAATGAAGAAATGCTGCCTTTTGTTCATTCTTTAACCAACTGTGTTGCTCTTTAATGGGAATATGGCACTTTCCGCCCTATTCATGCAGAGTTATGAACAGCTGAGTCTCTAGGGTATCTTTGATGTGTACAGCACTCTTTTCCTTTTAGGATTTCTCTGATTAGATGGTAAATACATTTCCTGTCAATAAATTCAATGTTCTAGATATTTCAAATTATGGGCAGAAATAGGGATATTTTTCCAGTTGGGAAAAAATAAAGCCCAAGAGGGCAGAGTGATTATTTTTCACCACGTTTCTCTGCTTTGTGGAAAATACTGTTTTCCTTTTAATTATTTCCTAATCGTGTTCTTCAGTCTGTTCCTTATTAAGGCACCCATATTTATAACCATTTTGTTTAATTATTTGCACATGACTGACTTCTAAATAGTTTCTCATTTAAGCAGAAAGTTATTCTGCCACTTTGCTAGGATGTCCACTCTGGCCTGATTTCCCATGAGGCTTACTTAGTTTCTTCTCTATTTTCTTCTTTGGGTTCCTTCCATTCGCTCAAAAGTGTGGAATTTGATCCTATGTCAGTTCTAAGGGACGCCAAAATAAATGAAGGCTAGGTTTAAGCTGCCAGAACCATAAGGGTGGTGAGGTGAACATACTATTTTCAATTCAGCCTGACCTCCTCTCACAAAATGTAACAGAGTACCAGGTTAGGCCCAAACTAGCTGTGACATAACCTCACATGGACAAGACCTGCTTCAAGATCCAGGGTTAAAGGGAAAATGTTCCGGAGTGCAGGAAAAGAAGTGGATTCCCTCTCCTTCCCTTTATGAGCATTTTATTTCTAAAGATGAACAGATTTGGATGTTACCACACAATAAATGTCTACATCTCACAGAAACATCAAATTGAATAGAAATGAATAGGCATTTCAAATGAAGCTTCTGGTATGATATCAAAATAAGTAACTAGATCAAGAAATTTATTTTCAGTTGTGGGCAAAGAAAAACTGATACAATGTTTCTAAATAAAAAACAAACTTTATTTTTCAAATCTTACTGAAATTGTTGAGTATGAATGCCTAGCAAAGGCTTGCTGACATTATTATTGTAAATTACTATTGCTGTTATTAGCAATTCAAATCAACAAACATTAATCAAGGCACTGTTATAAAAGATGGGAAGAAACTAAATGACAAAATGAAATGACATAACCCTTGAATTAAGAAGCCAGCAAGACAATGGGAGAAATAAACATGCAAATGACTAGCTATAAAGCAAGGTGGAATGGCCTAAGTTCTAAGTAGGCAACCCTGAGGAAGGAACAGGTAATTCTGACTTGGGGTTTTGGTGAAAGAGATAATAGGTAAGCTTGGCACCGAAGTATCTGAAGGGTTTTAGGCCATGAAAACTTGTTGGCTTTCTAGATTGAGGGAACTCTACAACATAAGCCATAAGGGCACGAAGGTGAATCACATGTTCAGAGATTGATGAGCAGTCTCACGTGCCTGGAGCCGAGGGCTGCAGGGGAATGTGTAGGGTAACAGGCTGGAAACATAGCTTAGGCTTGGCCTGAGTGCCATGCCAGTGCTTTGTACTTTATGGAGGTGACATGATGTGCCACAAGCAGTATAACAGAGTAAGACTTCAAATCCCAACTCTGACATTTCATAGCTTTGTGAACACGGGCACCAGTTTTTTGATCCACAAAATGAAGATAATAATAGTAGTTACCGCCTCAAATTGTGAAGATCAAATATCTGTGAAAGAACTTAGCACATCTCCAGGCACAAACTAAACTCTCAGAAAAGGGTAGCTATTATTGCTGTAAGTATTTTAATATTGTAAACAGATCACTGTAGGAGATATTGAGAATTTACTGGAAATACGAGGAAGGGAAAAAGAAAGACGCACTTTGGAAATTGCTGCAATATTAAAGAGAAAGTTGGATAGGGAATAGGAATAGAGGTAACAAACTTTAGTGGCTTATAAGACATGAGGTGTAAAAAAATGTATAAAATGAATCTAAGTTTCTTTCTTTTTTTTATATTCTACAATTTAAGACTTTTAACTAAAAAGTAAACTTCAATGTCGAACATGCAAACTTGGGGAAGACAGAAAAGATCACACACAAGGCTGTCACTTCACACTTGGAAGGTTGCACAGCGGCCGGGCAGAGGCTCTCCTCACATCCCAGACAGTGGGGCTGCTGGGCAGAGGCGCTCCTTACTTCCCAGATGAATCTAAGTTTCTAGCTTATATAGTTGAGAAGACTGTAGACTGTGTTGCTATTATTTGAAAAAAGAACTTTGGAGAAAAAACAAGTTAGGGTTATTGGTGAGGAAAGGTGTTGTTCTGTTCAGTTTTGGACATGATGAGTATATTCATTTCCTAGGGATGCTGTAACAAATCACACAAACTAGGTAGGTTAAAACCACCAAAATTTATTGTGTGGTAGTCCTGGAAGCTAAAGTCTAAAATCAAAATGTCAGCAGGGCTGTACTCCCACTGAGACCTGGAGGGCAGAATCTTTCCTCACCTCTTCTACCTTCTGGTGTTTGCCGGCAGTCCTTGGTGTTCCTAGGCTTGTAGCTTTATTACTGCAATCTTTTTTTTTTTTTTTTTTTTTTTTTTTGAGATGGAGTCTCATTCTGTCACCAAGTTGGAGTGCAGTGGCGCAATCTCGGCTCACTGCAACCTCTGCCTGCCAGGTTCAAGTGATTCTCCTGCCTCAGCCTGCCCAGTAGCTGGGATTACAGGCGTCCACCACTATGCCCGGCTAATTTTTTATATCTTTAGTAGAGATGGGGTTTCACCATGTTGGCCAGGCTGGTCTTGAACTCCTGACCTCATGATCTGCCTGCCTCAGCCTCCCAAAGTACTGGGATTACAGGTGTGAGTCACCGCACCTGGCATATTACTCCAATCTTCGCCTCTGTCATCACATGGCCTCTTCTCTATATGTGTCTGTGTCTCTTCTCCTTTTATAAGGACACTTAGTCAAATTAGATTAAGGGCCCACCCTACTCCAGTATGACCTCATCTTAAGTAAATGGTATCTGCAACAATTCTATTCCCAAATAAGGACACATTCATAGGTATTGGGGGTTAGGGCTTCAACATATCTTTTTAAAACTCAGTTCAACCCATAACATTGAGTTTCAGATGCTTAGAGCCCATCAAGGTAGAGATGCCCAGTGGGAAGCTGAGATGTAGAGGTCTGGGGCTCAGGAGAGAGGTAAGAGGTATAGGTAAGAGGTAGAAGTTTAGGAATCATAGTTTGAGGTGACAGTTGAAACATGGGTGTGACCATATGAAACTGGACAGAGTAAGAATAGAGAGTGCAAAGAAGGAAAAGCGTACAACCTTGTACAGTTCTTCTCATAATTATGCCAGCTTCTGCTCCACAACAGGCCGGGAATTACTGCTGAGGATAGGTCTGGTAGTGAGTAGTTGCTGAGCAAGGACTGAGCCAGAATTGGCATGGAATAAGGGCTGACAGCAGGAATAGCTCTAAGTGGTTCACGTGGGATATGGGGTTGGATGTGAGATCAAGATTGATGGCTGAAAACAAGGCTATGTGGAGTAGAAAACTTACATAGACAACAGAAAGCCAATTTCTGCTTCCTGGGGAGAGCTGGAGCAGATAGTTATCTAGAGCAGTGATTCGCAAAGTGTGGCACCTGGAGCAGCAGCAGCACCATCAGCTGTGAACGTGTTAGAGATGCAAATTCTCGGGGCCCGTTCCAGATCTACCCAATGAGAAACTCCAGTGCAGGGTAATCTGTGGTATAACAGGCCCTCCAGGTGATTCTGGTGTGCAGGTAAGTGTGAGAGTGTTAAGCACCAGTCCACAGACTGAGAAATTAGAAGTAGGAGGAATACTGCTGGGTGGGATATTTCACGAGCTGCTGCCCGATGCTCAGGTCCCTTTGCAGATTATTTTCTCTCTAAGTCCAGAAGAGAGGAGCAGGGTTTTAAGTTAACAAAATGATTAATAATAGCTGAAGATTAGTGCAATGACATCTGACTGTACCTTTGCAATTATTTTAATGTAATGCTAATCATGGTGTAGATTAGTCTTTATTATGTTTATTACTGTACACAAGGTCAACATTTTATTGGGGACACAGTATAATATAATTGGGACATAAGATCACTCCTGTAGATGATTGTGGATGGAATATCTCAAGAGGTACCCAAGATGACCAGGGGATTCAAAGAATATGTTAGGATTTCTATATTTCAAAAATACAAGAAAAAATTTAAGGCTAAATAATTTTTAACGTTCAAATTGACCCTGGCACCCTCAGTCCATCTGTCAGATGGACATGTTTCTCTGGTTTTCCTCAAGGGGAAGAAGGAATTCCATAAGGTTGAGGGTTTGACAGTGGAGCCCTCATTCATTCAGTTCCATTGATTATATTGCAATATACATTGCAGTTTACATGTGCCTGGTTAAGTGGATTTTTGGACGACATTATCTAGTTTGACTTAAAGTCACCATACACCAAATAGGTGATATTTCTGAAAGTGTGGACCGAAGTTGCTTTTTTTTTTTTTTTTTTTTTTTTTTTTGAGACAGAGTCTCGCTCTGCCGCCCAGGCTGGAGTGCAGTGGCGTGATCTTGGCTCACTGCAAGCTCCGCCTCCCGGGTTCACGCCATTCTCCTGCCTCAGCCTCCCGAGTAGCTGGGACTACAGGCGCCCGCCACCTCGCCCGGCTAGTTTTTTTGTATTTTTTAGTAGAGACGGGGTTTCACTGTGTCAGCCAGGATGGTCTCGATCTCCTGACCTCGTGATCCGCCCGTCTCGGCCTCCCAAAGTGCTGGGATTACAGGCTTGAGCCACCGCGCCCGGCCCGAAGTTGAATTCTAATATGAAAGTATAAGGGAGAGCAAGAAAGTGGAAGAGCCAATGCTTCTCCTATGCCTGCTTGGGCAGCTTAATTCAGTCGATAAGAGCAAGGATTCTGGAGCCAGCCACCTAGCAGCTGTGACTTCGGGCAAGTTATTGAAACTCTGTGTGCTACAGTTTTCAAATGTTTAAAAAGCGGATACTAATAGTACCCGTCACACAGGGCTGTTGTGATAAGTAAATAAGCTAATATTTTTGACACTCTTAGGACAATGTCTACTGTACAGCAAATATGTTTGTTATAATAAAAAATAGTTTGAGTTTTTGCCAGTGACATTACAAGACAAAAACAAGGACCTATTTAGATTTAATAGAAAGTTAGCCGATTTTCTTTTAATTACCAAGAAAACTATCTGAATTATGGATTTAAATCCTCTGACATAAACTCTGAACCTAGCCCTCAGTATATATATTGTACTTTTAGTTCTTAGACAATGATAGTATGAAGTCATAACAATTCAATTTACATCCAAAAGCATTATTCATCTGTATCTCATTTTTAAAACTTTTCTTAAATGTTTTATAATGAAGACAATATATTAGCACATTTCTACTTGTATATCATTGATACATAAATAAAAATCTATAGTATTGGGGGTTTGTATTTAAGGCATCGTGGGTTTGTACGTATGTGGATGTTTTGTTTTATTTAAACTGACGGCATGCAAAATCAAAAGAATTGAAGACAACTTCTCTAGAACAAGGGTTGGCAGACTATGGGCCACAGGCCAAATCCAGCCCACTGCCTGTTTTTGTAAATAAAATTACTTGTGGCCAGACATGGTGGCTCACACCTGTAATCCCAAAACTTCGTGAGGCCGAGGTGGGAGAATCGCTTGAGCTCAGGAGTTGAAGACCAGCCTGAGCGATAGGCAAAACTCTGTCTCTACGAGAAACACAAAACATTAGCTGAGCATAGTGGCACACACCTGTAGTCCCAGCTACTGGGGAGGCTGAGGTGGGAGGATCACTTGAGCTTGGGAGCCGGAGGTTGCAGGGGAGCCAAGATTGTACCACTGCACTCCAGCCTGGGAGACAGAGTGGCACCTTGTCTCAAAATACAATTAATTGCAACACAGCCGTGTTCATTCTTTTCCGTATTGCGGACAGCCACGTCTGTGCTACAATGAGAGAACTGAGCAATTGTGACAAAAACTGTACGTCCCACAGAGATGAAAATATTTACTATGTTTTCCCTTGACAGAAAGTTTGCTAAACCCCTGGTTTAGACCACTCATTATCCATGGTAGCTTAGCTGAATTGCAAAATTATATCTAAAGTGAGTCACATAACTTCAGAATATCAAGCTCTGCAAGGACAGACCTGTCTGTTTTTGGCAGACATCATACCTGCCACAGGTTAAGTCTGTGACATTGTGGCTGAGAACACAAACATTGCTCGTCACCAACCAGCAGCTTCTCCGTGGGGAGCAGAGGTATTCCAGCAACAAGTAAATTGCAGAGAAAATTCTGCACAGTCCTAGGCTTTTCCCTGGGGCATGGAACGTCCTCCCTAAAGACCCCCTCTCACACTGATCCACACACTCTCAGCCACAGTACAGAGATTTTCTGCCTGCACCACAGGTAAAGGAAGAATTCAAGCAGATATGGTCTGTTAGCATATGGAAGGTTTGTTCCTATCACTTTTGTCCACAATACGTTTGACCTGAGGCATCAGACTAAAAAAATATGGCTAATCTTTTTGGTCACTTGATAATAGGACAGTTCGATCACAGAAAAAGTGGCTGTCACCATTTACAGATAATCAAGTTATCCTGGAAAGAGAGGAAGCAAGGTTTTTGGCCATGTCTGTGTGCTTCAAGGAATCTACTGTTTTAGACTCGTTTTTGTTTCATTAATGGCCTTGGCCCAAGAAATCAATCAAACATAAAGCGAATGTGAGAGTTAGTTGTAAAAAGTAATGACAATTTAGTAATCAATGGATTGCTTTACACTGTGGATTTTAGACGACTGGGAAAATGCATCAGCTGAAGGATTTGATTCAGTGACACCATATCCATCATCTACAACTCCTCAGAAGTAGGTCTTTCAAAACTCAGATAAATCAAGTCACAGGAAATGCACTGGAGAAAGTAACTGCTATTGGAGGTGTTTTTTTTTTTTTTTTTTTTTTTTTTGAGATGGAGTTTAGCTCTTGTCTCCCAGGCTGGAGTTCTATGGCGTCATCTTGGCTCACTGCAACCTCTGCCTCCCGGTTTCAAGTGATTCTCCTGCCTAAGCCTCCTGAGGAGCTGAGATGACAGGCATCCACCACCACACCTGGCTAATTTTGTATTTTTAGTAGAGACACGGGTCTCACCATGTTGGTCAGCCTGGTCTCGAACTCCTGACCTCAGGTGATCCACCCACCTCGGCCTCCCAAAGTGCTGGGATTGCAGGCGTGAGCCACCATGCCCGGCCTGAAAGTGTTCTTAATCATATTCTTCCAATGCTAGTAATACAATGGTTTGATTTTTATTGCCAAACCCTATCACTTATTATATAGCAAATCTACAATCAAAGGATTGTTTCTTAATGTATATGTTCTTCTTTTTAAAAGTACTTAGCTGTGTAAATTGAAGAGTTGAGAGCCAAGACTTCACTTAGTCTCTGGATGCCACAGGTAAGATCATCCATGACTTGAAGCAACCTGAAAATCCTTTTTATGCTAAAAAGCATAAAAAATGAAGACTCTGGGACTTCTAGGTGCTGTCAGCGCCAAGGACACTGTTTGTGAATCTTATAAAACAACAACAGCTCTTTCTACACTGACACAGGGAGTTAGTTGTCTAAACTCAGGAGACTATACCAGAGCTAATGTAAGACAAAGCTTAAGAATCAGGCATAAACAGTACCTAGATGGGGCTTCATTTCTTAGGCTCTAAGTGTCAGCTCAGGGAATGGGCTTTGCTCCTGAGAAAAGCTATTTGCTATTTGTTCCTAATGATGGTTAATGTATGAACAAACCATTCTCCCAGAGCTATAACTGATATCATCAATGATGCTGGTACACAAACAAAGACGCTAATGAAGCGAAGCCATGTGGCTTATGCTTTGAAAAAGCCTGTGGTAGAGGCGGGAGGGGAAGAGTTTGGCTAAATGAAGTCATTTCTCAGAGCAGTAGATAAAAGGGTAGTGCTAGAACAAAGCAACTTCTGAAAACAATTACATATTTAAATTCCCTTTACCCTGTGTAGCAGGAAAATTTTATCACTTTCTCCTCTGACATGTTAAAATACATAAAGCTTTGACGTCCTTAGGGGCTCTGATCTCCAGAGAGAAAAATAAGGGGCCGAATATCCAAGAGAGCATTTTGGCACCAGTGATGGACAGGTAGGACATTCCGCAAACAGCTCTGTCACTCATCCCTCCTCCGCCCATGGAGCTGATTGCACATGTCAGCTGCGCCTCTCTGTCTGGTTACCCTCGTGTTCCATGTTGATGCCGTGGCTGCCTCAATGACTCGTTTTGCTCAAAGACCATTAACGTTCTGAGGGTTACAGAAATGGAGCTGTTCTATGGGGTGGGGGGAAAGCCAAATCTCTGCATGTTTTGCTACCCTTGAGAAAATGGCTGTCCCTAATTACACAAAATGATAGAGAGAGCAGTTGACTAAAATCACTGCAAATGACAGTTATTTCTCTGAATAGCCTAAAAGAATAGGTCACCCTAGCTAATACACTAACAGCATACTTTTCTGTATATGCAATTTCCATCACATTCCCGGAATGCTTGGGCACTGACTGACATCTTCGCTGAGCAGGGAAAACAGTCTTTTTTTGGTCGTCTTCTTGTCGAAATCTCTAGCGATGCATTTATATATGGACTCTGTGATTTGTTTCAGTGAGTAAGTCATGCATTTGTTGTAGGAACAAGGAGACAGCTTTGAGTCAGAAAGCAAGGGCTTTATGGCCATAACCACAGCTGTGTGTATAGAACAAAACCTAAGGCATTTGTCTTCCCTCTTCATTTGCATTTCAAGTACAGGACAGTCTGGAACTACCAATGATGCCAGCTCCCTGCTACCATCATGTGTTTTCACCCCACCACATCTTAATCTACTGGACAAGCAAGTAAGGACTGCAGGTCATTGATCGATTTTGTTACAGTCTTAACTACAGACACTTCGCCCAGCTAAATGTCTGGATGTGCTACTAGATCAGACCTGCAGTTGAGGTGAGGGTTTGGGAACCCCAGCCCTTGTTCTTTTTGGGTCGGTGGCTCCATCTCCAAGGGAAGCTGCGGTAATCAGGTTGTGGGCTGGTTGCCTCAGGCAAGCCACCTTTGTCCCTGGGGGGACAGGGCTGAGGTGAAGGAGCATTCTCCTCTTCCACAGAGAAGATGCTGCAGAAATGGCTCTCAGAGTGGGTCTGCGGCTCTCCAAGTTGCCCAGCAGGATCTTTGAGGTGGTATTTATTATAGGTCAATTTACTTCAAGTACCATGTATTGCGCATCTATGAAAAGGTAGGAATGGCAAGGAATTAAAATAAGTATGTTCTATAGTGTTTCTCAAGTGATATGCAGGAAAGGCATATCCCACATTTTCCCAACATCCCCACCTGCTGAGCAAGCGACCCCGTTACTGTTTCTAGGAGAGTCCCACTGTGGGGAGGATAAGAAAGAGGATAACAATGCCCGCCACCAGGAGCAACAGGCCCCAGATGTCAACCCACTGCATGGTTTGCAGGTATCGGGATCACTGGGAAACACTCAAAGAATCAGGTCACAGGCACTGGAGGGAACAAGGCTTTACTCACGTAGTGAAGAGACAAGATCAGGCTTAATAGTAAGCATGGGTCCCCCATGGCCAGCAGGTCTCACCTTGCAGATGACGCAGGGAGATGGTCTGCATGCACCCTTCTTGTGCTGCAAGTAAAGAACCCACTTCCTCTGTAGCAGTGGGGATGGCCAGGTGCCATATGATCCATATACTTTAGGCAGAGCACTGAAGTACACATCGAGCCCGGAATAGGGAGAAATTCTCCCAAAGAAGACAATAAGCCCAGCACAGGCTGTGAAGAGTCCTTATCAGTATGAAAGGAAGTGTTCCAGGCCCAATGTACATTCTTACACAGCCTGCAAGGGTCCAGCAAACTGCCCATGACTGCCTTTCCTAACATCCCACATGCCAAAGAGTGGTAGGTTGGTGGGACAGGATGTGAGTGAAAAAATACTTATTGTTTTTGTAATATAAACAACGGAAAGTGAAGTTTAACATAATCTTCCTGACTGATGAGGGTGCAAATAAAATGCAGTGAGTGGCAAACCTAAAGCTGGAAAGGAGACTATCTAGTGGAGGAATCGGATACTGACATAAGCCAATGTTAAGGCTGACTGAGATAAGTGTGATAACTTGCCTCAGGAAAGATGTACAATGAAGTATCAAGGAATTGCCTTTTAAAATGTTTTTTTAATAGTAAATTTTCTAAATGTAATACTCACCAGGAAAAAAGAAGAAAAAACATCCCGTGTACTTCAATATAAGTAATTCTGATGTGTTTATAAGAATAACCATGAATCTGTGCTAATTTAGTTTTAAAACACATCTGCAATCCTAAGGACTTTATTATTGGTACGAAATTTCTGAGGAACTATCTAAAAGAAAAGAAAAAAAATGAGAAGAGAGACAAAGAGTATTAATGGTATTTGTGTCCACACGTCTATTCCCTGAAATTTTCAGTGTATCCTTGTTTATAGTATTTTTTCTTTTGATTCTGTGAACTAACTCAGTCTCCTTCCAATAAATTCCATTTTGAGTTTAAACTAATTTGCATTGGGTTTCTTTTCTCTCATTCAAATAAAAAATTCCTCAAGAGTATATCTTTATAGATAAGACTTTTAATTCTGGATTGGGAATTCGAATGTCTCCATTCTACTTAACCTATGCTGTTTCCTAGTTGGGAATCCTTGATAGTTACCCAACTTCTCTGACCTAGTCTTCTGGCTGAGGAGAGGTCCTGTCCATTTCTTATAAATCTACGACTCCAACAGGAGAAAGCCTAATCTTCAGAGTCGGTTAAGAAATTCTGACCTTCTAGGGTGGGTTATTTGGAGGCCCTGTTATTTAATCTTTTTTTACATTGGGGTTTATTATGCTCTTGTAATGTTTTATACTTTCCATAATTAAAAAATAAAAAAGGTACAGTTCTTGCTTTCTCAGACTATAGCAATGCAAGGATAACCAGGGGAAATTGAATTATAAAAATTGGTTTGGGTCTGGAACTACCTGTGGCTGAGTAGGTAAGTCTGTTTGGTTCTGGAATTTAGTCTTGGGAATTCCATCTGCCTCCAGATAAAACCCACATTCTTCAACATCAACTTCATTAGTAATAAAAATAATCATTTCCTCTTCATCCATCTCATCCCCGTATCTTCTTTTTAAATTCGCTCAGGAATCTGTTGGAAAAATGCAATTTATTGGCTTGTTCAGTTTCCTAAAAATGTTATTACTCCTGCCTCATGGATTGACCTTGGTATTGCCATTGGAGCTTCACTTTGTCAATATCACACCTCCTGAGATGGGGAAGGGCTCTCTCAGCAGTGTTGCTGTCACTTACAAGGATTCACTAACATGTGATTTTGTTTTCCCATTTTCTTATAGCTCCCTCCATCAGGAAACTTAAGACCAACTCCATTTGATGTGATCAGAGGACATCTATAAGAACCAACACAGTGTCACATTCAAAAGCATCTTTCTCCCCTGCCAATCAACCAGTGTCCTGGGGTCTTCTTACCTCTGGATAAGTTCTTTGCTATTTTGGGCTCTCCTAGAGGCAGACAATGATCTTCCTTTTGGTTGAGAGTCCTAATCGAGGAGCCTTAAGATCTGACCGTTTGTCTAAAAGTTCCTCTAGATAAATTTTCCCAAGTTTACATTGGTCCTTATGCAACTAGACCTCCAAATGGCCCATCCCAGAATGTCAGAATTTCTTAACTGTACCCTGGAAATGGAGTCTCAGGGGCAAACCAAGAATGTGTCCCAGAGTGGACTACCCGAGCACAGTACTTACACATTCTCTCTCACAGAAAATGAGAAGGTGGACGAGAAGGAAAGGTGACATTCTTACAGCTCCAATTGGTGCTCGGTGTTGTTATAAATAAGATAAAGCAAATATGTGATTCAGGTATATAGGATAAAAGGTTAACATGTATGTAAGCATCTCGGGGTCTGGGGGGGATGATTGATTTTATCCTGCCTTTGTTCTTAATCTATAGGCAAGGTTGTCATTGACAAAGGTCAGTGGAATATTTGACATGCTCTAGGCTTGCAGGCTGAGATTTCAGCTTTTGTTCATAGGCCTTGTTTCTATTAACCATCCACAGTTATTAAATGTATATCCAACCTGCAGCCATCTTGGGCTGCCAATTTTTAAAAAAATTTTTCTTCAGTTTTTTCTTTCCTTCAGGAGTTGTGGTACACCACCCTCCCTGCACGTGGCTGTATTCAGCAACCTGGAAGCTCTCTGAACCCTGTCTTTTAGGGTTTTATAGTGACTTCACTACAGAGACATGATTGATTAAATTATTGGCCATTGGTGATTAACTCAATCTTCAGCCCCTCCTTCCTGGAGATTGGGGGTGGGGCTGAAAGTTCCAACACCTACTCATGTGATTGGTTCCTCTGGCAACCAGTCCCATCTCTTCAGGAGCCCCCACCCAACAGTCATCTTATTAGCATATTTTAAAGAAACACATCACTTTGGAGATTCCAAGCGTTTTCAGAGAGATGTGTCAGGAAACCAGGACAGAGGCCATATATATATTTTATAGTATCACAAGATATTAACAGAATATAGTTAAACTCTGTAAAATGTTTTAAAGAGGTTCGTTATAAGCCAATATGAGTGACTGCAGCTCAGGAATACAGAGTCTCAAGAGGTCCTGAAAAAGCGAGCCCAAGGCAATCGAGTTATAGTTTGGCTGTATACATTTCAGGGAGACAGAAATTGCAGGTAAAATCATAAATCAATACATGGAATGTATATATTGGTTTGACCCACAAAGGTGGGACATCTCAAAGTAGGGGCTTAAAGTCATAGGTGGGTTTTAGGTATTCTTTAGTGAGCAATTGGTTTGAAAGAGTGAAGCTTTGTCTAAAGACTTGCAGTAGAAAAAAAAAAAGCTTAAGATACACAGTCTGCTATCTGTCATGTGATGCTATACCAGAGTCTTATTGGTCAGTAAGTCACATTACACCGGGTTACTTAAAACACACACATGCACACACACATTAATGGGATTTTATGGTTCATAGGGTGTGACTTAACCCGAGCCTTGCATAGACTTAGGTTTTGTTTATAATTTGGTATTCTATTGCCACAAAAAGCCTGTTTTGTCAGTCTTATGATTTCTATTTTAACATTAATGTTGGTCATTTGTGCCTAAGCTCCAAAAGGGAGAGCGTATAATGAGGCGTGACTGACCTCCCTTCCCATCATAACCACGAACTCAGATTTGTAGGTTTCTCTGGGGTCCCCTTGGCTAAGGGGGGGTCTGTTCAGTCAGTTAGGGAGCTTAGGATTTTTTTAGCTTATAATATTACTCTGTGTTTTCTACTAAAAGTGTAATCCTTTTAGCTCTTATATTAGGGTATATAACTTACCTCAAATTAATTTTTTGTAGGGTATAAGATGGGGCCAAGGTTTATCTTTCCATATATGTGTCTATACATTTATATATATATACACACACATATATGTTCAAATATTCAAATATATATATTTGTGCGTGTGTGTTCAATTGTTCCAGCACCATTTGTTGAATAAACTTCCCTTTTTTCACTGAATTTATTGGGCATCTTTGTTTAAAATCAATTGACCAATACAAAAAATTAGCTGGGCGTGGTGGTACATGCCTGTAATCCCAGCTACTGGGAGGCTGTGGTGGGAAAATCTCTTGAACACAGGAGGTGGAAGGAGGTTGCAGGGAGCTGAGATTGTGCCACCGCACTCCAACCTGGGCAACAGAGCAAGACTCTGTCTCAAAAAAAAAACAAACAAACAAAAAAACGATTGACCTATACTTATATAGGTATAAGGTATACCTTATAGGTATAGGTATTATCACTGGCGTTGTATTGGCTCCATAAATCAATAGGGGAAGAACTGACATTTTAGCAATATTGAGCCTTCTTTTCCATGAAAATGGTATATCTCTGCATTTATTTAGGTATTTTAAATTTTTACTCAGTAATGTTTTGTACTTTTTTCTTTTCTCCCCCCCCTTTTTTTTTTTTTTTTTTTTTGGCAGGCTCTCACCCATCACCCAGGCTGGGGGGCAGTGGTATATTCTCAGCTCACTGCAACCTCCACCTCCCAGACTCAAGTGGTCCTTCCAACTCAGCCTCCCATGTAGCTGGGACCACAGGTGCACACCACCACGCCTGGCTAATTTTTTTGTATTTTTGGAAGACTCGGGATTTCGTCATGTTTCCCAGGCTAGTCTACAACTCCCGAGTTCAAGTGATCCTCCTGCCTCAGCCTCCCAAAGTGCTGGGATTACAGGCGTGAGCCACCACGCCCAGCCCATGTTTTGTAGTTCAACATATTTTGCATGTCTTTTGTCAGATTTATTCCTGAGCATTTTATTTTTGACACAATTACAAATGGATAAACATGTTTCCCATTGTTTGCTGTTAGTATATAGAAATATTGTGCAATTGATTTTTGCATGTTGACCTCATATCCTGAGATCTTGCTAAACTTATGTTTTAGTTCTATTAGTTTTGTTTCAATTTCTTAGAACTTTCTACATAAAAAATAATATGGTCTTCAAATAAAGAATGTTTTACTTCTTCTTTTCCAACCTTTATGTCTTTTCTTTCTTCTTCTTGTCTTTTTGCACTGGTTAGGACTTTTGGCATAATGCTGAGTAGAAATGAGGAGAACAGACATCTTTCCCTATTTCCAATGTTAGTGGGAGGATGTTCAGAGTTTAATTTAATGTTAACTATAGATTTTTTAATAGATGCCTTTCATGAGATTGAGGAAGTTTTCTTCCATTTCCAGTTCGCTGATATTTTTTGTCATAAATGGATATTGAATTTTGCTAATTGCTTTTCCTTCATCTACTGAGATGTTCATATTGTATTGCTTCTTTATTCTGTTAATATAATGAATTATACTTATTGATTTCAAATGCTAAACTATTCTTGTATTCCTAGAATACACTCCATTTTGTTATTCTTTATGTTGCTGGTTTCATTTGTTAATATTTTGCTGAGCATTTTTGCATATATCTACAAGCAATTTTAGCCTATAGTATTCCTTTCTTGTAATAAAGGTCACATAATATGGAAGTAACTGGGACTGTGGGAAAGTATATTAAGGTTGACGTGCTTTTTGGTGACTCTAAAATTATACAAGTAGTCAATCAATTACCCAGTCTACCTTAAGACACTTTATATATATGGTTTAAACATTGCTTTAAAAATATAGTTGGTGTAGTGCCTTAGATGATTTCAATAACTCAATACAAATGACTGCACAGCATATTTGATAAACTGGACAGAAAAAGGTAATTAAGATGGCAAAAGAAAGAGTTCAGCCATCAGCCTTATATATTCTCAGAAGAGGGAGGAAGAGAAAAAGAAGTTGAATTTTTTCCCATTTCATTATCATTTTATCATGTTTATATTTACACATTTCAAAAGTGAGAAAATTCAACTCATTGAAATTGGAAGAGAAAGTTTTTCAGGCCATCTCAGTAATTCTTATGCACAGAAGCATTGAAACCATTGGCAAGTTCTGTCTGGCAGGTCCTTATTAATGACAAATCTGTATGGTTTTTTGTTTGTTTTTTTTTTTTTTTTTTTGACAGTCACTTGGTTTAGTTTTCATTTGAGGATCTCCATTTTAAAGGTCACTGTCCCACATCTCTATCTTAACTTTTAAAAAAGATATTTGTATCTGGTTGAGAGCTACCAGGAGGGTAAAAACAAACAAACTGATGGAAAAGAGACAAGATAAGTATCTTACATTGTTTTCAGATGTGAAGACAGTGGGAAAAATATGGCATTAATGTGTTGAAAACACACATGTTTTGACAAAACTGACAACAAAATCTTTGAAGAGGGCTGCCCCCTAAGACAAAAAGCCTTACTTAAGAAGGACAATTTTGAGATCAGAGATATAAATGAAGACATGTACAAGACTGTGCTTTGAGTAGCAAATTTTCTAACTGTAGCAGAATTATTAATTATTGAGCCATATGATAGAATATAATGCAACCATTGAAAGTCATCATGAAAATATGCAATGTCATAAGAAATGCCTATGATACCGTAACAAAACATTCAGATATACACACATCCCAATACAGTGGGCCAAGTGAAATAATTAAAATTAATTAAAAAGAACAATCCTCAGATACTAGATATAAGCATGGAACAAATACTAAAAGGAAAACACTAAATTTGTAATGGTGATTATCTTAGTGTGATACAAATATATGATTTTGGTTTTATTCTTATAGTTTTCTGCATTTTTAATTTTCCTAAAACTGGTATTATTTCTCTAACAAAAAATATATAGAAAAATAGATTTTTTTAGATTCAGTTTGGGAAGAAGTGTCACGTATCATACATGATACAAGAGAATAATTTTCCACTCAGCTTTAGATATGTACTTGTGAAATAGCAAGGGATTTAAGATCAAGGGATAGCTGTATTTTAGCACAGACAATTTACTTGGTGTCTTAGTATCTTGATGATAGTTCCAGTGAGCCGTTTGGTTTTTGAAGGACAGTTCAGGCAGCCACATCTTAACAGCTTGACCGTTCTCATTTCTGGCATGTGGAGCTGCCAGCTTCCTCATTCTCTGCCCTCTGAACACCACAAGCTGTCAGTTTCCCAGTCACTCTGAACTGTTGGTAGTTTTACAGGCAGGTTGCTGTGCAGTAGATCTGTGTTTCTGATAAATACTGGGTTCTGTTTTGCATACAGGCCAGGTATATGAGGCAATCAGCTGGAGCCAATACATAGACATGTTTGATTGTTCTGTCTGGAGATACAGTGGAAAGAAAAATGCCGGGGGCTTGGCAGTGGAGACCTGAATTTGAGTCTCTTCATGACATTGGACAAATTCTTAACTGCATTGGGCCTCAGCTCACCTGTGAATGGGTAAATTAAATGACTTTTGCCATACCACTGTGACAGAGTTGTGAATTTCAAACAGTGCATATGAGATATCTATAATTCGATTCTAAAGTTTATAGGGGCCATGCACAGTGGCTCATGCCTGTAATAGCAGCACTTTGGGAGGCTGAGGTGGGTGGATCACCTGAGGTCAGGAGTTCAAGATCAGCCTGGCCAACATGTCGAAACCCTATCTCTACTAAAAATACAAAAATTAGCCAAGCGAAGTGGCGGGTGCCTGTAATCCCAGCTACTCGGGAGGTTGAGGCAGGAGAACTGCTTGAACCTGGGAGAAGGAGGTTGCAGTGAGCCGAGATCGCACCACTGCACCCTGCACTCCAGTTTGGGCGAGAGAACAAGATTCCATCAAAAAAAATAAATAAATAAAAACAAAAACTACAAAGTTTATAGGGGGAGGCAAAACAAACAACAAAATCTCACAGAATAGCCAATACAATACTGAGAAACAAACTTGGAGGACTGAAAGTACCCAGCTTCAAGACATACTGTACAACTACAGTTATTAAGACAGTGTAGTATTGGCAAAAGAACAGGCAAATAGATCAATAGAACACGAGAGAGGGGTCAGAAATAAACCCATACAAATACAGTTAACTGATCTTTGGCAAAGGAGCAAAGGCAATTCAATGGAGAAAGGATAGTTGTTTTTTAACAAATGGTGCTAGGACACAGGTACATCAACATGTAAAAGTATAAATCCTGACATAGGCCTTTATCTTCCACAAAAATTGACTCAAAATGGATCATAGACTTACCTGTAAAATATGAAACTATGAAACTCCCAGGAGATATCATACGTAAAATCTAGATGATCTCTGCTCTGGGGATGACTTTTTAGATACAACAGCAAAGCAAGATCAATGAAGGAAAACGTTGGTAAGAGGAGTTTCATTCTGTTGGGGTGATCAGACCCAGCACCAGGTTGTGGGGGTGACAAAGTCTGGCAGAGTCAAAGGATTGACAAAAAGACAGCTTGAGAGAGAAAGGTGGGACACCAGGGGGCCATCACTAGTGTATGAAGGCTGCAAAGACCCCGAGCGCTGGGAGCCCACGCTATTTATTGGTAATCCAACAAAGAAAGAGGTGGTGAGAATTTGGAGGTCAAAAGGGCACGTTGCATTAAGCACATGATTTACAGCTGTGATGGTTTAGTATTTACATGGAACATGTTCTGCTACTTGAGATAATGGGAATAGGAGACTAGGAGCCTAGGAGGGCTAGAAACAAGGAGCCAGCAAGTCTAGACACATTCCAGATGACATTATGCAAGCCCTGCCTCAGTTTCCCCTCCCAACACTCAGCTTTTTCCCAACACATTCAACTTAAAAAATTTTGCTCTGCGAAAGACACTGTTAAGAGAATGACAGATGAGCCTCAAACTGGGAGGAAGTATTTACAAAACGTATACCTGATACAGATGTAGCATCCAAAATATACAAATAACTGTAAAACTTAACAATAACAAAACAAAGGACCCAGTGAAAAAATGAGCAAAACATCTAGACATCTCAGCAAAGAAGATACATAGGTAATAAATGAGCATGTGAAAGGAAGTTCAACATTACATAATCAGGGGAATGCAAATGAAAACAATACTACATATGGCCTACAAGAATTTCAGCCTATTAGACTGGCAGAAATCCAAAACCCTGATGACCACGTGCTGGAAAGAAGGTAGAGCAACAGGAACTCTCATTCATTGCTGGTGAAAATGCAAAATGGAAGATGGTTTGACAGTTTCTTACAACACTAAACATACTCTTACCATATAATCCTGCAGTCATGCTCCTTGGTGTTTACCCAAATGAGTTGAAAACACAACAAACCTGCTTACACATGTTTATAGAAGCTTTATTAATAATTGCCAAAACGTGGAAGTAACCAAGATGTCTTTCAACAGGTGAATGAATGAATGGAATATTATTCAACGATAAAAAGAAATGAACTATCAAGCCGTGAAAAGACGTGGAGAAACTTCAACGCATATTGCTAAGTGAACAGTCTTATAGTGCTACATACTGTATGATTCCAACTATATGACATTCTGGAAGAAGCAAAACTACAGAGACAGTAAAACGATTAGTGATGGCCAGGGGTTGAAGGGAGGGTAAAATGAGTAGATGGAGCAGAGAGGAGTTTTAGGCTCTGTGCTGTAAGGGTGTACTGTAAGGGTGGTTGGACACGTGTCATTATACATTTGTCAAAACCCACGAATGTACAAGACTAAGAGTAAATTCTAATAAATTTCAGGTTTTAGTTCATATTGGTTAATCAGTTGTAACAAATGTGCCACACTATTGCAAAACATTAATAATAAAGGAAAATGGGAGTTGGGTGGGAAGTGTATATGGAAACTCTGTATTTTCTGTTCAATTTCCTGTAAACCTAAAACTATTATCAAAAATAGTCTATTATTTTTTGAAAGTGTATGTGAAAGCCATTTCTAAGTAAGGCACTATATAAGGATATTTTGGCTACAAGTAATAGAAAACTCACTTAAAATATATGTGTGGTTTTTTGTTTGTTTTTCAAGACAGGAACCGCCTCTGTCCCCCAGGCTGGAGTGTGCGGTGGTACAATCATAGCTTACAGCAACCTCAAACTCCGGAGCTCAAGGGATGGTCCCACCTCAGTCTCCCCAGTAGCTGGAACTACAGGCCCACATCACCATACCCAGCTATTTTTAAAGATTTTTGTAGAGATGGGCTCTTGCTATGTTGCCAGGGCTAATTTTGAATTCCTGGCCTCAAGCGATCCTCCCACTTGGTCTTTCAAAATGCTGGGCACCACTGTGGCTGGCATGTATGTTTTCTTGATTGTACACACCTAACAGTAAAAGAAAAATTGTTTGAGAATGCACTCAACAATTTATATAAAAGTATGTACTTGACCCGGCACGGTGGCTCACACCTGTAATCCCAGCACTTTGGAAGACCCAGGTGGGCGGATCGCGAGGTCAGGAGATCGAGACCATCCTGGCAAACACAGTGAAACCCCGTCTCTACTAAAAATACAAAAAAAATAGCCGGGCGTGGTGGCGGGCGCCTGTAGTCCCAGTTACTCAGGAGGCTGAGGCAGGAGAATGGCATAAGCCTGGGAGGCCGAGGTTGCAGTAAGCCAAGATCGCGCCACTGCACTCCAGCCTGGGCAACAGAACGAGACTCCGTCTCAAAAAAAAAAAAAAAAAGTATGTATTTATTTATTTATATATAAAGTATACACATTACCTGTATCAATATGTTATGTACATTTTATAAATGTACATAAAAATACAATTTTAACAATATAAATAAACAAATATAAATAAACTTTAAAAATAGTTCCAGGTTTTATACTTATTACTGACATTTTTAGCAGGGGTACTCTGCTTTATTATTTTTGAAACTTGAAAAATATTTCAAAATTAAACAATCTGAGAGCCTAAATTTGTTTTTGTGCTAGGTTTTGGTGGCTGTCAGAATAAAAAAATCCTTTGCAAATATTCATAGATCTAAATGAAAGAAGTTCATAACTGGCTGTCATTTCTAAAGAATGGTATTTACCCAAATGGTAATAAAAACACATAAAAACCTGCTTACAAATGTTTATGACAGCTTTATTAATAATTGCTGGAAGTAAATCTTGGAAGTAACCAAAATGTCTTTCAATAGGTGAATGAATAAATGGAATATTATTCAACAATAAAAAGAAATGAGCTAGAAAGAAATGAACCACCAAGCCACGAAAAGACACAGAGAAACTTAAATGCATATTGCTAAGTGAAAAAAGTCAATCTTAAAACGCCACATACTGTATGATTCTAACTATATGACATTCTGAAAGAGACAAAACTATGGAGACAGTAAAGAGATTAGTGATGACCAGGGGTTGAAGGGAGGGTAGAAAGAGTATGTCAGTCCCATCCACAAATTGTGGAACTGGTCACTATATTACCAACTCCCCGAATGAAAAACGTTGATCTCGAAAATTATTATTGGAAGGTTAGATTTTATTTTTAACATATTTGCCCAAAACCCACTGCAATATTCTGTTAGAAAGATTTTTGAAAAGTCAGATAAATTTGTGGTCTTATGCATGATGACACAATGACATACTTTTAGCAATAAAATACATAGTAATGAAAACATTTCCAAACATCCTTTAAAAAATACTCTCCTAAATTTTGAAAATTATATTATTTAAGAAAATATAATCTTTGAGCCCACTTAATTGGGCATATGTAAATTATAATATGTCAAAAGTACCATTATGCTTATGAAACTCCCACTCCTGTCTCCTGGGTATGTCTGGAGACACAGCTTTCTGACAAATAATAGACTAAGTGGAGGTACAGATTTCAATTGGTATTTTTAATATGCTTTTAAAAAACGAGGTGTTAACACATAGAAAGGAATGGATTTTGTTGTTTTCTTTCTTCCATTTTGGAGACCAGTGACTTAAATTATAAAGGTTTTATTATATAAAAGAATAATATAATTTTATTATATAATTTTTTATTATATAAATATATATAATATATAATATAATAATATGAACTTATTATAAAATAAGTTTAGAGTGATTCCAAGATGGTTAATTCAGTGGCTAAAGAACATCAAGGACTCACGTTCTTTGCATTTTTGTGCTCTGTCAACATTTGTATGGTTTCAGTTTTTGTTCTTAGGTCTGTCCCCTCACAGTTGCAAGACAGCAACTTCAACCATCCTATCCTCAATCCATAATGTCCAGAGGCAGGAAAAAAGTTGCTTTCTCTTTGTCTCTTTTTATGAGTGAAAAAGCCCTTCCCATAAGCCCCCAGGAGAATTCCTTCTCATCCCTCATTGGCCAGAATACATCAAATATTCATGCCTGCCAATCACTGGAAAGGAAGATGTAATCATAGACTAATCATGATTCATCTTCTGGGTTCAGAAGGAGGTCTTGCTCCTTAAACCACTCAAAGAAAATAATGATTCTGCTTGCAAGGAATGATGCAAGAAATGTTGTTGGGAAGGGAACCAACAGCATCAGTCACAATCCTGATGCAGATATGATATTATTACAAAGACAGAGCATGTGTTAACAGAATAGTGCTCAGGTAACATGTACTGCTTGTTTAATAAGGACATCTTGTTTACGGTGAAGAAAAATTCTGGGTCTTGCATAAAATTATAGAATCATTATTTTCTTTTTATTCACGCTCATAAAATGCATATACAATGGGAGGTATACATTTATTTCAAGAATATGCATTTTCAGGGAAGAATTTCCAAATGCCATCAGATCACATTTAAAAATCCAGTATTCCCTTAAATTTAAGTGTTGTGCCTCTTATGTATCACTGAAAAACAAAAACAAAAACAAAACCTAGCCTGATATGAATTCTGCCACATTCGCCTATATGTCACTGATAATCTCTTGTTTATTGATTGCTGTTTGCTGCCAAAGCGAAATGATTCTTTAATTAGAAAATGCTATATTAATGCCAGATAATAGTGGTCATTGCCAAAATAAGCTATATTTCATTTTCATGGGTATGGTCCATATATAGATGATCTCAAACCCAGGATAGTCATTCTCAAAGAATGATACCTAACCTCATTCTGTGATGTGCTGGCAAAAACCCAGATTCAATTAAAGTGAACAGCGTGCATTCTGGAAAATATAGGAGACAAGACGTAAGCCCTCAAGGGTGAAGAAATCTTTCTTGCTTTTTCCATGCCATATCCCCATTGCCTAGAATAGTACCTGACACATAGAAAAAGTTCAATAAATACTTGCTACAAGAATGAATAAATTAATATAAATGGAATAAGACTGTTAATAACATAAGCATTATTAATTCCAATCAATTAATATTTCATTACTATTGGAATTATTCTACCATATAGGAAAGGCAAATGAATAGTAACAATATGTTAGTATTTATCCAATCCAATACATTCCAAAGATAGGGGTGTGCAGGGGAAAGGGAGAGAGAGAGAAAAAAAAACACTACATTTAGTGGGCACAAACATTCTCATCATTCTTTTTTCTACATAGTAGGGATGGCTTCCGTAGGCTTTCATAGGATAAATGAAATCCTTGAAGACTATCTAAGCTGTAAACTCTGATTATTTGCCCACCAAGCAACCTTTTGACCACTGATCTGAATGTCCAAATTCTCAATGTACTACATAGGTTCCCTGGAAAGAAGTCACTTCCAGCCACCAGAAAAGTATAGCCACCACTATAAGTTAATAAGACGGCATTCTGTGGTATATAGAAAACATCACATGAATGCCTACATCTTTAACCTTGCCGGAGAGGCCTGAGATGGCCGGCATGTAGGCTTAATTTAGATGGGTGCTGATATGTTCACGGTTATGAACTTCATCCCTGAGAACTCTCAGAATCCACTTGTATCTGAATCAGACTGGTGGTACTTTCCAAGATGGTAGCTGAGACAGCAACCCCGCTCTGGTGGCTCTAGTTACCTGGACCCATCCCTGAGTGAGCTGCTGAGTGACAAGTTAATTAAGTTCTCTGTGGGACCCTCAGACCAGGTGAAATTCAGAAGTTCTATGCAATCCATAGACAGGGGCTTGCCACATCTCAAACATGAAATAATGCATTTCTGCATCCCCCTCATACAAATATTGATAATTTATAGCTATATGAGGAGGCTAGGAAATTGTACTAAATTACCTTAAAATGTTTTGGGAGTTAAGATTATCCTGAAACCTCCACAGATGATCCAAGGAGCAGGGTCTGTCTGTGCAATGGCTCTGTCCTCACTTCTGCAAATTATTTACTGAGGTGGCTATTTTTCCAGAGTTGACTTGCCCTAGTGTGCCCTGTTTTTCAAGTGCAGGCTCTATAGAACACCTACATCTTTCAATGCTTCCATAGACCTATGGCTTTAGAACTGAGGTGTGTGGTAAATGTGCACTGCAATCTCCTATAAATCTGGGATGACACCAGAGGCTTTTTTCTTTTTTCTTTTTTCTTTTTTGACGGAGTCTTGCTCTGTTGCCAGGCCAGAGTGCAGTGGCACAATCTCGGCTCCCTGCAACCTCCTCCTCCTGAGTTCAAGCGATTCTCCTGCCTCAGCCTCCCAAGTAGCTGGGATTAGAGGTGCATGCCACCATGCTCAGCTAATTTTTGTATTTTAGTAGAGATGGGGTTTCACCATATGGGCCAGGATGGTCTCGATCTCTTGACCTCGTGATCTGCCCACCTCGGCCTCCCAAAGTGCTGGGATTACAGGCATAAGCCACCACGCCCGGCCCACCAGAGGCTCCTTGTGTGGGTTGCATACAAAGGGAACATGGGCAAGTGGGATTCTACTTAAGGAGGTCTACAATGGGAAAGCCATTGGCTTTGAGAGGATTAGAATAGCAGAGTGTTGCGAAAAGGTGTTAAGAGGCCTGAAGCCTGGCTGCAAAAGGCATTGGGATGTCTACAGCTTAACTTCATCGGTTGCTAGAGACATGGAATATGAACATGCTTGTCCCGCCTACAGATAGGTGCTTTTGCTTTCAAGGCAGTTTTCTGCTCAGTAAGGCAGTTTTGAGATACCCTTGGGCTCTCCCAGTCAATATTTGTGATGCATTGTGGGGCATTCTAAAGGTAGCTCCTGGTTCTCAGGATCACTCTTTTGGTAAAGTCCTCTCCATACATAAGGTGATGGAGCTGGTGCAGGGCCTGATGGGAATATAATTGCTATTTCATTGCATCCATCTCATATTACAAAGGCCAGTTGAGTTCGGGTGAGTGGCATCTATTTAGACCAGAAGTAGCAGGAATGCTATTACTGACAAAGTGAGCCTCCAGAGATGGGAGTAGATGTGAAAGGGATCAAAGAAAGGAGAGTCACAGAAGATTGTCCCAGATAGCATTGGTGCGTTTGAAGCTCAGCAATATTGATTGGGTTTTCAGGGGCCTGATCAACTATGGGTAAACTGATAAAATCCACTTTGTGGCTATCTAGAGGTAGAACCATAACCTGGACTCCTTCCTGTGACCCTAAAAACACCCTGACCTTCACAAGTTCTCTTGTAGAGCTAAAGGCATTCCTACTTAGCAACATTGACATTTTCTATTTATTTTCCTGAAAATTTCTGAAATTTTCCTGATAAAGTTTAACATTTTAAGAGTGTTGTCTTTTGCTAATCTTAGATTTACTATTGAAAGGTGTTTCAAGGTCGGACATAGTGGCTCATGCCTGTAATCCCAGCACTTTGGGAGGTTGAGGCGGGTGGATCACCTGAGGTCGAGAGTTCAAGAGCAGCCTGACCAACATGGAGAAACCCCATCTCTACTAAAGATATAAAATTAGCCAGGCGTGCTGGTGTACGCCTGTAATCCCAGCTACCCGGGAGGCTGAGGCAGGAGAATCGCTTGAATCTGGGAGGCCAAGGTTGAGATCATGCCATTGCACTCCAGCCTGGGCAACAACAGTGAAACTCTGTCTCAAAAAAAAAAAAAAAGGTGTTTCAAAACTGACCTTGGGAGAAGAAAAAAGATCAGCAATGAAGCCACAAGGGATAGACACAAGAGAGTAAGAAATAATCAGAAAGCATAGCTGAGAAATTCCCTGAAAGCAAAAATAAAAATACACATAATATCTTAAAGCTAATAACCTGGGAGGGTAACCGGAAGAATATCTTCCTGCAAACTTTAACAAGTATGAAGTAGTAGTGGGGTTTCCAGTGGAGGGTAGCTACAAGCAAGACTATAAATTGCAGGCATGGGCATATATTATAATTGGCTACACTGATAAGGGGTGGGGATGGAGGGACATTGTTGTTACGCATTTTGATAAACGGAATAAATGATGCTCTGTGGGCCCTAAGGGGATTGCCTAGCAAAGGCAGATGATGTCTCCCACCAATTAATTAAAAGTTAGAAGTGAGTGTCATCCTGGCTTTTGAGTTTGTACCCGCGTATGCAAACTTTAGCATGCATCAGAATCACCTGGAGGGCTTGTAAAAACATTGATTACTGTCTGGGCCAGTGGCTCACACTTGTAATCTCAGCACTTTGGGGAGTCAAGGTGGAAGGATGACTTGAGACCAGCCTGGGCAACACGGCAAAACCCTGTCGCTACAAAAAAGAAAAACAAAACAAAGCAAAAAACATCGATTACTCGGCCCTACTCTCAAGAGTTTCTGATTCAGTAGGAGTGGAACAGGAGCCTGAGAATTTATATTTCTAACAAGTTCCTAGATACTGCTATCTGGGATCACTCATTGAGAACAACTGACTTAGAAAAAGAGCAAAAAGGCTCTTAGCACTCAGTTCTTAACGTACAGCCTCACATTCCACACAGGTGAGGGATTTTTAAACTTTCTGTGCATGTGTATCAGAGAGTTACAAATCACACTACAAAAACTTAAATAGAATACATTTTCTAACTGTAATTAATAAATCAGAAATTTCTTTTTATGACTTAGAGAATAGAAGAAATTCAAATTATAAAGTAATAATGGGTAGGATTATATAAAAATATAAAATGGTGAAAATGATCAAACTGGACCTAGGAAAATTCTCAGATAATCCTGATGGATACATAGACGTCTTACAGGAATTAGGACAATCTTTTGATTTAGCATGGAGAGATATTATATTGTTGTTAGGTCAAACATTAACTCCCAACGAAAAAGAGGCCGCCTCAGCTGCGGCCCGGGAGTTTGGGGATCTCTGGTACCTAAGCCAGGTAAATGATAAAATGACATCAGAAGAAAGGAAACAATTCCCCACAGGCCAACAGGCAGTTCCCAGTGTGGATCCCCATTGGAACCTCAATTCGGAGCAAGGAGACCGGAGTTGCGGGCATTTACTGACTCGTATACTAGAGGGATTAAGAAAGACCAGAAAAAAGTCAATGAATTGCTCAATGATGTCCACCATAACTCAGGGAAAGAAAGAAAACCCTACGACATTTTTAGAGAGGTTAAGGGAGGCATTAAGAAAGCATACCTTTTGTCACCTGACTCTATTGAAGTCCAACTAATTTTAAAGGATAAGTTTATCACTCGGTTAGCTGAAGACATAAGAAAAAAACTTCAAAAGTCTGCCCTGGGCCCCCAGCAAAATTTGGA